>NC_092476.1:9490000-10115000 GCF_047495875.1 Pithys albifrons albifrons | reverse complement strand
TGGAGTGGATCCAGAGCTGCTGAGGGGTTTCAGGCAGTCACTGTGCCCCAGAGCAGTGCTGTGCTCCCCGAGCAGGTCACCAACATGTTGATACCCTGAGATGAGCTCAGTTGGTTAAAACTTGGTTATAATAATGCCAAGGTCATGGATTTAATCCCCTGTGTGGGCCATTGACTTAAGAGTTGGACTCAATGATCCTTGAGGGTCCTTCCAACTCAGAATAGTCTGTGATTCTGTAATGCTCTCCCCTACTGATAAATGTGTCATAGTCTGTGATACATGTTTAGGAAAATGCCTCTGGGTCAGACACCTGCCCTGCTGGAAGGGACCCAGCATGGCACAAGGTGGCAAAGCCTCAGCAGCATGTGGGGCTGATTCCGGGGGGATGTTGGGGTCTAATCCCTGAGTCAGAGCTGTAGGGGCACCCACAGTATTTCACTTTCAGAAGCAGAGCATTTTATTGAAGGATTTGTCCCCGAGAACCCTCATCTCCAAGTGCTTTACAACCACTGTGAGCACAGCAGGTGAAAATTACAGTTGCTTGCAACCAGTACTAAGAGTTGCTCACCAAGGTGGTTCCAAAACAGCATTTCTCAAGACTTTTGTGTCTGCAATCTCCACTTGACTCATCTGTCATCGTGTGGCTGCCTGTGCCAGGCTGGAAGTGCTCAGTGCCTTACCCTCGGCACGGCTTGTGTTTGAGCCCTGGAGGAACTGAGCTGCTGCCAGAAGCTACAGGGAGTAGTTCCTAGTACTACTAGTAGTAGTTTGGCTCATGCCAAACACCACAGCAGTGCTCAGCTTGTCCTCACCACCCTTTTTGGTGGAGGGGTGGTGATGGAGCTGCCGGTGCCTGCTGCTCTCTGATCCTTCCCAGCAAGTGCCCATGGGGGTCACAGCCTGCTGCAAACTGTCTGATTCTCACAGAGATGTGGATTTCTTTCCTTAGAGGGAGCTTGGAGTGAGTTCTGGGGGGTTATATGAAATTGAGGGGGGGATAATCCCTTCTCATTGCAGGAGAGTTGGACTAGATGAGCTTTAAAAGTCACTTCAACCCAAGCTATTCTGTGATTCTGTTGGAGGGAACCACTTGCTGTTTGGCTGCTAAAGCTGACTCTGGGCAGCTGGAAGTCTCTTGGAGTAGCACCAGATCTCAAGTGAGACGAGATCTCACTGCAGATCCAACTTCCTCAGGAAGGGCAGAGGAGGGGCAGGCACTGATCTCTGCCCTGTGGGGACCAGGGACAGCACCCAGGGAATGGCTGGAGCTGTGCCAGGGCAGGGTCAGGTTGGATCTCAGGGAAAGGCTCTTCCCCCAGAGGGTGGTGGGCACTGAGCAGGCTCCCCAGGGCAGTGGGCACAGCCCCAAGGCTGCCAGAGCTGCAGGAGGGTTTGGATGATGCTCTGGGGCACAGGGGGTGACTCTTAGGGATGGGCCTGTGCAGGGCTGAGGGTTGGACTGGATGGTCCTTGTGGGTCCCTCCCAGCTCAGCACATTCTGAGATTCTGTGAGTCCAGGGCAAAACTGGCACAGGCTGGACCTGGGCTTTGCTGAGTCATTTTTATTGGAATCAAAGAGCAGTGGAAAACCAGCCATTTTCATCCAAGAATTCCCCTTCCCCAGACACTGCTCTGTCCTCCCAGGCCACAAAGATGTTTTTTTTTTCTGTCCCAGCACTTGCTCTGGGTGCAGTTGTGCCACTCCAGCTCCCAGAGTAATTCTGCCTCAGTAGGAGCTTGGTATGATGTCAATGTTTCGAGTGGGTGAAGCAGAGGAGGCAAAAATAGACATTTAGACATTTTTCCAGTTTTGCCTTTTCAAAAAGGAATATTTATAGCTTGGTACATAAACACAAGCTCTCTTTGTGCTACCAGTTGCAACACAGCACATCACCCACCCCAGACCCTCAGCCTGGGTCCAGGATGGGTCCAGGCAGCTTTGACTTCCTGGCAGTGGGAGCCTCTGTCTCCCTGCACCACAACACAGGGCTGGGAGTGTTTCCAGTCCAGGCATGAAGCACCCACCAAGATCTCAGGGTGCCCAGACCCTGGATCCCTTCAACAAAGCTGTCCTGGCTCATCTCCAGGGTGGAGCTGCAGCACACAAGGGGCTGAGCCTCAATTTTGTGATTAACTCTGAAGCATAATGAGGATGGTGATCAGGGGGGTTGTTGTCAGGTCACTCTTTGCTGGGTGCAGAAGGTCCAAATCACTACATTTCCTTTTACCTTTACAGTTTTGAAGTGCTTTGAGATTTTTCAGGGTGTTGTTTCACAGCTGAACCACCTCTCGAGTTCTGACCTTGCCTGCAGGGAGTTTTGGGTCTGTTCTCCTGTGTTAAGGCTCTTTAGCTACTGCTGTCTCCAATGTTCCAGCAGGAATGGGAGGCTGGATGTGGGTGGCAGGTGAAGAGGTTTTCAAAGGCCAGCACTTGCTCTTCAAAACCTGTGTGAAATGTATTTTCCAAGAAGCTTTTCCTGCTGCCTCCCAGCCAGGAGTGCTTGTTATTCTTGGCAATTCTCTGCAATCTGAACGGCACAGGGATGGTGCCTGAAGGGCTTTGTTGTTTGATGCTGCTCACCAGAGTGTCTGGTTTATGTGTTTGTATTTTTGGATCAGTTGGGATACTTTGAAGAGCAGCTGAGTGGAGGGTTAACACGGGCTCATGTGGGAGTAAAACTCACAGATCCTTGTGATAAGAAGAGGCTTAGTGGGCAGGAAGGTGGGGCTGATGATGCCTGGGAGTCTCCAAAGGTGGAGAGGACTCAGTGCCTTGCAGGATGACTCTTTTGGATCCAGAGAGACTTAACTTTTGAACCTTAAAGCTTTAAAAGCAGGACAAATAATCCTGATGAGCAATGGGTTTAAAGGCTGGCATGCTGTGCTGTGCTGACTGTGCTGCTCCGAGGGGGACCCTCCAAAACATTGCCCGAGATCTCCATCTCACCTCAAACTGCTTTTCATCAAACCTTGCCCTGATCTCTGGCATGTTCTCCAAGCTGCTGGAGCAGAACAATCAGCTCCATTCCTCTGGCTTGTCTCCCAGTGCCCAGCTATGTGCCAGCTCATCAGGCTCCCCACGCTCCCTGCGGGCTCTGAGGTTGGCACTGCCTTCCTGGCTCCTGCATCCTTGCCCTGCTCCAGCAGCCGGAGCCTCTGCTGCATCAGCACTGGCATTTGGATTCCTCCCCTGCAGAGGCAAAGCCCAGAAATTTTGAGTATCCCAGCCCTGATGGATACCCTGAGCTCTGCACTGAGCTCGGGGTGTAGAAAAACCAGCTGGGGGGTCACAGATTTGTTTGAGTTCCTGGATACCAAGAGATAGCCTGGAAATGCAGTTCCACCCCCAAAATCCAGCTGCTCCAAGAGAATCAACACTTTCAGAGGAAGTTTTTTTTGTGTTCTTGCTTTTAGTTGGGTGCAAGGTTTGTGAGGGTATCACAGGATGGGTTTAGATCATGGGAAGGGGATACCAATCACTGTAATTTCAGTATTTCCCTACTGATGGTTCAGTTTCTTGTGTTTCCCTTCTCTCCCCGTCTCCATCTCTCAGCTGAGCACAGCAGGGACAGGCAAAAAGCTGAAAGGCTGGATGAGATTTCCCTGACTCCAATGTCATGGTGAATCCCCACCTGTCACTCTCACAAAACTCCAGGTATAGTCACCTGTATCAATTTTCTGTGGGTGGCATCTGCTTTGAGTCCAACCTCGGTCCTGCAGTGGGAATTTTGAGTTTGCAGTTTTGTTGAACAAGGAATTTTTACATTTTTCTTGTAATGGAAACTTCTTAGTAGCTAAATGAAACTTAGATGCTTTAAAATATTCTTCTAAATGCACAGTAGATGCTTTCTTAAAGGTGTTAGTTACTTGTCAGAAACATGAAAACCACAAACTGATTTTGGTTGGGTTTTGACCACAGCTTTTTTAGTTTCTAAATAGATAAAAGATCTCTTCTCACTGAGCCTGGGGAAGGAGAGAGACTTTCTCCTACATCTTTAGCTGTGCTGGGATGAGATTCTGTGTTACCCATTTGGGAAGAACAGCATTGAAAAGAAGTAATTCCTCCTCTAGAAAATGCAGATGATAAAGTCATGGAGTCCCAGGATGGTTTGAGTTGGGAGGGACCTTAAAGCTCATTGATGTCACTCCCTGCCATGGGCAGGGACACCTCCCACCAGCCCAGGGTGCTCCAAGCCCTGTCCAACCTGGCCTTGGACACTTCCAGGGATGGGGCAGCCACAGCTTCTCTGGGCACCTGTGCCAGGGCCTGCCCATCCTCACAGCCAAGAATTCCTTCCCAACATCCCATCTAATCCTGCTCTCTTCAGTCTGAAGCCATTTCCCCTTGTCCTGTCACTCCCCTTGTCCTGTCACTCCAAAGTCCCTCTCCAGCTCTCTTGGAGCTCCTTTAGGTTGTGGAAGGGGCTCTGAGGTCTCTCCAGAGCCTTCTCTTCTCCAGGCTGAACACCCCCAGCTCTACCAGACTTTCACATCAGCAAATGTGTGAGCAGGGTCAGATGAAGGTCAGTGGCAAAGCCTTTTTTGGAGGAGTGAACTTGTGTCTATGCAGGGCAGAGCTGCACAAGGATCTGCCTACCCCATCTCCTGTCCTTTCTTTTCCCAGCAGCTGGAATATTTACTGTGCTGGAATCAAAGAAGATGAGTTCTGCTTTGGTGGCACAGCTGGAGATGGACAGGCTGATCAGCCACAGTGGGTGTGCTGGTGGGTCTGCCGTGGGCTGAGGAGGTACCACACAGTCCCCAGACAGAACTGGGGAGCTTCTGGAGCTTAAAACTGGGGTTTGGAGTTTAAAACACAAATAAGAAGAGAGAGAAGGCAGCAGAGTGCTCAGTCCTTGTCTACAGAAGGGGGATCAGCTGCCCTCGTGGGGTTCCTTCTCCTCCCATCCACCTCCAAGCTCTCTGCTTGACTGTCTGCCAAGGGCTGCACATGCAGGAAGCAGAGTAGTGGCATTTCCATTTTTGCCCATGGCCCTCTCTTATATGACAGCCTATTTTTTACAGTCATCAGTACCAGGGTCAGACCTGCTGCTCTCCAAACATCACTCCCTAAATGCCAGAGAGATGCCAAAGCTGTGGTGCAGGATGGCACAAAAGGCAGCAGCTGGGAAAAGTCTTTTGATTTGCAGTCAGGGTTGACAATCCTTGCTGGACTCCTACTCTGGGGAGGGGTGGTTGTGCCCAGACCTCACACAAGGACCTGGCAGCCTCCTGGTGGGGTGCCTGGAAGCCATTCTGTGACAGCTCCTCTGTGATTGAAGGATTTCCCCCCTGGTGTTGTCATCCTGGGCTCCCTTTTAGCAGCCTCAGGAGGTGCATGGCATTCCAGCCACCCACAGAGGTCATGCCAGCTAAAGGAGCTTGGGGAGCTTCAGTCAGTCACGTGCCCATCTGCCATCACATCCTACACTTGGTGCTGCAGAGCAGGAAAGGGCTTGTGTTCTGTCTGTGCAAGATCACAGAACCCACAGGATGGTTTGGGTTGGAAGGGATCTTCAATATCATCCAATTCCACCCCCTGCCATGGGCAGGGACACCTTCCACCAGCCCAGGTTGCTCCAAGCTCTGTCCAACCTGGCCTTGGACACTCCCAGGGATGGGGCAGCCACAGCTTCTCTGGGCAACCTGTGCCAGGGCCTGCCACCCTCACAGGGAGGAATTTCTTCCCAATATTCCATCTAGCCCTGTTCTCTGTCAGTGGGAAGCCATTCCCACCCATCCTCTCTCTTCAAACCCTTGCAAATAGTCTCTCTCCCTCTTTCTTGTAGCTCCCTTCAGGTCCTGGAAGGCCACAATTAGGTGAATCTGAAGCTTCTCTTCTCCAGGCTGAACAATCCCAATTCCCTCATCCTTTCCTCCCAGCAGAGCTGCTCCATCCTCTGCCCATCCTGGTGCCTCCTCTGGCCTCTCTCCAGCAGCTCCATGTCCTTCCTGTGCTGCCCCCAGGGCTGGGGCAGTTCTGCAGGTGGGGTCTCACCTGAGTGGGCAAAGGGGCAGAATCCCTTCCCTCAATCTGCTGGCCACACTTCTTCCTTCTCAAAGAGGTTGTACCTGAATTTGGGGGGCTTTAGAGCAGTGTGACAGCCCAGGCAAGCCCTGCTCTGATGCTCACCATGTCATTCACTCCTCTGTTTTCTTTCTAACCACACACGGATCCTGCAGCACATTTCCTGGAAGATGCTCCAGCAATGAAATCAGCATCGATCCCCCTGAGCTGGAAGGGGGCTGTGCCATGAGCTGAGGCTCTTAGCAGGGCCATGGGGAGCTCTGTGGGGTGGAGATGAGAACATGCTGGGGAACAGAACCTCTCTGTGGCTGCCACAGCCGTTCTGGGCTGCTGGCCAGGCTCCTTGGGGTGGATTAATGGCAAAGTACAGAGCTGATAACGAGAATGATCCTTTTCAGTGCAGAGCTAATCCAGGGCTCCAGACTTGCTGATTCACTCCCTAATGGATAAACAGGGATGCTCTGCCCATGCTCTGTGTCTAGACAAAGTGGGGTGTGCAGGGAAAGGTACTCTGTGAGCAGCCAGGTGGTTTGTGGCTCCATAGGCTCCTGTCAGCACTTCCACTAGAAAGTCTCCCCCCTGGAGGATCCCATGGTGTGGAAATGACAGGGTGAGGCTGTAAAACTGGGTGGGGCAGGAGTTAGAGGAGACTCATTGTAACAGTGACCTTGAAGGCAGGTAACACCCGTGAGTTCTGCCCCTCTGCACAAGGGAGGGTTGGAAAGGCAAGCAGGGGGCACATGGCTCACCAGGCTGGGCACAGAGTGGCTGGAGAGCAGCCAGGAAGAGGGACCTGGGGGGACTGAGGGACAGGAAGGTCAACAGGAGCCACCAGTGTGCCCAGGTGGCCAAGAAGGCCAAGGGGATCCTGGCCTGGATCCAAACTAGCGTGGCCAGCAGGGCCAGGGCAGTGACCCTTCCCCTGGACTCTGCCTTGGGGAGGCCACACCTTGAGTGTTGTGTTCAGTTCTGGGCCCCTCAGTTGAGGCAAGAGATTGAGGGGCTGGAGCGGGGCCAGAGAAGAGCAACGAGGCTGGAGAAGGGACTGGAGCACAAGTGCTGTGGGGAGAGGCTGAGGGAGCTGGGAGTGTTTAGCCTGGAGAAGAGGAGGCTCAGAGGTGACCTCAGCACTGTCTGGAACTGCCTGAAGGGAAGTTCTGGCCAGGTGGGGGTTGGTCTCTTCTCCCAGGCACTCAGCAATAGGACAAGGGGGCACGATGGGCTCAAGCTCTGCCAGGGGAAATTGGAGAGCAGAAAAAACTTCTTTGCAGAGAGAGTGTTCAGGCATTGGAATGGGCTGCCCAGAGAGGGGGTGGATTCCCCATCCCTGGAGGTTTTTCAACTGAGCTTGGCCGTGGCACTGAGTGCCATGATCTGGTAAAGGGACTGGAGTTGGCCCAAGGGTTGGACTTGATGATCTCGGAGGTCTTTTTTTCTTGGGAGAACCCAATCAATTCTATGATTCCTTCTGGGAAAGGCTTGGAGAATCCACTGTAGGATGCTCTGTTTTGCATAGGGAAATAAATCCTTCTTGGACAAACTGGTCCAAGCAGATCTCTGAGAGCTTCTCATCAGCAGGACAATGGGATTTCAGGGTGAGTGTGGTGCTTGCAGCCATGCCAACTCCACTGCCCCTACAGCAATGCAATAGAGCAGGGGAGGATTCATGCCTTTACCTGACTCTTAGAAATGCTTTTCACCTGTGAAAGATATTTTGGGGTGAAGTCAGATGGTTTAGGAACCTGAGTCTGTTCCTGCCCTGCAACAGTCACTTCGTTCTCTGGTGTAAGGGCAGCCAGGCTGGGATGAGTGTAAGAGTCAGATGAGCTCCTGCTTTGTGGGGGTTGGTGGCATTTGGCCTGTCCCTGGTGCAGAGTCTTTGCTGGCACTGGAATGGACAGACATCAAGTTTGGTGCTCCTGGGAAACTGGTGAGGCCCAAACTGAGGGAAGGGTCTCAGTCTCAGGTATCCCAAAGCCTCAGTCCCAGCCTGGGTGTGGCTTCCAGCTCCTCATTTCTAACAGTAGTGTTGGTGTAATAGCATAACATCCAACAAGATCCCACGTTTTACCTAAATAACTGGGTTTTAGGGAAGAAATAAACCAGTTTAATTAAAGTCAAAGCTCCGTGGGACACACGTCCTCACACATGGCCATGGCATCTCTGGGGACATCCTGAGTGTGGTCATGCTCAGCTTGGCCACGCAGAGCAGCACTCTGAGCTGACTTTAAGCTTAAACTGCTCCATTTAACAAGCTGCTGAGGACCCACCAGGGTCCAATCCAGCCCCCACTTTGCTGTCTCCTGCATCTGGCCCAGGGTTGAGTGGGCAGAGCAGAAGTTCCAGCTGTTTCTCCAACCAGGGACTGAGAGGTTCCGATTTTGAAGTAGGCAGAGAGTGAGACTGCACACAGACATGAACTTCTGTCCAAATTTTGGCCAGACCCTTTGCTTCCAGCATTGCAAATGAGGCAGATCAATTATTCTGAAACAGAAAGTGGAAATTACAGCTCCCCTGGCTTTGTTCCAGCCTCTTGGTTTGCTGGAAAACTTTCCAGCTGATGTTCTCCACGCACGGACTCCCTCTGGGATAAAAGACATCCTGCTGCTTGTTTTCATGGAGATCCCTCCATGCCACCACCCTGAGCCTTGCCCAAGTCTGTGCTCATGATCCTGCAGTGCCAAAGGTGTCAGGGACACCCTGGGGAGCAGCCTGACAATCTTGAGGGCTGAGCTGCCCCATGTTCTCCTCACCCTGGGACAGGGGTTACATAGGAAGAGATTTTTCCCAGCTAATGTATTTCCCAACAACTCATTTTCCTCTCTTGCAGCTGGACAGGCTGAGACTGGTACAAGTTTTCTGATCAAGAAGCAGAGCCAAGAGCTGTGCCTGGGAGGGAATGTCCCAGGGTGAACCTCTGCCCCAATCTCACGTCCTGCAGGGAGGACAAAACTTCCTTCAGAGTTATGTCACAGGAGGGACGTGCTGGGAAGTTTCACTTCTTCAAACAGCAGCTTTTGGACAGTTTCCAGATGAGTTCTGGTGATGAATAAGCACTTTTGCCCTGGAAAACTCTTCCTTCCCCTCCCTGTTGCAGCACAGTCTTCCAAGACTAATGGCCACATTGCCTGAATTCCAGGCCAGCCAGCTCCCCTCCCCTCCTCACCCCTCTCAGGGCTGACTCTGCTTTTTTGGGGGATATGGGACCCTATGACAGCCCCAAACCAAAGCCACTACATGTTCCCCAACCTTTGTCTTGGTGGGGTTGCCTCTCAGGTCCTGTGGCTGGTGACAAACTGGGGTCACTGAGAGCAGCTTCTTTCAGAATTTGTCTGAGGTCACCTTGCATGGGGTTGTGTCCCCTGCTCCTTTGGGCCAAGCCAGGGGTTTCCCGTGGGTGCTGGTGAGGCTGTGGGTATCCCAACAGCATCAAGAGCAGCACCTCATGCCCAGTGCTTTCCCTGACCCTCCAGCATAATGGAATACCTCCTCTGGATTAAGGATGCCTTTCCTTTGCCTCTCTTGCAGCATCCCACTCTTCTCTTGTCCAGGCATGACACCACTGTGCTTGCAAAAACATTGCTGGGGCTGGTTGGTTTGTCAGGTTGTTGGTCTTTCCTGGGTCTTTGATGCTCCAGCTCTGCCTTTCCTCCCTTCTCTTTCATTTTGCCCCTTTTATTTTTTATATATTTTGCATCAGAGCTCCAAAAGGGTGACTCCCAGCTGGGGAAAGCTTGCAAGGACACAATCCAGGCCTTCAGAAAAAGCAGTCAAGACACATCAACGTGCAGCTTCCCCTTAAAGGCATGATGGACATTACAGGATAAAGCAGAATATCTGTAGAGTAATAAAGCTCTGATCATATAGAGGCTAAAAATGGGCTGGAAAACACTCCCAGGGAGTCAGTCCCTGCCACAAATCCCAGCAGATAATTGTTATTTTGTGGCATGCCTTGAGCATTAATGTGAAGGGGTAGTTTGGACTGAGAACTGGGAACAGATCCCAGCGTGCTGGAGCCTTCATGAGAGCTCCTGGCAAGGGTTTGCTTTTCTAGAACACAAAATATTTGCAAGTCCTGCTGAGCTGCCTTCCCATGGGGAGCAGTGGTGAGGCCACTGGGCTGTGTGTGTGGATTCATCCCTGTCCATGGGCTGGAAGGGGCTCTGGGAGAACCCAGCCCAGCCCGTTCATCCTCTGCAGGGTCATGGGGCCAAAAGCCGGAGGTTTTCCCTCTGAAATGCAATCTCCCTATGAAATGTGGGGGATTGGTTTTCCTGCTGGGACCTGCCAAATGGCAGGAGTGAGCTCTGAGCAGAGGAGGAAAAGGCACAAATGTTATGGAGTCACCAAATGCCTCTTCTGTCCTTGCCTGGGCTGAGGTCCTGCTTTGGTGAAGGGATTTCTGCACCAAACACTCTGGACTCTCACTTTGCATTGACTTGAAAGCAAAATGGGTGTCAAAATCTCAAAAAAAAGAGGCTCTTTGGTGCCTAAACCCCTTCTGAAGATGAGTCTGGTGTTGTTCTGTCACTGGTGGGGTGACTTCTCCTCCTTTCCCTTGGCTGTCTGCAAGGCTCAGGTGACTTTGCAGAGAGGATGAGTGGGTGATTCTCTCTGAGACAGGTAAAAATGGCTCATCTTTGGAAGGAATTGAAGCAGGGACTGAACTCTCCACTTGGATATTGTCTTTTTTATTGTTTTGTTTTGGTTGGGGTTTTTTTTGGTTTTGTTTTTAATATCTGATCTGAACCAAGGGACCCAATTTTATGCAGTGGCTGGATCCAAACACAGGCTGTGCCTCAGGAGCCATCCCTGAGAGCATCCCCAGCTTTGCTCAGTGGAAAACTCATCAGCAGTGTGTGTGCTGAATGAGGCTCTGTGATGACACAGACACTACAGAGAGCAGCAGAGCCCTGTTGGGTTATCCAGGATTTCATGGTGCTCTGGAAGCAACCCAGGGGCTGAGCAAAGGCTCTGCTCAGCCTTTGCTGCTTTTCCTGTTTCCCTTTTAGACTTCCTGGAGTGCTCAGTGCAGTTTGGGCTGGAGTTTGTGAAGGAGCACTTTGGAAAGGGATGGAGGTTGGGAGAGCTGGGGTGGGCAGTGTCCTGATACCCCTCACTGCTCTCAAACAGCTCTTCTAACACTCAGAAAAGTCCAACCAATTTGTTTCTCACTTTGTGCCTCCACATTTTTCTTCCAGATTACAACCAGCCTGGATAAAGGGTTTTTTTCCAAGCTTTTTTTCACCCCGAAGTTTCCTCACTTTAAGGGGAACAGAACCTGGGCTCTGAATTCTTTACTGTCCCAAACAATTAGTTTAATATTGGCATAAGCACAAATATGCTCTCTGCAATCCAATGTAAAGAGCTGTGGAGCCAACGGCTCCTTCCAAGTGCTTTGTGGTGATGAGATGAAGGACTAGACCCCGTGTCCTGCCCCAGCACTCATGAGCAGCTACTCAAGTGCCTTATCGTGAAGCTGCTGAACACCAGCCCAGTGTCAGAACAGGGTTCCTTGTGTAATTGAGCTCAGATGAATGAGGGTGACCCCTCACTGGGACAGAGCATGAAGAAGGAGCAGGAACAAGCACCTTTCCCCGAGGGGGTGGGCTCTGTGGCACCCTGGGGGCTGCCTGGGACCGTGTCACCCCGGTGTGCTGGTGGCAGGGCTGTGTTTCTGTGCTTGGCTGCTCTCAGCAGGGTCTGCCTCTGGCCCTGGCAGTGCTGAACACACTGGTTGCATTACCCCGACCTTCTCACATTACAGAGCTTTTTGTCCCTGGGAGCTATAAAAAGCCTGTAGTGAAATTCAAACCACAGCACAGCTCCTGCCTCTGCTGGTGGGATGTTCCTTTTCCTTTCTAAATGGAGCAGAGGATGAGGAGGAGGGATGTGTGTGGCAGAGGAGGGAGTGTGTGTGTGCAGCAGAGGGAGCAAACAGTGTCAGGGCTGTGTCTGTCCATGTTCCACTCCCAGCAGCTCCCCAGGGAACTGTAAGTCCTTATTTAGCAAAGTGCCTAAAGTTAAGCAAGACAGACATGGTCCCCTGAGTCACTGAAGGCCCAAGTGTGACATCAGCAGAGGACCTCAGAGGTACTCCTGGTGGAGCAACCTGGCCTAGTGAAAGGTGTTCCTGCCCATGGCAGGGGGTTGGAACAAGATGGTCTTTGTGGTTCCTTCAATGCAAACCATTCTGTGATTCCATGATATTCTCCATCTCTGCTTCCCTGGGCATGAAGGTGTCCACTGGACATCTGACTGGATCTGCAGGGTGCTTGCAGGCAGAAGGTGGCCCCTGCCCCTGTGGGACCATCTGTCACAATTTGTAAGCAGCTTCTCCTGCCTCCTCCTTTCCCTTGCCCTCTGCTGATTCTTCTCCATTCATGTGTTGAGGACCAGCTCCAGGAAGATGATGGAGAGCACTCAGGACTCCTCCCTGCCTTGGTGAGCCAGGGTGGGCACAGTGGGCACTCTGTTAATAAGGAAGAGCATGTCAGGAAGAGGAAGGATGTGGAGTGAGGTCTGTTGGTGGAAATAGCAATGGAGAATATGGGAATATGCATCAAGTCTTCCAAATGGTGATGGGATGCCTTGGAGGGTACCATAAATTCCCATGGATTTAAATTAGTGGTGTCTCTGGGAAATGAGCCAAAAAACCTGAAGCTGAATTGTTGAAAAACTTTACTGGGATTTTTTTTTAAATCCCTTTGGAAAACATGAGTTTCTTGAATTCTCTCTGACCTGGAAATGTATTTGTCCAGAAGGTTTCTGAGTTTTAGAGTGGACTGTCAGAGATGGAGGGATGGACACCCAGTGGTCAGACTGGCTGTGGAATGGGAGCTGCACCCAGCTCTGTGTCCTCAGAGCTGAGGTTTGCCATGCCCACCTTCCTGAGGTGTCCACAGTGCCCTGAGCTGTTCCAGGGAGGGATGGTGAGAAGGTCTGGAAAGGGTGAATGATATTCCAGTTTGCGCCAAAAGAGCCCTGGAACAACCCCAAGCCTGGAAACCTCATTTTCTTCCCACAAATTGCTGTTTCTCAAGCTGTCAGAGCTGCAGCACCACAAGATGACCAGGCTCAGATTGCTCCACAGTGCTGGGAAAAGGCAGGGATTGCCCAAGGAGGAGGTCTCCTGGAGCAGCCTGGCTGCCTCATGGGTGATTCCCTGACCAAAGGGATGCTCCTGCATCATCTCATCTTCTCCTCCTCTCAGCCTTTGTTTCTTCCCAGCCTGAAGGACAGATTGGTTCTCTGGTGGCAGATTTTCCTCCCTTCTCCTTTACCACCTCCTTGACCCAGCTGTAACCTCTTTGGGTGGTGTATCCCTCTTCTCCCTGCTCCCAGAGCAAGGTACTTCTCTTCCAGCTGCTGTTCCAGCTGTGCCCTGCCAGCACAGCCCAAGGCACAGCTTCACGAGTCACCACTTTGCTTGGCACGAATTTAATCATTGCCCTCTGTCACAGGGAGAGGTGGCCTTTGGGAAGGCTCTGGGCATGGGCAGTGATGCCCTGCAGGGAATGTCCTGCCCTGCTGCCAGGCTGTACCTTCTGGCTTCAAGCCCCTGGACACCTCCAGGAGCTCTTGCTGTCCCTTGCATCTTCATCCCTCTTCCTGCAGCAACAGCAGAGGGAAAGCCCATGCCTGGCAGGGCATGAGAGTGTTGTCCAAATACTTCTGGAGCTCTGGCAGCCTTGGTGCTCTGCCCACTGCCTTGGGGAGCCTGCTCAGTACCCACCACCCTGTGGGGAAAAAGCCCTTTCCTGATATTCAACCTAACCCTGTCCTGGCACAGCTCCAGCTGGTCCCTCAGGTCCTGTCACTGGTGACCAGGGAAAGGAGATCAATGCTTTTTAATTTCAAGCTAAATTTTGGAGATAGCCTCTTTTCAGTACCCTGAAGCTGAGGGCATTGCTGTCTCCAGTGTTGTGGGGTTTCCACTGGGCATGTTGTGCATGTGGGACCATTCTTGGTGCTGGAGAAATCCAACCTCCCTGAACTCTGCTTTATCTTTCAATCTCATCACTTTGGGGATTTATTTTTCTTAATCCCCAGATGATGTGGGGAAGGAGAGTCCAGCAGGGCAGAGGGGAGCTGCAGGACAGGAACAGAGCCTCAGGAGTGAAGACCTTATTTGTGTCTTTCCCCTTGTTGCCCTTGTTGTCCTGCTATGCTACACTAAACCTTTCTGGTTGTTTTCTCTTTCCTTTTCCTATAAAACAGTTTGAGAGGGTCAGCTGGAAATATCCCAACTTGGCTTGGGGGATCTGGAGAAATTTGGACAGATGATTTGAGAGCCATTGCTGAACCAGTTCCTCAGCATGGAGCTAGGGGGAGGTACTGTCTTTTGGATGAGATAAAATCCAAGTCCCTGGGACCCTGTGCTTATTGCAAGACTGGAGATGTTAAGGCCATTTTAGGGCCAAATGCTTGTACACCTTCCTTGTAATTTTGGTTCTGTAGCATTAGAACATCTGGTGCTTCTTCCCAGAGACATCTGTGCTTCCTTCAGCATTGTGTGACTGTGGCAGAAAACACCCTATATTCCAGATCTTTCAATCAATTCAGGAACTTGTGGGATGAGAGGCATTAACTATGGAAGTGACAGCGGGGAGGGATTTTCATGGTCAGGAGCAAATGATTCACTGAGGAGTTCCCTTTGTTCTGCCCCCATGTGATGCTCCAGTTTCTGCTCTGGCTTCCTTATGTCAAGTGAAAGGTTGGCCTGAGAGCAAAGAAATTTGGAAAAAGTCCATTTTGTTTGGGAATTCAAACACTAGTGCAGGATGGAGACACCATGCCTGGCACTGTGGTCCATGCCTGGCCTGGTTGGAAGGCAGGGAAGGCACATTGTGGTGGCCAGTGCTGCCTGTTGGCAGCTTCTCCCTATCCTATTGTGGCCGTCTGAGCAGATAAGGGCAAGCAGATGCAAAAGTGAGATGATTTTCATGGCCCAAAATATGCCTCAAGTCTGAGATTTCCTCTAGAAATGCAAAATCTTTTGCTTTTGCCTCAGTGTAGTTTCATTTTTCTCTCTGCAGGAGAATGAGAGATTAAAACCATCAGCACAAAGGACTGAGAAGGTGTTGCTGTGAACTACAGAAGAACCAACACTTAACACAGCAGTCCCATAGTCCTTCTGTTTAAATGAAAGAGTCTCCCAACTGGTTTTAGTGTCTCTCAACTGGTTTTAGTGTCTCCCAACTGATGTTAGTGCTTACCAACTGGTATTAGTGTCTCTCAACTGGTGTTGGTGTCTTCCAATTGGGGTTGGTGTCTCCCAACTGGTTTTAGTGTCTCCCAACTTGTGTTAAGAGTCTCCCAACTGGTGTTAGTGTCTCCCAGCTGGTGTTAGTGTCTCCCAGCTGGTGTTAGTGTCTCCCAGCTGATGTTAGTCTCTCTCAACTGGTTTTAGTGTCTCCCAACTGGTGTTAGTGTCTCCCAGCTGGTGTTGGTGTCTCCCAACTGGTGTTAGTGTCTCCCAACTGGTGTTAGTGTCTCCCAGCTGGTGCTAGTCTCTCTCAACTGGTTTTAGTGTCTCCCAACTGGTGTTAGAGTCTCCCAACTGGTGTTAGTATCTCTCAACTGGTTTTAGTGCTTCCTAACTGGTATTAGTGTCTCCCAACTGGTGTTAAGGGTCTCCCAGCTGGTGTTGGTCTCTCCCAGCTGGTGTTAGTGTCTCCCAGCTGGTGCTAGTCTCTCTCAACTGGTTTTAGTGTCTCCCAACTGGTGTTAGAGTCTCGCAGCTGGTGTTAGTATCTCTCAACTGGTTTTAGTGCTTCCTAACTGGTATTAGTGTCTCCCAGCTGGTGTTGGTGTCTCCCAGCTGGTGTTGGTGTCTCCCAGCTGGTGCTGTACTGCTGTCACAACACTTGAACCCCAGCCACTTTCACCACCTTACACACATCTGGTTTTGCTGTATGGGGGTTTCTTTGCAAGCACAGAGATGTGAGGAAGTCACTTGAGTGTGCAGGTGGTGGGAAGTGGCCCATGAGCTCCTGTGGGAGCTGTGTGGGTGTGGGATGAAGTGGCAGGAGCATCAATGCTGGGCTCCAGAGGGGCACTGAGCAGGCTCCCCAGGGCAGTGGGCACAGCCCCAAGGCTGTCAGAGCTCCAGGAGTGTTTGGACAGCACTCGCAGGGACAGGGTGGGATTGTTGGGGTGTCTGTGCAGGGCCAGGAACTGGCCTGGATGATCCTTATGTGTCCCTTTCAGTTCAGGAGATTCTATGATTCCCCCACCTCGGTTTATTTTTGTTGTAATTTCCCTTTTCCCTGGCAAAACTCACTTTCCTCCAGGCCCTGCCTTTCCCCATCCATGTGGTTTCAATCACATGCACGTGCTGAAGGAAACCAGAGGTGCTGCATGTCCAGCCTCCTGCATGGGCCCTGTGTTTGTGCAGGGCTGCTGCTCCACACCTAAGGCTTCTTGGCTTGGCTTTGCTCTTTCATGAATCAGGTCTCTGGGGAGGAAGCTGTTGGATAATACAGCCATTTGTTTTGGCAGCTGCCTGCGGGTGCTGGCCCTCCAGCCTTCCTGGATATGCACTCACATGTGAGCTGCTCAGCCCAAAGGGGCAGCGGGGCCTGAATCTTTAACCTTCATAAAAAGCCAGACAAAATAACAATAAGCAAAGGGACCAGCTCATCATGCTCTGGTGGTGTCAGAGAGCAGGAGCCCATAAAGGATCATTTCCTCAACCCTGGACCCTGTGTGAGGCTGCCTGGTGAGTTTGGGATCCCCAAGCACAATGAAAGTTTTTCATCTATCTGACCCTGCGAGAACAGAAATCTCCTCTGGGGGAATCCCACCTGTCCCAGCTTCCCCTGCCCTGCACACTGCAGAAATAAGACAATTAAACTTTAATAAAGACATTCAGAGTTCCCAGACCTAATCTTCTGGCAGCCCTTTGTGGGGTGGATGTGGCATCTGGCAGAGGGCAGGGTTAGATGGGATATTGGGAAGAAACTCTGCCCTGTGAGAGTGGTGAGACCCTGGCACAGATTGCCCAGAGAAGCTGTGGCTGCCCCATCCCTGGGAGTGTCCAAGGCCAGGTTGGATGGGGCTTGGAGCAACCTGGGCTGGTGGAAGGTGTCCCTGCCCATGGCAGGGGGTGGCATAAGGTGATATTTAAGGTCCTTTCCAATCCAGACTTTCCAAGCCAGATGATCTTTAAGGTCCTTTCCAACCCAGGGAATCTGTGATTCTGTGATCTCCTGTGTTCCTGCCCTTGCAGTACCAGGGGTGGGGATAACAAGGACAACTCATGCTGGTTTCAAGAAGGAGAAGTCTGCCAGGATGAGCTGGGAGTCTCCCCAAGATGACTCATAATGCTGCCAACACCTCAAGACAGTATTTTAGAGTTAATGAACTAAAGATAAAATATTTAGACACTTCCCTCCCAGCCAGGGTGCCTGGAGAGACCAGCCAAGGCCATGTCCTGTCCTGGTGCAGGGTGGCTGCAGGGGCTGGTCCTTGTTGGGAATGGCCAGGATTGAGTCAGAGATCCTAAGGCAGGAGAGCTCCCTGGGGAGCGCCAGTGCCTTCGGTGCCACCCCTGCCCTGCCCTTGGCATGTGCCAGGAGCGTCACTGTGCTGGCCCCACTATCCTGGTGGCACACAGGACAGGCTGGGAGTTGTGCCCAGGCTCTGTCTTTGATTATCCCAATAAATCACTGTGCAGGGCTGATAAGATTGCAATTATTCTCCCCATTCTGTTTGGGAGGTTCCTGTTGGCTCTGGAGCACTAATCCATCCCATGGATGGCAGGTGTGCTGTTAGTGTGAGATTGGTATGATTTGATTCAGCCATTCAAAATAATGTTCTTAACTACAGAAAAATGCAGAGCTAGTTAAATGTGAGTATTATTCCATTAGAAATGTTTTAATGAGAAATTACTTGGGGAGGGGTGGAGAGATGTCAAGTTAAGTCAGAAGGAAGCTCACAATTTTTTATTCTTTCTCTGTAGGTTTTTTGAGTTTTTCTTCCTGTTTATTTATGTATCTGTGGAGGTTTTTAAAAGGTGTTTTCACAGTGTTGCTGAAAAGCCCAAGTACAGGCTCTGGTGGTGCAAGGCTGGGCCAAAGGCAGCTCTGCCAATTCCTGTCAGAGCCTTTTCCTCTCCATAAGACCCAGACTGATGCTCCAGGCCTGGAGATAAACACAGTATTGATAAACCCCATTGGTTTTGGGGCTGGATTCCTCTTGCCTCTGGATTTGTCTCTACTCCTGTTTGCATTTTAGCCAGAGGGGAAGGGCTTGCACACAAAACTGGCTGTACCACCCCCTCAGGCAGCTCTGAACAGCATCAATTCAGATCCTAATCACAGGCAGCCTCTGCAGTGCCAGCCCTGGCATGAATGGCAGAGGGGAGTATAAGTGAATTAGGGAATGCAAGAGCATAATGAAATAAAATTGATAGTGCAATTAGATGTGATTAGCTCTGGATGGCAGCCTGCATCCTAAGGCTGTGCTTTGGGTGCTGAGCCCCTTTTTGTGAATCTACATGACAAAGGAGGGTGCAGAAAGGGCTCTGTGTGTGCTGTGGCCATCACAGACCACTATTCTATAAGGGCAGTTTAATTTTTTCCCCTAGACTGGGAAATCCAGTTGTTCCATGATTGAGTCACTTCATGTGTGGATTCCCAACCTTACCTTTAGATGTCACCCACGATGCCAATGCTTGAGATATGCCCCTGGGGGACAGTGGTGTTGTTCTTCCCCAGAGGGTGGTGGGCACTGAACATGCTCCCCAGGGCAGTGGGCACAGCCCCAAACCTGCCAGAGCTCAAGGAATGTTTGGACAACACTCTCAGACACAGGGTGGGATTGTTGGGGTGTCTGCACAGGGCCAGGAGTTGGACTGGGTGATCTCTGAGGGTCCTTTCCAACCCAGAAGGTGCTATGATTCTGTGGTTCTGTTTCCCAGACATCATTAATAGACAAACTTCCCTCTTTGCTAATCATTTGAAGGTCAATGTGGTGCTTATACCACACATGGGATTTAGTGAGACCACGACCCCAGGCAGCAGTGGCTGCCCAGGACCTGGGAAGGTCCAAACCCCTTTGAAATAAATAACCTTCCGCCTCCAGATGGTGATGGTGGTGGTTAAACCTTGGTGCAGCAAAGGCTTTAAAGGCAGGTTAGAGCCAGGGGTGTTAAAGCTCCCATGGAGCTGGTTGAAGAATGGCAGGTGATGCTCCAGGGCTGCAGCTGTCCCTCAGGAGTAGGGTGTCCCCTGCCAGATGTGCAGAGTGCAGGGGATGCTTTAGTTGTTCCTATGAAACTGTTGGGAACCACCTGGCACAGCCCCAGTGATGCCCTTGCACACCCAGGCTGACCCCAGTGCCACCCTGGGCTGGCAGAGACCTTTCAGCCCATCTCTGTGGCGCTGAGGGACAGGTGAATCACAGAGGGATAGCCCAGGTGTGTCTCCCTGAGCATTGCTGAGGGCCCTGCCCTTGCTGACACCCTCTGGCAGTCCCTTTGCCTGTGACACACCACAGCCATCCCTGGAGAAGGTGGTGGCCAAAAGCCAAGGGGACACTGGGCACCATGTGGGACTGCTGGGGTGGAGCTGTGAGCCCTGTGCCCTGCCCCTGCTGCATCACACCCCCCAGCACCTCACAGCAGCTGTTCCCATGCAGAATGTGTCTGATTTTGCTCTGGAGACTGAGATCCCTCCCCATATGAAGTGGGACTCGTGCTCCTCATCTGCTGCAGCTCTGCTGCTCAGGAGCTCAGGCAAAGAGTGACACAGAGTTCACCCCTGTCTGTGTTTTGGGTTGGGTGCCTGGCACTTGGCTTGTGTTTGTGTCACTCTGCCCTCTGACACTCTCCTGCATTAGAGGGGAGGTGGGTTTGCACCTCAGGGGGAAAGAAATCCCTGGTTTTTCTCTAATACTGTAGATAAACAGAAGCCAAATGTGTGTCTTTATAACCAGAGCCTTTTCAGTTATATCAGGAGTTGGGTTTTCTTATATCTTCTACTCTGAAGGGCATTCCTCTGTGCTTTCCATTGGGGATTACCAAATTCCCTGCAGACTCTCTGGACACAGCATTAGCAGCTCAGAGCCCTCTGGTCTTTTCTGTGCTCACATCAGGCTGGTTCTGTGGGCACAGTGGGAATCCTGCTGGGTTTGTTGTCAGGCAGATGTGCTGAGTGCCAGGCAGGATCAGAACCTCCCACACCCATCAGATAAATCCAGACACTGTGCTCCTGGGAAGATACTGCCTTGTAGGGTGACATTAAATGCCCAGAGGGAAGAAATACTTCTGCTTTAGCCACATCAGAACTAGATGTCTCAACCACCCTACCCCTCTGCAGTCATTTTCAGTCACTATAAGGAGATTGGGACCTCTGTTGGGTCCAGAGAAGAGCAACGGGGCTGGAGAAGGGACTGGAGCACAAGTGCTGTGGGGAGAGGCTGAGGGAGCTGGGGGTGTTCAGCCTGGAGAAGAGGAGGCTCAGAGGTGACCTCAGCACTGTCTGGAACTGCCTGAAGGGAAGTTCTGGCCAGGTGGGGGTTGGTCTCTTCTCCCAGGCACTCAGCAATAGGACAAGGGGGCACGATGGGCTCAAGCTCTGCCAGGGG
Organism: Pithys albifrons albifrons; assembly: GCF_047495875.1. Lineage (NCBI taxonomy): Eukaryota > Metazoa > Chordata > Aves > Passeriformes > Thamnophilidae > Pithys > Pithys albifrons. Next base: position 10,094,380 of record NC_092476.1, on the reverse strand, counting down.
AAATTGAAGTTGGAGAGCAGAAAAAAGTTCTTTGCAGAGAGAGTGCTCAGGCATTGGAATGGGCTGCCCAGAGAGGGGGTGGATTCCCCATCCCTGGAGGTTTTTCAACTGAGCTTGGCCGTGGCACTGAGTGCCATGATCTGGTAAAGGGACTGGAGTTGGCCCAAGGGTTGGACTTGATGATCTGGGAGGTCTTTTCCAACCCAATCCATTCTATGATTCTGTGATTCTATGGTTCATTCCCATCCCAGGGGCAGAACCCTGTCCCTGTGGAGCCCCGTGCCATCCCCCCACCCCTGGCATGGCTCTGGATTCTTTTCTGTGTCCTCCTTGCATTCCATAGCTGTTTGGCTGGCAGAGGCAGCACCCCCAGCCTGTTTTCGGGATGCCATCCATCATCCCCCACTGGCCTGGGCGTCTTGGCTGGAGGCTGGAACACTTCTCCGGGCTTGGGGCTCGTCAGGAATGCGCTAATTGCTGCTGGAACAAAAGCTGCTCCGAGGTGGTGCTGCTCCTCCCCGGGCCCCTCGGATGCTCCCGGGGGTCCTGCCGTGCGCTCAGCACACGCTCCTGCCTTTTTCAGAGGGCTCAGATTTATTTTTCCTCGGGCTGTTCTACTTAAAAGGCGTATTCGGGGCATGCCAAGAGCTCGCCTGGAAGAAGCATTTCCTCCTCCCCCTCTGTCCGAGTACAGATCTGCTGGCTCACATCTACCTTGAACCACGGCACCTGAAATTCCAGGGGTTTTTCCTAAGCCAAAGCACCCCACGCTGCCCAGCTATTTGCTGCTGTTTACCAGGCTCCCTGGTGGCTGGTGAGTCAGCAGCATTCCTGCTCTTTGAATTTTTTTTTTTAATCTGTCATTTTTGCTGAGGCAGCGTTTTTTCCCTTATCTCCCTGACAGCACATTTGGGCAGGTCCTTGTGTGACTCCTCCTTGTTCCATGGCCCTGTGGGGATCAGGTATGGAGGGTATGGCTGTGGGTGCCCTGAGTGATGGCACAGACATCCCCCCAGCCAGGTGTTGTGATTTCCCCATGGAGCTCTTCAGCAGCCTGTTAGAACCCCCCAGCACCACTGCTTGGGGCAGCAACTGAGTGGCAGTTTCTGGAAATTAAAGGATGAAAAGAAATGTTGTTCATTGCAGTGGCTTTTCCCAGGGAAATGGAACAAAATCGTGTGCAGGTGTGGCAAGGGCAGTTTAAGTTAACCTGGGAAATTTTTGTCATAGAATCATCATAGAATTGATTGAATTGAAAAAGACCTCTGAGATCATCAAGTCCAAGCCTTGGGCCAACTCCAGTCCCTTTACCAGATCATGGCACTCAGTGCCACGGCCAAGCTCAGCTGAAAAACCTCCAGGGATGGGGAATCCACCCCCTCTCTGGGCAGCCCATTCCCAGGAAGCTGGTCTTGTTGCACATGAGACCCATGTTGTGGTCACAAGCAGTGGGTGGGCAGGGCTAAAATACACTTGATGGCAGCTTGTTTTAGAGGCAGTGAAAAACGTGCTCTGATTGCCAAATATCAGAAGCTGATGGGGAAAAAAAAGGCATTTTTGTTGTTGGAAAATGGCCCGTGACCCACAGGTCAGGTGGGGTGTCAGATCCCTCACAGAAGAGGGCAGGGGCTGGAGGACCTACAGAAATGAGCCCAAGGGTCCCAAAAGGAGACACCAAGATACCTTCTGGTGCACTCAAAAGGTTTATCCTTCTCTCTTATCCATGGAGTGCTTCCAACAAAGCAACCTTTGCTACTGGGAACCCCCTGAGGGCAGTGAGAGCACTGAGCCCTGGGGCTGTAGAGCAAACAGGAGGGGCATTTTCTTTCACTGCCCCTCTCAGTCTGCAGTCCTGCTCTGATATGAGGTGACTTTTCATCTTCTTTGACAACCTCAGGACCCCAATGTGCAGCAAAGCCCCCTCACTGCCTGCACTTTCCATGTCTCCTTGTGAAATGAAGGTACTTGAAAGACCCTGAAGTGTCTCAATCTATAGATCTCCATATACACATTTCTCATCCTGTTGAATCCAGCACAGTCAAGTCACACAAATGGCCAAGGGCATGTTTTGTTGTTGTAGAGAAGCAGAGATTTTGCCCATCAAACCCAACACAAGCTGGTTATTTAATCCTGAGTAGCCCATGGTGAAATGAAAGGGGATGGAATTGCTCTGAGCCTCTCAGTGGCCTTTCCTGTGCCAACTTTCAGGATTATAAGGTTGGAAAAATATGGTCTCAGTTTCTGTCTTTATTGCTTATCTGTTGGCACAGTGTTTTAACACCAGCAAATAAAAGATGGGTGGAAGTGATTTGAGGATGAGTAGGATGGGAGTATCTCAGTGATTAAAGCCAGTGAAAAGTTATTCCCAGGATAACTTTCCATGTGCAACAGCAGGTTAATTGAACTTGGGCCATGCAGTAGAAATGTGCTGATTGCAACAAGATTTTCCAGTAGCAAAAAAAAAAAAATAGGGGAAATATTTTGATTGGACTGTATTGAAACTCCAGAAGCAGCAGAATGTTTCTGTTCCTTCACTTAAATTAATTTCATGTAATGTAGAATGTAAATTTTGATATTATGTTGTCTTTATAGATTGTATCATTCCACACATGCAGTGCATGACTTCAGAAATGCACAGGAACAACAGGAATAATGAAAAGAGTTACTGGAGTGAAACACTGTAATGGCCCAAAACTGATTGCTGGGAGGAAATGTTTCTTGGCATACACAAGAATTCCAGCTTTTTGTGCAGGATCAGAATCAATCTCTCCCTTCATGTCAGGATTTCCCAAGTAATGGAAATTGCAGCTCCCAGCCAGCTCTGCTCAGGAAGTAGTCTGTGTTAAATGTTCATTGGATCCAGATATAATCAGAGATAACTGTGAGGAAACCTGGGATGGCAGCACTGCTTTGAAGCCATGTCACATCCCTGGGGACAAGGAGCAGAGGGGATGCTCAGCTTGCAGTGGCTTCTCTGGTGGATGGTTGTGGTCTGATGGTGGAGGGCACCAAAGGGACCTCAATGATCACCCAGTTCCAAATCCCCTGAGATCAGGGACACCTTCCCCTAGACCAGGTTGCTCGATGCCCCATCTAACCTGGCCTGTTCTCCCTGTGTGTCCACAGAGACCCAGCTGGGCTGTTACAACCCCTGCTGTGGGCTCAAGAGCCCCCCTGGTTCTGTGCACCCCCCAGCTCTGGGCTGGGCCTTGCATGGGTTGAGCTGTGCCTGCTAAAGCCTCATTTGCTCCAGTTTGCAGAGTCCTTGTGGAGTGTGAGGGTACAAATCAGAGAAGAGCAACGAGGCTGGAGAAGGGACTGGAGCACAAGTGCTGTGGGGAGAGGCTGAGGGAGCTGGGGGTGTTCAGCCTGGAGAAGAGGAGGCTCAGAGGTGACCTCAGCATTGTCTGGAACTGCCTGAAGGGAAGTTCTGGCCAGGTGGGGGTTGGTCTCTTCTCCCAGGCACTCAGCAATAGGACAAGGGGGCACAATGGGCTCAAGCTCTGCCAGGGGAAATTGAAGTTGGAGATGAGAAAAAAGTTCTTTGCAGAGAGAGTGCTCAGGGATTGGAATGGGCTGCCCAGAGAGGGGGTGGATTCCCCATCCCTGGAGGTTTTTGAGCTGAGCTTGGCCGTGGCACTGAGTGCCATGATCCGGTAAAGGGACTGGAGTTGGCCCAAGGGTTGGACTTGATGATCTTGGAGGTCTTTTCCAACCCAATCCATTCAATGATTCTATGAAATGGGAAGGCAGCAATCCATGCTGGTTTGTGCAGGACAGCCCAGGGAACTGTGGTTGGATGTAGTCTGGACACAAGGAGTCACAGGAGACACCCCCATCCTTGGCACTGGGGCTCTCCAGCACCCCAGGTGAAAGAGGCAGTGTCAAGAATTTATTTCCAAGCTTTCCAGAAAAATTGCTTCATTGGCAGCGCTGTTGGATAGGGAAGAAGTGGAAGAGGGTAGGAGTGAGGAGACCCCAGGGCTCCCTGGTACTGCCAGGGCTTTGCTGGGGCCAGGCAAGCCTTGAATGCCATGCTTGGGGTTGGTGCTGAGCCAGCTGTGCCAGGACAAGGAAACACAGCCCATGTACACAGAGCTGCTTCCATCATCCAAAACTTGCTCCCTCTAAGTTTCTGCCATGTAATTTCACCCAGAATTTCAGAGGAAGGTTTCACTACCAGCCAATTTGATTTTTATGGTGAGCACTGAGGTGTTTGGGTTTGTTCCTTTTGAACCACCAGGATCTTGGAGCCCTGTGGCTACATCAGCATCTCAGCTGCTGTAGAAATCCAGTGATCTTTCCAGGATAACAGACTTGAAAGCCAACAGGAAGATGTATCAGCTTCCAGAAAAGCCACATTTAGTTTGGCATTGGAGCCACCTTTAAACACCCAACCTGTGGCAACCGGTGGCCCTGGGGAAGTTAGGGAGGAAGTGTGTGTTTTATACTCAATATTAGCTGTGAGTGTTGTCATATAGAGGACCAGAGTTGCCTTATTGCCCCAGGATGGGGTAGGAAAACACAGAGGCTGCAGTGCCTGAGTCTGGAATAGCATGGGGCAGCCTGGGGTCTGGTCCTTTCCTCAGCCTGGTCCTTCTCTCCAACCTGGTCCTTCCCACCAGCCTGGTCCTTCCCTCCAGACTGGTCCTTCCCTCCAGCCTGGTCCTTCCCTCAGCCTGGTCCTTCCCTCAGCCTGGTCCTTCCCTCCAGCCTGGTTCTTCCCTAAGCTGGTCCTTCCCTCAGCCTGGTCTTTCCATCCAGCCTGGCTCTTCCCTCAGCTTGGTCCTTCCCTCCAGCCTGACCCTTTCCCTCCAGCCTGGCCCTTCCCTCCAGCCTGGCCCTTCCCTCCAGCCTGGTTCTTCCCTAAGCTGGTCCTTCCCTCAGCCTGGTCTTTCCATCCAGCCTGGCTCTTCCCTCAGCTTGGTCCTTCCCTCCAGCCTGGTCCTTCCCTCCAGCCTGGTCCTTCCCTCCAGCCTGGCCCTTCCCTCCAGCCTGGCCCTTTCCTCCATCCTCCTTCCTGGTCTCTGCAGGTGAGGACACCCATGTTGGGACAGCAAACACAGCCATAAAGCCAAGAGAACCCCCCAGGGTCTGCTCCCAGCTCTGCCTAGAGCTGCTGCTGTCAGATTCACCCACCACCAGCTACTCCTGCTCCAGGAGTGGTAATAGGATGAGAACTTTCCTGATAATTCCACAACAAACTTGCATTCACCTTGAAAAAAAAATACCCATCAACAGTATCTTTCCCAAAAGCTTTCAAGGAGGAAAACAACTTTCCCTTTCTAATAAAGGTCTCCAACATAAGCTGAGCAGGTTTTATTTTCATTTTTTTCTTCTCCACAAAAGTTTCCATTGTGTCCAAAAGCCATTTTCTCTCAAAGAAAGGTTTTGATGGAAAATATTTTTCTAAATCTATTTGAAGCTGATACGAAACCTTGCCAAGAAAGAGAAAATGAGTAAACCCTGTGAAGCTACTACTTGGCACATTAAAGGGAATATCACCCAACTTCCCAGGGCCTCAGGAGGGTGTTTGGGTGGTCCTGGGCAGTGGAGGTGGGATCTTCACAGCCTCTGGTAAATGTTAAACCAACAAATAAATCTGCTTTGCTCAGCAGCCAGAAATGAGCCTTCAAACTGGGATGGAGCTTTCTAAATATTATCAGGCATATTTTCTTTAAAGGAAGGAAGGATCTTAATTCCAGCATTCCAACCCAAAATAGACATCTCTAAGAATAGCCCTTCCCTGTTGCAGGGCAGGATGGCTGTCAGGAGGGAAAAGGGTTGGGGGAAAGGGGGAGTGCTTTCCCTAAATAGCCACGCTGGAATTGGGAAGGGATGGGGTTTAATTCTCACTGTGGGTGATTGTCCCCAGAGCATCCAACCCCACTGAGGTGGTTTGGAGCTGCCAGTGGCCCTTTGGATCAGGATCTGGAGCAGCTCAGTGGCTCCTTGGGTGGATGGAGCTGTTCCTTAGAGACCTGATGGCCAACCTGCAGTGGATCATGGAATGTGCTGAGCTGGAAAGGACCCACAAGGATCATCCAGTCCAACCCTCAGCCCTGCACAGGCCCATCCCTAAGAGTCACCCCCTGTGCCCCAGAGCATCATCCAAACCCTCCTGCAGCTCTGGCAGCCTTGGGGCTGTGCCCACTGCCCTGGGGAGCCTGCTCAGTGCCCACCACCCTCTGGGGGAAGAGCCTTTCCCTGAGATCCAACCTGACCCTGCCCTGGCACAGCTCCAGCCATTCCCTGGGTGCTGTCCCTGCCCTGGTACAGCTCCAACCATTCCCTGGGTGCTGTCCCTGCCCTGGCACAGCTCCAGCCATTCCCTGGGTGCTGTCCCTGCCCTGACACAGCTCCAACCATTCCCTGGGTGCTGTCCCTGCCCTGACACAGCTCCAACCATTCCCTGGGTGCTGTCCCTGCCCTGGCACAGCTCCAACCATTCCCTGGGTGCTGTCCCTGCCCTGGCACAGCTCCGGCCATTCCCTGGGTGCTGTCCCTGCCCTGGCACAGCTCCAGCCATTCCCTGGGTGCTGTCCCTGGTCCCCACAGAGCAGAGCTCAGTGCCTGCCCCTCCTCTGCCTCTGCCCAGGAAGTTGTCCCTGCCCTGAGGTCTCCCCTCAGTCTCCTGTTCTGCAGCTGAACACACCAAGTGCTCTCAGTGCCCTCACACGCTGCCCCTCCAGGCCCTTCCCCACTTTAGTTGCCCTCATTGGACACTCCCTAATAGCTTAATATCTTTCTTGTTCTTCCACCTCTGCCATCAGAGCCCATTGAAGTCCATGATGTGGCTGGTGAAGGTGCTCCAGGCAAGGGCAGGATGTCCCAGCCACGCTCAGTGTGTCCCGACACAAGGAAGCAAAGGCATCCCACAGGAATGGTGAAGTTGGGAGGTGTGACCTACTGAAGGCTCTTCCACTGTGAGTTATCCTGGGCCAGGTGCTGCCAGGCTGGAGGGATTTGTATGTCTGGAGTAGGGAGAATTCTTATTCCCATCCTGACACTTTTACAGGGACTGTAGTGAAAGGACAAGGAGTGATGATACAAACTGAAAGAGGGGGAATTTAGGTTAGATGTTAGGAAGAAATTTTTTACTGTGAGGGTGGGCAAGCCCTGGCACAGGTGCCCAGAGAAGCTGTGGATGCCCCTTCCCTGGGAGTGTCCAAGGCCAGGTTGGGTAAGGCCTTGAGAAACCTGGTCTAGTGGAAGGTGTCCCTGCCCATGGCAGGGGAGTTGTGACCAAGTGACCTTTAAGGTCCATTCCAGCCCCTTAACATTCTATGATCTCTTTCAGTTTAAAAAGTGGAATTCTGGAGTATCTCAGAGTCCACGAAGTTCAAGAAGAAACTGGATAGAGGGAGTCCTTAATCCCACCCTATTTCTCCTATAAGATACAGTTCTGCATAATCTGAACAGTTTTTACTTCAATATTCCCCTTTTGGGCTCATATTTTCCATGCAAATATGAGGTTTAGAGAGCAATCTTTGCATTTAAGGCAGGTTTCTCATAAAGCCTTACAACCCCAGAGTTGTGGCTTTAAGAAAACTCCTCATTTCCAGGAAAGTCCCAATGAAACAATAAAAACTGACAGCACAGGCAGGTCCTTCCACCCCCATTTCCTTCCTTTCAATGCTGGCACTGGATTTGAAATCTCCCAAGTTATAAGCAGGTTCAGATGCCAAGAGCTCAACATCTCCTGGACATACAAGCTGTACCTTCCCAGTTCCTGTGTGTTATACCTGTACATCATCCTCCTGGAGCTGTTGGAAGTTTTCTCCATGTGACTTCAGTGTCACATTTGGATCGAGCTGTTCCCCAGATATCCATAACCAGACTCAGGTGACACTCAACACTAAACATCATCCCAGATTTTTCATGAGTACATGTCAGACCTCAAATATGATTTTGGCTTTACCAAATTACATCTTTTATTTAAAACCAACATTTTCAGGGCTTCATGTGCCTGGTGGAGGGTGTCATTTTTCCCAGTTCGTGTCCACAGGGCAATTGTCCTCATGGGAGCTGGTTGTGCTGATTCTCTTGGCTCTCAGGGAACAGAAACAGGAAATTTTGGGGCAGAATCACTCCCTGCCACAATGGTTTTAAATGTGTAAGCAAGTGAATGAACTGCCTCTGCTTTCAGAGCCCAGCTTTACAACTGAGATGGTTTATATATTCAGGTGGTGTAAAACCAGGCAAAACCCACTGGGTTTGGCCAATTACTTTGTATTTTGGGGCTTTCTCAAATAAAACTCAAGGTGGGTGTAACAAAACCACCAAACCACAAATCTGAAAGATGCTTTGCACAACCCCCCCAAAAGCCCCCAGGAGCCGAATCTCATGCTCAGGAAAGAGGGAAAAATAATCAGGTGGAAAAATGTGAACTCCACCAGGCTGCAAACCTGAAACCTTTTGGGGCTTGTTTGCAAAAAGCCAAGCCAAGGAGTGGAGCTCACGCCAGGATTTCACTGTGGGAAGGGCTGGTCCAGCCTCAATTGGCTCCTTCCTGCCCCTCACACACTCCAAGGAATAAACTCTGTGCAGAGAAAAGAGGGAAAACACTTCCCATGAGATGTGTCTTCAGACAGTGAAGCCCACACTGTGTCTCTCAGGGAGGAGGTTCCCCTCACTGGTGGGTCTGGGAGATGTTGCTCACCCCTCCATATGGATTCAAAGGTCTTATTTTAGTGACCCCTAAAAGATGCCCCTGAAAAGGCCCCTTTGGGGTATTTCTTTAGGGTTGGTGTTTGCTGTGCCAAAGGAATGTGGACTGTCCTTGGAGCAGCCACACTTGGGTTGATCCACACGTTGTTCCTGCTCTTGCCTTCAGACCCACCTGCCTAAGGGTGTTTGGGAAAACAGTGATGTGAATGTGCCAGGTTGTCTCCTTTGATTTTTTCATCCTTCTTTTCTGCTTTTTGTTTTTTTGTTTGTTTGTTTTTGTTTTGTTGTTTTGTTTTGTTTGTTTGTTTGTTTGTTTTGTTTGTTTTTGTTTTTTGGTTTTTTGTTTGTTTGTTTCTGGTTTTTTGTTTGTTTTTTTGTTTGGTTTGGTTTTGGGTTTTGTTTCCTTTTTGGAATCAGCTCCAGATCACTCACATGTCTCCCTAGAGATCACCCAGGAGATAAAATAAAGCCTTCAAGGCCAGCACATGTGCTCAGAAGGAGCAGAGCCACACAGCAGTGGGTGCTCATGGCACATACACCCTGCTCTTGCTGTCACCAAACCACCCACCATCCACTTTATCACAGACTCACACAGAATCACAGACTATTCTGAGTTGGAAGGACCCACAGGATCATCCAGTCCAGCTCTTAAGTCAATGGCCCACACAGGGGATTGAACCCATGACCTTGGCATTATTAAAACCAAGTTTTAACCAACTTTTATCTCTGCCCTGATCCCAGGTTTTCTTTGCAAATGCTCCTGTTGTATTGAGGAATCCTGGAAAACACCCCTCCTTTCCCCCTAGATGGGACAACACCACGCTCATGTTCTCCAGACTCACCTGGAGACTGAGCTGTAGCCTGCAAAGCAATAGATACAATATTGATTCCCCAGGATCTGCACCTCTCTTCCTTCCATTTTGTCCCTGAAATCAGGCATGAAGGGCTTCTCAACAAGGACAGAATGACCTCTCAACAAGAAGAAAGAGAAACTTACCCTAATCCAAGTATCTCTGAGATCCCAGGACAGGAATGCAGACCCAGGAGTTCTGGGACCAGGATAAACATCTTTTTTGCACTCTGTCCTGGAAGTCTTTCTTTAGGGAGTCTCTGCCTGTTGCAGGAACCCCAGAGACACCACTGTGCAACCAGGCTCTGGGAAACCTCCTGCAGCCCCCACTGTGCCCAGGTGAGAGATGCCCCATGGAGAGCCCTGAGTCTGTTACTGGTTTCCCAATTGTTGCTGGTCTTTATAAGTGCTTTGGAGATGAACCACCTCTGGTGGGAGGAAAGGCTGAGAGAGCTGGGGGTGTTCAACCTGGAGAAGAGAAGGCTCTGGGGAGACCTCGGAGCCCCTTCCACTGCCTAAAGTGGCTCCAGGATTGCTGGAGAGGGCCTTTGGACAAGGGCCTGGAGGGACAGGACAAGGGGCAATGTCTTCCCGCTGCCAGAGGGCAGATGGGATTTTGGGAAGAAATTTTTCCCTGTGAGGGTGAAGAGGTCCTGGCACAGGTTGGGCAGAGAAGCTGTGGCTGCCCCATCCCTGGAAGTGTCCAAGGCCAGGTTGGATGGGGCTTGAAACAACATGGTCTAGTGGAAGGTGTCCCTGCCAATGATAGAGGGTGGGACAAGATGATTCTGACCATCCTTTCCAACCCAAACCATTCCATGATTCTATAGTTTCTGGTGATTGGAGATGATCAGGGCCAGCACATCATGAAATGTTTTCTCAGGAAAGTGTGGGAAAATGCAGATTTCCTGGCACACTGTCCCAGTTTTCATGATAAATTGCAAATGTCTCCTGGCTATTCTTTGCTTCACTGTCTTTATCTGGCTTTATCTATTTTCATTGTTCTAAGGTGAAATCGGGGTGTTTTGTTTTGCTTTGTGCAGCTGATGGGTAGGGGCAGATCATGTTCTGGCTCAGGCTCACCAGCACCAGGGGCCCTCCTGGCCACCCTCATTTCTGTGATGAGTTTCTGGGTGCAGGACACCTCTGTGCAGCTTCTTTCTTTCTGAGGACTGTGGGTGACTGGGAACCCCAGCCTGGTACTCAGGGTGCAGGACACCTCTGTGCAGCTTCTTTCTTTCTGAGGACTGTGGGTGACTCTGGGAACCCCAGCCTGGTACTCAGGGTGCAGGACACCTCTGTGCAGCTTCTTTCTTTCTGAGGACTGTGGGTGACTCTGGGAACCCCAGCCTGGTACTCAGGGTGCAGGACACCTCTGTGCAGCTCTTTCTTTCTGAGGACTGTGGGTGACTGGGAACCCCAGCCTGGTACTCAGGGTGCAGGACACCTCTGTGCAGCTTCTTTCTTTCTGAGGACTGTGGGTGACTCTGGGAACCCCAGCCTGGTACTCAGGGTGCAGGACACCTCTGTGCAGCTTCTTTCTTTCTGAGGACTGTGGGTGACTCTGGGAACCCCAGCCTGGTACTCAGGGTGCAGGACACCTCTGTGCAGCTCTTTCTTTCTGAGGACTGTGGGTGACTCTGGGAACCCCAGCCTGGTACTCAGGGTGCAGGACACCTCTGTGCAGCTTCTTTCTTTCTGAGGACTGTGGGTGACTGGGAACCCCAGCCTGGTACTCAGGGTGCAGGACACATCTGTGCAGCTTCTTTCTTTCTGAGGACTGTGGGTGACTCTGGGAAAGCCCAGCCTGGTACTCAGGGCACAGGAAAAGCTGCCATGGAGTGGGTGCAGGACAGCAAATGGGGCTGTAGGATGCTCATAACATCAGTTAGCCAAGTCTTGCTGCTGGGAGAGACTTGTATCCCTGAGAGTCTCTGTGATATCAGGCAGAAAGCATTTATTTCCAGATTTTACAATATAGATTAGATAAAAGATAGTTGAAGAAGAGAATGGGTGATGCCACCACACAGCCAGCCTGCATGGGGTGTGGGATGAGCCCTGAGGATGGAAGGACCTGGTACAGTGCTGAGGATGCGGCTCCAGAACTGGAATCTGTCTCCTCATGTTTCCCTCAGGGAGTGCAGGTACCTGGCACAGCTTCCCCCATCTCCTTGGGAAGGTACCTGGAGAAAGGTGCTTTGGGGTCCTTGCAGACCTTTTCATGCCCCAGCCAGTTGTCTGAAGGAATTTACCCCAGGGCAAACCACTGGCATGGGATTTGCTGCTGCAGCAGAACAAATCCCACAGAGCACCAGAGAGGTGGTTTTGGGGCATTTGTGGCAGTCAGAACTCCTGTCCTTGGGCTGGGGGTACCTGTGTGAAGCACCTGGGCTGCATCTCTGGGAGGCTGCTCTTCACCCCTCTGTGACCCAGGACAGAGGCAAAGTGTCTGTGCCTTGTATTATGATTGGTAAGGCAAGATTTGGGAAGAAACCATGGAATTTAGAAGAAAACTGAGAGGCTGGCACAGCACTTTTGAGGATGCAGGTGAAAATCCTGGCTGTCAACTGAAACCCCAAACCACAATGGCCCAGAGGTGCCTTTTGCAGCAACCTTTTGTGAGGGTTCAGTGTGCAGAAACTGCAGTGACTTTAATCCTCTCACTTACCAATCTGCTACATTCATCTCTCCAAAACATGCCAGAATTAACATTTTCTGAAGGCTGCTCAGGACACAGCCAGAAAACACCATTTGCTGAAACTCCTCGAAAATACTTGTCCCTTCCAGGGGAAGAACCCCATTGTTCCAACCCTGCTTTCCATTTTCCATGGCAGACACTTTGTGCTCCATCTGACTGAGGGGACCACAGAGCTCCAAGGATAAAAATGACATGTAATATGAGATAAAGCATCAGGCAAAATATTTATGTAATGAAATGTTAATGATTGTTCTAAAGGTCTGGGGCAGGGCAGGGCAGAAAAGAGACTCTCCTTTTGCTGGTGTATCACAGGGGGAACAGTTGCATGAGGAGCAGAACTCACAGGGGGAGGAAAAATGGGGTTTATTGAGAAACTTGATCTGCCCTTTCTAAGAAAAAAATCTGCCAAATGATACCAAGTAATTTAGGGGATCTAATCTGATAGCAGCTGTCTTAATTATTTTTCAGCTCTGCATGGAAATGGTTTCCCTTTGTTTTGGAGTTGTAAACATCCTCTGGAATCCTCAGACCTTCAGCTGCACAGAAACCAGAGAGCTGACCTAAAGCACTGAGGGCCTGAGTGTCACGGGCTGGGCTGGGAGCACATCCAAATCCATCCCATACTTCCCTGGCAGATCCATCTCTGGCATCCTGGCTGGGGCTGGCACAGCTACAAGGGCCAGTCACCAATGTGGTAAGAAAGGCAGATCTTCTGAAAGGAAAAGACAGTTCAGATCCAGCCTCTAAATCCAGCCTGATAATCCAGCAATAAAGGCCAGTTGCTTTGTTGTTCTTATTCAGCATCCTAAGGCAGTTGGAGTTTTTCATACATATTTGAAATAGCTCTTAAATACACAGACTTTATGCTTATCAGAGCTCCCAGGGGCAAAATCTGATAACAGGAGATTTTGTTTGGAATGAGACAATCTCTTGAGTGATCCCAAATAATAAGAGATAGTGAAATATGGAATTATTGCTTTGTTTGCAGCAGCAGTAACTCTGTAGGTGATCCCCTTGCAGAAGTGTTAAAGTCAGTCAAGTGCAGCCCAGGTGGTGTTTTAAAACAAACTGTGGTCACAAGCACATACTTGGGAGTGTGTGTGTGTGTGTGTGTGTGTGTGTGTGTAAGGCACAGACCAGCCAAGGCCACCTGTATTTTGGGAAGTTCAAATAAAAGCAGCTGCTATTTAAATTGTTGTGTTTTGGCTGCAGCCTCTTGAGGTCCCCAAGGCAGATCACAGAATCACAGAATGGTTTGGGTTGGATCTCATTCCAACTCCCTGCCATGGGCAGGGACACCTCCCACCAGCCCAGGTTGCTCCAAGCCCTGTCCAGCCTGGTCTTGGACACTCCCAGGGATGGGGCAGCCACAGATTCTCTGGGCAACCTGTGCCAGGGCCTGCCCACCCTCACAGGGCAGAATTTCTTCCTAATATCTCATCTTTCTCTTTTCAGTTTCTGTCTGTCACCCCTTGTGCTGTCACCACCTGCCTGGGTAAAAAGCTGCTCTCTCTTTTTTATAAGCCCTCTTTGGGCACTGGAAGGGGCTTGAAGGTCTCCCTGGAGCCTTCTCTTCTCCTGGTGAACATCCCCAGCTCTCCCAGTCTGTCCTCAGAGCAGAGGGGCTCCAGATGCACCAGGATCACAGAATCACAGACTATTCTGAGTTGGAAGGGACCCACAAGGATCATCGAGTCCAACTCTTAAGTCAATGGCCCACACAGGGGATTGAACCCATGACCTTGGTGTTATTACAACCAAGGATGGAGTGGAGCAGGTCTTCCCTCTGCTTCCTCCCATCCATGTGCTCAAGCCTGAGGAGCTGGTTGTGTCCTCATCCCAGGGGACATGGCAGAAAGGATGGGGCAATCACTGGCCAACTCTCCCCTGGGCTGGAGGGTGTCAGGTCACTGCACACCAATGTCTCACCTTCTTTATTGAGTGTTTTTCCTGTATTTTCCCAGGCCTGCCTGTACCATGTTGTCCTAGTTCAGCAGGTGGGACCAGTTATCACTGTGTGGGGGTGGTCAAAGCTGTGTATTCTACCCCCTCTATTCATTCCCCAAGGACAATGGACCAATAGCAGCAGCTGCCCAGGGAGTCATTGGCACCTTCACACCCAGCTTGAGGGGGTGTGGCTGCCAATGGGCCATTAACAGTTCAACAATATCCCCTGGCTCCAGAGTTAATCACCCATTGGGTGAGTCCCCACCCTGGGGGAGGGACTGGGTGCTCCCTGAGGGTACATAAGGGGTGGGTAAGACCTCAGGAGGGTCTTGTCAGATCCAGAGGAGCAGCAGAACCTCGACAGGAGGAGATCACTACTCTCGGCCAGACTACAAGTGCCACTGTTGACCAGACCACAGCCCTCACCTGCACCAACAGGTTTTTCACTTCCTTTTGCTCTGGACTTGGGGGAGCCACAGGGGTCTCAGCACAAGGGCAAACAAACCCCCTTGGGTTTGGCCCCAGGACACTGGGTTATACTGCTGGGTTTTGTGAGTTGAAAGCAATTTCCCTTTTGTGTCAGTGTATTTATTGTAATATTATTATTAAATTTTAGCCTCTGACTTATAATCTCTCTCGTGGTGAGTTCATTTTCCCTGCTGGTTCACCTTTAAACCAGCACACATGTCCATCACAGGAGCCTTGCTCAGGGCTCAGCCATAGGGTGGTGGTGATGCAGGCACAGAGCAGATCCACTGCAGGAGATTGAACACAACATCAAGTGGCTCCCAATGCCGTGTCCAGCAGGTTCACTGCAACCATTCCCACCAGGAGCATTTCCTGAGTACTTACCAAGGTAAGGGAGCACTGGGAGATGTTTTCCTTCTCCCTGAGCTGGAGCAGTGAGGTAGCAGTGGAAAGGGACTGCAGAGCTCATTAGCACTGCACTGATGGAAGGGCTACCTGGAGCATTCCCTTCTGGAGCATCCCTGTTGGGATTAGTGGATTTTGGTTCCCCATGGCAGCAAGCCCTACAGCCCTGGAATCAGGGGCACCTCTGCAGAAAAGGCTCCTCTCTGGTCATGTCCTGAGGGACAGCAAAAGAGTTTGTGCCAGGGGATGGATGATCCCTCCTCCACAGAATTCCCTGCCTTGGTATGATCATGGAGGGAGCTCCCTGACTGTGCTCAAGAGCTGAGAATTGAGGAGAGAGATTTTGGGGTTTGGAACAAGTTGATCTTCAAGATCCCTTCCAACCCAAACCATTCAGTGATTTTCTCTTTCTTTCTTTTTAAAAGCAATTTCCGTGAATGCTGGTTTGGGTTTTATTCCAGATGAGCTTTCTGGGCCCTTTCACAACGGGCTTGGTTTCAGCCCTGGCTGTTTCCTGAGGAGGCAGGAGCTGTGGTTGTTCCTATCAGCCCTGCAGAGGTTTTGATCCTTCTGCAGCCTGTGAAATAGTAGCCTGAATATGATGACAGAGAAAAAAAATACAGTAACTCTCCCCTCCCCTTTCCAACTCAAGCCCTTGCCAGAGCAATAAAAAACTTTAAACAATAGCCAGTCATGACATAAACCAGTCCTTGAGCAGCCTGCCAAAATTCACCTCAAGAAAGTAGGTCCAAAAATAAACAGCAACCTATAAAAAGCCCCTCAGACTTAAAGATAGTCTTCTCAGTGTGCTAATTGCTTTCACATCTGGCTCAGCAATGAGGAGTGTAAACGAGACAGAGAGGCCACCAATAACTCACTTCAGCTAAGCACAAAAGCATGTGTGGAGCATCAATCACGAGAGCCATCTATTACTGCTCCAAGGTCTCAGATGCTGGGGCTCAATTTTGTGTTTAAATTGCCCTGAAATAATGGGGCTGGTCATGATGTTAATGACCAGCACATGGTTAAATGCTTTCATGGGTGAGATATTTCAAGGTAAATACAGAGAAACTGGTTTCATTTCCCTTTTTCACCCTCCATCAGTTATCAGACAAGTTGCTGCCTGGCCTCCTCCTTGGGAAGAAGTGATAATCAAGGTTTGATGATCAAGGGCTGCAGCAAGGTGGGATGTACAAAGGAAAACTACCTGGGATGGTTTCCTGAAGCCTTTCCTGTGTGACAAGGAGGCAACCTCAAAATGTGACCTTGTGTGAGCTTGGCTGGAAGGTCAAAACTCCCATCAGGCTTTTTCCAGATCCCAGGGAGGCAGAGATGTGTGATGCTCTTCACCCTCTGCTCTGGGTGTGTTCATCTTCTTTCCTGCTGATGTCTAGACCTTTTTTTATGACTGTGAATCAGGGGGTGTGCATAGAACTGTCTCCTACTTGCTTTCACACCTGTTTGTTTGTGGAGTTGGCTGAATTTTAAGGTGTGAGCAACCCTTTTGCTTGTGGGATACAATTTAAAGCACACCTTCCCCACGCCCTGGACTTTGCAGTGAGACAGAGAGGAAAATCCAGACCCCTCCCAAGCTCGTGGTGTATTGAAGTGGCTACAGGGAGGCTCTCCCTGAACACAGATTTTTATTTCTGATAGTCCTTGAACACCACTGAGAACATCACCAATAAATAACTACATTTCCTGAGAGTTCATGACTGCTGTAATTACATGAGTGTTCGGTGTCTTAACCTTGGGGATGAGCAGAGCAGCCTGCCCTGAGCATCTGTGGTTTGGTGGTTATGACTCATCACTAGAGCTCAAGGAGGGATTTGCAATGACTTATTCATGCCACATTTATTGTTTGGAAAGCTCAATCAAATGCTACTATGGTAAGACTGAATAATTCATCTGCCAGTCTGCTTTTGATCTCTTTGTTGGTTTCTCTCTGTGTTAAGAGCCTCATGTTCAGAGGGGTTCAGAGAATCACAGGATGGTTTGAGTTGGAAGGGACTGCAAATTCACCTACATCTACCCCCTGCCATGGGCAGGGACACCTTCCACTATCCCAGGTTGCTCCAAGCCCTGTCCAATCTGGCCTTAAGACACTTCCAGGGATGGGACAGCCACAGCTTCTCTGGGCAACCTGTGCCAGGGCCTGCCCACCCCCATAGGGCAGAGTTTCTTCCCAATATCCCGTTTAACCCTGCCCTTTATCAGTGGGAAGCCATTCCTCTTGTCCTGTCACTCCAGTCTCTTGTCCAAAGTCCCTCTCCAGGTCTTTTGAAGCCCCTTTAGGCACTGGAAGGGGCTGTAAAGCTTCCAAGGCTGCTTAGTCTAGAAATGTGGTATCTTTGGAACCCAAAACTTCAAGGGTAGATTTTCAGTAGGTCTGGCCTTGCTGAAGGCAGGACTGAGGATGTTTTTGAGAAAGTCTTTTCTCAAAAAAGGGAGAAAATTTGCACAGAGGGTTCATCTCTCCTGGGTCAGTTACAGGTCCAAGTCTGGGTATCTCTCTGTGCATCTATTACAGGACATGGGAGAATTGCATCTTCCCTTGCACTGTTTGTCTAATCCTAAAAGAAACATCCAGGATATCTCAAATAATGGCCCCTGGAGAGGTCTGATTCTTTCTAATGATTGTTAAGGACAATTATGGAAATTGCCATGTCTAAACTTAACTGAGGTGACTCCCATTCATAATGTCCCATGTGGGGACATGTGGCCTCCTGCTCCATGTCACAGGTCTCTCCTGAGAATCCTCCACTCCAGGGCAGTTTTGTGTGAGGACAGAGGTCTGTCAGTGTGAAATGACATTTGTTTCTCCACACAGTGGGTCTCACTGGTTTAAGTCCCATCAATTTCCCAGACAATTTGGAAAATTTGGTGAAACACCTTCCTGTAGATGGGAGCTGATCCCTCAGCTCTGAGGCAGAGCTGGAGGTGGGATGTGCTCCCTCCATGGTGAGGAGTGGGAATGAGAGGGAAATGAGGGGGTGGTGGGCAGGACAGGGCAGAAGTTTGGCTCTGTTCTCCTCACTACCCATGTCCACTTGGTTTCAACACATCCCCTGAGTTCACTGATAGAAAATTCAGGGGGAAAACAGAGCTATGAACTTCATTAGAAAATGCAGGTTCTGAGAAAACAATCACTAAATCCACCAAGAATGTTAAAAAAAAACCCAAAATGCACATGAAACACACACATAAGGAATGATTCATGTAGGTGACTATCATGGATTTATACAAAATATTTGGATTATTGCTCAAATCTCTATCAGGCAACAGGACACACACACAGCTCCTCCCACCACAGAGAAACAAATGGTTTCCCCACATCCATTTTTAACAGTTTTTCTAGGAATAGCTCCTGGGTCATCCCTGCAGAGATCACCCCACCTCAAACCAGAGCAAGACAGGGGAGTCAGGTCCTTCCAGGGCAACCTGCTGATGGATTGTGCTTTTGTAGCCATTTAAGGATGCCAAGAAATGACTCAAACAAGTTGGAATTAACCACCCATTTGAATTTGGCATTGCCCCTTGTTTATACATGGAGATTTGCCCCGGGCTGTCACCTGCAGAGCATGGAGAGGTGCCTGCCAGCACTTTGGGATCTGGATTTTCTAAGAAGTGCAACAAGCAGGCTGGTGGCACTTCCAGATGCTGCACGAGGCTGTGGAAGAGCCATCATGAACAGCTGAGCTTCCCCATCCATGGAAAAGGGACACAAGTTCTTCAAGGGGCTGTTGGAAGAGGAAGGGAGAGCCCAAGATGATCTTCAGTGGCTGCCCAAGTCCAAAGCTGTTTCTTTCTCCTTGCCAACCCACCCAGACTCCTCTTCCTCTTCTCCAGCTTTGGTGTCCAACCCCTCAGACCTCCTCCTGCCAATCCCAGCTCCAGTGCAGCAGCAGGGGCTCAGTGATGGCCATAACCACCTTTTTCCACTGGCCACATGCAGAGCCCAGAGCAGTCTAGGCCTCACCTCAAGAGTCCTCAAGCCTCTGTGTTTTATGGTCAGCTCATTATTTTCACCAGAATTAAGGAAACCCAATAAAACCCCAGAAAGTCTCCTGTGTTTCTTGGCCTGCCCATGGCTGCAGCTGTGTCCATAGGAGCCATACATCGGTATCTGGAAGCCTGTTGGAACCCCCAGAGTAGCCCTGGGGCAGAGAGAGCATGTGTTGCCTGTGAGCATCCTTGTCCTTCCTGGTGATACCATGGGAATCACCACACACAATTTAGGGGTTTTTTAATCCTCAGTGAGTTAATGTGACTTGGGAAATTTTTTCTGCTGTTGAATAGAAGTCTGGAGCACCTCTCTTATGAGAAAAGGCTGAGAGAATTAGGATTGTTCAGCCTGGAGAAGAGAAGGGAGACCTCAGAGCCCCTTCCAGTACCTAAAGGGGCTCCAAGAGACCTGGAGAGGGACTTTGGATCAGGGCCTGCAGTGACAGAACAAGAGGAATGGCTTCACATTGACAGAGAGCAGGTTTAGATTGGATATTGGGAAGAAATTCTCCCTGTGAGGGTGGGCAGCCCTTGGCACAGGTTGGGCAGAGAGGCTGTGGCTGACCCATCCCTGAAAGTGTCCGAGGCCAGGTTGTACAGGGATTGGAGCAACCTGGGCTGGTGGAAGGTCAGAACGAGATGAGATTCAAGGTCCCTTCCAACTCAAACCACGCTGTGATTCTGTGATTCTATGAATAGACAATTGAGCCCTTTCAGGCAGGTGCAGCATCTATAGGAGAGACAGGAATATTGAACTGTGTGTAAGACTGGGGCTGGGCTATGTAATGGGTACATGCAGACATGAAGGATGCTATGAAAGATCTGGCTCTGAGTATTTGCAGAAGGGCAGCTCATGATCCAGTGTAATGCTGTATTAATAGACAGCAAGAATGTAGAGCTGCAACAGAAAGACTGACAGTTCTTGGCAGTAGATTTTGTACTTAGGTATCTAAATGTGTCCCTTGAAATTCCGGTTTAGTCAGGTAGGCAAACCTGGGCTGTGGTGCTGGGAATTGGCACCTGTGCTTCACATCAGCCTCACCTGTTCAGCCTCTTTTCCTCTTTTGATTCTGAGCTAAAACGGTTGAGGCTTCACCACAAAGTGTGTTCTCATGTGTCCATCAAAACTGGATGTGCCCCACCAGAACTGGGTGTGGACCTTTTGTAATTTCAGTGATTTTAGAGCTCTTGGAGTTGTAATCAGAATTTTGGAACCAGGTTTATTTAGTCAAAGACACAGTGGTGATGTGAATAGCCCTCTTTAATTCAGTGTGGTACCCAAAGCACGAGGGCACTGAGACCATGTGCTGTGTGCACTTGGCAATTTCTTACTTGAGAGTCACTTAACTTGAGAATTTGACTGTTTTACCTGTGCAATTCTCTTCATCTTTCTAGTTTTTAGACTGTGGGAGGTAAGGTTTGATATTAGGAAAGGTTTTTTCCCCCAGAGGGTGGTTGGGCACTGACCAGGTTCCCCAGGACAGTGGGCACAACCCCAAGGCTGCCAGAGCTCCAGGAGTGTTTGAAGAACACTCTCAGGCACATGATGGGATTGTTTGGGTTCTTGTGCAGAGCCAGGAGTTGGACTCGATGATCCTTGTGGGTCCCTTCCACCTCAGGATGTTCTGTGGTTCTGTGGTGGGACCAAAGTCTCACCCACTGTGCTGTCCCCACTGTTGTGCTCCCCAAAAAAGTCCTGTGTGTGCTTTGCAAGGCACCCATGGGCCATTTACAATATCAGCCAATTATTATTGCTTAATTTAGCAAATTCCTCAAAAACCATGTGGTTGCCTACCACAATTAGTGATGTTCCTTGTCTTGCAGTGATTCATCTGAACAAAATTAGCCACGGGCAGGGCGTGAGAGCAGAGATGGAGGCTGAGAATGAGCAAGAAGCACAGAGCAGGGCTGGTCTGAGGGTGGGCATGAGTCCTGCAGAGGGGCAGAGCTTGGCTTGTTTAACTGCAATTATTTTATCTGGTTTAGCTGTAGAAAAAACAACTTATGTGCTGAATGTTTTACTTCAATTTGATTAAGCTGGTTCTCCACCCGTGTGTTTAAAGCAAAATGAAAATGTGCTAAACTGTATACACAGAACAGTTTTAGTCACATTTCATGGCAGCTCTTTGGCAAGAGGCTTCCCCGTGGAGGCCAACTCCAAGTGTGTGTGTGCATGGAGTGGTGGGCAGGGGGGCACTGCACTCACCAGGAGCTGGGCACACTTTAGTCCAGTCTCAGTCTGCAGCTGCAGTATTGAGATAATGAGGAGAAATGGATTGACCAGCCTGGTACTTGATGAGCCATGCACGTGGTTCACAGCTCATCCAGGGGGGGAAATGAAGAAAATGAAAATATTCCTCTGGATAAGGGAAGACATACCAGTCCACACAGCAGAACTCAGTGGTGTTTTACAAAGCTGGGAGAAATCTTGGGATAACCAGAGTGTCTGTGCTCATCAGCAGCATCACTACCCAGCTCCTCCTTTTCCAGTGCCTGTTCTCAGGATAAAGCCAAAGATGACTGAGGAAGGACCTGCTCCCAGAAACATTCCCAGTGTCACTGGGTGCCTGGTGTATGACACTCCAGTGCTGTGTGAGGCTGTGCAGTGCTGGGGCTTCTGAGCACATCCCCCCTGGGGTGGCAGCACTCCCATCCTGGTGCACCCACCTACACCAGTGACCCCTCTGTCTGGCCCAGGAGCACCGGTGCTGGCACTGGGTTGCTCACTGAGGACACTGGTTTGCTCAGGAGTGGCACTAGGATGCCCAAGGGCTGTACTGAGTTGTCCATTGATGGCACTGGGGGTTGTCCAGGGATGGGATCAAGTTGCCCAGGGGTGGCACTGGGTTGCACAGAGTTGCTAGAATCTGGGAAAGGTTTGGGTTAGAAGGGGCCTTAAAGGTCATCTAGTCCAACCCCCTGCCATGGGCAGGGATACCTTCCACTACACCAGCTTGCTCCGAGCCCTGTCCAACTTGCTCTTGAACACTTGGGTGGCACTTGGTTGCCTGGGGTGGCACTTGGTTGCCCACTGAGGGTACTGAGTTCACAGGATCATGGAATATCCCAGGCTGCAAGAGACCTATAAGGATCAGCGAGTCCAGCTCCTTGCAGGACAACCTACAACTAATTCAGGTGGCCAAGAGCATTATCCATCCACTCAACAGCTGCACCTGTTGCCCAGGGGCTGCACAAAGCTGCCCAGGTTGTCCAGGGCAGAAACTGGGATGCCATGTAAGGGTGTTTACTGGCCCCAGATTGCCCACCCAGCACCCTGTGTTGCCCTGTGGCCATTGCTGTGGCCACTACAGGGAGGTTCAATGGTCAGAACAGGTCACAGAGCTCGGTCACAGGTCACAGAACCCAGTCACCCACCATAGAACCTGGCCACCCACTAAAGAACTCCACTGCCCATAGCAACAGTGCCCTGGCCCGGTGGTACCAACACAGGGGGGCTGGGGCAGAGCCAAGCAGTGCCACCACCAAGTGTAGCACCCCAGCAATGAGGAGCAGCACCCCCACACCTCCAAGCCCCTGAGCACTCTCACAGCTAAAGGGGAACGTGTCCTTCCACTGGGAGGGGAAGACCAGGAAAAGCAGGTACTTCTCCTCATCCCCACTATCTCTTATGTCATCCAAATGTATTTCCTGGTATGTGTCCATGTTCAGGGATGGTAGAAAGTATTACCCTGGCATGGCTTATCCTGAGGGGGTTGCAGAGCCATTTATTTCAGCTGGAAATGCATGGAAAAGTAACTCCAGTCCATTCTCAACGGAAAGATTTCTTGGCAGGGGTGGGAGCCAGGGAAACTATCTCCCACTCTCTGAATGCTGTTTCCTAGGTATAAATAAGAGGCTTGGAGCCAGGGAATGGCAGTGGCTTATCCCTAGCAGGGACAAAAGGGCTGGAGTGACTGGTTTGTGGGAACCCCCACACAGTGGTTTTATTGGACCTGAGCACAGACATCTCATCCTTGGTTCTGCCAAACTGGTTCAGAGGATTGCATTTGTGAAAGCTTCTTTTGCTAAATTTGAGGGTGTTAGGGGGAGACATGCCCCTGCCACAGGAGAACTTCACTAGATTGACAGGGAAAATGAAGGTACAATAGGAAACAAGGAAAATTAAGATCTGTCATCCTCCTTAGCGGCTGTGATTTGTTTCTCTCCTCATTTCAAGACCTCACACTAGACACCACCAGCAAAGTCAAATCCCTGTCTATCCACATACTTGTGCTGCTGTCAGGAGGGATTTGTTTTTGAAAGATTTAGGCCTGCACAGGCACTGTGTGGGTACCTTGGGCATCACTGGCTGTGTCACAAGTTGCCTGTGTTGTTGTAAGAGGTAACACAAGGCCAGGAACTGACTGAGTGAGGTTTTCTCTTCTGCCTCCTTTGTGCAGGACACGTACCTGAGAGCAGCATTCCACAATGGAGCTGTACGGCTACCCCTTAAAAGCAAAGTATGCCTTTCCTAAACCACCACCCACCAAGATCCTGCCTGCCACCAGCACTGTGGCTGCAACCTACAAGGATCGGGTTCCTTACCAGCCTGACAGCATCAGCCTCCCCTGGATGCCCAACTCCTACTACAGAGCAGCTGCCCTCAACCCAACTTTGGCTCCCCTTTCCGAAAGCTTCCCAGGGTTACCCCCCACCAAAATCATTCCTTTCATTTCTGAAAGACCCAACGGTGTCTTCACCCGGCACACCCTCGATGACTGGCACAGGTCCAACATGACCAACTACAAGGAGTCGGAGACCACCCGGCACAACGCCGAGCGCCTGCGAGCCGACCTCAACCGCACCATCAAGGACGTGTACCAGCAGGCAAAGAGAACCCAGGGGGAGAGCACCAAGAACCTGGGAGAACGTGTCAATGACATAGAGTACTGGAAGTCAGAGCTCTGCCTTGAGCTGGATGCCATGATCAGGGAGACCAACTCGCTCACAGACATGCAGAAACGGCTGGAGAGAGCCTTGGCAGACACGGAGGGCCCTTTCCAGGTAAGGACCCTGCCCAGTGAGCCACAGGGTGTAGCCTCACGCCAAAACATCTGCAGCCACTCAAAGGTCTGATGAAGTTTTATTACAGCTCCATAACATCTAGAAAGTTTTTATTAAGGGTCCATTAGTTCTCTAAGTAATAAATCCCCTGCCATCTGCTGCATCCCCCAGCAGCACACGCTGAGTACATCACAAGAGAATTTGTTTAACCAAATATTTTTATATCCAAAATCCTGCTTTGGGAGGCAAAAGCCCATGTCTTACTACGAGGTTCTGGTGAGGTCAGCATCGAGCCTGACACAGGTCCCTGCATTCAGCTGTGGTGGCACCAGGGACACGTGGGCTCCCTCACATTGATTTAATGCTGATGTTTCAGCTTGGCTGCTCATTGTCAGCTAAAACAGGGCAGTTTTTTCTGTGCTGTCATCTCTGTGCCCACCTCTAATTTCTTTTCTTGTGTTACTTGACATGGGCACCATCCCAGTAGGGAGCCCTGCCCGTGCAGCCAGCACTGATGGCATGGCATGTCCCCACCAGGTCGCTCACAAGTGCTTGCTTAATCGGGAGAAGAGGATGGGCATCGACCTAGTCCATGACGATGTGGAGAAACAGCTCATCACAGTAAGTTTGGCAACACAGATCATGAGTTGAAGTTATTTTTACCTAAACTACCCTAAACAGGTTTGGCAGCCCTGTTCCCTCACTGGTTCCTTGGTGCTGGTGAGGTGCTAAACTCCTCACCCCCCAAAACCTGCTGCCTTCCCACACAGCAATGGCCCACAAGAGAGGAAGGAAGAGTTGACAAGCAACTGTGTCTGTGTGTCACATGTGGGCTCCTCTGTCCCTCTTCATGGAGTTTGTGAGACAGTCCTGCCTTTCTGAGCCCTGCCAGCACAGGATGAGAATCTCTCTATATGATATATCTCTATATCTATAGAACATTATATATATTGCACACAAATGCACAGATATGCAGAGGGCAGTGTGTGCCCAACAGCTTGTCTGGTTTCCCCAACTACATTAGTTGGTCTAATAAAAGATTTTACACCTCCCCCCAGCTTTGCTTTGCTCAGAGCAGTGTGGCTGCAGTACAACTGTGTGCTCAGGCAGTGGATTTGATAGAAACTATAAAAACATGCACTCCTGCCTGCCTTTATATAGTCTGCTTTAAACTATGAATAAAATCAAAGACT
Organism: Pithys albifrons albifrons; assembly: GCF_047495875.1. NCBI lineage: Eukaryota > Metazoa > Chordata > Aves > Passeriformes > Thamnophilidae > Pithys > Pithys albifrons. The sequence continues at coordinate 10,069,140 of NC_092476.1, read as the reverse complement.
ATGAGAGCTGGCACAGCAAATGGGATCCTGATGCAGGGAACAGAATCCCTGCAAAGGCATCACAACACTGGGAAGGAAATTGAAGCCCCTGGGACTGTGATGCCACTGCCCTGTTAGAAGATTTTTCCTGATGAGTCAGGCTCTAAACCATTAAAATCTCTGTTTAGAAGTCATGAGATTTTAGGAAAATTATCAGAGCTGGAATCTCTGTAAAGGCATTTTGGTTTTTAAGTGTCTGGGACACATTTAGGCAGTGCTTTGAGCTGGCTCCTGCAGACAGGAGGGCTTAAAAATTCCTAGGTTTGGAGCAGTGATCACTTGCCTGCAGAAGTTGGGGCTTCACAGGTGCAGCAGGTTTGTGCTGAACTCAAGTGAGCTGAGAGCAGCACTTGCCTTCCCCTGGTAGAGCTGAGTGTCTCTTAGAAAGGACTGGGGATTTATACCAAAGTCTATCTCCTCTCATCCCATATGGGTGGGATTTCTTGTGGGGAGGAAGATATGTTGGGATTGGGGATGGGGATGTGCAGCACTGCTGGTCCAGGGAACCACTCTGGGGAACCACTCTGCCTGTTTATATCGGGTCAGGACCTAGCCCTGTCTCCCTGGAACTAACCAGCCCTTGACATTGATGTCAAGAGATAAAAACACTTGGGAGCTCAGCCTGAAAGTGATGTCAGAGGCCAAGGCTGTGGCCACAGCCCCCTCCTGTCCCCTCTTGTCACTGGGTGCAGGTTCAGCTGCACAAGTGGGTGCACTGAGGGCCCTTTCTGCACCTGCTCTTTGATTTGGGGGAAAGGCAGACAGGGAAGTTCTCACTGTGTGTAAGGTTGGAGATGCTCGAGGGTGAGTGTGCCCAGGACACGGATACTGATGGGGTTGTGTTTTACCTTTGCCCAGGAAATGAAGATCATCAGATCCTGCCGGGAGAGGCTTCAGCAGTGCCTGAATACAGTGAATGCCCAGCTCATGTAAGGAGGGGCTCTCTTGCTGCAGGGCTGAGGTGCACTTGCAGCTGTAACATGGACCCCCAGCAAAGCTCTGCTCTACCCACACCCTGCAGGTGCAAAACCCGTGCAGGCTCCATGGGAAGTGGGCAGTGATGCTTGTGGGGGCCCACAGCTGCCCCAGCAGGAGCTGCAGGGAACAGGATGGGGAGGAAACGATTCCACCCCTATATCCACACTGAGACCTGCTGTCTGTGTGTTGAAGGTGCAACAAGGAGGCCAGGCAAGAGCTGGAGAAGGACCTGGCTGACAAGCAGATGGGCCATCACATCGACAACAAGTGCTACCAACTGAAGAACACCTCCAGAGACATCCACTACTACAAAGGGGTGGAGCGCATTGATGCAACGTGAGTGCCTGCTGGGTGGCACTGGGGAGTCCCTGCTGGGTGGCACTGGGGAGTCCCTGCTGGGTGGCACTGGGGAGTCCCTGGGAGGCACAGAGCCTGTCCCTGGCAGGGAGCTGGGTTTTGCCAGGCATGTGTCTCTGCACGGCACATCCATCCCGTCATCCCCTCCAAGGGGTTGTTCCTTTCCTCTCACCATAAAGGGAGAACAACGTTCTGCTTTCAGCTGGATGCCAAACACCCAGCAGGTGAAAGGGAGTCCAGCCTAATTAAACATTATATCAGGGTACAGAGGTCAGCCTGAAAATGAATTCAGGCCAGCACCTCTGCACAGCTCATTAAGTTCATGCATATTTTCAAAGATGTGTCAGTGCTTGCCTGAGTGCTCTTCCCTGATGTAAAGTCTGGGGGGTTCAGCCCTGCATGGAGAGGGCCTGGCAGGGAGCTGAAATGACACAGAAGATGGAGAAATAGTGAGTAGTGTGGTCCTGGGACAGGGTTCAGCTGCTTTTGGGTACCAGGAATTCAGCTTGGTAAATGAACTAAGCACTTGCAGAATTATGTCCTAAGTGGCAAAGGGCTGAGGAAATAAATCATCTCACACAGTTTATGGAGAAGCATAGATTGATTAGATTTTTTTAATAGTTTGAATAATTATTCACAGCAGAGCCCAGATTTATTTGGACAAGCAAATGAATTGCAAGGGACTGACACTAAAATTCAGAGGGGGGTAAAATGTGCTGAGAATCAGCAAGTTTTAAATGGAGCTTATGTGGTATTTAAGTCTTTTGTTGACCTTGTGCTCAACTAGTGCATAAGCAGGAACTTCATCCCGAATGCACAGACAGGGGATGGAGTGGGATCTAATGCTTGTTCAGTTCAGTATGAAACTGAGATGGGCTGTGAGCAAAATGAATTGACTTTGATCTGTGTGTTGTCATGGAGCTGGGAATCCCTTGGCACTTAATGCCTCAAACATCAAAATAAGAGATCTGGTTGGAATCTCTACTTTTTCTGGGAGAATCTTTTATTTGAGCTTTTGTAAGTTGTCTTCATGAACAGGTCATCATTTGATAAATGTGATGGAACAAATAGGGTCCTGATGTTTCACTTTCATGTAATTTAATTAAGAGCACAAATTTAATTTACGTTTAATCCTCACTGCTCACTGACAGGATGCATTATAGAGTCACAGAATATGCTGAGTTGGAAGGGACCCACAAGAACCATCCAGTACAACTCCTGGTCCTTCACAGGTCCATCCCCAAGAGTCACCCCCTGTGCCCCAGAGCATCATCCAAACCCTCCTGCAGCTCTGGCAGCCTTGGGGCTGTGCCCACTGCCCTGGGGAGCCTGCTCAGTGCCCACCACCCTCTGGGGGAAGGACCTTTCCCTGAGATCCAACCTGCCCCTGCCCTGGCACAGCTCCAGCCATTCCCTGGGTGCTGTCCCTGGTCCCCACAGAGCAGAGCTCAGTGCCTGCCCCTCCTCTGCCCCTGCCCAGGAAGTTGTCCCTGCACTGAGGTCTCCTCTCAGTCTCCTCTTGTGCAGCTGAACCCACCAAGTGCCCTCAGTGTCCTCACATTCTTCCCCTCAAGGCCCTGAACCATCTTCATTGCCCTCATTGGACGCTCCATAAGAGCTTAATATCTTATACTGCAGTGCCCAAAACTGCCCCAATATTCCAGGTGAGGCCACCCCAGTGCTGAGCAGAGCAGGACACAGAATCACAGAATCACAGACTATTCTGAGTTGGAAGGGACCCACAAGGATCATCGAGTCCAATACAGGGGATTGAACCCATGACCTTGGCGTTATTATGACCAAGTTTTAACCAACTGACACAACCAGCCTCAGCACCAGGGGCTTACCAAGGGCCTCTCCTTTCCACCCCTCAGGATCTCGGTGCCGGAGACGTGGGCCAGGTTCACAGACAACAACATCTTCCGCTCTCAGAGCCAGCGGGCGACCTCTGCCAAGCTGCGTGCCAGCACGGAGAGCGTGCTCATGGGCACGGCCGACGAGATGTGGCGCCAGTTCAGCAAGGTCAACGACGCCTTCACCGGCCGCATCACCGAGACAGCCAACGCCAAGAGCAAGATCCAGACCCACCTGGCCAAGGTAACTGGAACCCCACCCGCTCAGTGTCGCCTCCCACTGTTGTAGCTTCATCCCAAGGGATGGTTATCCGTGTGCTTCCTGCCTTGCTCTGCCCAGTGATGGGCACCTGACTCAGGTGGGCTGTCGGGGTAAGGTAGATTTGCGGCGGTCAGAGGAGGAGAGACAAACTCAGGCTCAGTCTGATCAGAAGGCTCACACCGAAGGATTTTATTTTTAGTTACAGCTTCACTTTTATCTACTCTTGTACATAACATGCCAGCACACTGATGGTCAGTCAGTTCACCTCACATACATGGAAACATCCTGCTGGTTACAAGGTACATTCTACAGGTGGCTCTCTGGTCCTTAATGGTGCACTCATCAGTTACCTCAGACATCAGGAGATCCACTCACACACTCTGTCATCCCCCACAGTGGGTCTCGTGGGAAACCTCCTGAGAAGTGCTTGAGACTGCATCGCTTAATGAGACTGGGCTTAGAGCACTGCAGGCTGATGCCATATCCTTAAATGAGGAGCCATTAAAAACTTTCCCTCTTTTAGCTGATGGATGATCAGTTCTTGGAAGAAGTAATTTTGGGAAGCTGGTAATTCAATAGATCCATCAGTGCTCCTAAACCTTCTCTGATGTGACAGCAATAGCAAAGAGAGGCTTTTCCCTGAAAACTCTGCTGGATCTGTGCCTCGATATGTGGCAGAGTGACAACAGTCTGAGCCCAGGGCCGGCTTATTGAACTTGGGTTTTTTTCTACACACAGACATGTCATCACTTGAGAAGGCATTTTTTAATTAATACACTTGTTTCTGTTTCACGCCAGACCCGGCAGGAAATCTTCCAGATTGAGACAAAGATACAAGTCATCCAAAAAACCATAAAGGACAAAGAGATTCAGTTAAAAGTGGCCCAGACCCGGCTGGATGAGCGCACGAGGAGACCCAACGTGGAGCTGTGCCGGGACACTGCCCAGCTCCGGTAAGGCAGCACAGCAGGGCTGGCAGGCTCCCTGAGGAGGCCCTGTGGGTAGCACTCAGGGGCATCACTGGGTGGCAAAAATAATCTTCTTTTTTTTATTATTATTATCTTTCCATAAGTAGAATATAAAGCAGTAAGCAGATATCTCAGCCTTGGGGTGCAGGGACAACTCTGCACCCATGGGTGGGTACAGCCCAATGCCACTCCCTGAGGGACTGGATTTTTCCCACTTGGGTAAATCTCAGCTTCTCTCCTGCCCCATCCAGGTGGCTGCATGTGCTCAGTTTTGAAGGATAAGCCCTTTACTCTCCCTACTGTGGCCCTCCAGTACATGAAGGGGGCTTGTAAAAAGGAGGAAGAGGGACTTTTTATATGGGCAGGTAGTGACAGGACAAGGAGAAGTGGCATCCCACTGACAGAGGGCAGGGTTAGGTGGGATATTTGGAAGAAATTCTGCCCTTTGAGGGTGAGGAGACCCTGGCATGGGGTGCACAGAGAAGCTGTGGCTGCCCCATCCCTGGAAGTGTCCAAGGCCAGGTCGGATGGGGCTTGGAGCAACCTGGGCTGGTGGGAGGTGTCCCTGCCTATGGCAGGGGATGGGACTGGATGAGCTTTAAGGTCCCTTCCAACCCAAACCATTCTGTGATTCTAGTCTGTGATTCTACAGTTCTACTCTCCGATAAGCTCAGGTTGAGAGCCTTTAGCTCCTTCCTTTTGGGCAGCTCTAAGGAGGGGTGCACCATATGAAGTCCCCATAAGAGCTGTCCTCTCCACCCCGGGGACACTGGAAATCCTTTCAAGGACATTGTGGGCTCTTTAGGATTGCACCCCAAAGGGCTGTGGAGAAGCAGGTTGCCCTCAGTGTCCCCTGTGAGGCACCCAAACCTCACACCTCCTCCTGGGAACTCTCTGGGAATGGTTCCCCTTTAACAGGGATTTAAACCCTGCCCCAGAGCTGGTTTAGCATCTCACATACCATTTTTTTTCCATCCTCCACTTGGTTCCCCTTCACTTTTAGCCTCTCCCAGCTGTGCTGGTCTGCTGTGTGGACCTGTGTGGGTGTGGGGAGGGCCCCTGCACAGGGAAATGCAGGAGGGTGAACCAACAAACCCTCAAACCCGAGCAGAAATGGGAAACCACAACTGCTCATCCCTCTTCTCAGTGGGACAAGCTGCTGTGGCAGACACAGCTGCATAGATCCAAAGCCTGACCCTGGGGTGAGCTCAGTTTATAACACCAAGATTGTGGGTTTGATCCCTGTATGGGCCACTCACTTAAGAGTTAGACTTGATAATCCTTGTGAGTCCCTTCCAACTCAGAATATTCTGTGAAATCTGTGAAGTTTGAAACCTCAGAGCAAACTTATCCATTCCTCTCCATGGAGGAGCTTTTCCCTCAACATTCCCATAAATATGACAGGAATGGGAGGTCCAAATTAGTCTGAACCTGCTGATGGTGAAAATCCTGTGCCCAAAGGGCCCATCAGCACCATTGTGCTGGAGTTCACCCCAGTGGTGGGACTGCTAACGGGGTTCTTGCTGTTTTCCAGCCTTGTCCAAGAGGTCAACGAGATCAATGAGACACTCCGGAACCTTCACCAGTGCCTGAGGGCCTCTGAGGACATGCTGCAAATGCTGGTTCGGTCCAAGGCCGTCCTGGAGCACGACCTGGTCATCAAAAACAACTCCCTCTTCATCGACCAGGAGAGGTGCATGGGGATGCGCAAGACCTACCCCAGCACGGTGCAGATCCTGGGCTATGTCTCAGCAGGGCTCACCTGAACACACAGACCTACCCTGGGACACATCCCAGTTTTATCTTTGCAAATAGATGGTTCCAATTTCACAAATGTGGTAGAGTTGCATTTCCTCGTGTAAGAAGAAATCAAATGATTGGTTTGTTTGTTGTGTGGTTTACCAGGATAATTTTCTTTTCCTTTGGTTTTGCCCTTTCACTCTGTGCCAGAGAGGAGCTGAAAAATATTCTGTATGCCATGAAGAGAAATCCACCTATAGGGGGATCCATTTCTGCCCTCCCAGTCTGTGATTTTAGGAGAAAAATTCCCTATATGCCATTAAGAGAAATCCACCCATGGGGATCCATTCCTGCCCTCCCAGTCTGTGATTTTAGGAGAAAAACTGCCCTTATGCCATTAAGAGAAATCCACCCATGGGGATCCATTTCTGCCCTCCCAGTCTGTGATTTTAGGAGAAAAACTGCCTGTATGCCAGGAAGAGAAATCCACCTATGGGGCTCCATTCCTGCCCTCCCAGTCTGTGATTTTAGGAGGAAAATTCCCTATATGCCATTAAGAGAAATCCACCCATGGGGCTCCATTCCTGCCCTCCCAGTCTGTGATTTTAGGAGGAAAAACTGCCCTTATGCCATGAAGAGAAATCCACCCATGGGGATCCATTCCTGCCCTTCCAGTCTGTGATTTTAGGAGGAAAATTCCCTATATGCCATTAAGAGAAATCCACCCATGGGGATCCATTCCTGCCCTTCCAGTCTGTGATTTTAGGAGAAAAACTGCCATGTCTTCCTCCTTTTGAGAGTGTGTGATGTGGAAAAAGCACAAGGGGAAGTAAAGCTACTTGTCAGAATAATTAGCTGCTGACATCCCTGATGGATTTTTAATGGTGCAGCAGAAAAAAACATGAACTGTCCCGGAAAGAGTTGCAGTATGTGCTGTTCCTAAAGAAAAAAAAAAACAAACATATGGTTTAAGTTGATTTCTAATAATAAATGTTTTGGTTTTGAAAAATTTAAAATGCCATCAAAAGTATCAGTGCTGGGGTCTTAAAATGAGGAAGTACAAGTGATTAGTTAATTGTTGAGAATGGTGGGTGTTTAGTTTTGGGTTCCTTCTTTAACCTCTTGTGTGCAGTTTGTTGGTGGATGCATCAAAACACTTTGAAGATAAAGAGATGAATTATCTGACACAGAACCTGCTGTCTTGCTGGAAATCAGACTGATTCAACCAAGTATTGGAGTTTTCAGAGGGATAAATCTTCCATTAATCTGAGGCTCAGCCTGAAAGTCACTTTGTAAATTGTCTCCTTAGACTCACGTGTCACTTGGACACTCTGGAGTCTTTTAACCTCAGCAGGTGAGCTCAGCCTGAAGCTTGTGAGCACCAAGAATCCTAAAGGAGCAAAGCTCAAGTCCCTTTCCCTCCCTCAGGAATCCTTGGCATGGATCTTCCAGCCCATCATGGGGTGTCCCAGGAGCTGAGAACATCTTTTCCTGTCTCACATGCCCAGATGACTCCAACTCATCCAACAGAGCCCTCTGCCCTCCCTGCTCTCCCTGGGGCAGCTCTTGAGCTGTACCCAAGTCCTGCCCAGCCTCAGTGTCTCAGCCAGATCTCCCTTCCCAGCAGCCCTAAACAGGAAGCAATTGTCTTTCTAACCATGGTTTGTTGTGGGTTTTTTTTGTTTTTTTTTTTTTACTAGCACTTTTGTCTCATGGACACTAAAAATAGATTTCCTTTACTTTGTGTGTATTTTGAAGCTGGAGTCCCTTGGAGAGAGCAGTCACCTTTTCTACAGGAAAGATACAAATATAAGCAGGAAAAACCATCCAGCTGATCACACCTTCCCTTTTCCCACTTATCTGCTTCCCCAAAATAAGCCAATGGCAGATTGAACTCACAGGCACCTCCAGTTTTTTTAGCATCCTCACCAGCTCTGTGCTGTTACTCTCCCTGTATTCCTTTCCTGAAGCCTTTGCCAACCCCTGGTGATTTTGGCTGCTCCACTGGTCTGAAGCCCCTCTCCAGATGGCTGGTTTTCAAGCAGAGTTGCCTGGTTTTTGGGCAATGGGTTTTTCAAGCAGAGTTGCCTGGTTTTTGGGCAATGGGTTTTTCAAGCAGAGTTGCCTGTTTTTTGGGCAATGGGTTTGTCCCCAGCTGGGTATGGGGCAGCAGAGGCACCCACAACCCCTTCCTGGAAGGCTCTGACTTTTGAGTACCTGGAGCCAAGTCCTGGCATCAGCGACAGCTTTGCCTTTGTTTCACTTCCACCTTCCTTTCTGAGTCATGTAAAAAATATCTGAGCTCTGTTTCACAGTGAGGGCACTCTGGTATCAGTCAGCACCCAAAGCCTCCTATTTTCTCCTGTTTTGCTTTCAGAGCTCCCTAAACACTCATCTTTCCCACTGGCCCAACTCCTTTAAGGCTTTCTCCTAATTTCTGTGGTGTCACAATTACCCAGCTCTTGATCTTCCCTTGCTGTCCTGCCCTCTCGATGCTCTTTAACACAACATTGCCAGAGCATTTCTTCCCTCTGTTTGAGCCACGAGCAGAGGAATTTCTGTTGCAGCTTCTCTAATTTCTCTCACAAATACTTTCCACTTTCCTGCAGCACATTTCCCAGACGTAGAGAATTCCCAGGTCCCTTTGGGGTTTCATTCTCTCCACGCCAGTTTTCCATAAGTTGACAGCATTGATGTTCCTTCTGGCAGCTGATACTCCCAGATCTCCCCCAAACACTTTGATCATTGAATCCTACGTGTGCTTCCATGTGAGTCTTTTCTTTTTCCCATGATGGGAGCCAGCCCTGCCACAAAACTCCTGTGAAATGGCTCTCTGGGAGAGGGTTTGGGTGAAATTCCAGCAGACACGTGGCTCATGGCAGGGTCTCCTGCACATGGATGGGTTTGGATTCCATGATGGAACTGCTGCTGAGTGAAGCTGCTCCGTTCAACCTCTCAGGGCTGGGTTTGGGGTTCAAACAGCCTCTAATTTTCATATATTCCAGGAGCATGAAATAACAGTCCTGCCTCCTTCTGCTGATGTGTGAGATGCCTTTGCTGCTGTACCATTACATGATTTGCTTTCGTAGATCATTTCTCAACCACATTCCTGGCCACCTCATCCACCTTTCTGCACTGATGCGATGTCTCCTTTCTCCAGTCTGAAGAACAGACTTTTATTGCTATTTATTGCTGGTTTATTGCTGGTTTATTGCTGGCTTTATCAGCCAAGTTGCTGAGAAAGTTAGTTTGTGGAAATTCCTTTGCATATTCCCACCCTTCTGCATCATTCCTTTTGCATCATTCCTGCAGAGCTGTGTTTGCAAATGAATTGTTTACTGACTGCAGGAAAGACAATAAATTAATAAACCAGGGCCCTGTTTATTCATGTCAGTCCAGTATCCAAGTGAACACTCCAGACAGGTCTATCAAGAAGCTTTTCAGAAAGGAGGTCTTGTTGTCTAAGAAAATAAAAATTGAATGTCCTGGAAGAGTCTGATATGAATTTGGGTGAAATCAAAGCTTGTTAAACCCTCTGTTAACAATATATTGCATAACTGGGGCAGATTATTATGCTTGAGGGAGAGAGAATTCCCCAAAGAGCATCAGCAGTCAGAAAAAACAAACCCAACTCATTGCTGTTATGGAAAAAAAAAGGGAAAAAACTTTGGCACAATGCTAAGGGAAAATTTGGGCAGTGTAGGATCATAGAAATGATTGTGCTGGCTCAGACCAAACTCCAGCAAGAGCCTGATGCAGCCTCTGCCAGAGCCAACAAGGAGATGCTTAGATAAAAGCACAGAAGGCAGCAAGCACTCAGTGATATTTTCCCAGTCTACTTTCCCAGCTCCCAGCAATTAGCATCTCAAGGACTTCCTGAGCTGACAGAGCTGTCCATGGCTTTAATATCCCCCAATGGATTTGTTTCACATGCTCTTGTTCCAGTTGTTCTTTGAGCCCATGCAGACTTGCAGCATCCGCTGTGTCCCTCAGCAGGGAGCTGCAGGGGATGGAGCATCCTCATCCTCAGGGTGGCAGTGACCCCTCTGGGGATCCTGGAGAAGACCCAAAAAGGGGCCAGACCTGGGACTGCTGAAGCCAAACGTGTAAAACTCAATAGTTTGGGCAAAAACGTGGCTCGAAGCTGTCTCAGAGCTGAGTCCTCGGCAGGTTCAGCCTCACCGTGGGCTGGTTACTGGTTTGTGCTGTCAGATGAAGAGCATGAACTACCCATTCTGAAAGTATCTGTGTTCAGAGTCATGTCCCAGCTGGGAAACTTGGTTGCCTTTTTGTGGGGTTTGGGGTTAGTGGGTAAATTTTGGTTTCACTGAAGTCAGTGGGATTCTCTCCAGTGATTTCAGCCTGGCTCTATCAGTGCTGACAACTGGCTTGGAATGGAAAGTAAAAAGTTGGATAAAGTTGGTTTGGGGGCATGAATGCAGACAGGCCTAAAAGGTTTTATAAATTCTTCTTGGTTTGGTGAACAACAAAAGTTAGGAAAAGTAAGTCAATTCCTCCAAGATCCATTAGACCTTTTGTTACAAAAGCTTGCTGAGCATAAAAATCTCCACTTCTATTTTTTTTCTGTTTGAAACAGGTTTTCCACTGGCCATTCCACCAGTATCTATGTATTTTTATATACGTATATATATACATATGTATTGATTGAAGGAGCACTACAGATTCTCTACAAATATGAGTCAAACTGCTCCACTCCTTTTCCTAGTTGCCCAGTTGTTTGAAAACAGGATTTCCCCCTCCTTGTTCCACTCTCAGCCCCACATGAACTATGGGATCACTGATGGAAGGGCAGGGCAGATTTCTGCCCCTTCCTTTTGCTTTTCAGATCTTGTTGCTAATGGTCATCAGGATAGGGAAGAGGAAGCAAGTCCCTAAAATTGTGATGACAGAGCAAAATCTTGGGGTTAGAGAAGTTCATCCACACAAAGACATGCAGAAATGTACTTTGAAAACACTTGTTTTAAGAGTCGTTTCATTCACCTGGCTTGGGGTAGGGGGTGAGCAGAGCCCCTGATGTGCCGGTTCAGGTTAGACATGCAGACATACAGACATGGTTAAATTATGAGGCTTAGATTCCTTTCAGTCCTTCTCTGCCTTGTCAGACTGGCATCTGAGCCCCTTAAAGTGACATAAACCCCATTTTCTCTCCTCAATTCTCAATAATTTATTCTAGATTTTCAAGCTGAAGCATCGTATTTTAAGTGATCCCATGGAATAGACTCAAAGTGAGAAACCCACATTTTTTACCCAGTGTTTATACAACCCATAAATCTTAAGAATATTCCCAGCACAGCCCGTGGCAAACCTTGTTTGTACACAGAACGTTTTTCCAATTTATTGTGGCGCCTGCTTTTATTTAGGCAGTGATGGGCACACTCTCCCCGAGTCTGAGCAGGGGCAGCTTTTGAGCCCCGTGATGGGAAACACCATGAGAGTCTCCAGCCCATGGTGGGTAGGGTGGTGATGTCTCTCCAGCAAAACCTCAAGGGCTCTGCTGTGAACATCCTCACTTTCTTGCCTCCTTTTCTCCATGGACAGTCACCATCCAACATCTCTGCCTGATGGAAGGTGCCTCCAGCACTTCCCTGTGAACTCATGGTGCTCCCTGAAGCAAGAGGGTCCCTGTCACCAGAGCTGTCACAGCATGTGCTCAGCAGGTGTTTTTCCAAAGCCCTGCTCTGTTTGGATGATGCACCTTTCCAAGAGAAGCGTCCAAGGAGCACAGGAGTGATGTGCAATTCTCTCTGGGCTTCCTCCACTGTTCCGAATCCATGACTCAGCCAAAATAGACTTCATTACCTGCAGGCTATTCTTTTCCCTGATTTGAGATTTAGATACTTCTCCCGTGCTTAAAAAGCTGCTCTTGGCACCTTTTTCAGAACTGAAGCAGGAGTTGTTTTGTTGTCCCACACGCACAGAGGAGCTCAGGAGCAGAATGTCACCCCCACACCTCCCAGCTGCCTTCTCCCACTGTGCATCATCCTCCTCTGCTTTTGGGGAACAGGTTGGATATTTTTTCCAGAGACACAGCAGCTGAGATGTCAGACCTACGGACCCAAAGCAGAAGTTGGTCTCAAACAGCAGACTGTATTGCAGCCTTTGGGGACAAGCCCCTTCTCACTCTGTGCTTGTGCAGCCCCAAGTGTGGGGGCTCCTTCTGATCCCAAGGCAGCCCAGGCAGGCAGTAAACAGAGGCAAACCAGCCCAAACCAGCCTCATTAGCCTCATTATCCCAGATGTTCCAGTCCTCTGAGACCTGCAGTCACAGATGGCACAGGCAGGCAGCAGCATCACAGGGTGCAGGGGGTGACAGCAGCAGAGAAATGAGCATTTTTTGGAGAGGAGAGCAAATTCCATCCTTTGGACCCACCTTTCATCCACTGGGCTCTCTCCCCTGTCCCCCAGAGAGTGCTCTGAACTCGCACATGCCTGTGATGGGACCCCTTACGTGAGTGTGAGGAGCCAGAGCCAGTGCTGCAGGAACACGCCTGTGCTTGCCAGGAGGAGGGAGCCAAGCACGCTCCTCTCCCCCTTTTCTCACAAGATTAACAGTCTCTGTGGCTGGATGCCGAATTTCCTCGTCTGTGTAACAACACAGGACTAGTTTGGAGCTGGTGCATGAAAAGGGGAAAGGTGAAAGGGAGGTTGGTGTTAGTGCCCAGGACTCCCAGGAGTGTACAGGTTTCCTGGTGGGACTGTTTGGGTGGGGTGAGGGCTGGACTCTGTGTGTGTGAGCTTTATATCAACAGTTTAGCTGCGGTTGAGGAATGAGTGAGTGAGGGCTGCTGTGCAGCCACCCCTTCCTCCCTCAGCACCTAAATCATCGAATCAAAGAATGGTTTGGCTTGGAAGAACCTGAAAGATTACCTTGTTCCAACCCCCTGCCATGGGCAGGGACACCTCCCACCAGCCCAGGTTGCTCCAAGCCCTGTCCAACCTGGCCTTGAGCACTTCCAGGGATGGGGCAGCCACAGCTTCTCTGGGCAACCTGTGCCAGGGCCTGCCCACGCTTACAGGACAGAATTTCTTCCCAATATCTCATCTAACCCTACCCTTTGTCAGTGGGAAGACATTCCCCCTCATCCTGTCCCTCTAGCCCCTTGTTCCAAGTCCCTTTCCAGCTCCCTTGGAGCCCTGTTAGGCACAGGAAGGGGCTTTAAGGTCTCCCCAGAGTCTTCTCCGGTCTGAAATGCCCCAGTCCTCTCAGTGTCCTCTAGCATTCTGGAAAACCTCACGCTCCATTTAGTGAAAAGTCGTTCAATTTCACCTAATTAACTTTCAGGTGCTAAAAAAAAAAAAAATCGAGTCTAAGAACTAGAATCCCTCCAGCACAGCCAGATGCTCCTTCCCCAAATCCTGCCCCCTGGAATCTGTCCGGGGCTGCACAAACCGCCTCGGTGGGGGCGAGAGGACCCCCGATGTGGGCAGCTCGGACAGCTGTGCTGGCCCTGCAGCCGCGGGCAGCGGCCGGTCCTGCCCGGGGTCCCCCGCTCATGGGGGGCCGCTCCGGAGCGGGGCACGGCCACCTCTCCCTGTCCTTCCTCCCTCCTCCTGGGTGCGTGGGCAGCGGGGGCTCCATCGTGGGGGCGAGGGGCGTCATCGTGCCCCGTGTCCCCCGCAGATCTCTTCGCTGCCGGGCGGGAGCGGCCGCGCTGTGTCCGGGGCAGGGATCCGGAGCCCGGGGGAAGGCACGGGGGCGGTGAGCGGCTCCCGGCGTGTCCCGGGGGGAGCGGCGGGGCGGGGGGGCCGGGGCTCTGCCGCGTTTATAGGCGGGCGGCGGGCGGAGGGCTGAGCCCTCCCCGTCCCACAGACGCAAGCGGGGCGGTGGCCCCGGTTAAAGGGGAAACTTGACAGCGCCGCCGCCCGCTCCGCTCCGCTGCCCGCTCCGCGCCCGCCGCCCAGCGCCGCTCGGCTCCGCCGCGACGTGAGTACCGACCGGGCCCGCGCCGCCAGCCGGGGAGGGGAGGGGGCGCCTGGGGGGCGCCGCTGCGAGACCCTCCCGGGATGGGGAACGGCCACACCGACAGGGAGAGGGGCTGGAGGGACCCTCCGGGGGCTCGCAGGGGAGAAGGAACGGGGGAGCTCCCCCCGCGCTGCTCCAGGGAACCTCCGGGGAGAGAGGTCAGGGCAGCCCCCGTCCCTCTTCACTGAGGGTCCCGAGGGGAGATGGGCTGGGGAAAAAAACCCTCCCCCAGCGCGGGAGAGGATCCAGAAGAACCTCTGTTGGGGGTGCCAAGAGGAGATTGGCCGAGGACACCCCTCGGAGAGAGTGGCCGAGGTAGCTCGGTCGGGGGAAATTGGCCGAGGTAGGCGCCCTCTTCCCTCCCAATCCCCCAGGGGTCTCCCGGGAAAGCCTCCTCTGGGGACGGGGTCGACAGAATCCCCCCCGGTGGTTCGATGGAACTCCCCGTTCCCGCGGAGTGGGGCCGAGGCAGCCCCTCGGGGGAGATACGCCGACATCGAGCCTTCCCGCTGTCTGTAGCGGGGCGAGGAGCACATTCCCCCTGCGGAGAGGGATCGGAGCCCCCCTCGGGGGAGAGGAGCTGGGAGAGCCTCCTCGGGTAACCATCCCCCAGGGCATCCTGGAGAGGGGGCCTGGGGGAGCTCCCTCGGTGAGATGATTTCGGGGGTCCGGCTCGGGGGAAGGGCTCGGAGGATCCCCGGGGGTATCGGGAGCGGGTCCGGGCAGAGGGCTGGGACCCTCCGTCCATCGGCGTGGATCGAGGGAGGGAGCCCGGGCTGCTCCAGCAGCGTGCCCCGGAACCGGTGGGGCGGAGCGGAGCGTCTCCTGCTGCCCCCGGCCGGCACGGACAGACGGACACACACAGACAGACAGACACACACACACACACTCAGCAGCATCCCTGTCCCCCTCCAGTTCTGCCCTTCACCACCGCCAAGATGCTGCTGTTGCTGCTGGGGATCATCGTGCTCCACGTCACCGTGCTGGTGCTGCTCTTCGTCTCCACCATCGTCAGTGTAAGTACGGATTATCCCCTGGCACGGGGCTTCCAGCAAGCCAGGGGCATGGCATGGCAAGAGCAGAAGGTGTTCTTTTTCTTTAAGGCTTATTTTACAGCCTGTCTTTTAGCAGGAAGCCTTTACATGCCGTTTGCTGGTCTCACTAACGGTGGGATTTGGGGATTCTGGAGTTTGTGCTGTCAGGTGTAACTGGTGGGTTGCTTGGTTATGTGTGCTGTGGTGGGTGCTCGAGGCACCCACGGTAGTACAGAAGGGAGCACTGTTGAAGCCCAGCTCCTCATCATCCCTGCACTGGTCTATATCAGGGAGCAGCCCCAGAGCACCGAAGGAGCTCCACCTGCTAGTGGATTTCAGCCCAGAGGACCAGTACAGCCAGTCTGAGCAAAGCCCCTTGAAATGGAGCTGACTTGGGCACTGGCTCCTCAACACCAGCAGTTTTGATCCCCAGCTCAGCATCTATGGGGCTGTGCAGCCTCTGCTTCCTAACCCACATGGGCTCCTGCTGGCGACTTCAAGGCTTGAGCTTTGCAAGCAGCGGGAAGCCTGAGGGCTGGATGCGGCACAGTCTTCCCAGCACTGTCCTGGGGCTGGAGCCCAGTTAACACGTCAGCTGCTTGGACAGAGGTTTGACTTGGTTTTAAGGCAGCCGTTCTGTGGAGCTGGTGACTTACAGGGTTGCTTCACCAAGAACTTTTTTCGCTGTATTTTTTTTCTTTTCTTTTTTTTTTTCTGGTGGTAATAGTAGTAGAAGACGTTATAAAAATCTTCCAAGTCGTTAGAAATCACGTGGAAGCATTCAAATATCCCGGCCAGGCAGGAGGCGAGAACGGCCGAGAGGAGGGAAATGCGCATCCCCGCGGGACTCGGTCCGTGTTTAAAGAGCATAAAGAGCTTCTGTTTTCCTGCCGTTGAGGCCAAAGCAGTTAAAAGCAAATATCAGTATTTACTTTCCAAACCTCTCTAAAGCAGAGCGTGTGCCTGGGAGCTCCTGGCTGGGCAGACACGTGCCGGGGTGTGCTGGGGCTGCTCAGTGCCCAAACCTGCTCACGGGGCTGTGTCTCTCTTGCAGCAATGGCTGGTGTATGGCGACCACACGGCAGACCTCTGGCAGAACTGCACCTCCGGATCTGTCTTCCAGTGCCTGGCATCATCCACTAACGGTGAGTGCTCCCTGTTGCTGCCCATTGCTTTTATTCTCCTCCTGGGGCTTACGGAATCAAGGGGGATTTGCCTGTGCAGGTTATTTGCGATTCCTTCTTGGTTTTCCCTACATCCCTGAAGTTGTTCCCTCCCACCCCTTCTCCTTGCCTCCTCTGCTCTGTCCCCACATGGAGGGGCATGGCTGTGCTGTGGTCCTGGTGGACCACAAAGAGGGGATTGCTTTCCCCACCCCCTACTAGTCCTTGAAGTTGTGATGGGGCTTAGCATGGAGACCAGACCCGATGCCCATCACTCTGCCCTGCTGACCTCACGCTCCTGCCAGCACTGTAACAGGGTGTTGGCACAGTCAACCGAAGTGGAAGTGACTTGCTGAAGCCCTTTTGAGGGGTCTCCTGATTTTAGCCCATTTTTCCACTTGGATGTACAAACACAAGGTGGTCCTTGGGGCAGGACTTGCTCCATCTCCCTGCTGGGAGCAGAGGAGCTGTTTTCAGCACACCTCCCTCTTGCTCTGGTAGTGAGGGGGTTTTAGAGATGCACACGGTGCTCCAAGGACAGCCTGTCTCCAGAAGGCACATCATCCCTACCCAGAAAGCTGCCCAGTGTTTTCCTGCTGTGACAGGCTGAGTTTTTGGGCACAACCCTTGCCCTGTGGTTCACTGTTGGCCACTGTGTAGGATGTGCTGAGTGATTGGGCCCTTCTGCTGAGAAGGCTCCTGTGCCACCTGCACATCTTGGGGGGAGCTGAACAGCCACCTCTGGACCAAGCTGGGTGAAGGATGATGTCACACACCAGGTGACATCACCCAGCAGGCTGTTTGCTGAGGTCAGCAGGGGAGGAGTGCTCGCTGAGACACCACAACACAGACTTTCCAGGGCGATTGATGGTACCAGGAACATAAATCCGTGCTCAGGGAGTCAGGCAGGCCCATGCCTCAGTTTTCCCAGAAGACAGAGCTAATGCCAGTGGTAGTGGCCAGCATTTGTTTTATTGGCCTGGTTTTTGCTTTCCTGTGGAAACAGATTCTCCCAGTGTGGAATCAGCTGTGAGTCACACCACTGTCACTGGGAGCACAGTCACTCTGTGCCGGAAACATGGTCCTGGTGCAGGAGCAGACCGATGCCATGTGGTCTTGGAGAGGAGGGAACAGCCTCACTGAGAGCACTGAATGCTTCCAGAGGGTCTTGTAGCGATGGGAGATGGTCAGAGGGATTTTGGAGATTCAGGTCACCCTAATGCCCAGACTGCTGGGAGCAAAACATTCATGTTACCCCACGGAGGGAGGTGGATGCTGATGAATCTTCTTGTCTTCCTGGGCTGAAAGCAACAATTTCTCTCTGCGTGCGCCCAGGCTTTGGTTTCGGTGGGAGTGAAGCTCCCACCGCTGGTCTCTGCTGACGCCTGGTGGTGTCCGAGTCGGCCGGGAAGCGGCTGGATCCCGTCCCAGGCGAGGAGCCTTCTGGAGCCATGTCCTTCATCAGCAGTTGGCTGGGGCTGGCTATCTGCAGCGTAGGCAGGCTGCTCACGGCCAGTCATGCGAGCTCCCAAACTGCTGAGCTTGTGCTTCGGGATAAAAGGCAGCGACTGCCCCCAGGAGTCCCAGAGCCGAGGGCTGTAAAGCCCCCCCCAAATCTTTTGCTTTTCAAATCTGTACGGCTTTTTCTGGATGTTTATAGGATGTTGTGTGTTGGAGTTGTCAGTGTTGAGAGGGGCTTGTCCAAAATGTGGCTGAGTGGTTTCCTCCACACCTGACTGTCCTACTGCATGTTGTGAGTCTGCCTAGAGTTGGACTCGATGATCCTGATTGATCCTTCCCACCTTGGCATACTCTGTGATTCTGTGATTGCCTTATTTCCAGAAGCTACTTAAATTTGGGCTTCCCTCTGAACCCTTTCCAGCGAGGATTTTTTATCATTTTTTGTCTTGACTATAGTCAGGATGATGCTGTTAAAATGCAGTTGAGCAGCTGAGTTGATAGCCCTAATGTAGTGGAAGGTGTCCCTGCTTGAGGCAAGTGGGTTGGGACAAGATGGGCTTTAAGGTCTCTTCCAACCCAAACCATGATTCTTTGATTCTATGATAAGGTGCCTCATGGAATACAAGTGCATCATGCTCAAGGCTTGAACAGCCCTCTGACAGCTCTTATTTATCTAAAGGCTCTGCCCTGGCATCAGGAGAAGGGAGTTTTGCTTGAGCTAAAGCTTGTGCTCCATCCACCCATGGGGCAGGAGTGTGGGAACAGTTCTGCTGAGGACCTTTGTCTTGTGGGGCCCTGGATGCAGGATCTGGAGCTCACTGCTGCTGTGGGAACACAAAAGGATTTTTCTTGGGCTTGCAAAAGGTCTGATTGTAGAAACAGAAAAAAAATGCCATATGGCCTTTCCAGCAGGCCCTGCTCCCTCCCTCCCTGCTGCCCATCTCCAAAGCCTTGCTCCTACTGCTACCAGGAGAGCTGCTGTCAGCTGCTATTTGGAGCAGGAGCAAGAACACAAGGCAAGGATGCTTTTTGGCAGAACCACCTCCAAGGTTCACACTTGTCCACTGCCTCATTCTTATGCTCCTCATACGCTCTTTCCTAGGAATATGCTTACTTTCAAAAATAGGAATAATCCCATTTCAAATACCACAAACTGTCCTTGATTGGATCCCTCCCATAACACAGGCTGTGCTGCAATGGGATGTAGACAGCCCTAGGACTTTGTTTCCTTGTGCCTGTGCCAAGGTTGGTACTTACCAGTTAAGCCTGGAGTGCCAAGGTCTGCCCTGGGCTAAGAGCAAGGAATCCTTCTGGAAATTTTGGCAGAATTTAGTCTTTATGTAGGGGCAGGTTTTTACCTGTCCATCACAGTGGTCACTGTGGTGTGGTTATTCCTTCCTCTCTTTTCAAAAGCAGTGGTACTCAGCAAGTGGAATGTGGGAAATTGAGTAGGTCTGGGTCACTTTTGTTCATCCTGGATGGAGTCTTTGAGGGTTGGTTGTGCAGGTGGAATCTGGGGAATTTGGTAGGTCTGGGTCACCTCTGTTCATCCTGGATGGGGTCTTTGAAGGTTGGTTGTGCAGGTGGAATTTGGGGAGTTAGGTAGGTCTGGGTCACCTCTGTTCATCCTGGATGGGGTCTTTGGGGGTTGGTTGTGCAGGTGGGATTTGGGGAATTTGGTAGGCCTGGGTCACTTTTGTTCATCCTGGATGGGGTCTTTGGGGGTTGGTTGTGCAGGTGGGATTTGGGGAGTTAGGTAGGTCTGGGTCATCTGTGTTCATTGAGGCTTTGGGGGTTGGTTGTGCAGGTGGGATTTGGGGAATTAGGTAGGTCTGGGTCACCTCTGATCATCCTGGATGGGGTCTTTGGGGGTTGGTTGTGCAGGTGGGATTTGGGGAATTAGGTAGGTCTGGGTCACCTCTGTTCATCCTGGATGGGGTCTTTGGGGGTTGGTTGTGCAGGTGGGATTTGGGGAGTTAGGTAGGTCTGGGTCACCTCTGTGTTCATTGGGGCTTTGTGGGTTGGTTGTGCAGGTGGGATTTGGGGAGTTAGGTAGGTCTGGATCATCTGTGTTCGTTGGGGCTTTGGGGGTTGGTTGTGCAGGTGGGATTTGGGGAGTTAGGTAGGTCTGGGTCATCTGTGTTCGTTGGGGCTTTGGGGGTTGGTTGTGCTGTGATGCCCCTCTTGGTCTCAGCATGGATGAGCCTCCCTTGTCCTGTCACACAGGGACCCTTCTGTTTAGGTGACCATTGCATGGATGCTCATGAGAAGCCGAGTTCTGTAAAACAGCAGGATTTACTTTTATTTAACACTGAGGCAGGTTTGGGACTGCTTCTAACCCTGCATAGAATCCCCTGGGAGATGGAACAGGCAGCAGAATAACCCAAAGGCTGCCACACAAGGTGACTTTGTGCCAAGGTTTCCTGGGACATCAGCAGACCTTGGGGACAGGGTGGACCTGGCCTTGATAGAGTGTGAGCTCCCACCTCCCAAATTCCTCATGGAAGGGCTCAAACCCTGTGTGAGGGCTGAGCCATCCCAGCAGGAGGGAGCTGAGGGCAGGTGCCCACTCCTTGGCCTGGTACAACCGCCTGCTTGTTGCTTTGATTTTTTGCATTCGCTTCTTAGATAATGCCTTTTTTTTTTCCCGAGCGGCTGAAAACTATGGAAAAAATGTTGCAATCTTTGCTTCGTTTGCGCTGTCAGACATTCCTGGAAAAGACTTATCTGAAGAATTCAGCTCTGAATCCCAGAATTGTGCGTCGGCAGGGCCGTGTGCCAGCCCCAGCTGCGCGGCCCCGCTGCCGGCACGGGGCACGCCGCCGGCCCCGAGCTGCTCGAGTGCTCTCAAGTAGATTCCACCCTACATTTCCAGACAGTGATATTTTTTTTCCTCCAAAAATGGTCTTTTCTTTCTGCCACTGAATTTTTTATTCAGGCAAGAAGACTTTTTTGCTGCTACGTCCTGCTGCTCTTCCTTTGTTTTTGGTGGGAGTGCTGAGAGTTGGGAAGCAATGGGGACATCCATGGAGGTCCCTACATCCTTCTCTAATGTCAGGAGACATTTTCCCTGTTGTCTTTGTACAGTTTTTCCTGTTGCTGCTCTGTGGCTTTCCCATGACTGGCTTGTTCACAGGCAAGCTGGTGGTTTTTGGCTCTTTTAAAGGAATGAGGAAACCCTAAACCTTGGGAAATGCATGAGCTGCCAATCCACATGATTATGGAGTGCTGTGGGCTGTATGATGCACCCACTAATTGACTGATGTGATGGCCACGAGCTAAGCCCAGTTGGGTTGCCCAGAGTAAAGATCTGCCCTGGACCACCTGGGCAGGCAGGGATGGGCCTCCCATTGATGGGGCAGCCACTGCCACACACCAGGGATTACCCTGCTCCTTGCACCTGACTGTCTCTCTTCCAGACCCTCTTTCCTCTGGCAGGTGGGTCCCCAGGCAGCACTGCTGGTGCTCTAAATGCATTTTCTTTGTGCTGGAGGAGGTAGGAAAGCTTTTCATCCCTGGAATGAGGCAGAAACATCTGTCCCCTGACCCATCCGCTGCTCCCAGGAGGAATTGAGCTGCTGCTTCTCCACTTTAAAATGCACAACTGAAACATCTGAACCCATTGCTTTTGCTCTGTCAGCTCCCCCAGAGTGGCTTTGCAGCCTTTACTCTTTCAAACTCTTCCTTTCAAACTCTTTCTTCCAGCACTGTTGGACTCACATGCCATGGGAGGGGTGGGATGGGGAGATGGGGGTGCTGTTTAACTTGCTGTGATCCTTTTTGTGACTGAAAATGTTTCATTGAAGGCTTGTGCTGAGGAAAATTATTTCTCAATGTCTAATTCCATTACTGATAGTGAGTATAAAGTATCTCAACAAAAAGAGATGGGGGGAAATTCCCCCCCAGTCCACTGGGAAATCTGAGGCTGCACCAACAGGATGAAGACTCAGAGAACATGTCAGTGGTGAGGGGACACTTCCTAGCACAGGAGGGTGAGATAGAGGTGAGAGTCCAGTCACCCCAGCAAGTTAGAGGTTCACAGATTTATTGATACAAAGATTTAAACAATGATTTCAGTTTTTTCTTGAAAGCTACAGTGACCATCTGCCTCCATGTTGTGTATCTGTGGCTGCTGCTGCAGCTGCCTTTTGCTTTGCCTCTCCTGAGCAGTTGCAAACTGGAAATAAATTACCAACTAGCAAGAAATTGCCCTTGTTTAGAGGTGCTGGATCTGTTGGAGTGAAGGCCTGCAGTAAATACTGGATAGCTTGTGTAATAGTGCACAGCCTTTATGCTTCATGTTCTGGCCATCAGCTGGTCCCATCCAGCTTGTGGACCCCATGTACAGATAACTTTGTTCTGGGGATGTATCTGGTCCTTCAGGGTCTTTGCAGTTGGCAGTAGAGTAGCAAAGAGGCAGCTTTGAGTGGGTCCAGGACACCCATTTTGTCATTAATGGTGGGTTGAACCCTCTCTGCCTGCTCTGGGTCTGAAATAAATTTTGGGGCATTCATAGAATCCCAGAATGGTTTGTGTTGGAAGAGACTGTAAAGCTCATCCAGTTCCACTCCCTGCCATGGGGAGGGACACCTCCCACCAGCCCAGGCTGCTCCAAGCCCTGTCCAACCTGGCCTTGGACACTCCCAGGGATGGAGCAGCCACAGCTTCTGTGGGCAGCCTGTGCCAGGACCTGCCCACCCTCTGAGTTAAGAATTTATTCTTAACATCTAAAAATCTCTTATTCCAGGAGAGTAGTTTGTATTTGAGATCAGTTTCTCCCATAATTTCGTTGCCTTTGGTAGGAAAGGGATTTCCTCTGCTTAAAACCATTTTTTATTGTTGTTTTTGACTCTTACAAAGAGCATCTGATAAGGAGAGGTAGGGAACTGGGGCTGTGTTTTTCTCAGCTGCTCCAGAGGTCTTTGGCTCCCATTATTCTGTGTAAGGTGGTGGTGGTGGGGGGTGTCAGACAACCTTCCCTGCTGGATCTGTGCTCTGGCCCATGAAAGAGGAGTGAACATGATGACTGTCTAACCAGGAAAATGGGTGAGGGAGTTCCCTGCTGAGTGCAGTGCTGGAAAACCCTTTATCCAACATTTTTTGGCTTTGAGACTCTTGGATGTCCCTGTGGCCACAGGCTGAGTGTACCCTGCAATGTGCCTGTGGGTCAAGGCACCACCACGGCCAACCCTGCTCCTGGTGCCTGGACTTGAAATCCCTGGGAGCTGGAACCTAAGCCCTTTGGAGGACCTGAGCCTGGAATGATGGATCTGCCACCTCAGCTCACGCTCACACACCAACCAAAAGGAGTCAGAGCCACCACACTGAGGATCTTGCACAAGAGCTGGCTTGGGCTTGGTGGAGCTGTTGGAAGGTGGTTTTCATGGTGCCAGCAGCTTTCTGCTGCCTCAGATACATCAGAGGTTGCCTCTGTGGGACATGAGCTTTGATGGCCTGATGTGTGGCAGCTCTGGAGATCTATGGACATCTTGGCCTCATGAGCTTCTTGGATGGAGCTTCAAGGAGAAGGCAAAGGAAGGAGGGCCAAGAGAAGGAGAGGAGGAGAGAAGAAAATAGGGTTGGAGAGGTTCATCTCCTGAAGGAGCTACAGAAGAGGACCAGGAGGTCTTGGACAGGAATTACAGCACCGTGTTGGTTTATGACCTCCTTGCAGCCCCAGAGTTTCCCTGCTGCTCATCCCCTTACAAATACCTTGGGAGCTCCTTAAAATCCATCTTCCCTGGTGAGATTTCCAGGAATACCTCAATCCAGCACCCTGTGGTCTTTTGGGTGGAAGACCTGCTTTTTGTGGTTTGAGCAACCAGCAGGACCAGTCAGGGCAGGTTTGACTTTGTGCTGGTGGGAGGTTTGGGGGCAAAGCAGGATAAAGTTGCAATGTCATGGGGCTGGATTTTCCCCAGATAAGCTTAGAGGCTCTGCTGGATGGACTGTGATGCTGTTCTTCCAAACAGGAGAGATGTTCCCATGGAGCTCTGGAGCTGTGGGAGCAGCAGACGGGTCTGGGTGGTGCAAGAACAGCACTGCAGTTGCTGAGGCTTTTTGGCTTTTTGAGTTGTTTCAGCGAGTTGCTGAGGGGCCTCAGTCTGCAGTGCAGCCCCAGGAGAATGATGTCATTGAGATGATATTTCTGCATCTTCAGTTCACCCTTTTTCAGCCCTCTTGAGGGGTGTTGGAATATCAAACCCACTGCAAGCCCCAGTGCTTTGATGTGACCTTCTCACTTCTTGGGTGAGGGTGTGAGGTGGATTCAGGTTCTTGGTCAGACCTTGAAACCTGAGAGTCTGCTCTGGAAAATCTGCTCAGAAAATGGCTTTTCCTGGCAGATCTGGGCTGGTGCCTTTGTGCCTGTAGAGCCCATGCTGTTCTTGACCCTGCTGATACTTAGTTTGTAGCATTAAAGGAGCAGGTGTTACCATGCAGTTGTTGATCCTGCATTTCCCCTCCCTTTAGCTTTGTATATATTATATGCTACAGTTACCTCCTTAATGGCTGTTTTCTTCCCCAGAAGTGGTTGCCTTTTAAGTGTACAGTGCATGCACAGTTTGCAAAGGGAAAGCTCTCTCTGCAAAGTACTCCCATCAGCAACAAGTCCCAGCACTCAAGTGCTTTTAAAGCACAGCACTAATTTGATGATATTTTACAGTGATGGTATAAGCTGATTGCTCAAATAAGTGTCTTTGCAGTTTGCATTTGATTCTTTCTCCATGGCTGGGTCCAAAGAGGGTGTGGGGGGGTGTGAATTAAACCCTGGGGAGGCAATGCCTGTCCTTTAAGGCCCTGGGCATGTTTCTCCCTGTCAGTCCTGTCTAGGTATAAAACCTCCCTGCAAGCAGGACTGGGGCTCTGCTGGAAGAGGTTGGGTTTGCTGCTCTTTTCTGTGGGATTCAGCTGCAATTCCTGCTCTGGGTTCCAGTTTCTGCTCTGGGTTTCTTTCTTTCATGTTGGACTTTAGGGCAGTGCAATGTGTTTTTCAGCATCCCAGGGGTGAAGTCTTTTTCCCTGCTGTTGTAAGTAGTGGTGTGAGCACATCAAGGCTTGCAGAACTTCGGGAAAAATTCAAATTTGTTTTGTGAAAACTTCTTGCTTTGTTTCCGACTGCCTGAAAGGGCTCTAAAAACACTCCCAGTGGGTCCTCTCCGGAAGCAGCGTGCAGGGTGTTATCTGTCCTTTCCACGCTGTTTCCTTTTCTTCCTCCTCCTGAAGAACAAAGATATAAACACAGAGCTGAAAAGATGCAGGAGAAAAATGGAACAACCGACTCTCTGCCCAAGGGAAACCACAAATAACAGCTTGGGAGTAAACAGAGCTGACAAGCCGAGGTGCAGCTCCCGGGGTCTGGCAGCTCCGGGAAACTCGCTGTATTTTTGAAAGGCTGTGGGCAGAACACAGGGCTAACAGCAAAGGAGTTAAAAGGATATGGGGCTGAGGAGGTAAAAACCCATCTGCAGTTGTAAGGGTGATTTTAAGTGAATTAGAGGCAATTAGCTGTCCTAATGCAGCTGATGTCTGTGGGAAGATGGCTTGGAGTTAAAGGAGAAGAGCAGCTTTCACTGGTGGATCTCCGAGTCCTGGCTGGGTATCCTGCCCCGTGTTTTCACAAAAGAGACCAATAAAAGTCAGCAAAGGATGTTACGAGATGCAGAGCTCAGGCCTGTGGAATCATCTCCTGATTTCCCTGCTCCCAGGCTCACTCTGCTCTCTGGCTGCCCAACCCCTCCGGCCACGCTGGGCTCCCCCTGCCTTTATATTCCTGCCTTTCTATTCCTCTGACACGGCTCTTTATTACAATGGGACTTGCAAAGCCGCTGGAAATCATTTGCATTCAGAACCAAAAAACAGGCACGGGGAGGCAGATGCAGTTAAAAGGGCAGATCAGCTCAGCTTTCTGTCTAGACAGCCTTCTCCCAAAATAACCAGCAGTTGCACATCCACCTCCAAGCAGAGGGCTCCCCTCTGGGCCGGATCCCGTGGCCTTTGGAATCACAAAGACTTGGCTTTCTGGAGCCTGGATGCAACCGCAGGGCTTGACTTTGGCTGAGCCAGTGCATGGAGCTGGACATGGCTTTGGGGCTGGGGAAGGGGTGAGAGGAATGCTCAGCTCCCCAGAGCTGGGATGAGAGCCTGTCTGTGCTGACAGTCCAGCAGCTGCACCATCTCCCCACTTCCCTGATCCCATCTGAGCAAGGACTTATGGTGGTTTTTAGTGGTGCTGGATCTGCCTCATCCCTGTTTCCCACTAGTGGATCATGGTCAGAGTTGCAGGGGCACATGGGGGTGAGACAAGGGGGTTTTCCTGCCTGGTTATGTGAGATAGATGAAATATATTGGATATTTTGTGTGCACATCCCACCCCACAGGGATTCCTGACAGCAGTGATAGCTGCTCCTTCCTAAGGAACGGCAGCAACTGGTGCACAGGGAACACAGTGCACTGAATGAGAGAAGTGCAGAGGCTTGTTGATCCTGCAGAGTAGTTTGGCACGGGAAGTGTGACAAGGAGGGGAAGGAAAAGGCTGTCTGGGATGAACAGGGGCCTCTCTGGGTGGTTCCAGAATGCTTCAGAGAGCAGGGACTGAATTTGCTCCCACTGTATGAATATCCTGAGCCAAGATGGTAGGACTGCTGGTCCAAAGTCAAAGGCACCAGACGTGACTGAGTGGCACAGGATGTTCCCTGCAGGCATGGATTTGTTGGGAGGGCTCAGGCAGGATCATTATTGCCATCCCAGCTGAGGGCTGTGCCTCGTTCTCCAGCTCAAATTCCGCTCTCACCTCCCTGAGTGCAGCTTGCAGGGATTTGGTGGGGAAGAGTGATCAGCTCTCTGGAGCAGACACTGCCCTGGACAGTCCCAATGGCCTTTGCTGTGCCAAGTTTGGAGGTGGCAAAGCTGAGGCACAGCTTTATTTGGAAGGTTTGCTGCATTTCAGCTGTTTGCTGCAGAAAGCTCATTCTTGCAGTCAGGGGACTAAACTTAGTGGGAGTAAAACTGGCAGGAAGGTGGGACTGAGCCTGAAGTTTCAGTGCTCCCTAATCCCATCTGAAGATCCAGCATGATTTTTCTACCTTGCACTGAGTGGTTTATGCCTCAGTTTACCTGTACTGAGCTCGTCTGGTTTTCACGATGAGTTAACTGATGTTGCATCCTCAGAGTCCTCTCAAGACTGCAAATATAGATTTTGGTTTCAAACCTAACAAGGAGAGGGGGAGGCAGAGGTTATTTGTGACCGTAGCCCCATCCCAGTGCTGTCAGATGCTCCCTCTTTCTGTCAAGCTGCAGCAGCTCATGGGATGGAGCCACATTTTGCTTGTTTATTTATATTTTTTTTACGTGGGGAGTTACACACCCACTAAGCCTGGAAATAGCTGGGCAATGAGTCATGCAGGGGCTGGTTTAACTGGTCTGCTCTGGGAAGCAGCTGCGTTTGGCAGCTGGGGAAGGCTCTTCCAAAAGGTTTGACTCCACAAGGGCAGAGGGTGTTTTCACTCCCTGTGTATTTATTTGCCCTCGGAGCTTGGCCAGCACGGTGTCTCACAGCTTGTTGCACATGGCTTTGTGTTTGTAGCACAGCTGAACAACCAGGGCCTGGCATGAAGCTGAGGGAGAGGCTTTGTCTGTTTTCTGCTGGCTTTAGATCGGGGCTAATCTCTCTGCTCCTCTTTAATGGTAAATGCTCCCCGAGGCAGCACCTTGCCCTGCAATTCCTGTTACCCCATGGCACCCTAAATCATGGGAAGCATCATGTCCATGCTGAGAACCTCACCAGCTGGTGCAGCACTGGATGTGGTCTCATTCCCTCACTGTTAACAAACTCCGTGGGGTTGAGGGGTTGGATGGTGAGGCCTGATGCTGAGGCCACATGGTTTGTGATCTTTGCTTCCCACACTGAGATGTCTCACCTGTCTGTCTTTGCCCAGAATGGCTGCAGTCTGTCCAAGCAATGATGATCCTCTCCGTCATCTTCAGCGTCTTGTCCCTGTTCCTGTTCTTCTGCCAGCTGTTCACTCTCACCAAGGGCGGGAGGTTCTACATCACTGGGGTCTTCCAGATCCTCGCTGGTAAGTGGGGGCTGTCCCCGCTGGGGATGGGGCTGTCCCCGCTGGGGATGGGGCTGTCCCCGCTGGGGATGGGGCTGTCCTTGTTCGGGATGGGGCTGTCCCTGCTGGATGGGGCTGTCCTTGTTCGGGATGGGGCTGTCCTTGCTCGGGTTGGGGCTGTCCCCGCTGGGGATGGAGCTGTCCTTGCTCGGGTTGGGGCTGCCCCCGCTGGGGATGGAGCTGTCCTTGCTCGGGATGGGGCTGTCCCTGCTGGGGGATGGGGCTGTCCTTGCTCGGGATGGGGCTGTCCCCGCTGGGGATGGGGCTGTCCCCGCTGGGGATGGGGCTGTCCCCGCTGGGGATGGGGCTGTCCCCGCTGGGGATGGAGCAGTCCCCGCTGGGGATGGAGCAGTCCCCGCTGGGGATGGGGCTGTCCCCGCTGGGGATGGGGCTGTCCCTGATGGCGAGGAGGCTGTCCCTGCTGGGGAGGGCGCTGTCAGGCAGAGGAGAGGGTGGTGGTGGTGGTGGTGGTGGTGGTGGGAATGAGTACAGTCCTGGGTGCAGAGGCAGGAGGGCCATACAGCTGGTTCCTGCATGGTTCAGTGAAGGGAGAAGAGGGGGATGAATGTTTTGGGTGTGTTCAGGTCTCTGGGATGGGATCCGCCTGTCAGGGCATATCCAGGCTCTGCTGCCCTCGCACATGGAAGGTGCAAGAGGGTTCCTGCCCCAGCCAGTGAGGTTTTGGAGGGGTGTGCCAGCCTTGGCTGGCTGCTGGACCAAGGGCTCTGCCTGCTGTCCCCGGGGCTCAGGGTGACACATCAAGGGTTCAGGGTGGCTGTGCTGGCTCTGGGACACACCCTCACCAGCCTGGGTGAGACTTCCACAGCTGCTGGTGGGGTGGGGGAAGTCCTGACGATCCTGTTTTGGCAAAAGAGGATCCCATGATTATTTATAAACTTGCCATGAGGGGGCCTGGTGCTTTCCACATCACCAAAGAGCTGCTGGAGCTGCAGGGTGAGCCAGCTGACTTGGAACTGTCAGCTACTATTTTTAACTCTTAAAGAACTTGATGCTGGAAATGTGCCACAGTCCATGTCCTGTGTTGCAGTTCCCCAAATATAGATGCTGTAAAACCTCTGCCTCTGTTTACATTTCCATGTATGAAACCAGTGGAGTGGACTTTCAAGTGTTCAGGCTAGAAAAATTTCATTGTGCTTCGAGGTTCTCACTGCGTTATGACAGGGTGTCTGGAAAGGAGATTAATCATTTCCTAGAGCCTTAGTTGTTAAACTGGAAGCCACCCTAGCTCTTGCCACTGAGTGGTAAAACTCATCCACTGAGTACAGACAGTCTCTGAGAATCCTCTGAGTGCCTGGCCCTCATAAACCCTGGAGAAGTTTAGAACTAACCTTTAATGGCATGAAATCTGTGATAAGTGTATCTGCTTGGCCATAGTGCAGGTGGCCAGTTCAGATCAGTTCAGCATCTCTGGAAAAGTAGATGTGTAGAAACCCATTAGAGCCATGGAGACAAGGAGGGGAAATGGGCATTAATAATGCAATTACCTGCTTGAGAGCTTGTCTAATAGACCTGGGAGCAGAAGGCTTCTCTCTCCTGAGTGATTGCTGGTGAATCCTCATTGTCAGAGGAAGAGGAAATGGGATTGCAGCCCTCCTGTCCATGCTGTGCTGAGTGCCCTAAGGGGATTCAGGGTCAGACTATAGATCTGTTGTCTCTCTTCTTCTTGAGCCTGAGGTGTGGGTGAAACCCATCCCTAGCCAGGAAGAAGAAGGGTGACCTGATCCCTATGACACTTCCCTATGGCCCAGGGGCCCTGTAGGCAAAGGTCTGGATATGGAGGGACCATGCTGAGGTGGGCACTAGTGGCCATCCTTCCTCTTCTCCTTGACCAGGGCTGGAGCAGAATGCAGAGGACAGCTGGGATCTTTGTGACCCTAAATTTCAGAGTCTGTAGGAACCAGAACATGGCTGGGCCAGCGCTGCCAGGAGATCCTCCCTGGAGTTATGGACAGCTTTGGTTACAGGAGCTGAAACTGATGTGGTCTCCTTGCAGCTTGTTGTGGAAAGCCACTGCTGTCTGAAGCCAAGGAAAGAAATTCCTGTGGCCTTCAGGCTTTGCAGGTGTTTATCCATGTTTTGCCAAGCCCTGGCACCACAAAGCCCAGCTGCAGATCTGCCAGGGACAGATCTTACCCACCTGAGTGCTTTGATCTCAGCTGCAGCAGAGCTGGAGAGGACCTCCCTCCTGGGAGGGGATGAGGAAGCCCTGCCTGAAGCCCTCCATCACCCTGCATGTCCTCCTGGGGTGGTGCAGCTTAGCAAGGCTGAGGGTCTCCAGCTTTGGAGCCTGACAGCAGCAGTGCTGGACCTGAACCAGCGGGTGCCAGAGGTGGGACCACTGGTTGCTATTGGGTGGCAGAATTTGGATGTGGTGCCCTGAGAGCCAGGGAGAAGGTCAGGGGCTGTTCTCCACTACAGCTTAAGCTCAGGGACAGTAGGGAGTGAAGAGAAGGGTGAGATGTATGAGGTCAGTTGGGTGTGATGTGCAGGATCATCCCCAGCACCTTGTTCACACTGCTTGGAATCATGAAGACTGCTTGGATTTGCCCAAATGGAGTTTGCAGCTGATAAAAGGGCAACAAAAAACCCTTGACAGTTCCCCTCCACCCATGTTGGGTCAATGACATCCATGGGTAACTCCTCATAGTTGTGTCATTCCAGCATGGGAGAGACATTGGTTTGGCCTTCACAGGGTTTGATCCAACTTTTCCATCCATCTCTCCAGCATCATCATGACTTGTCCCTTCTCTCCCATCCCTCCCACCCTAGAGCTGCTGCTCTGTGGGGTGGACAGGGAGGGCTCAGCCTCGAGGGCTGTGCCTGCCACGTATCCCACAGCTTTTTGCAAACACCTGGGTTGGAGACCCAACCTGGAGCTTGTACCAACACCCAGCCTGGTTCCTCTGCAGGGCTGGGGCAGTGCCAGCACACACAGACTGTGGGAACAGATTCCAGGAAGCATTTGCCCTCCTGACCTGTCAAAGCAAGACTGGAGTGTGTTCTTAAAATCAGACTGCGACGTGGTGATGCACTGTTGCTTCCATTGGGGCAGGCAGCTGGGGACAGCTGTCCTTCCTGGGGACAGCTGTCCCTCACTTCCCAGGGTGTTCTTCATTCCCCAAACAGTGCAGATGCTGCAGAAGTGCAGTCAGAGCCGTCGCCTCCATTCTGCCAAATTCCTCCTGTGGACAATTGCCGCTGTATTTTCGCTGTCTGTAGGTGACTGGCGTGGCCACACGCCCGTCCCTGTCCCACAGCCTGGGCACACAATGGCCGTGCTCTCTGTGCATGGGCTGGGCAGTGGGAGTTGGCTCCAGTGCCTGGAGAATGGAAACTGCTCCAGCAGCGCCTTAATGAAGCGTATTCCCACTTCTGCACTTTCCCAGAACAAAAGGAGCAGTGTCAAGTGGAATTGCAGCTCAAATATCACGGTGGTTAAATGTAGGTGGTCCTGAGGTCTGTGCAGGGGATTTGGAACTCGGCTCCAACAACAGCCCCACGACTGTATAATAGAACTGCTGGGATTGACTAAAAGAGCTTGTTTTTGGGCAGGAATAGAGGTGGCTTTGTGTGAGCCCCAGGCGGTCCCCAGTGCTCATGGAGCAGGGTTGCAACAAAGCTTAAACACTGCCTGCCAGAGCTGGGCTTGGCTGGACATCCCTCAGGGACCAACAGTGGCCCCTGGCTGGACAGGGAGGGTGCCAGGAGTGGGGAAGAGGGAAAATCCATGGGCACAGCGGGGCTTGCAGGGAGTGGGGATGCTGGGAACGGTGTTTGCAGGGAGTGGGGTTTTCAAGGAACAGGATTTGCAGGGGAATGGTGTTTTCAAACAGTGTTTTCTGGGGAATGGGGTTTTCAGGGAACAGGGTTTTCAACAGAACAGTGTTTTCAGGGAAACAAGGTTTTCAGGGGTTTTGAGGAGTGGGGTTTGCAGGTACTGGGGTTTTCAGAGAACAGGATTAGCAGAATTGGGTTTTGCAGAGAGTGTTACTGGGATTTTCAGGAATGGGTTTTCAAGGAACAGAGTTTACAGGGAGTGAGGTTTTTCAAGGAAATGGGATTTTCAGGGGAATGGGGTTTTAAAGGAACTGGGCACGGGGCTTTCAGGGAGTGGGATTTTTGGGGAGAGGGGTTTGCAGCTGAGCTCCTGGCACAGCTGTGAAGGATGGGGAAATCACAGGGCACAGACCCTGCTTAGCCAGAGCACCCTGAGGCCCAGCTGTGTTTGTGTTCTTTATCACTTGGACAGGTGATAAAGAAACTTTATTCCTTTAAAAACACATGGTTTATATCTGACCTCTTGCAGCATCTCAGGAAGGTGGGTCAGGCTACAGTCTGAGTTTTAAACAAGCCACCCAGGAGTGTGGGACTGGTCTGGAGGAGCAGCCTGGATCTGGGGCTGCCCAAGGGATGGGTTAACCCAAGGGATGCTCCAGCTTTGCCTTCTCCAGGGCATCTGGCTTTGTTTGCTGAGCATGGCAGAGATATCCCTGCTCTCTTGCAGCCAGGACAGAGCCCACACCATCAAACCCCCAAATCAGGAGATTCTCATTTTTCCAAGAGACAGGACACAAGGGGGCAATAATAAACCATCTCCCATGCTGGCACTGAGTACTATCCAGCAGGGAATGGTCCATGTGTGGCATCACTAACTCCTTCCCTGTGTTGTTCCTGGCAGGGCTCTGCGTGATGAGTGGTGCTGCCATCTTCACAGTGAGGCACACGGACTGGCACCAAGCCTCGGAAAACATCTCCTACGGCTTTGCCTACATCCTGGCGTGGTTGGCCTTCCCCTTGGCCCTCGCCAGCGGCATCATCTACGTCATCCTACGGAAGCGCGAGTGATGCTCCGTGGTGGTGTGGTGTGACCAGGGCACTCGTGACGCCCACAGAGGAGACGGAGGCAGGGGAAAATAGACGAGAAAACGGAAAAGAAAATTAACCAAAAACAAACAAAAAAAAAAGAAAAGGAATAAACCCTCCCACCAAACCCAAACCCAAACCCAACCGACCCCGAAAGGAAACACTCAAAGGGTTACTTGTTAATTGAAGATGTATATAGTATCTATGGTTTAAAAAACCTATTTATAACACTTTTTACATATATGTACATAGTCTTGTTTGCTTTCGTTGACCATGCGCTGTTTTAAAGCCTAAAGCAAGTGCCTGAGGATTTATTACTCCTAACAGTGTAACAAGAGAGCAGTGATTTTTCTCTCATGCAAATTCCTCTTTGACCTGAACTCCTCCCTTTTCTCAGCCCGTGTTGAACCATCAGAACCCCCCCTGGCTCTGACTGGTTTTAGGGTGGTGTAAATCAGAGTTAGGCCTGTTTTACACAGCCAGTGGGCTGGTCCCTGCTCCTGCCACATGCTGTGATCCTGGTAACCAAAGTGCATGTCCAGATCTGACAGGAGACGCTTCCAAAGGGTTTGAAGGTTTTCGGAGCAAAGGCTTCGATTGCCCCAAGTGCCTAAATGACTTATGTGCCTAAGTCCCATTGCCTTGCCACCACACCCGCTGGGAATTTGGGCTTTTAAATCACTTAGGCTGACTTGCAATCCAGCCTGGGCCACCCTCTGGCGGGGTTGGGGTGTGTGCCGAGCCGTGCCGAGCTGAGCTGCCGGGAGCTGCCACTCCCACCTGTGAAACGTGCTCTGTCCTTGCCGTGGAGCTAAAACTGCCAATGAGAAAGAAGCCAACCCAGTATATCCCTGAAATCAAATCCCAGATGTATGAAATGGTGCTATCTATTTACCATTCCTTACCCTGCTAAGCCGTTTAACCTTAGTCACTGGAAATTCAGTTAACGACCTTGAGGTAAACAACAGAGCTAGAAATGAGAAATAATTCTGTGTAATATAAATGACCTATAACTGCTTTTGTACTTAGATTTGCTCTTACTATTATTTTTAATAAAGCATTTATAACCGAGATGCCTTTTTCCCCCTCCGTGGTCCAGAGGAACGGAAACAGCTCTGGCTGGAGCGCTCGGTCTCTGGTGCCAGAGCGAGATGTCTGTCCTCTGTCTGTGTCAGCAGAGTGTCTGGCCATGAATTAAACAGGCACCAGCACAGACCCCAGGCTGCCTCTGAGGACTCCAGACACTGTTGCTGTTGGTTTTTTGTTTAATTTTGGGGTTTTTTTGGGTTCTACTTTTTTTTTCGCTTTGCTTTTCTGATTTTATACCGACTGTGTGGACTAAGAAGCAATGAAATAAAAGTCAGAATAACTCAAGTGCTTCTGTTTTTTGGTGGGTTTTGGGGGCTAGAGGTGAGCTGTGTTCTACCAGCTTGCTTCCACACCCATCCCATGGAATTATGGAATCACAGAACAGTTTGGGTTGGAGGAACCTTAGAAATCAGCTCATTGCAACCCCCTGGCATGGGATGGGCAGGGATGGGGCAGCCACAGCGGCTCTGGGCAACCTGTGCTGGTGCTTTACCACCTTCAGAGTCAGGAATTTCTTCCCAATATCCAATTTAAACCTACTCCCTCTCAGTTTAAACCCATTCTCCCTTGTTGTGTCACTACATACCCTTGTCCAGCCTCCTTTTCCAGCTCTCTTGGAGCCCCTTAAGGTACTGGAATATCACAGTAAGGTCACCACCAACATTCCAAAGTCAGCAGCTGCAGACCCACCTGAGCAGGGATGGTTCTGGTCAGCATGAGCTGCCTGGGGGGTTCTGCCTGGCTCTGCCACCCAGCACAAACAGCAGAAGCCTTTCATTTCTGAGTGCCAAGGCCCCCAGGGGTGGAGGTGCCATGGTGGGGGGGATTAGCACATTGTGCAGTGGGCACAGCCGGGATGGCTGGCACGGAACCGCTCGCGCTTCCGCTCCCACATTCACTTGGCAATTAAATACTGAGCTGATGTAGCAACTGGTGCTGGCAGAGACACAATGGCTCTTGAGAGGTTGTCCCTTGAGGCCAGCCACTAACAGGCCACATCCCAAAGCCCTCAGCCAGGCCACAGCCCAAGAGAAAGGAGCAGGAGCTACATGGCATCCCCTTGGCCAGCGCAGTGTGATCCCCTTGATGGCTGGGGCTCCTGGTGGTGGTCTGACAGCTGGGAGCATTCCATAGAGTCACAGATGGTTTGTGTTGAAAGGGACCTTAAAGACCATCTTTTACAACCCTCTACCATGTGCAGGGACACCTTCCACTAGCCCAGATTGCTCCAAGCCCTGTCCAACCTGGCCTTGAACACTTCCAGGGATGGGGCAGCCACAGCTTCTCTGGGCACCTGTGCCAGGGCCTGCCCATCCTCACAGTGCGTTTTGCTGAGCTCTGACTAAGCCTGGGGGGGGATTTCACTTGTTGAATCAGCATCCAGGCCCCTGTGAGCTGCAGCAGTGGGATACATGGTCATCATGGGTCCTGTCAGGTTTGGCACCTGGCAAAGGGGACAAATGTTTCCCTTCTGAGCAGCAGGCAGGAACACAGGTATTTTTTTCTCATCCTATGGGGAAATTAAAAGATGCTCTTCCTCACTTTGGATCAACATCTCAGAAGGGATAAAAAGGGTGAGTGATTTAGTTTTGCCTGTGCTCTTTGGCCATTCAGAGTGTAAACAAGTGAGTGGCATCACTTCAGATCTCAGGGTTGCACAGTTGCTTCATCTCAGGGATGCATTTTTGAAGGCACGTGAAGCAAGATGACTTTTCAAAGTGGAAAAAGTGTGAAGGGTTGAATCCTTTTTGGAAACAGTCTGAAGGGGAACTGCCACTGATTTGCAGCAGGGTTGACATCCCCTTCATGTCCTCCCACCCCAAATTGCAATGAAGCTGTGTCAGGGGAGGTTTAGGTTGGATATTAGGGAAGTTTCTTTCTCCAGAGGGTGGTTGGGCCCTGGAACAGGCTCCACAGGGCAGTGGTCACAGCACCAAAGCTGCCAGAGCTCAAGGAGAGTTTGGACAATGCTGTCAGGGACAGGGTGGGATTGCTGGGGTGTCCTTGTGGGTCCCTTCCCATGAGATTCTATGATTCTGTAATTCTACAAAACTCCCTAATTTGGGCTGACTCTGATGGATTGGATGATGTTGAACGCTGTTTCCTCGGCTCTCCACTGTGACTGCAAATACATCCCATAGCTTGATGGTCAGTGAAGACAGGAGCTGCTGGGTGGGGCTCCCCCCACGGTCCCTTTGCCCTCCAACGTCTTCTTGACCTGTTTTTGCCTTCATTCAACCAGCGGGGTTCATTCTGCTCCTCTCGCGGAGCGCGGGCGCCTCCCGGTGGCTGCTGTCGGAACTGCGGGAGCGGGACAGACCCCGCGGGATCCCCGACTGTGCCCCCCGAGAGCCGCCCCAGCCTCTCCGAATCCCGCTGGGATTGAGGGACACAGCCAGGGCCACGATAGGGCGGGATGGCCCCGGGGTGGGAGCACCGCCTGTCACAGATTCATGGAATCCCACAACGACTTGCGTTGGAGGGACCTTAAAGCTCGGCTCTTTCCTCCTCCCTGCTGCAGGCAGTGACGCCTTCCACTGGCCCAGGTTGCTCCAAGTTGCGTCCAGTCTGGCCTTGGACACTTCCAGGGATGGGACAGCCACAGCTTCTCTGCCCAACCTGTGCCAGGACCTGCCCATCCTCACAGATAAGAATTTCTCCCTGATGTCCAATGTAAATGTAAATGTCACTGTGAAGCCATTCCCTCTTGTCCTGTCACTCATCTAAAGTCCCTCTCCAGCTTTCTTGGAGCCCCTTTAGGCACTAAAAGAGGCTCTAAGATCATCCCGAAGACTTCTCCAGGCTGAACAAGCTCAGCTGTCCCAGACTGTCCAGAGCCTGCTGTTCCTGTGGCCACAGGGCAGACAGTGGGATGCAGCTCCCACCCCACAGTAGCAATGTGGAGGGCTGTCCCCCTCCCAAGGCATCACTTACTGGCCACTGGGAACAGTGTGGTAAAATGAAATAATAAAAAACCCCTAGGGAGCTTCCCAGGTCTTTAGTCCTGTCCCCTGCTTGGGGTGGGACAGCCACCAGCTCTAGGCTGGGCTGGGCTTTGTTTCACCAAGGCTTGAAAACCTCCAAGTGTTGTGAGTCCCTGACAGTCCCCTCTTATGGCCAAAGCCTTTCCTAAACACCCATTTGGACATCCCAGGCCTCAGTCTGGCTCTCATTGCATCAAATGGCCATAGCACCCATCCTCTGAAGCCCATCCCAGGAATGCCCCTCCACAAGGGATGTGGGGATCACCAGCACTCAGACCGGAGGGACATCACCCACACCGTGTGCTCTGTTCCTCACACACGGCTCTTCCAGCTCCCAAATGACAGGAGCCATCAAGGCAGGACCCAACCTTTCTGCCCAATTAGCTGTGAGCACACTCAGAGCTAAATGAGTCTCCAAAACTTCAGCACTCCCTGGGGCTACAGCCCAATTAAAATCCAAACAGCCCATAAAGCAGCGAGCTGAGCACCACAGCAGCAGCACCGCACGGAGTGGCAGAGGGGTGAAAAAAATATTAGGGCAGCTGCTTTAATGTGCGTTGTGTCATAAAAGCAATTGTTTAAATGGCTTTTGCAGCGTTCTCAGCAGTAAATACTTCTGGAAAATGCGCTGAGCAAATCTCATCCTCCTCTTTCATTTATTGCCTTGTAAATTGAAAAATTATGGTGGGAATAAAAGTCCAGGGTGGCCGGGCAGAGCGGCGGGTCCCGCTGGCGGCCGGGCGGGGGCAGCCCCGGTCCGTGGGCTGGGAGCGCTCCCGGGATGGGCACGGGACAGACCCCGCTGAGCCACCGACCCTGCTCCGAGAGAGCGGGGAGATGGGCCAGGACCAGCCAGGCTTCGGTGGGAGGTGTTGGAGGGCGGGAGGTTCCCCCTCTGACCCGTTCAGGTGAGACCCCACCTGCAGTGCTGCCTCCCGCTCTGGGGTTCCCAGCACAAGGAGGATGTGGAGCTGCTGGGGCGAGGCCAGAGAAGGCCACGAGCACTTCTACTTTGGTGACAGACTGAGAGAACTGGGGGTGTTCAGCTGGACAAGAGAAGGCTCTGAGGAGACCTTAGAGCCCCTCTCAGAAGAGCAGGAGAGGGACTGTGAATAAGGGCCTGGAGCGACAGGATAAGGGGAAATGGCTTCAGACTGAATGAGAGCAGGGTTAGATGGGACACTGGGAAGAAATTCTGCCCTGGGAGGGTGGGCAGGCCCTGGCACAGGTTGCCCAGAGAAGCTGTGGCTGCCCCATCCCTGGGAGTGTCCAATGCCAGGGTTGGACAGAGCTTGGAGCAACCTGGGCTAGTGGGAAGTGTCCCTGCCCATGGCAGGGGAGATAGAACTGGATGGGGTTTAAAGTCTCTTCCAACACAAACCATTCCAGGATTCTCGGGTTCCCTGCAGCCCTGAGCACACCAGAGGGTGTTTGGACTGGGCTTTACCACACTGCAGATCTGGGTAAGAAAGACTGGAGGATCAACCAGCTGTCCCTGACCAGGGTTCCTACCAGATCTCCTTGGCCAGGGTGTCAGTTATGTCTCCTTACAACACTTGCAGGGCACAGTGGCCACTGCTGCTCTTTGGCTGCAGTTCTGCAGCCCGAGTCCTTCTGCCACCACCATGGTCTGTGCACAGAGCAGTGAGGCAGGTGCTGGCACTTGGGAAATCCGGCTGTTGTAGCCATTAATAAGGACCAGCTAATTAGTTCACTCTGGCCTGCAGTCTTTGGTCAGTGTTGCAAAAATTCAAGCAGGGAAGGTTTTCTTCAGCAGTTTGTAGTGTCTGACAAGTGAACAAGTCAGCTCAGTCAAGGGTGACTCTGATACAGAGTGCCTGGTGTGGACATGGGAAGATGAGCTGAATGGGAGTGAGAGACTCACATTCTTGGGGGCATCTCCAGGTCCCCTAAAGGTGCCTCAGCCCCTTCTCATCCTCTTGGCTGTGCTAATGTACAAAGCAAATCAGCATTTGTGACTGTAAGGCCATGTCAGGGGCCAGTATCTTGCAGAGAGTGTCAGACACCCTCATGATGAGCTCAAGTCAATTAGCACAGTGGCAGTTTGTTAGCAACATGTGATTAATTATCCTACATGATCTATGTGGAGGAAGCAGTGCAGGTAAGTGTCTGGCACTGGAAGTTAAACAGTCCCAAGACAAATAATTGCATTTGCTTTTCTACCTTGGCTATACTTGGCTGTTTTTATTAATTAAATGATGAACCACATCCATGTTCATTTCATTGCTGCCATTCAGTAAGAAGTGTGGTGGGTGGTTATTTTTTTTCATGATTTTTGTGGTTTTATGTGGCACAAGTAATGTCAGATAATCCATCCTGGATGGGAGAGCTCCAAAGTTGTCACCTCAGCCCTGTTCAAGGCTAGCAGAAGAAGAGACTCAAATCACATTTATTGCTACTTTGTAATCAGTTTAATTAAAATAAATGTTATAACAACAGCACTGCTGACTGGGCTTTGAATAAAGCCAACCACTCCAGATCTCCCCTGCCATACATCTCCAAGCACAGGGATGTGAGGGCTGAATTTTCCCATATTGGTTTGAGCTGGGATATGAGTAGGGAATATATATTTAGATCCCTGCAGGACTTGGCTGGAGTGGTCTCAGCCTACTATCAGCATCCAGCAACTCTTCTTTTGCATCCATCCCCATCCCTGAGCCCTCCCACCCCTCTCCCACTGTCATCCTCCCCCTGCCCTCAAACCTCTCCTTCCCATCTCTGCCCCTGGGCACTGACCCTGCAGCCCTTCTATTCTCACTTGGTCAAGTTTTTCCCCAGTAATTATTTAACATGGTTATTGATGCTTCCCTGCACACAGCCCCTTTGTGCAGTGATTTATGGATGGTTTCCTCAGCCTCAGGTTGAGGAAATGCAGGGATGGGCAGGGATGCAGGGATGGGCTGAGCTGGGGCTGCAGGCAGGAGATGCCACATCAGTCTGGGTGCTGAGCACAGTGTTGGTGTGTGCAAGTGCTGATATCCCTTCCTCGAGGGCAGGAGGGGCCTGAAGTGCTGCAGAGACACCCAGGAATGTGTAGTGGGTCTAATCCTGCTTTCATAGAATCATAGAATCAGTTGGGTTGGAAGAGACCTCTGAGATCATCAAGTCCAACCCTTAATCCAACCCCACTTTGGTCACCAGATCATGGCACTCAGTGCCACATCCAGTGTCACCTTAAAAACTTCCAGGGTTGGAGAATCCACCCCCTCTCTGGGCAGCCCATTCCAGTGCCTGACCACTCTCTCTGTAAAGAACTTCTTCCTGATATCCAACCTAAACCTCCCCTGGCAGAGCTTAACCCCCTGCCCTCTTGTCCTACTGTTGGTTGCCTGAGAGAAGAGACCAATCCCAAGGGTGGTGTATTCTGGGGCTGAATCGAACCACCCCGGTGTGGTTTTGTACCTGCCAGGCCTCATGGCATCTGGCATTGCCTCCACCCAAGGAATTTCTGCCCTTTCCTTGGAATGGGATGGAGAAAGGGCAGCTGTGACTGCCCAAAGCTGCAGGAAGATGCTCAGAGCTGAGCTGGAAGCTGGAAGAGCTCCCAGCCTCATCCACAAGGCAGAAGGGAGTAGGTTGATGGTGGCACTCCAGGATCCATCCTCCTGCTCCTCCCCCACCAGCCAAGGGCCATTCTGCTCCATGTCCCCCAGCCAGGCTGTTCCTTGGGTTTACATCCTCCCTAAGCTCCCAGAATTAACAAGCCACTTCTCCTGGACTGATGAAAGGATAAAAGCACCGAGTTGTCCCTGGTTTATTCGCTTCCTGGGGGATAATTCAACATATTTAGCTTTCCCCAAAGGGTGTGCTTTCCTGGGGGAATCTTTGGCTAGCACTTTGCAGGATGGTTTTATTGCCCCTCTGCAGGCACTGGGTGGGGAGAGGCTTTATTTTAAAGTGCTTTAACTGCTTCATTACAGTCTTTGTCGGTTGTGTTTCCTTTCATATCCACGTTTGCAGCTTTCATTTCCCAGGGCTTTCTCTTATCTGCCTCTGGAGACAGCCCTTGTAAAAAAAAAAAGAAAAAAAAAAGAAAAATCAAACCCCAGAGCACTCTCCCTGGGCTGCTTTCAAGGGAAAGGCCCCTGCCCCCTTTCAAACCTCTTTTGAGAGAAATAGATCCCAACTCTGCGTATGCCAGAGCCCCCAGGAAAGCCTTTGAAGTAAATTAAACCAAATTAGTGTCTATGATATAGATGAGCAGAGGAGCTCCCCGCTGTGCCCCTGGCCTGGCCCTTGGCGTAATCTTTAACCCCTCTGCCTTGCTCCACTCGCCTCTAATTGACCGTGAAGCACCTGGGGGTGGTTTGGAGGGGATCCATCTGCCCTGTGCAGGGCAGGATTCCCCTCCAAGGGGGTGGGGAGTGTTTAATAGGCTGAGGATGCAGGATAATGAATTACTGTCCACCTTCCTTTCCTTGGGTTCAGTGTCTAATTCTTCCTTTCTCTTCACTCTTATTCCCCCTTAATGAGACCTCCCCTGAGCCCAGGGGCCCCCCAGCACTGCCCCAGTGCCCTGACTGTGCTGGTGGAGGTGAGCTGTACCTGACCCCTTCTCAGCTGAGAAGCAGGTGGAGCAGGAGGTTCCTGAGCCCCTGTGCTGTGACAGCTCTGCAGGGTGAGCTTTTCCAGTGTCCCAACACTGTGACAGCTCTGCAGGGTGGACTTTCCCAATGTCCCAAGACTGTGACAGCTCCACAGGGTGAGCTTTCTCAATATCCCAATTCTGTGACAAATGCTCAGGGTGAACTTTCCCAATGTCCCAACACTGTGACATGTCTTCAGGTGAGCTTTCCCAATGCCCCAACACCATGACAGCCCTATGGGGTAGGCAGCTCCAAGAGGTGGGTTTTCCCACTGTCCAACACTGTGACAGCCCCATGGGGTGGGATTTTCCAATGTTCTGATGCTGTGCCAGCTCTGCAGGATGAGCTTTCCCAATGTCCCAACACTGGGACAGCCCTTTGGGGTGGGCAGCTTCAAAAGGTGGGCTTTCCCAATGTCCCAGCACTGTGATAGCTCTGCAGGGTGAGCTTTCCCAATGTCCCAATTCTGTGACAAATCCTCAGGGTGAGCTTTCCCAATGTCCCAACACTGTTACAGCTCTGCAGGGTGAGTTTTCCCAATATCCCAAGACCGTGACAACTCCACAGGGTGGGCTTTCCCACTGTCCAACACTGTGACAGCCCCATGGGGTGGGCTTTTCCAATGTTCTGATGCTGTGCCAGCTCTGCAGGGTGGGCTTTCCCAGCACCCACCACACCTCTTGGTGTGCCTGGCTCAGCACTCAAGGGACCTGCATTTGGCATGAACTGAGCTGGGCTGTGCTGGTGTTTAACTTGGCCAGAAAAGGTGGTGTTGGGGTTTCTTTTTGTGTGTGAGGGTGATTTGAGGCTCCTTTGCCCCCTGAGTCATGGTGGGAAAGCAGCACCTGGCCTTGTAGACTGAAAACTGGGCAGGCTCACAGGAAGGTAACAGAGCTCCTCTGTAAGGAATAATGAATATGCAAATTAGATACATGCACATGCAAGAAGTATTGCACATGCAAATAACTCTGCAGGAGATAACTGTATATCACAGACTCACAGAACAGTCTGGGCTGGAAGCTAACCCTGTTCCACCCCCTGCCATGGGCAGGACACCTTCCTTGAGACCAGGTTGTTCCAAGCCCTGACCAGCCTGGCCTTGGATACTGAAGTATG
This sequence comes from Pithys albifrons albifrons, assembly GCF_047495875.1. NCBI lineage: Eukaryota > Metazoa > Chordata > Aves > Passeriformes > Thamnophilidae > Pithys > Pithys albifrons. The sequence goes on along the minus strand of NC_092476.1, from coordinate 10,026,506 downwards.
ATTTATCTTCCAGCACCAGAAGATGCCCATGCTTTGGTGCCTGGCAATGTTGTGCCACGTGCTGGCTCCATCACCCCAGGGAAGCCTACCCAGCCTCCAGGTCCTGCTCCAAAACCACAGTGCCCAAAGTCCTGGCTCACATCCCTTCAGCCCTGTTTGGATGTCCAGGATGAGCCTTGAGTCTGCTCTGAGCCCTGTTTGTCTGCTGGTCATGGTCTGAGGCTTCTCCAGGGCCATCAAAGGATGGGTGCAGGATTAGTCCCTCCCAGGGCAAATGCCAGGGCTGGGCTCTGCTGGGGGGCTCCTGGCAGGTTTGGCTCGTGGTCCTTTGGAGAGGATCCCTTGCAGAGAAGAGTTTGCATCAGATGCTTCCCACACCTCTCCCTAAGGCCTTCTTGAGCCACTGACAGCACGTTGGGGTTCACTGGAGAAACCTGCAGCAGGGTCACCTGCTCCTTTTTCTGACAGGTCTCAGAGCAAACCTTGGGGACCACTCTGGGACAACTGTCACTGTGCTGAGATGTCTTCATGCAGTTGCAGTGGTGTCCAAAGGGCTTTGAGCTCAGCTGGTGGCACCAGCTGTGTTTCTGCTGGCAGGGAGTGACCAGAAGGTCTGGCTTTGGACAGTGAAGGGGTGGGAACCCAAGCATGAAATTTGCTTTTAATACCAAAGGGCTGCATGACTGAAAGTCCTGATCCAGGGCAGGATGTTCCACAGTCCTGGAGCAGCCTGGAAGTGTTTCCTCTGGGGCTCTTCTTGCCCAGCAGTGCACAGGGCAATGATTTCAGCCCCTGCAAGCACTCATGTGGACAGAGGTTTCAGAAGGGGCTGCATATTTTATGAGCATGAATATAAATAAATCACAGCCAAATTAAATCATGAAGCAAAAATAAAGCCCCATGGAGCTGACAGGCAAACAAACTAAATCCCTGATCCCTGGGAAGTGCAGGAGAGGGCAGTAGGTTCCTACAGCACCGGCAGCAGCCTGGCCTGGGAGCTCTTGTGCTGACACAGCGTGTCTTGGAGCTGAGCTGAGCATCCAAGGCAGGGCTTGTCCCCAGGATCCCTGTGTGGAGACACGAGGGGTGTCAGGAGCCTGACCCAGGCTCTGGGGTGGTGCAGTCCCCAGGATCCCTGTGTGGAGACACAAGGGGTGTCAGGAGGCTGACCCAGGCTCTGGGGTGGTGCAGTCCCCAGGATCCCTGTGTGGAGACACAAGGGGTGTCAGGAGGCTGACCCAGGCTCTGGGGTGGTGCAGTCCCCAGGATCCCTGTGTGGAGACACGAGGGGTGTCAGGAGGGTGACCCAGGCTCTGGGGTGGTGCAGAGGCACTGAAGTCTGAGCCACACACTGCACTGAGCCATCCCTGCACTGAACATCCAGAACATTATCCTCCTCTTCCTTCTCTGGGCTGACTCAATGGTTTTGGTCATTCTGTGTAAGGATTCACAGGCAGGAACAATTTTAATTTAAAACATCAACTTTCTGGCTCTAGGCTGAGGATTCACTTCAACGTGGACCAGCTCAGATTGGTGCTTGTGGTCAGCACAGCCTGTAGGACAAACTTTTTGGGGTGAATCAGTCCATTTGCAGAGCGGATTCGTGCCCTCCCAAGGCCTGGTGCTGAGCCCTTGATGGGACTCTGTGGGGGATTTACACAGATCTGCTCCAGTCCTGGGCTTTTCTGACTAATGCCTGGAAAAATCCAACAGTCCCACAGTGGGGTTTAATTCAGGACAGAAGGGAGAGCCAATAAATCTCGATGAAAGTAAATGGTGTCATCGTTAACCAAGGCTGTGTAGAGATTATGGAGGGCAGGTGGCCCCACACTGCAAGGTCACACTGGGTTATCTGATGCCCTCCTGGGGCTGGGGAACAGCCTGAGACCTTTCCCACCAGCCTTGGGACATCAGGCATGGTGCATGACCTCCCCTGCATGGGAAACCTGAGTTCGTACCTAGGAAATGCAAAGAGAGGATTTTAGCAGCAAAAAAGAAATTCTTGTTGCTGAGGGTGGTAGGAGGAATTATTGGCTATTATGTTTTCAGTGGTCTAAGGAAATGTTTGAAGTTCTCAGAGGGAAAAGAGATGAGGGGAGAAAGCAAAGGACAAGAATAAGACAGACTGGCATTTTCATGTGGATTTACAGGGTCACCACTCACTTGTGCCATGGTTTTGAGTTCATGTGCAGATGGGCAGTGCTCTTGCTGGCTGAGCATCCCATTCCCTGTGCTTCCTACACCTCCTTGGTCTGTGTCTTCCTGCCCAAACCAGTCTCAAACCTACCTCTTACCACCAGGATAAAAAGATTTCACTCTCTCAGTCTGTCAATAACTGGGATGAGCACCCAGGTGCAGACATTCAGCCAGAGCTTCAGTCCACCAGGAGAGTGAGATTCCTCTATCTCCTGCATCCCAAGTGGGTGTCTCAGATATGTATTTACCAATTCCACACAGCCATGGCTGTTCTCTGTAGAAGTAGTACAGATTCAGTGTTTCTGAGAGGCCACAACCTGGGATGACTCAGCTGCCAAAGGCTGTGCTGCAGCTGGAGTGGACCTGGCCCGAGGGCAGCACTGCCTGGACCTCTGCCCTCCCCTGCCATGCAGGGCAGGTGTGCTGGGCTGAGGAGAGACAGGGATGCCAGAGCATGCCCTGGAGCAGCAAATGTTTAAGATATGGCTCTCCTTGCAAGAAGCAGAGTGACAGCAACTGCAGCAGAGCTGGTCTTACCCAGGGCTATCCAGGCATTTGGATCCTGCCCTCTCCTCATAGCCCCAGGTGCTTTGCCTTCAGCCTGGAGCTGTTGTGCTGCCCAGGTGGGCAGGGGAGGTGGGTACTGTGACTGTGGCTGGGGATTTGAGAGGTCCAGGCTGGCATTTCAGCCTTGTGCCTGCTGTGCCATGTGGTCTCACCTTGGTTTCCTGCCCAGGCTGTCTCTGACTGTGCATGGTCCTGTTGAAACTCCACAACTCCAACCAAGGATCTGGTGGCAGGACAATACCATGATGTGGTACTTCACTGCCATGGAAACCAGATGAGGAAGCATGTTGGTGATGATGGCAAACTGCAGCAGGGCAGACAATTCAGTGGCATCAACCCTCTTCCTCATCCTTTTTTTTTTATGGGCTATGGTGTTATTATAAATGATAGAAGGGGTGAGCAGGGGGTGAAGCAGGAGGGTAAGTGACGTGCCAGGGTGGCACTGGTTTCCCATTGAACAGCTGTTTGGAGCATCCCAGTGTCCTCAACCAGCATCCCAGGGATGGGATGATGCCTCCCCTGCTGCCTCCTGGGACAGCTGGATCCCAGCAGTGCCCTCCAAAACCCAAACAGGGAAACTGGGGCCATAGGGATAAAGGCTGAGGAAAGGTGGGGAACCCCAAGTGCTTAAATATTCTAATCACTCCATCTTCTGGGAGATAATACTTTTAATTTTTGTCACACAAAGAATATGTCCTGAACCAGAAGGGGTTTGCCTAATTCATCATGCTTGCTCTCCACACAATACCAGGGCTGACAAGCATAACATTTTAAAATGAGAGAAGTGGACATAATTAATGCTCATGAATTGCAAACACTTCTTTATTAAAGGGCTTCTGCTTACCCCTGGACCATCTGCTTCATATCACTGGGCCGGGGTCCTGGGGCTATAATAACTTGCAGCTTTAATAATTTTACCTCTTAATTAAAGCTCATCTCAAAGTGCAGGAGCACAGACATGTTCTCAGCCCAAATCTGATTTTTAATGGAGGAAACCTTGAGGGATGGGTAATAGAATTTGCATTTTTTCCTTTGGAACATCTCTCCAGCGAGGCTGAGTGAACCTGCTGCCTGGAGAGGACCATGGGACCAGTGTCCTCCAAGATGTGGGATTTCTGGACTGGAGGTCTGGGATCTGGACCTCTGCTCCTCCTGGGATGGCCATGTATTCCATGCATGGAACACAGAGCAATGGGGTCACTGCTGCTCTCACCCAGCCCTCAAGGGATGTGAAGATCTTGATGGTGGAACTTGTGTGGAGAACCCAAGGATAACAGACCGGGATGGGACATGCCCATGCCTGGATCCCAGACTAAGGCACTAGGCAAGCTCCTGCCTGGGCAATAGGAGGGCTGATGGCATTTTTCCTCTGCAAGGGGATCCCAAGCCTGTGTTCCCTGGTGCTGAGCTACACAAAGCCCAGGGCTGTGCAAGGAAGGTGGTCCCAGGCTTAGCCTGGTGCCATTGCAGCCTTGGGGCACCCCATGCAGTGGACCCCAAACCTTTCCAGGCTGCAGCAAAGCTGACACCATCCCCATCTGCTCTCCCCACAGATTCAGGTGACCTTTTGGGGGGCTGTGCTCCATTTAGATGGGATGAGTTGACAGCGCATGAAATACGGTGGATTAATTCACACTTCATTGTGCCAGACACGGGGCCGAAGGTCGAGCTCCATTAAGAAAACTGGGTATGAATTAATGCCCTGCAATTCACACATCTCAGGCCTTCTTATGGACAGAACACTTTATTTTAAAATGTTGGTTTAATTATTTATGTGTTAATTGAATGCTGTAGAACTTGATTCAGCAAAGGCACACTAAGGATAAAGAGTTTGGGTTTTGAATGACGCTTTGTTTGTCCAAAGTGAAAAATCAATAAATAACCGAAGATTCAGAGAGACATCTTGATTTCTCTCCTTTCTCCTCTCTCTTCCATTTTTTTCCTTTCCTTTTCTTTTCCATTTTCCCCTTTCTCTTCCATTTTTCCCTTCCCCTTTCCCTATTCCCCCTTCCAGTTTGTCCCTTATCTCTTTCCCTTTCCCTTAGTGAATGTGCAGGTCCTGCCCTTTGGCCACCCCAACCCCCTGCAGCGCTCCAGGCTGTGCACAGAGTGGCTGGAGAGCAGCCAGGCAGAGGGACCTGGGGGGACTGAGGGACAGGAAGCTCAACAGGAGCCACCAGTGTGCCCAGGTGGCCAAGAAGGCCAATGGGATCCTGGCCTGGATCCAAACTAGCGTGGCCAGCAGGCCCAGGGCAGTGACCCTTCCCCTGGACTCTGCCTTGGGGAGGCCACACCTGGAGTGTTGTGTTCAGTTCTGGGCCCCTCAGCTCAGGAAAGAGATTGAGGGGCTGGAGTGGGTCCAAAGAAGAACAACGAGGCTGGAGAAGGGACTGGAGCACAAGTGCTGTGGGGAGAGGCTGAGGGAGCTGGGGGTGTTCAGCCTGGAGAAGAGGAGGCTCAGAGGTGACCTCAGCACTGTCTGGAACTGCCTGAAGGGAAGTTCTGGCCAGGTGGGGGTTGGTCTCTTCTCCCAGGCACTCAGCAATAGGACAAGGGGGCACGATGGGCTCAAGCTCTGCCAGGGGAAATTGAAGTTGGAGAGCAGAAAAAACTTGTTTGCAGAGAGAGTGCTCAGGGATTGGAATGGGCTGCCCAGAGAGGGGGTGGATTCCCCGTCCCTGGAGGTTTTTCAGCTGAGCTTGGCCGTGGCACTGAGTGCCATGATCTGGTAAAGGGACTGGAGTTGGCCCAAGGGTTGGACTTGATGCTCTTGGAGGGCTTTTCCAACCCAATCCATTCTATGATTCTATGATTCTAAATGCTCTGAGTAAGCCACAGACAAGGCTTTAAGTGATTTTGCCAACTCCATCAGTCTTGGACAGACACTTGGAAAGACAGGACCATGCTCAAGGTTGGGGAGACAAAATCCTTGGTCCAGGCAGCTGAGAAAACACAAAGTGATTAGCAGTGGCCATGGCAGAGCCTCTTCCTCAAGGAATCTCCCCTGGCTGTGCCCCCCAGAGCCAGATTTGGGGCTCAGGGGTCCCTTCTGCCCCAAGCAGCAATGCCAATGAGCGGAGGGTCTGCCTGGAAAGGTTCCAGGTCTAAATCCTACATGGGACAGATACTATCCCAGTGTGGGTTTGGTCCTGGAGAGCCTGGGCAAAGGAAGGTTTTTGGCTAATGGGAGCTGCTGCTCTGCCCTGAACCCCTGGAGCAGGAAAGGGGATGAGGGGCTGTGATGCTGCAGACAACACTCAGCATCTGCAGCACAGTCGAGGGACTGACTACAGTCCAGTCGTGTCTTTCCTTTATATTCTTGGAAGTTCTGAGAAAAACATTTATTTTAGTAGTTGCAACAGTTTCCTTTTGTTTTTGCTTTGCTGACCAAAGCAGCTGGTTTTCAAAAACGTTTTAAAGGCCAACCTTCTGGTTTTGGTTACAGAAAACAAAACAAACAGCTGCTTTTCTGTAACCAACGTTTACTTTAAGGAAAATTCTTGCTTTTAATGAAAATTGGAACAAATGATTGATCATGGGGGTTTTTTGTTGGGAGTTTTTTTTTTTCTCCTGCAAAAAATGCTATTTCCAGTGACACGTCTCCAGCCAAATTTCCATTTGGATGGGGAGTGCACAGCCCTCTTTGCTGCTGAGTTTCTGCCTCTCTGGGCTCACCCAGGAAATTAGGCAATGTCTGGGTTCGATCTGTGACCCTGCAGGTTGTTGGGCTCAGCAGGGTGCAAGCAATTACACAGGGGAGCTCCTGCTCCTGATGGCTCCAATTAAAACTAGCTGAGCATGCAGGGGCACAGCTCTCCAGGGCGTCTCCAGAGGTCTCTGGGGGTCTCTCAGGGGTCTCTTGGAGTCTCTGGGGGGGTCCCTGAAGGTCTCTCGGGGTCTCTGGGGGTCTCTCAGGGGTCTTTGGCGGGGTCTCTCAGGTGTCTCTGGGGGGTCTCTGGGGGTCTCTGGGGGTCTCCGGGGATCTCTGGGGGTCTCTCAGAGGTCTTTGGGGGGTCTCTCAGGGGTCTCTGTGGGGTCTCTGTGAGGTCTCTGGGGGTCTCTGGGGGTCTCCGGGGATCTCTGGGGGTCTCTCAGAGGTCTTTGGGGGGTCTCTGTGGGGTCTCTGTGGGGTCTCTGTGAGGTCTCTGAGGGTCTCTGGGGGGGTCTCTGGGGGTCTCTGGGCGGTCTCTGGGGGGTCTCTGATGGGTCTCTGGGGTGTCTCTGGAGGGTCTCTCAGGGGTCTCTGGGGGGACTCTGGGGGTCCCTGATGGGTCTCTGGGGTGTCTCTGGAGGGTCTCTCAGGGGTCTTTGGCGGGGTCTCTCAGGAGTCTCTGGGGCGTCTCTGGGAGGTCTCAGGGGGTCTCAGGGGGTCTCTGGAGGGTCTCTCAGGGGTCTCTGGGGGTCTCTGTGAGGTCTCTGAGGGTCTCTGGGGGGTCTCTGATGGGTCTCTGGGGTGTCTCTGGAGGGTCTCTGGGGGGACTCTGGAGGGTCTCTGATGGGTCTCTGGGGTGTCTCTGGAGGGTCTCTCAGGGGTCTCTGGGGGGACTCTGGGGGTCTCTGGGAGGTCTCTGGTGGTCTCTGGAGGTCTCCCAGGGGTCTCTGGGGGGGTCCATGGGGGTCTCCCAGGGGTCTCTGGGAGGTCTCTGGTGGTCTCTGGAGGTCTCCCAGGGGTCTCTGGGGGGTCCATGGGGGTCTCTCAGGGGTCTCTGGGGGATTTCTGGGGGACTCTCAGGGGTCTCTGGGGGGTCTCTGGGGGTCTCTGGGGGGGGGGTGTCTCTCAGGGGTCTCTGGGGGGTCTCTGGGGGTCTCTGGGGCGTCTCTGGGGGGGGGTCTCTCAGGGGTCTCTCAGGGGTCTCTGGGGGGTCTCTGGGGGGTCTCTGGGGGGTCTCTGGGGGGTCTCTGGGGGTCTCTGGGGTGTCTCTGTGGGTCTCTGGGAGGGGTCTCTGGGGGTTTCTGGCGGGTCTCTGGCGGTCTCTGGGGGGAGTCTCTCAGGGGTCTCTTGGGGGCCTCTGGGGGTCTCTCAGGGGGCTCTCTGGGGGTCTCTCCGGAGGTCTCTCTGGGGGTCTCTCCAGGGCTCCCCAGTGAGTGACTGTGGCACTGTGCTGAACCAGGCTGCAGGGCAGAATTCCACTTATTTATTATGATTGGGTTTGCCCCTCAGAGGGAATTCCCGTTGAAAGGGGATGGACAAATGACCTTCCCATGCTTGGATTGCTCGTTTCCTTCTCCAGTGGCTCAGGAGCAGGGATTCATGGCAGCTGAATGCTCCAGAAGCTCATCCATTATGGATGGAGCTGGGTGGGAAGGGCTGTCCCCACAAGCTGTTAGTCAGCCTTGCTGTGTGTCTCTGAGAACCTTCAATCAGGTTCCAAGAGAAGCTTCTCTTCACATCTATTCTCTTACCATCTGTGCTTCCCATCCTCTATCTGATGTCCTTCCAGCTCCCAGCTCTGAACGGGGTCCCTTGGGCAAAAGTGGGTCCCTTTGGCACAACAGGGTCCCTGAGACTAAAATAGCAGGAAGAATATTGCCTGTATTGAACCCCATGCCCAAAGCATTTGGGCTTTTCATCTCTTTGGTGGCACCTCTGCTGGGCATGGAATAAATCCCCTGGCACCCAAAACTGCTTGGGCCAAACTACCCAAGGGATCTTCTCTTTTTTGATCTCCAGTGATTGTGTGGGACCTCTTGATCACTGTGAGCAGAAATTGTGATAGAATGGTGGGATGACAGTCCCTTCCCTGCCCCTGCAGGGGCCAGAGGGGACATATGGGCAGAGAAGGGTGGTGGGGCAGAGGAAATGACACCTTGCAGGGACTGGGTGGAGGGTTTGGAGCTGAAATTTTGAGTCTTCCCTCTGGTCTCCTGCTGGGACCACGGGCATGTCCTGCTGTCCCTGATCTGGGGACACCACAACAAGCCCAGGAGCTGCAGGAGCCACCCTGTGCCAGGGCCTGCCCACCCTCCCAGACATCAAACAGAGGATGGGAAGCACAGAGGAATTACAGAAGGTAAATGAATCTTCCCATTTCTCTCCAAATGAGTTATTAATCATCTTCCATTTACATATTCATTAACCAGAATACACACCATATTTTTATTAATGTGGCAAAGAAACAATTACAGGTGAAAAATGGCTTGTCTGTTTATTTTATACAAAGATCTTGTTCTTCATTTGCGAGGTTTAAAAAATTATGTTCCTTCTTGCCACACACACACACAAAAAAAGAAACTGCTGGGGCTGCATTCCAGCCTGAGACAATGGAATGGGATCATTGGATGAGCAGCAGGGAAACAAGGAGTTGCATGTACTCACCAGCAACTGGGGATTTTTTTTTTTATTTTTGGCCAGGAATGGGTTATATTAAGTCAGTCCTGTGCTGGGACAAAGGAGACCAGACTGGGGCAGGTATTTTCCACCAGGTGGTTCTGCCTGATGCCTCCTGGGCATAGGATTTCAGAAGGTGCTTTATGAAAGGACTGCAAATCATCACAGAAATCCTCTCTGTGCATTTCCATTCAAGCAAGAGAAATGTGGGGAGTGAAAGAAATGAATATTCAAAGCCCAATTCTGAATTTATTATGAAGGAGAACCATCCAATGGTCAATCAATTCTTTTATTCTTATGGAAGTGACTTGAAGTTTAGGTTTAAAATGCTTGAGGAGCTACAGCCCCAAGGCCTTCCCACTTCCTTCCCTGCAGTTTTATGATGAATATTACTGGGTTTCAATACATTTTTTGGCAAGCCAGGCATGAGGGGAAGCTTTGGTTTTTCCTCTGCAATTTCTTTTGTCCAGAAGATTAAACTGAACTTCAGCAAAATGATGTGGCAGAGAAAAAACAACATTGTTGATTAAAATCTTGTATTATGAGTGACTGTGGGTGAGTGATGGTGTTGGGAATGTTGTTTGGGTTCTTCCTGACACCAGACATTGAGTCTGGCTTGGGAAGGGACCTTCTCATGCCCATCCCCAGCTGATGACATTGGCAAGTGAAATAAGGGTTGTTTGCCTCTTTCTGCAGCAGCAACCCAGTTTTGAGGGTTCTTCACACACAGGGACTGAGGCTCAGAGACTCTCCAGCTCAGTTAAATCCCATCCTGGTGATGACTTGGAGCCAAGGGCTGTCCAGGAAAGCTTTGCTTCCTGCAATCCTTCCCTTGGACACTGCACACAGGACAGGATGGGCACCAGGTGGGCTTTGTACTCAGCACTTGGGGAAAATCAGGGTGTTTGAAACTGTCTCTGCTCTGAGAAAAGGCTGTTTGCAGAGAAAAAAACATTTTAGCACAACCCTTGAAGGTGTTGCTGCCATTGGGAACAAGGGGAGCTCCCCCTGCAGCTCCAGGGGGGTGTTCATGGCAGTTTGTTTGAGACCAGAGACCTTCCTGTGCACATTTCTCTCTGCATCAGGAGGACATCACGTCTTGAATCTGCCTGGGAAAAGGAAAAGGTGTCTGAGCAGTCAGTTCCTTGAGGGTCATTTCTTTCTGTCTCTTTGTGACCTTCTCATACCCGATTTCAGCTGAATTTGACAGGGAGGTAAATATCCAAATAACCCATTTGTGAACTTCTGTGGGAATTTGGCTGCTGAAGGGGAAAAGATCCAAACCCTGCTGAGCTGTGGACAGACCCAAGTTTGCTCAGCAGCTGACAAGTCACAGCCAGTTTGTCCTGCAAGGAGAGTTGAACAAGGAACAGGAGAGGAATTTTATGGGCATGGGCAGAGATGACAGAAACCTTCACCTAATTCAGTTACAAACCCAGTTGAGGGAGAGACAACTATCCATAGCAAAACAGGATTGGTTCACCCTGGAGCACACAGGGCTCTTGGAGGGAGCTCAAAACACCTTTTGGTTCCTAACAGGAATGTTGTATTTATTTCCTAATTGAATATATAATTTTAAAGCCCCCGATTGGGAAAGGGAAGTTTCTTTCAGACACCATCTGTGAAGTGGGTGAATTTTGATCCATTCTCATGGAAATCCCAGTCTGCCAGCAAAGGGAGAAATGGAAAAGTTCAACAATGAATGGGACACTACAAACATTTGTCAAAAGCAGCTGGGTCTGGGCATAAACCTTCTTTCAGTGTCCTCTGCTGGGTTTTTTTTTCCCCTTGATCATAGAATAGAATTGATCATAGAATGGATTGGGTTGGAAAAACCCTCCAAGATCATCAAGTCCAACCTTTGGTCCAACTCCAGTCCCTTTACCAGATCATGGCACTCAGTGCCACGGCCAAGCTCAGCTGAAAAACCTCCAGGGATGGGGAATCCACCCCCTCTCTGGGCAGCCCATTCCAATGCCTGAGCACTCTCTCTGCAAAGAAGTTTTCTGCTCTCCAACTTTAATTTCCCCTGGCAGAGCTTGAGCCCATCGTGCCCCCTTGTCCTATTGCTGAGTGCCTGGGAGAAGAGACCAACCCCCACCTGGCCAGAACTTCCCTTCAGGCAGTTCCAGACAGTGCTGAGGTCACCTGGCACATGGCACATGGCAATCCATAACACCTTCCATTCATTGCCAGCAGGAAAAGTGCCCCACAGTGCCTGGATTTTCCATTTGGAAGAGTCAGTTCAGTGTATTTGTTCTCTTTATTAATGATATTTTTGATAGACTTCTGTTTCTCCATTTTCTGGCTTGCATTTATTTCCCTTCTTTTTTAACAATTATTCATACTCAGAAATGCCTTCCTGTCTTTGGTGTTAATGTGTCCTGGAACTGTGATAGAAGCAGGATGCACAGCCCCAGTTTCTCTTCCCCCTGTGACACAGTGTGCAGAAACCAGATGATCAGAGGCTCTAAAAAGCTTCCTTAATAAGTAAATCACACAGAGGTTGTGGGGTTTAAAAGCCAGGGAGTGCTGGAGATGGAAAGCATCCCATGGATTGCTCTAAGATCCCTAGCACAGTTCAGAACTCCTGGAATATCAACAGGGCTGTATTACATGAACATCAATTCCTCTTTCAAGAGGATATATATCTTATACAGCTGTATCAAAGCTGTATTTGATCACAGGGCTTTGCTTTAATTAATTATAGCAAAGCTGTTTTCCTGCAGTTTGGACCAGCACATGCCAACATTGCATTGTGGATAAAACAGGAATATGACACAGTGCTCTGTGGCATCTGCCAAAAGTTGGTGTGTATTGCTGTTCTTGTTTTCTAAAGAGGAAACTGAGGCTTGGGGAAGACTTTGGATGCCTCTGAGTTTGCCTCTCTCCCTGGTTTTTGTCTCATATTGTCCTGTCCCTGGAATTGTCCCAGGCCAGGTTGGATGGGGCTGGTCTAGTGGGAGGTGTCCCTGCCCATGACAGAGGGGTGGAATGAGATGACCTCGAAAGTCCCTTCCAACCCAAACCCTTCTGGGATTTTATCTTGATGGCGTAAATGAGCTGGGGCAGGATGAGTCCTGGTGTGTCTGCACAGGCCCAGAGTGGCTGTGCCTTACCTTGGCTGAACCAAACTGGTCTCACCACAAACAAGAAGGTTGATGTGACTGACCCTGAGGGGGTTTCAGGACTTGCTTATTCTGCCTTTATTCCAGCCAGTCCATCAATAACTGTGACAGGAAATGATTTCATCTTCTTTATAAAGTCTGAGCAGCTGCTGCCATCGGTCTTCACATCTCTGGGCTACCTGAGCTCCAAACCTGCCCCTGAGCCTCCCACCTTTCCTCCTTCTCACTTCAATGAACCATCTGTGGCTCAGGAACACCAAACTCCCCTCTGCATCCCCGTGGGAGAGGTCACGGGCTCCCAGCTCAGGCCCCATCCTTGCAGAGCCTTGCAGAAGCAATGCCTTTAAAATAAAGCTGTAAGGAACGTGCCTGTGTCAGATTTGCTGCCTGAGTCACTTCCAGTGAAGCCAGAGATTTATCAGCAGTGAAGTCAGGGCAGCCAGTTTTCATCAACTCCATTTCTGCACTGTAATCAGCCCTGTTAAACCAAGTCATCTCCCCCACACCATTGCAACCAAGCATTTCTCCCCTCCTTTGTTTCCATCAGTGATTTCTGCTCTCCCAAACCCTTAAACAACCTTGACTGCAACGAGCTGAAGATTGGCAGAAACCCCCATCCGTTCAGAGTGAAACTATTGGTGCTTCTGTGTCATTTTGGAGCACATTTGGGGTCTTGTGGGACCTCATACCATCTCTGCTCAGCCCTCCAGGCCAAGAAAAGCAGGAGGAAGAAAAATAAATGTGATGACAGTTGGGCTCTTGGAAATGAGTCTTGGCCTGAAACAAGCCAGAAAAAGCATCTTGTGCCCTCTCACACACAGAGCTGGAGCAACAGGGAAGGAGGGAACGTGCAGCGTTCACACCATCAGGGCAAAGGTCTGCAACATGAGCACCAGCACTAATAGAGGCAGATTTCCTGCCTAATAATGCTTGAGGAAATATCTGGGCACTTGCTGGTCAGCTGTGTCACAACACCTGTGTGTGCAGAGGGAGGAGGGAGGCTGGGAATGAGACTGGAATTCAGCAGAAGCTGCTCCAGTCCTGTTTGTTGGGCACAGCTCTTGCCCATGTGTGTGCTGGAGCTTTGGCAACCCCACAAGTCACAGAATCACAGAATATGCTGAGCTGGAAGGGACCCACAAGGATCATGGAGTCCAGCTCCTGGCCCTGCACAGCCCCATCCCCAAGAGTCACCCCCTGTGCCCCAGAGCATCATCCAAACACTCCTGCAGCTCTGGCAGCCTTGGGGCTGTGCCCACTGCCCTGGGGAGCCTGCTCAGTGCCCACCACCCAAAGGCGAAGAACCTTTTCCTAGTATCCAACTTAAACCTCCCCTGACACAACTTCAGTCCTGTCAATGGTACCTCAGGTCTCCAACGTGCTTCAACTGGAGCTATCCTGGCCTAGAACCCACCCTGGCCAAGTGCACAGAGATGTGGTTGGAGCCTGTTCTTGAGTTCAGCTGATTCCAGAGGGACTGAATTGTGCTGTTCATGGGGACTTACATTCACTGCTGAGAGGCTCAATGTTCATGGACAGACTCCTCCTGAAAGCAGGGGAAGTTTGACTCCATTTCACAGAATCATAGAATGGATTGGGTTGGAAAAGACCTCCAAGATCATCAAGTCCAACTCTTGAGTCAACTCCAGTCCCTTTATCAGATCATGGCACTCAGTGCCACGGCCAAGCTCAGTTGAAAAACCTCCAGGGATGGGGAATCCACCCCCTCTCTGGGCAGCCCATTCCAATGCCTGAGCACTCTCTCTGCAAAGAAGTTTTTTCTCATCTCCAACTTCAATTTGCCCTGGCAGAGCTTGAGCCCATCGTGCCCCCTTGTCCTATTGCTGAGTGCCTGGGAGAAGAGACCAACCCCCACCTGGCCAGAACTTCCCTTCAGGGAGTTCCAGACAGTGCTGAGGTCACCTCTGAGCCTCCTCTTCTCCAGGCTGAACATCCCCAGCTCCCTCAGCCTCTCCCCACAGCACTTGTGCTCCAGTCCCTTCTCCAGCCTCGTTGCTCTTCTCTGGCCCCACTCCAGCCCCTCAATCTCTTGCCTCAACTGAGGGGCCCAGAACTGAACACAACACTCAAGGTGTGGCCTCCCCAAGGCAGAGTCCAGGGGAAGGGTCACTGCCCTGGGCCTGCTGGCCACGCTAGTTTGGATCCAGGCCAGGATCCCCTTGGCCTTCTTGGCCACCTGGGCACACTGGTGGCTCCTGTTGAGCTTCCTGTCCCTCAGTCCCCCCAGGTCCCTCTGCCTGGCTGCTCTCCAGCCACTCTGTGCCCAGCCTGGAGCGCTACAGGGGGTTGGGGTGGCCAAAGGGCAGGACCTGCACTTGGCCTTGTTGAACTTCATCCCATTGCAATCAGCCCATTTCCTTTGCAGTGAAGAGTTAACTTTGGCCTGAAGGTCACAGTTAGGGTTTTATTGTCTTCCAATGCCACCAGGCAGTTCCTTGGGCTGCTTTTTTCCAGCCTTTTTAGCTGCTCACTTTCCTGTCCTTCCTGCACCCCACGAGTCCCTGGGTGGTTTATGCACACTTGGCTGTGGCTCAGGTCCCTGTGACCCTCCTCATTCCTCAGCCTTGGGGGGCTCCAGCACATGCTCTGGGTTCTGCTTAACTTTTGCTCCATCAGAAACTTGGAAAACTTCCCCAGCAATGTCGGAAATCTCCCGCAGTTGATATTTATTAAGGCTTTTGCTGCCTGTTAGAATTGTGGAAGCCAATCCAAGTGATTGATAGGTCTGATCTGCTTTGCTCCATGTTTTCTTGGCCAGGTTGAGATTTGGCTTGAGTGAATGAAATTCTCCTTTGAGCAGCAGCATGGGCAGCCACAGCTTCTGGCTGGGGTGGAAACAGAGACAAAATAAAGGCATAGCAGGACCAGGCTGTGGGAACCAGGTGACATCTGCCACAGTGGTGGCTTTCAGGGACCCTTCCAAAGCCATGGCCAACAGCAGCAAAGAGTTATTTAAAGCTGAGTCCTTGCACCATCTGCATCTAGAGATACATCTGCCCCTGCTTGTCTGGGAACAAGCCTTAACTCATCTGTTCAAAGCCAAGCCAAGCTGCCAGGTTTCAGAGCAGTTCCTCGTGTCCACTAAGAGTGGAGAGGGTTCTGTGTCTGCTGCTGTACCCCCTCCAAACCCTTTCAATCACAGCTGCCCTTCCCCTAAATCTGCCCCAGCAAACAAACAACCCCAGCCCACAGGCACCCCGTGCCCCGTGTTAATCCATGAGAGGAGTTTTGTGGGATGTGTCAGAGCCACCTGCAGCTCTGGACTTGCAGGGATGCACTGCCAAGGGGGAGCTTTCAACCCAAAAATCACAACACATTTCTCCTGCAGGCAAACAGCTCGGGGTGGAGTGAAATGTGGGAACAGATGGTGGCTTTGGATGGCAGCAAAGAGGTGCTGAATCACAGGGCACCCCTTCCCAGAGCTGGGGAGGGGGGGGAATGGCAGAGCTTTGCTGGAAAGGTGGCAAACTGGTGGCACACCACGGAGTCTGGACATGCTGGGTTGTGTCTGGCAGAAGCTCCACATGGAAACCAAGCTGGGTTCAGAGAGGCTTGGAGTCATGTAATCAAGAAGGAAAACTGTCCAGCTGTGGTTGCAAGGCTGATGCTGCACAGCACTGGGTGTTTGGGTTATTGTTCCCATCCTCTCTCCTCAGTTAAATGTATTTCCTTGTCTTTTTCTGCCTCAGATCAGGCCTTTTCAAATATTATTCTCTTGCTTTTCTGAGACTTTATAAAAAGGGTGTGAGCACTGCCCCTGAGGTGACTCATTGACATTCCTCTGCTGCTCCAGGTCTGCAAGCTGTGTCTGTGGGGCAGCAGGTCCCAGATTTGATATCAGGTAACTCAGGAGTGAGTTCCAGGTGACATCTCCACGTGTCTGCACAAACAGCCTCGGAACAGGCATTGACAACCATCCACATCAGTTATTACAGTAGGGAGGGCAGAGCAAGGCTGCAAAGTCTTTGTGATGAAGCTTCTATTGAGACCAGGTGGGAAAATTAGGGCCTGGGTTGGGAGGCTCCTCTATCAATCACAGCAAGGTGGAGGTCTTTGTCTCCCTGGTCAGCAGATCATGTTGTTTCCTTGGTGCTCCTCAGGGTGGTTCTGGCTCTGAGGAAGGTGGAGAACTGTGACTTCTAAACTCAGGAGCAGAGGGAAATGCTCACATTTTCCCACATGCTGGAGCCAAGGAGCTGTTAAGCCATGAGGTCATGCTCAAAAGAGGATGGTTGTCCCATGAGCTCATTCCCAGACAGGGTGGTGAGGAGCAGGTGGCTCCATTTGACAGCAGAGAAGTGGATGGTCTCAGGCTGTGCTTCCCCAGCCCACCAGAAACCCACAGAGGAGAACACCCCACATAGAAGGCAGTAAAAGATTTTCCACTAAAATATTTTTTATTATTATTAAGGAAGTAATTATCAGCAAAATGGGAAGCTGATGGTTGAAAAGAGTTTGTTATTGCTGGTCTTTTTTTTTCCCAAAAAAATTTCAAAATGGAAAATGGGAGTGTTTAAACAAACACCTAAAAGCAAGACCCAACTTGGAAGCAGCGTTGAGGTGGAATTAAACAAGTGTCACCACACTGGTCCATTACTTCTTGACAAGAGAGATAAATGATTGCTGAGCATCTCGGCTGTGATGGGCCTGTGGAGGGGAAGGCTGAGCTCTGGGAAACAACGTGCCTGGAACAATGAGCTCATGTATCTGTCAGCACAGGCTCCGTGTCCAACCTCCACACACTCGTGTGCGTGCTGACAGTGCTCTCCTGGCCTTGGAGCCACTGGGAGAGGCATCTCTGGAGAGGCCACGCAGAGCTGCACCTCACAGGAAGGGTTTGCTCTCAGACTACACCAGCAGTCGTTGCTCACATGGTTGGAGCCTGTTTGTTCACATCTGGGAACAAGGTTTGGACTGTTGTCAAGTTTTTCTCACTGCCTGGTCCTAAATTTCAGGTTTTACGCTTGCCTGGCAAGATTTGCTGAGGGATAATGTCACCCCAACAGCACCAAAACTGAGCCAACCAGCAGCATCCATCACCTGCTGGGGATCATTTGTATAGGGAAAATTGGTGGTGCTGCTGCCCCATGGCCTGCTCCTGAATATCTGTGCTGGGAACAAAAGAAATAAAAGCCAATCCATCCTAATAACAGACAGATTTCTGCAGGGGCTTGGCACTGCAATGTGTGATTTCAACAAAAGGACTTTCCTTTCCTGACTCAACAGCTGAACAAAACACCACAGTCTGATGTTTTCCTTTAGTGTCGTGAGCAGATAATAAGTGAAAAATCCAAGGGTGCACCCAGCTGGGGTGGCACTTCTTTATATGCTGGGTGCTGTGATGCCCTGGGATTATTTCCACAGGCTCCACATGATCAGGTGGAGCTGTGTCAGATTGCTCTGAGGACGTGGTTCAGCTCAGCTTTGGGCTTCCATCAAACCTTCAGTGAAACAGCTTTTCTCCAGGCTGGAATGTGGCTGGGAGAAGGGCTGTGCCACAGGGTGTGGGCTCCCCTCCCCTGATGGCTGCCGGTCACCCCTGGGGACAGCAACGTGTCTCTGTGATCCCTGGGAGGCCAGTGGAGCATCTTGGCATGTGGTGAGCAGAAGAGTTTTAATTGGCATTATTAAAATGTTTTGTGTGACATCCAAAGCTGGGGACGTAATTTGGGAAACAGCCTTGTAATTTATTCCCAAATATCACTCGGCACCTCGGCTCCTCCACGACAGAGGGAACTGATAGGGATACAATGCTCTACCTTCTCCTTGCTCCTCCCACCATCTGCTTGCAATATTCGTGCCTGAGCACATAAAAACCATTAATGTCCTTAAGAACTGGCCCGTCTCATCCAGCTAAATATGAACCATGTCAGAGCAATTATAGGAGAAGGGGGCAAAAATTGCTTAAACATACAGCCCTCATCATTATTAGCTTGTTATTGGCACGACTGATGTGCATTTCTATCCCAGACTGCACCGATCCAGTACATAAATGTTTTCTTTAGCATATTTTTAATGTTGCTAATTTATCTGTTACTGTCACACTGGGGCTGTTAGCTTTGAACAAATGGCTGTTATTAATCACTGGAGAGCTATTAGACACCACAGCCATGGTGTTAAATCAACTCAGGAGTGGCACTTGTAGGAATATTCAAAGGGAAATCTAAAATTGCCTCGGTGCTGTTCGTGTGGTTGACGCCTCTGGGATGGGAGCCATGGAGTGCCTGCAAATACTGCTCCTGTGTGCCCAATGTGCCCACTGGAAATTCCTTTCTCTGAAGAGTAATTTCAGTTTAAGACCTTATTTATTATGAAGTTGCTTTGGAAAAAAAACAAAAGGGAAAACGTTTGCAACAGTTGGAGTTCAGCAGTGTGGGGTTTAACCCTGGGTGTTCTTTTCTGCTGGGGAGTAGGAGGGTCTCTGAGCAGCAAAGGGGTTGTGTTCCCCTGTTAAGCTGCTGATCTTCAGGGATGAGGAGAGGCCTCATTCTTTGTGCCAAGCCCTGCTTTCTTGGCAGGCTGTGCCAGTCTGCACATCCCTGCTGGGCACAGGCAATGCCTCAGATGTTTGTGGGATGGGAAGAGCGAAGATCTTCAGGCTGCAGGAGGATTTGGCTCACGCTTTTCCTGTTTTCAACTTTATGTTCAACAGGAAAAACTGAGCTAAAGGGAGATCAAAATTTTAAAAAGCACTAAGCTGGTATCAAACCCAGATGTGTCCCTTTCAGTCCCCTGCTCTTACCAGTGTCCCACAAGAGGAGGACATCTCTGCTCCTCCAGCCTCTTGCACGGCAGGTTCTCTTTAGGATGATGGCAAAAAATAGAATCACAGAATGGTTTGGGTTGGAAAGGGACCTTAAAGATCATCTTGTTCCACCCCCTGCCATGGACAGGGACACCTCCCACCAGCCCAGGTTGCTCCAAACCCCATCCAGCCTGGCCTTGGACATTCCCAGGGATGGGGCAGCCACAGCTTCTCTGCCCAGTCTGTGCCAGGTCCTGCCCATCCCCAGAGTAAAGAACATCTTCTTAATGTCTAATCTAAATCTCTCCTTCTCTCCTAAATAATAAGGATTTAGGTTAGACCTCCCCACTCTATAGCCTGGGAAGCATCACTCCAGTTCAGGTAGTTCCAGAGCTGAGTGGAGATGAAAGAAAGATGGAGCTGAAAGGAGGGAAGGAAATCTCAACAAGAGCTCTTTCAAAGGGGAGATGTTTTACACAAATCATTTTGGGGCTTAATGAACTTGTGTTTTCCAGCAAGACACTGATTCATGAGAAGCTTTTGATTCATGAGACCTACTGGACTCATAGATCCATTAAATATATGGACTTGTTGGCTGCTGTAATGAAGCTGCCAAAAACCAGCCATGAGTGGGAGATGTCTGGTGGTCACCTTTGGTGCTCCACAAATGTTTCTTCAACTGAAAACAAATGTAATTTGGAACAGTTTTATTGCTATTCTGGAAGGGCTGCTGTAATTTGTATTTTCTCCATCATTTCTCAGTCACCTCCTGTTTAAAAGAGCAGAGTGGTCTCGTCATTAGACTTGTGTTAAACTTCAAAGGAAGGACTTTGGAAGGATTTTTGGGTCCCATGACAACGTTTTAGCTCAGGTCTTGTCCTGACAATCCACAAATCCACTGTACCTTTACAGCTTTCTGTGTTTTCCTCTAAGAAGGGCTCTTGACATGTATTTTTTGGGAACATTGCAGGGGAGTTATCCAGGGAAATACCTCAAAGGGCTCATTCCATGTTTAGAACTGCACCACAGTGCACCAGGCACAAGGGGCTGCTGCTCAACCAACTGGGAAAAGGGATTTTTCTGTCCCTTTTGCACTTCCTGCAGTGTTTTTCCATACTTTCAATAGCCTGGGCTGTGTGTGAGGTGGAGAAGGTGTTCAGGCAGCTGAAAGGCCCTTCCTGCCAGACTGGTCAGGTATTGTCACTGCATGTGAACAAGAGGGCAGGGGCTTAAGCTCTGCCAGGGGAGGTTTAGGTTGGACATCAGAAAGAAATTCTTGACAGAGAGAGTGGTCAGGCACTGGAATGGGCTGCCCAGACAGGGGGTGGATTCCCCATCCCTGGAGATGTTTAAGATGAGACTGATCTGGTAAGAGATCATGAGACTCAGTGCCATGATCTGGTAACCACAGTGGGGTTGGATCAAGGGTTGGTCTTGATGATCTCAGAGGTCTCTTCCAACCCAGTTCATTCTATGATTCTATGTCATTAATGCTGAGTAATCAGCTAAACAGGGGTGGAGGTCATGGCTTTGTTTCATCACTGACTTCTCCCTGTTTACCTTGTGGCTTTGTCATTGATTGGGGACCTTCCAGCTGGGCTCTCCCATTTGGGATACACCTAATTGGGTCCCTTTTTTTCCAAGCCAGAACAGCCCCCAGGGATGACCCAGCCTGACCTGCTGCATAATTCAAGTCTGAGATTCCCAGAAATCCTTTCTGTGTTAAGATGCCCATGTGGGACTGAGCACAACAGCCAAGGCTTCTGAAATTGCACTCCTTCAGCCAGGATCTCTGAATCTGCACTTCTTTCAGAGAGTTTTGTTTAACTTTTGGGGGTCAGTCACTGTGGGGCCTTGCTGTGTCTCTGCCTCTTGGTACCAGAGGCTTCTCTGGAGGTTTTGAGATCACTTCTCTGGTGAACAAGCTCAGTAAATGGGCCATCCTAAAGCTCTCACTGCTGGGCCTTTGCTGTCATTGCTGTTTCACATCACAAAGCTCTCCACACCAGACAGCTGCCTACCAAATCCTCCTCTGCCCATGCAATTAGTGGAAGGTGGCAGAGGGTGTGACTTCTTTCTTTTTTTTTTTTTCCTTAACACACAGCACCATTTTCTCCCCTTGAGAAATTAATTCTGTGTTGGTTCCAAATGGGTGGCCCCAAAGATTGGAACCCTTCACTAAACAAGGTCCCCTGAGGTTCCCCAGCCATCAAATCCTTTTCCAGGCTGCTACACTGGTGAGCCACAGGCTTGGACTTAGAGCCACAGGGATGGATGATCTCCCTGCTGCCAAGTTCTAACCTTGCCTGGGTGTCAGAAGAGAGAGTGATACACCAATTCTTTTTAAGAACTCACTGAATTTACACTGAGATGCTCCCAAAATAATAATCAGTTGAACTCAGAGTCCCTGGATGCTCCCCTGGGACCAACTGCTCCCCAGCACCTTCAGATTTGGGACCAGTGTCAATGTAAGGGAGTTTTCCAGTGGGGAAAGTTTTCCTGTGTTCCAGTGGAGTCTTCCATTCTTTCTCTCCTTAGGACACATTTCTGGCAGCTTGCTCTGAAGATCCCCAAGTGATCTTTTCTGGCTGATGAGAAGTGGAGTTCAGGCAGGTAAAGTACAGGCAGAACAGATGAACTGCCTCAGTCCTTTACACTTTTTTTCTGGCTTGGAATGGAAACCCAAAGCCTGCATTTTTTTAAAAAGTCAGATCTAAACAGTAGCTGCTATAACTTATTAGGCTGGAATATGAACTCTGTATGAAAGATGAAGGGGGAATATGATGTATTTTCAAAAGGACCTCAGTGGCCCTCACTTAAAAGCATCTGTATAAATTCATTGCGAGTAATACGCTCTTAATTACTCATTTTCCTTGGCACGGGATAAAGATCCAAGTAACGGCTTCTGTCTCTTTATATTTAGCCTATTATTGTTTGAAAAGGGCCAGGGGGACTGTGCAGAAATGATATTCCCCCTTTATACACACATCCATATTACCAGCAGCCCGGGAAGGGGGGGTATAATCACCAGCAGCTGAGAGACAATGACATTTTTATGGAGCTCCTGGCAAATCTGTGGTGGGACAGGGCCTGACAACTCTTTGGCTTTCACCCACATTCCTCCCCAAGCTCTGGTGGGGCCCTGGGGTGAGCTCTGAGTGGCTCCTCTCCCCGGGAAGCAGCTCGTGTTGGCCAAACAGCAGCTGCCTCTGTGGGCTGAGCTGTCTCCTCCTGCTGGAGGAGAAGCCTGGAGGGACAGGGCAGGGCAGGGCCAGGAGGGGTCTCACTGCTGGCTGTGGCAGAGCTTGTTTGGAGGAGACATGAAGGCATTGCCATTTTACAGAAGACAACCCCAAGTCCCTCCCAGGCAGGTCCACTGCTCTTGGTGGTCTCTGTCACCCCAATGTCCTCAGGAGGGTGAAGGCTCCTGCTGGCCTGAGGGCAAGAGCACAGGCATGAGCTGCTGAAGAGGTCCAGGATGGAGATCACAACCTTGGTTGGTCACCAAAGAGGAAACAGTCATGGGAATTTAGCTGGTCTTGCAAAACTTGAGGAGATTTTGATCACAGAATCAGGGAATGGTTTGGGATGAAAGGGACCTTAAAGCTCACCTTGTTCTCTTTGGGATGATGGCAAAAAAATAGAATCACAGAATGGTTTGGGGTGGAAGGGACCTTAAAGTTCACCTCATTCCACCCCCAGACATGGGCAGGGACACCTCCCACCAGCCCAGGGTGCTCCAAGCCCTGTCCAACCTGGCCTTGGACACTTCCAGGGATGGGGCAGCCACAGCTTCGTCTCTGGGCACCTGTGCCAGGGCCTGCCCACCCTCACAGGGAAGAATTTCATGCCAATCTCTAATCTAAACCTCCCTTTTTTGAGATTAAAGCCATTCCCCCTTGACCTGTCCCTCCAGGCCCTTGTCCAAAGTCCCTCTCCAGCTCTCTTGGAGCCCCTTTAAACACTGGAAGGGGCTGTGAGATCACTCCAGAGCCTTCTCTTCTGCTCTGTGCTTGCTGCTGTCCTCAGCAAATAATAAATATTAAAGCCTTTACAGTCTCAAGCAGATCCAGACTCCTCAGCTTAATTCAGAATAGATGAGATGAAGAAAATTTCTGGGGAAAAAAAGTTGATGAGTGGTAAATAAAATTTGTTGAGATTTGTCTAAATGTTAGACACCAAATATTTCTGGGTTTTGGCAGCTGACAAGTTAAACATTTCAAGCAGTTCTTTGGCAATTCAAATAGAAGAGAATTAGCTGCATGGTCAAAACTAATGGGCTTTACTGAGCTTTCCCTTTGACTGGTTGGCATGTTTCATTTTGCAGCTGTCAAAGTCCTGAAAGATTTGTGCTTTGACAGAAACCCCTCAGAATATCATCAAGATGAGCATTTCAATTTGCTCAAAGGAGTCTGGTTTAAAAGAGGCCTGAATGGAAGGTTTTAATGGTCTCCAGCTGATGGGCCATTGCTTCAAATCCTGACTTCTGCCAGGTTTGCTCAATCCCATTCCTTTTCCCCCAAGAGCAGCTTGTGTACCTCACACAGCTGAGCTTGTTTGAACCTCCCCTGAACACAGGCAAGTTTTACCACTTTAAGGGTGTTGGGGGTTTTTGCAGGAGCCTTAAATGCAGCCCTTGGAGGTGCTGCCAAACCATTTAACACTGGCACTATTTTTCCCAGCCAACATGTGGGAAGTCTGGGGCATTTAATATCCTCACTTAATATTTGGTGTGAACAGAGTCCTGGTGTCTGACAGCTCTGTCTGCCCTCTGCAAAATCTAAGGGAGGGTGTGAGAACAACCCCTTTGGGGCAGAGCACTTTGCAGAAAGACATCCAGGTATGGACAAGGTTGAGGAGCCCCCAGCCTTGCAGAGGTGCCAACATAAAAATATCAGTGTCCTACTGAATATGCTGATTAAAGAAATGAATTTTCCCAGGATTCTGAGCCATAGGACTTGCTTGCACACCAAGCCCTCCCCATGTGCCTCTGTGCATGCCAGGCTCTAATCCCAGAATCCTCTCACCCCTTCTTCCAGCCTTACTTTCCTTATGTCCTCAGGCTTTTTTCCTCTCCATGCTGGAGGCTCTTGGTACCCTCCCTTTTCCCACTGTGCCATTATCTCCTTCTTCACCCCATCCTGCTGAGTGCCAGGATTCATCCAAGGGCTCTCACACATGAATGGCCCCTTCCCGTGGGATTGCAGCGTGTCTGATGAGCTGAAGAAGGGGATTTCCTCTTCCCTTCTCTCTTCCCTTCTCCCTTCCTTTCTTTCCCTTCCCTCTTCCCTTCCCTCTTCCTTTCCCTATTCCCTTTTCTCTTCTCCCTTCTCTTCTCCCTTCCCTTCTCCCTTCCCTTCTTCTCCCTTCCCTTCCCTTCCCTTCCCTTCCCTTCCCTTCCCTTCCCTTCCCTTCCCTTCCCTTCCCTTCCCTTCCCTTCCCTTCCCTTCCCTTCCCTTCCCTTCCCTTCCCTTCCCTTCCCTTCCCTTCCCTTCCCTTCCCTTCCCTTCCCTTCCCTTCCCTTCCCTTCCCTTCCCTTCCCTTCCCTTCCCTTCCCTTCCCTTCCCTTCCCTTCCCTTCCCTTCCCTTCCCTTCCCTTCCCTTCCCTTCCCGTTCTCTTTCCTTCCCTTCCCTTCCCTTCCCTTCCCTTCCCTTCCCTTCCCTTCCCTTCTCCCTTCCCTTCCCTTCCCTTCCCTTCCCTTCCCTTCCCTTCCCTTCCCTTCCCTTCCCTTCCCTTCCCTTCCCTTCCCTTCCCTTCCCTTCCCTTCCCTTCCCTTCCCTTCCCTTCCCTTCCCTTCCCTTCCCTTCCCTTCCCTTCCCTTCCCTTCCCTTCCCTTCCCTTCCCTTCCCTTCCCTTTCTCTTCCCTTCCCTTCCCTTCCCGTTCTCTTTCCTTCCCTTCCCTTCCTCTCCCTTCCCCTCTCTCTTCTCTTTCCTTCCCTTCCCTTCTCTCTTCCCTTCTTCTCTCCTTCTCTCTTCCCTTCCCTTCTCTCTCCCCTTCCCTCTTCCCTTCTCCCTTCCTTTCCCTGTCAAGAAGATTTTTTGAAACATAATTTCAGGATTATTTTCCTCTCCTTTGGACAGACATATTTGATGATTGCAAGAATAGTTTTTAAGCCATCCAAGTAATTTTTTTGCCAGAATTAGCTCTTTTTCAAAGTAGTAATAATAATTACCATTATTACAGTTTCTCCCATATTATTTCCAGCTTTGATAATTGCATATTAGTTGGAATGAGATTCCTTTAGCAGAGTGAAATGCAAACCAAAATGAACTGATCCCTCCCCTCCTGGAACTGTTTTCCCTCTGCTCTGCCCAGAGCTCCAGAATATGAGCAGCTGTTGCTTCTCTGCAATGAGCTGAGGGCATTTTCTTATTGAGGCTTTTGCTTATGAGCTAAATGATGGTTATAATTTACTTTATTCCTGCTCTAACCATGGTCCAAACTGGAGGAATCACTTTTTAATTCTCCAGTTTGTGCAGGGTTAATTTGACTCTCGCTGACACATTTTGATTTGCTGCTGGGAAGCTCAAACTCGAGTATTTTGGTTTGAACCATTCTGACCTTAAATCTTGTCCCAGTGGTGTGTTCCAGTCAGTTCTGCTGTGTGGGGAGTTCCTGGAGCTCCTGTAGAGTGGGGGCATTTCCTGGCTGGCACACACACCCCACACAGCCCACTCTTCCTCTGACAAAGCCATCAGAAGAGGTGTAAGAGGGGAATAGAATGTGGGAAATGTACTTTTTGAGACTGGCATGTTTTTCCCTAAGAATCTCTGCTCAGACTGCAGGATTTCCTATCACAGGTGAGGTTTGGTCTGGCTGTTAGAAAATGGCTATAACAGATAACATGAAATCATGGAATAGTTTGGACTGGAAGGGACCTTAAAGATCATCTCTGTCCCAAGGGCAGGGACACCTCCCACCAGCCCAGGTTGCTCCAAGCCCTGTCCAGCCTTGGACATTCCCAGAGATGGGGCAGCCAAAGCTTCTCTGCCCAACCTGTACCAGGGCCTGCCCACCCTCAGAGTAAAGAAGGTTTTCCTCACATCTGATCTAAATCCTTCTTCTTTTAAAGTTTAAATATCTGTAAAGATACACCAAAGAATTGGAATTCTTTTCCCCTCCTTACTTGCCATGTTATCCCTAAAGTCACAGATCACAGAGTCACAGACTATTCTGAGTTGGAGGGACCCACAAGGATCATGGAGTCCAACTCTTAAGTCAATGGCCCACACAGGGGATTGAACCCATGACCTTGGCATTATTACAACCAAGTTTTAACCAACTGAGCTCATCTCAGTCCTTCTATGTTTTTCCCCCTGGAAAAAAGTGGGTGGGAGAAACCCTGAGGAGAAAAGTGACAATGGTGGTGGCTGTGGAATATAAGGTTGGATGAAATCAAAGAAATTACCCTGATGCAACACGACTTTTCACCAAACCAGTCTGAGCTGGTGAGGTTAAGGAAGCAAAATTCCTCCTTAATTCTGAAGGCAGAAGGAATTGGGACAAAAAGGGGTGACAGCAACAGAACAGGAGAAATTCCCAGATCCAGGGAAACAACAGGGGCTGTCTGAGCAGGGAAAACTCAGGACTTTCAAAGATGTGTTTTATATTGCAAAAGTGGGATGGATTCCCAAAGGTAACAGTGCAATAAAACCAGCCTGGGATGAAAGGAATAGAGACCAGCTGAAATGAGCATAATACAGATCTGTAGAAATGAGCCTGCATATATATCATTTATAGGGAATAAATTCCTTTCTGTGTCTGCATGGTTTCTGAGCACTATTTTATAGATTTCTCTAGCAGAGATGAAATTCTCTTTTTCCCCCCATTCTTTAGGATGTCCTAATCCTTGGGCTGCTGATTATTCCCTACAAAGGACTCAGAAAATTTCTTTTTGGGGCCTTTTTAATAAAGTGCCATTGGTATTTTGTAACTCATAGTGTTTCATAAGGTATGAAATGAAAGCATTTCAGATATCCACAGTCATTGAGGCCAGTAGGAAAGTGAAATTTTATTTGAAATCCATTTGTAAATCCTGCCCATTTCTCATTTATTCCTGGCATGCTCTATGCCCAGTGTCCTGCTTTTTGCCCATTTAATGCAGGAGTGCCAGGGCTCTGGGCTACCTGGCTGGGTGGATAATGGGCCACATTCACTGGTGCCTTTTTCCAGCAGATCTGACAGCTAATCTGAGGAATGACATCACAGTGAGACACTTCAGATACATGGAAAGAAAGAAAAAGAGACTGGGAAGTCTCACTGAGCCCAGGGGATGCTCCCCTGCCTGGCTTTCTTCAGGAGGCACAGGGCAGGTGGTGGCATTGCTCAGGAGCACTGGCACTCTGGCAGAGAGCACACAAAGCACTGATTCCATGCAGGTTATACTTTTTTAATCGTTGGAGCTGCAAGGGTTGGAGATTTTGGCCTCAGTCCTTGAGATCTCCGTGGTTTGAAGGCAGCCAGCGAGTTCCCAGGGCACATGGGGTTGGGTAGGAGTGTCTCCAGGAGTGTCTCTGCAATCATAGAATCCCAGGTTGGTTTGGGTGGGAAGGGACCTTAAAGATCATCTCATTCCAACCCCATTCCATGGACACCTCCCACCAGCCCAGGTTGCTCCAAGTTCTGTCCAACCCATCCTTGGACACTTCCAGAGATGGGGCAGCCACAGCTTCTCTGGGCAACCTGTGCCAGGGCCTGCCCACCCTCACAGGGAGGAATTTCTTCCCAATATCTAACCTAAATCTCCCCTCTTTCCCTTTGAACACATTACTCCTTGCCATGTTGCTACAATCCCTGAGGAACAGTCCCTCACACTTCCCTGTTGGCCCCTTCAGATGCTGGAAGGTGCTGTGAGGTCTCCACACAACCTTCTCAGTCATGGTTGAGTTGCCTGGTGGGACATCCCTAGTCCCAGTGCCAGAGTGCCTGTCCATGACCCATGGGGACATGTAATAAGGCAAATAGAGCCTTCCCTGACCCAGGAGCTCTGGTTTGCAGGAGGAATTGGCAGTGCTGGGTTAAAGGTTGGACTCCATGATCTAAATGGTCTTTTCCAATCTAAATTCTATGATTCTGGGGAGAGGATGAGTGAGGAAGTCTCAGGGAGCTGAACTGCTGGGTGGGGTGTTCTCAACACCCTCAGTGCTGCAGGTGACAACCATTCTAAAGTGTAGGAACAATTCAACTCTGGAGAGGAATAAGATCCTCTTGTGGACTCCACCACAGAGGCAGCACCTGTAGGTTTGTACTTCTGTGCAGGTCTGATCTGCAAGGTGCCAAATACCTCATGTGAGTTACTGAGCCCGCTCAGCCCTGGGTGCCTCCTTTGCTCCTCCTTCCCTCCCTCCCTCCCTCCTCTTCTGGGTGCAGGGTGAGTCATGGACTTCGTGCAAACAGAAACCAGAGAAATCAGGGACATGAAGGATCTCTCAGCATGGCAGCTCCTGGTGCTTCCCAGGGTGTGAGTGAAAGCATCTTCAGGGGGAGCAGAGGGAATTCGTGATGTCAGCCCATAAATCTCCTGTCTCTTTCCCATCTTCAGTTGAACGCGGGGAATCAGTTTCTGATAACATCTCCAAATTGCTGGGAGCAATTTTACAGCTTGTGTTAATTGCAAGCTTCTGTTGAATGCCTCTGAGCTCTTAATAACTTTGTAATTAAAGTGCAATTAACAAATTATCTTGTATATGTCAAATGGAATGCTAATGTTGTTGTTAATGAGGAGATAATTAGCTGGTGTCACAGAGAGACTCGTGGGGCATCTTCAGCATTCAGAAACCTTTTGGCTCACGTAGGAGGTTAATGGGGTTTGCTGGAAGTGAATGAATGAATGAATTGTCCTTCCATGACACTGGTGGAGCAGTTGGAGATATCCAGGTGAGAGATCCCCACAGCCTGGGAATGGGGTTCCCAGGCAGTCATTTCCCAGGCAGCTGGCCAGGGTTTTACAGAGGTTTTCTACAGCTCAACTGGAATGCTCATTAAAATCCATGGCCAGGCTTTGGGAAGGGCTTAACAGGTGATGAAACCACTCAGCACCATCCGGGCCTGGAGGCAACATTCCCACTCCAAAAATCCCTGCACAGCTTCTGCATGTTTCACTCCAGTCCCACCGGGTGGGATGCAAATCCCAGAACCTCTGCCTGCTCCATCTCTGTTGGACACAGTTTCCCTCTCCAGGTGCTGTCACACTGTCTGTACTGTGGCAGGCTGGCAAAAGTGTTCATATTTGTTACAACTGGCTCCAGGAGTCAATCCCAAACGGAAATTGGGTATGGGCTGTTCCCTCCTACACCTGGGAAAGCACAAACAAGCTTAGGCAGAAAAGGGTGTGAAGTGTGAGGGGAGGGCAGAAATGCTCCTGACTCACCTGTAAGAAATGTTCTTGCTGTGATGGTGGGTGTTGGTGAAGGGAACTCTGGGATGGTCCCTGAGGGGATGGAGGAGAGGCCAGTGGATAATGTGGTGGGACAGGTGTTGCCTTTACAGCCTCTGCAGCTCCTCATCTCTGTGCTCAGGTTTGCTCTTAGCTGATGAATCTTGAGAGTTGGACCCATCAGGTCTGAACACCTACAGGTGAGGACTGAGATCCAGACTGCAGGATGTGGTTGGCTCCTCACAATCAGGTGGCCCCAAAAAGTGCTGTCAAAGAGAAGTGAGGCCCTAAAACTGCTGTGTTGGTATTTCTGCATCTCCTTTTGGGTCATTTTCCATTGATCTTCCCTAGTCCTTCCCAGCACCACCACTATCTGCAAAATGTTCTATTGAAGGATTTTAGTGAAGAAAAAGCTCCAAGTTCTCACAGCCTCCTATTTGCAGGTAGGAACTGGGACTCAGGAGGGTGGTCAGTAAATCTGCAGGGTTCCAGTGGCAGGGTCTGTGCTCAGACAGCTCCAGGCTCATGCAGGGACTGCCCACAGCTGGACCTGCAGCACCTGTGGATGCTGTGCTGGGGTGGGCACAATGGAAATGCCCTCCCTGCAGCTCAGCTGTCCCAGTGCACCTCTCCAGCCTGCTGTAGTCTGGAAAGGGAGATCTCATTCTCGAGGAATTCGCTCCTGTTACTTGGCCTTTATTTTGCTCTGCTGAATTTCATCTCATTACCCACAGTCACACCCTGCAGGGCCATGTGGTAGCACTCCAGCAGGTATTTAAACTGCTGCAGAGGGAGCCAAGGGCTGTGTTTCAAATCCACTCCATACTGTGACATAATATATTTTCAATGTGCTCAAATTTGTGCAGATATATCAGGATGGGAAAGTGCCTGGCATGGGAATTTTGCCCCCACCCTGCACTGCAGGTTTGGACACTCTGTCAGTGCCCATCTGTCCACAGGCACAGCTCCATGAGCTCCCACAGCTCCTTTGGCCATCACCATCCCTGTCAGACACGTGGAACTGGGTCTGCAGTTACTGATTTGATTTTGGGATCTTGTTTGCACAATTGCTGCACTGGGCTGTGTTGGGATAAACACTTTTGATTTCATCCCGTGGTTAAGATTAAACATGATTTCTACTTAATAGTACTGAAAATGTTGTCTTTTCCTATTTCCCATTGTGTTTTTCTATTTATTCATATGGCAACAATGCTGGGTTGGGAGCTATCAGGAGGAAAAACCACAGATGATAAATGGAAAGAGAAACAGCAGAAGGAGGAGAGGAGCCAAAATTAAACCTGCACCCCAGAAAGCCAAACAAGGACCTGCTGCCACATGCAGAAGGGGTGAGGGGCATAGGTAGGGCTGGGGCATGGGAACTGCTGCTTCTACTGAAATACAGGCTGAAGTTTCTGCCTTGTATCCTAGTTGAGCAAGCCAGGACCAGTTTGTCACCATGTGGGTGTGCCCAAAGCTGTGCATTCCAAACCCTCTGGGCCATTGCCCAGCAACTGTTCCCAATGGCCCATTGGCAGCAGCTGCCCAGGGCACAGCTGAGCCCTCAGGCTGGGAGCTGGCTGGGAAAGAAGCCTGGCAGAGGAGCTGGGAGAACTGCCCTGCAGGGACTCCTTGGCACCTCCACACCCACCTGAGGGCTCAGCTCTGCTCAGGGGCCAGCAACCATTCCAAAATCCCCCCTGACTGCCAGAGTCAGATCCCCCAGTGTGGAACTCCCTGCCCTGGGGGAGGCACTGGGGGCTCCCACCCAAACCTGAGGGGAGACAATCTTGGGCTTTGGGGACTTGGTGGACCATTCATCGGATCCAGAGGAGGAGCAGACCCTGGACAGGAGGAGCCCACCACTCTCCACCAGACTGTGCCATCATCTGCACCAACAGGTTTTTTCTATCCCTTCCTTTTCCTTTGGACTCAGGGGAACCACTTGGGGCTCAGCACAGGGGCCACCAAACCCCCCTGTGTTTGTGCCCCAGGGGGCTGGGTTAGACTGCTGGGTTTGTGGGTTAAACCCAATTTCTCTTTGTGCCATTGCATTTATTGTAATATTGTTATTAATTTGTAAATCTGATTTATAATCTCTTCTGTGTTGGATTTGTTTCTTCTGCCAGTTCACCTTTAAACCAGCACACCCTGGAACAGGCTCCAGGCTGGCAGAAGCATCCCCAGCCCTTGCCCTCCCAGGGATCCCACCAGTACCTCCCTTCATCCACCTCCCCAGGCTCTTCTTGCCTTGAAGTCTTCCCTGTACACAGTCAAAACACTTTCCACTTTCACTGCAGGTCACAATTCCCTTCCCCATGACTAAAATGATGTAACCAAAACCCCAGTGTTGCTGCAGGCAGAAGGTGCAGGAGGGAAGCTGTGCCAGTGCCGTGATGCTGCTCTCATAGGCATGTTCATAGCAGGGTGACTTCCAGACATCTTCACATCCCTTTTGTGCAAAAAACTGGGCCTGAATTCACATATCACAGGCAAAGAAGCCATTGCTGGAGAATAAAGAACCTGCTTGTGGTGTGAAGCCTCAGTTCAACCTCCATGGCTTTAAATGAACTGTGTGCCCCACACTTTCCTGTTTGCCTGTCTTAGGTCAGCCAGAATATCCTGCAGATAAACATTTCCCCCTCCTCCCTGGATCTAAAAGGAGAGGTAGCTTTGGATTCCATATTCCCAGACTCATAAATTGGACATTTCTGCTGCCCCCATTCCCTGTGAGACTGCACACATCAGCTACGTAATATTTTACTGGGATTTTCTGTAAAGATTTCAAAAGTGCTTATTCTTCCCCTCAACCAGCATTGCATGAATAACGTAATTCTACAATTAATCCTGAATTACTCATAACAGGGGACTCCATTTTCCTTTGCATTCAGGACTAGCTTTAAAAAGTTATTGCTTTCCCCCTCCTTTCTCTTTTTTTTTTTTTTTTTAAGACTTCTTTAATCAGACCAAATGGGGCTTAAAAGTACTGGAAAAGTCTGGGGGTTTTTTGTACTCAGCCTGTTCAAAATCAAGTTAACGACAAAGGACAAGAAAACTGTTTTGCATTCATGAGCTGAGAAAAGGGACACGAGGGACAGGGAGTCCTTTGCATGTTGCTGATGCTCCTTTGGGGACAGGAATCTTTGAGCAGCTCTTGGGTCGCTGTGGAGGGACAGAGGTGGTTTATTTATACATTATACCTGTGGTTTGTGTCAGGTTTCCACAAAAGTGATCATTTTAGGGTGAGCTTAAAATGCCTTGACATCTGAGTGGGTGCATGAGGCAAGTCCTCCAAAGAGACTTGAGCAAACACAGTCACTCCAGACATGGTTAATGGTAAGGTCCCCAAACCAGCCACTTGCTAACAAGTTCCAGTTCCACCATACCTAAAGCCAGACAGAGCCAGCCCAAAGCTGGACCTCCACCATTTCCAGATGTTCCTGCAGGGATTTGTCCCCTCTCTGCACTCTGGTATTAAATGTTTGATCTGCCAATTCCCAGCAAAGAGGGGGAACACCTCAGCTGCCAACACTTCTTGCAGACAACGTGGCACTCTCTTCATCATGATGCCAAATGAAAACACCCAGGTGGGGGTGGGATGCTTTTTGGGAGCAGCTGCAGGTTACCTGCCATGGCTTATGGTCACCTGTGGGCCATGGAAACCTTGGTGGGGAGATCCTACTTTAGGGAATGTGGTGGTTTGGCTGACAAGAAGGAGGTAGTGATTGATTAAACCTCCTGGAGAAGAGAGAACTGATCCTCGTTTCCTGCTGGGTAAGGAAACTCCTTTGCTTTCATCTGTTGCAAGAATGTGAAGGATTCACCTTTTGAATCTGCCTGACTGGGGGTTGGTTATGAAATGAAGAGAGATTTGATTGTCACTGTTAAATTTGTTGAATAACTTTTTGAAGGCAAGAAGATTAGATGTGGCAAGAGAAAGCTGATGGACTAAAAAAATCCAAACATCGTTTTGAAAGTGCTGAAGAAAAAGCCTCTTTTAATTGATTGGCTGCTGGGGGGGAGATTATTAAAACAATTTGATGCAAAAACTCTCATCTGGGTTAACACACAGTGAGCTGTGCAGTGGTGACAGCCCTTCCCCACGTGTGTGGTGGGATGAGGGTGCACATCCATGTCTGTGAGAGCAATGAGGGTGCACACCCATGTCCTTGAAAGCAATGAGGGTGCACACCCATGTCGGTGAGAGCAATGAGGGTGCACACCCACGTCTGTGAGAGCAATGAGGGTGCACACCCATGTCCTTGAAAGCAATGAGGGTGCACATCCATGTCTGTGAGAGCAGTGAGGGTGCACACCCATGTCGGTGAGAGCAATGAGGGTGCACACCCACGTCTGTGAGAGCAATGAGGGTGCACACCCATGTCCGTGAGAGCAGTGAGGGTGCACACCCATGTCCGTGAGAGCAGTGAGGGTGCACACCCACGTCTGTGAGAGCAATGAGGGTGCACACCCATGTCCTTGAAAGCAATGAGGGTGCACACCCATGTCTGTGAGAGCAATGAGGATGCACACCCATGTCCGTGAGAGCAATGAGGGTGCACACCCATGTCTGTGAGAGCAATGAGGGTGCACACCCATGTCCGTGAGAGCAATGAGGGTGCACACCCATGTCTGTGAGACCAATGAGGGTGCACATCCATGTCTGTGAGAGCAATGAGGGTGCACACCCATGTCCTTGAAAGCAATGAGGGTGCACACCCATGTCCGTGAGAGCAATGAGGGTGCACATCCATGTCGGTGAGAGCAATGAGGGTGCACACCCATGTCCTTGAAAGCAGTGAGGGTGCACACCCATGTCCGTGAGAGCAATGAGGATGCACATCCATGTCCATGAAAGCAATGAGGGTGCACACCCATGTCTGTGAGAGCAATGAGGGTGCACACCCATGTCTGTGAGAGCAATGAGGGTGCACACCCATGTCCGTGAGAGCAATGAGGGTGCACACCCATGTCCGTGAAAGCAATGAGGGTGCACACCCATGTCTGTGAGAGCAATGAGGGTGCACACCCATGTCTGTGAAAGCAATGAGGGTGCACATCCATGTCTGTGAGAGCAATGAGTGTGCACACCCATGCCCTTGAAAGCAACGAGGGTGCACATCCATGTCCTTGAAAGCAATGAGGGTGCACACCCATGTCTGTGAGAGCAATGAGGGTGCACATCCATGTCCGTGAGAGCAATGAGGGTGCACATCCATGTCCGTGAGAGCAATGAGGGTGCACACCCATGTCTGTGAGAGCAGTGAGGGTGCACACCCATGTCCGTGAGAGCAATGAGGGTGCACACCCATGTCCGTGAAAGCAATGAGGGTGCACATCCATGTCTGTGAGAGCAATGAGGGTGCACACCCATGTCGGTGAGAGCAATGAGGGTGCACACCCATGTCCGTGAGAGCAATGAGGGTGCACACCCATGTCCTTGAAAGCAATGAGGGTGCACACCCATGTCCGTGAGAGCAATGAGGGTGCACACTCATGTCTGTGAGAGCAATGAGGGTGCACACCCATGTCCGTGAGAGCAATGAGGGTGCACACCCATGTCTGTGAGAGCAATGAGGGTGCACATCCATGTCCGTGAGAGCAATGAGGGTGCACACCCATGTCTGTGAGAGCAATGAGGGTGCACACCCATGTCTGTGAGAGCAATGAGGGTGCACACCCATTTCCTTGAAAGCAATCCTGGGATGTCAGGAATTGCTGGAGCCCCATCCCACAGGGAGGGCCTGGGCTGGAGGCTGAGTGCTCTCTCTCTCTCTCTCTCTGACACAGTTGTTCCCACTGCCCTCCACAGCTCTGTGTTAGCTCCGCCCTTCCTGCTGCAGCTCAGCTGATCCTTTGGGAAGCACTCAGGGCTCAACTCCTCTGTTTAGTCTGGACTGTGAGACTCAGTGGCGCGGTGACTTCATGGGTTGGTGATGGATTTACTGGAGTTGGGACATGGCAAACAGAGGGTGTTTGTGCATGTGAGCCTGTCCCAGGCATGGCTGCTGAGCCCTGAGCAAACTGCTGGCTTAGCTCTGCTGTGCTGCTCCCTGAACACACGAGAAATGGCTTTTCTGGGAGCATAAAGCACAGGAACTCTGGAGAGGAAATTGCTACAACTTCCTTGAACCCAAGTGGGTTCAAATTGGAAGAGAACACGTTTAGACATTAGGAAGAAATCCTTGGTTGTGAGGGTGGGCAGGCCTTGGCACAGGGTGCCCAGAGAAGCTGTGGCTGCCCCATCCCAGGAGTGTCCAAGGCCAGGTTGGATGGGGCTTGGAGCACCCTGGGCTGGTGGGAGGTGTCCCTGCCCATGGTGGGGAGTGGAATGAGATGACTTTTAATCTCCTTTCCAACCCAAACTATTCTATGATGGTCACCCAGGGGGATAAACTTTATAGCATCCAGTGTTTCTTTAAGTGCCTCCCTGTGGAACAGCCAGTGTGTGCCCCCCATGCTGCCACCAATCCATTCATTTAATCACACTTTGTTGGTTGAAATGCACATAAAGTGAATAAATTTATATCTTGGAAGAATAACACACAACATCCGCTGCTCTTCCTGACCTGCATCCAGATTGCCCAGTGAGTGTTTAGTGGGACAAGTAATTATTCCTGCCTTGACTTAAAATAAATTTTTCTTTTTGCATAATTGCCTTTGCAGTGTAAACATCTTCCCTCCCTTGGGGTTTAGGGTTTCTTTGTCTTGTTTTTTGGTATCTTTTGTGGTTTTTTTCACATCCAGTCCCTTCTCTGCCGAGTTTCAGGTTTAGCACATTGTGTTCTGCAGCCACTTTGTTCTGCACAGCCTTTGCTGCTCCCTGTTCTGCCTCCAGGCAATCCCCTGCTTTATTTGTAGGGCATCTCCTGTACATTAGAAGCCACGCTGTTTCCTGCTTGCAGGCAGGCTCCTCTCAGGGACCTTCCAAAGCACCAGGTTTGTTCTGTCACCCACAGCTCCCCCTTTGCCACCCTGGAGCTGTTACAGCCCCAATCAAAAAAAAAAAACACAAAAACCAAAAACCAACAACATAAAACCAAACCAAAAAAAAACAAACAAAAAAACCTGCCAAAAAACCAAACTCCAACAAAATCAATAGTAACTAGAAAGGAAAAATCTGGAGAGTGTATATAAAAAGAAAAAACTCACTATGGGAGATAAATGTGGAAACATGTATTCCTCCTTTTTTCACCTCTGTTAATGGGAGCAGGAGAGGAAAGGACTAATTCAGAAAGTTGTGCTTGCCCTTTCTTATTTTCTAAGTCTCCTTCTTTATTGGCTTGAAGATGAAGGCGCTCCTGACTTACCCCTGTGTGAGCAAAAGGAGGATCAGGCCTTTTGGCTGCTGTTTTCAGCCTGGTGGGAAACCTTGGGAAATACCTTGGGAAGGGCAGAACACGAATCTCTCCTTGTTGTATCCTCTGGATCTACAGTCAGGTCATCCCAGGCTGCCTTTTATTTCCCCACATCCAGTGTTGTGTCCAGCTCCTCTTACATCCCTGCACTAAGGCAGATTCCAATGGTACTTTCCTGATTTATGGTGCTGCAAGAAGTTGGCATGAGCTTTTTAAAGCAAATCCATTTAATGTGGTGCAACCATGGCCTTAATCCTGTATTCCCTCTCAAATCCACTGATATTTCTGAATATATTTTGATTCAGGCAATGCAAAAACCTGTAGGGGTTCAGGCTACTGTAGGCACAAGCTGCCCTTTTCTTGATGGCTTTCTACCCACCCCAGGAATTTGGGGACCTCACACATCATTAGGAGCCCACAGCACCCTCCCTCTGTCACCCAAGGAAAAGCCCAGGCTGTGCTCCCACCTGGGACCAGGCAGCAGAAGCAGCAGGGTGGGTGTAGTCCAGACCCACTCTCTGAGGTTCCACCTGGGCTGCCCTTCTCTACCAGACCTGCTGCAGGTGCCCAGAAAGCACCACGAGCTTCTAGTCCCACCCAGTGATATTGGGTGGTGAGGTGGGGTTGGTCCAGCTCAGCCTTGAAGCAGGAACAAAGCCAGGTCTCTGCAGCAGCCTGGAAAAAAGGTGGTGGATCCTCTTGGTGAGTTGCTGGTTTTTTTCAGCATCTCTGGAAAGCTGCTAAACGTGGCTGAATTCAGTCCTTTTGCTTCCCTCTATGTGGACAAACCTTGGCAGAGAAATGGCAACAATGAGCAGAAATTAGTGGTAAAACTCAGTTCCTTCACAGCAGACACTCACTTCTTATTTTTTAAAGGAATTTCAAACCCAAGCATTTGTAGATGTGCTCAAATGAGTCTTAACTCAAGAACAACTGAGCAAGATCCTGAGTTTAGGGAAGCCCCAAGGGAAAGCTGTGACCTGCCCTGTGCTGGGCTCCCTGAGTGGCAGCTCTCTTGGTTGTTTGCCCAAGTTCACCCATCTCACACGTATCAGTGTGTTTAGAGTGCTGTACCAGGATTAAATGATACTGATAGTTTAGGATAAGGAACATTTTAGTCATCACCAGACTGGCTGTGATTAGTTAAACACTGCCCTTTTGTGCCTATCCAAGATCATGGGGCCAGTCAGCCCTTGCAGGTTGTCTCTTTGTCTCCCATCATTTTTTTCCTCCATGCAGGTTTTTAGGAACAGCCCTTTGTCCTCCAGGCAGAACAGCCCCAGACTCACCAGTTCCCTCCCTGTGCTCACAGCAGGTTCCTACCACATCTCTCCTGAAGCTGCTTCTCCCCATCCCCCTTTTCCCTCCCCCTCCTTCCCCCAGCTCCAGTTCTCACATCCTGAGTTCATCAGTTTAAATCGCATCTTGGTGTAAATTGATTTCATTCCAGCCTCTGCTTCCACCTCTGCCTTGCCTTTAAATTGTATCTCGTCTTAAATCAATCTTATCCCAGCCCTCAGCTGCTGTGCTCTTTATTCTTCCACTTCAATTGCAACTGGTTTTAAAGGGCCCAGCTCAGAGAGATGGTTTTTTCTCTCTCAGCCTCTGCTGCCTTCTTGTTTCATTTAAATCACCTCCAGTATTAAGCAGGGACATCTTGGCCCTCACATCCTCCCTGTTTAGCCAGTTGATATTTCCCCTTTGCAGCTCACCTGGTGTGAAACCAACTGGATTTCTTATTTTTTCATCTCCATAATATTAAAAATTATTCTTTACTTTTGTACCTCTTTTGAACTTCCTCCTCCTTCCCCTCTGTTTCAGTCCACGGTGACAAAGGTAACCAATGATTTCAGAAATGGGATGTGACAGTTGCTGGTTCTTTGCTTCTGGGGCAGGAGGACAAACCCTGCCTGTCCCCACAGAGCTGATGGGAGAGGAGAAAGGAAGAACCTCTTGTGTTCTCAGTCTCATTGTGAAGTGATTTCAGTGGCTGCACAGGAGTTTGGGAGGTCAGTGATGCAAATAGAAGACTTTTGGGATTTGCAAGAGTCTGAGTTGAAAATGGCCTGGGGGTTTTCCACAGCTGACTGAGGGCTGTGGTGTTCAGAGAGCTGGAAGGAAAAAAAAGTACCAAACTGCTGTTGGTTTCCCAGTGAGGGCAGAGATGGCAGAAAAGCTGAATACTTTAAAGCAGGTCACAGAATCACAGACTATTCTGAGCTGGAAGAGACCCACAAGGATCATCGAGTCCAACTCTTCAGTCAATGGCCAGACAGGGGATTGAACCCATGACCTTGGCATTATTACAGCCAAGTTTTAACCAACTGAGCTCATCTCAGGGTCCCTGCAGGCTGCTGAGCAGGGAGGGTCCCTGGGCACTAGAGGTGCCAATGTGCCCAAATTCCATGGTCTTTCAGTAGTAATTAGGGATCTACATGGGACAGCTGCCTCTGGAGACCTCCTTCCAGTTGTCCTTGTTTTGAAATGTCATTCAGGGACTTAAAGGTGCCCAAGGAACTTCCTTTAAACTGCCAAAGAACTCAATCAGTGGGATCAGCATTTGTCAACCTCCCTGAAAAACCCTGGCTGAACACAGAGAGATTTTTAGGAAAGAACAAAAAAATACCCCTTGTTTCTTTGTTCAGTGTCCATGGAAGTAGCACCTGGACCCAGCCCTTCTCCAGGTCCCCAGGTGCAGGACCTGCTCACTGATGTTGCAACACTGGGTGTCAGTGGGCTGGTCTCCACCATCTGGTTCATCCTTGAACGTGGTCACCAGCACAGCCACGAGCTGCAGAGGGGCCACCACCCACCCTGTGCATGGAGATGGTTCCTGGTGATGACATTCAGCAGCTCCTGGCCCAAGGCTTTGAAAAATGACCCTGAGGGTCAAGGCTTTGGAGTCCCATGTTCTTGAGGAGACAACTCTTCTCCATGGCATTTGTTCTTTTCCTGTGCTTTGAGGCTTCCCCTGGCTGTGGCAGCCAAGAGGTGCCCTGAGCCTTTACCACCCTCTGACCCCTCCATCACAGCACAGAAGGCACAAATAAGGTGATGCCCAC
Organism: Pithys albifrons albifrons; assembly: GCF_047495875.1. Taxonomy (NCBI): domain Eukaryota; kingdom Metazoa; phylum Chordata; class Aves; order Passeriformes; family Thamnophilidae; genus Pithys; species Pithys albifrons. The sequence goes on along the minus strand of NC_092476.1, from coordinate 9,986,727 downwards.
CTCTGCTGCCCATGAAGGAAAGCTGCCAGTCTTGGAATAAAGGGTGGAGTTTAGAAGTGGGAGCACCAGAAACACTTAGAGGAGCTGTTTGGGTGATCTGAGAAGTTACATCCTGATTCATGTGTTGTAAAGTGCCTGAAACATTTTTAATGATGGAAAGTTCTGATTAACAAACTTAGATTTTTTTTTTTCTTCTTCTGTAAACAGAGTGAGGTTTGGGCTTTTTGGTTTTTCTCTTTGCTTGTTTTGTATTTTTTCTCTCTTGTAAATCACAACTGGAAGCAAAAGAGCTAATGAGCAAAACAAGTGTTTGCCTGAAATGTTTTCTGACCTAGTTTTGAGTAAATTTGGGTTCTTGTCTTGGTTTTGACTCTCAAAACAGAAAACAAACCTTGTGTTACAGGTCATTTCTTTTCATTCCAAAGGCTGGCTCTGCTCCTTCCAGCTCTGAGGAGCAGTGGGGCATGTGCATGAGAGCTCTGGAGATGGATAGGGAATGGTGGAAACCCAATCCTTCATTATTATCATCAGATTGCAAGTAATTTTGGCTTTTCTTGGTAAATCTGGATTTCAGTTGGTTTTTATTAGCAGGAACATTATTGCTATTTTAGTTTTGATGCTACCAGGCACTTCTGAAGAATATGGATGGTACTGCAGGACCTCAGAGGTCTGTGTAGTTATCCTGGGCTTTATGGCTGTCAGGAAACCTCACAGAGCCTTTGGATAGTTCTGTCAATGAACATTTGCTTTGGAAAGGAAAGAGTCCCAAGATGCAGAAAAAGGAAGGGCCAAACTGAGACTTTCCAGCTTCCAGCTGCAGATAGTTCATGCAAAACCAGGTTAATGTGGCCTGTTGCCTTGGGACCTTGTGTCAACCCCTTGACATCTCCAGAAAAATTCTCATTTTCTCTTTTGTGCTTTGGATCAAGTTGTGTCAGCCCCAGCCAGAGAAGCTGCAAACTCAAATGCTCCAGGCTGAATGAAATGGGCTGGGATGTCTCTGTTCCCTCTGCTCTCTCCCTTAGGAAGGTAGAAGGTGCAATTGCTGTGGTAATGAGCAGAACTGGTGAATTTTTTGGCACAAAAAAGACAATTAGAGTGGTCTGTGGCAGATCAGCATTAAGTATTCCCAGCCCCACAGAGGTGCTCTAATTGAATCTTCACTCAGTCCTTACATCCCAAAGGATCTGGGCATGGAAATCACTGTAATGCTGTGCAGTGAGTTGGGCCCTAAGACATGTAATTATCTAATAGAAAATTAATGCCAATCAGACATCTGGCAGAGAAGTTTTGGCCTGTTTATCTGTGCCTAAAATCAATGTATGAATGGTGATGGTGATGGCTTCAGAAACCAGAAACACCTAATGGTAAATGCCTTTCATTTCTGCCAATGAAATCCCACCCTGGTAATTAAAGTTACCAGATAAGAGGGTAGTGATTTATCCTGTACACACTGATTTACATCACCTGAAGATTTGGCCCAGTTTGGGGCTTTTTTTTTTGAATCATTGATTCATAAATCTTGTTAATATCCAGCAATGAATGGAGAAAGACCCACCTGACTTCCTAACTTGGCCAACTTGTCCCAGGTTGAGGCACCTGCCTGGTCCTGGCTGGGATCTTGGCTGTGTCTGGAGCTGCTGTGGGTGATGCCACATTTAACAGGTTCCTCCACTTGGAAAACTGTTCCTTTCTATCAGATCCATAATTACATTTGCTCTGACAGGGAAAAATGTCTTAGAGATGAATTATTCTGTTGCAGAAATGCTCAGGGCTGTTGTTACCCTGAACTCAGACCCGCTGCAGTCAATCTTCACTCACTGGGAGCTGTTTCATTCAAGGGCAGCCCTGGGCCTTGGAGAAAAGAGTTTACTCAGAAATTTGAAGAAGTGCTGGGCCCTTGCAGGTTGGAGGGGGACCCTCTGGGCTGCACAGAGTGAGGTGCTTTGGGAGCCTCTCTTGTGGCTGTGCTTTGGTTTCTCCATCCTGGTGTGTGAACAGCAGGTTAACTCTGCTGAATGTTGTGGCAGCCAAGAGTGCAAATGCTTTCAAAACCCTTCAGTGAGACAGAGAACAGAAGCTGAAGGACTAATTGTGTTGCTGAATTACAGACACGTCTGTGCTCAGGCAGCTGATAAAAAGCATAGATCAAAAATGAGTAATTGTGGCAATTTGTGATATGGTTTAGTGGGATTCAGTCAAAGGTTGGACTTGATCTTGGATGTTTTTTCCACCCTTAATAAATCCATGTGTCCTAGTTCAGCAGGTGGGACCACCTATCACTGTGTGGGGGTGATCAAAGCTGTGTATTCTACCCCCTCTATTCATTCCCCAAGGACAATGGACCATTAGCAGCAGCTGCCCAGGGAGTCATTGGCACCTTCACACCCAGCCTGAGGGGGTGTGGCTGCCAATGGGCCATCAACAGTTCAATACCCCCTGGCTCCAGAGTTAATCACCCATTGTGTGAGTCCCCGCCCAGGGGGAGGGACTGGGTGCTCCCTGAGGGTACATAAGTGGGGGGTAAGGAGACCTTGGGAATAGTTGGCTGGATCCAGAGGAGCAGCAGGAGCTCAACAGGAGGAGATCACCGCTCTTGACCAGACCACGACTGCTACTCTTGACCAGACCACAGCCCTCGCCTGCACCAACAGGTTTCTCACTTCTTTTTGCTTTGGACTTGGGGGAACCACGCAGGTCTCAGCACAAGGGCAAACAAACCCCTTTGGGTTTGTGCCCCAGGACACTGGGTTATACTGCTGGGTTTTGTGAGTTGAAAGCAATTTCCCTTTTGTGTCAGTGTATTTATTGTAATATTATTATTAAATTTTAGCTCTGACTTATAATCTCTCTCGTGGTGAGTTCATTTCCCTGCTGGTTCGCCTTTAAACCAGCACACCATGATTGCAAATGTAAACCCTGACTCAGATGTAGGCCAGAGGATTGGTCCCTGCTGACATCTGCAAGGACAGGTGGTCGTGTGTTTGGAGCTGAAGCCACCCCAAACCTCCCCTCAGGCTCCTCCTGCAGCCCCCATGACGTGGAGCACCGGAGTTACTCCTGTCTTTGTGATGGATGGATGTTGTGTTTGCTGTCCAGATAACCCTCTCCAATCACCATTCCCTCATTCTCCTGGATGGTGCTTTATTTTTTCCAGCATGAGAGGTGATCAGATAGAGATCATGAATGTTAGGCCAGGAGAGATGATGAATGGGATGTGAGGCTGAAGGATAGTCAGACCTTGACCACCTTATGGAGCAGCAACTGCTTTTTCCCTTTTCACAGACAGACAGACAGACTGTTCTGAGTTGGAGGGACCCACAAGGATCATCGAGTTCAACACTTAAGTCAATGGCCCACACAGGGGATTGAACCCATGACCTTGGCATGATTACAACCAAGTTTTAACCAACTGAGCTGATCTCATTTCTTGAGTTTCTGCTGGGAATCCCTTGGTCTTGAGGTGCAGCAAGATCTGACTGCTGGAATGAATGATAGAAAAGCCAAGGTGGAGGGGTAGCACAGCTTTATTCAGCTTTTCTTGCATCTCTGAGCCCCAGCTGGGTTTTCCTTCAGCCTTGCAGATGCAGCTATGAAAGCACCGTGACTGCTTTTGTGCTGTGGTGAAATGAGGATAATGATAAACACTGTTCCTGCTGAAATTCTTAGAAAACCTACCAATGACTGCACAGGGGCTGAGCCATCACTGAAATGCTTCCCTGGATAGCTACTCTCTATGTGCTGCAGTAATTAATGAGTGAGACTAAAAACTGCAGAAAGGAGTAATGTAATATTGTGCTGTGAATTAATGTTTTCAGCACTTGACATATCCCTCTTTTCCGTGGCTGTTTGGTTATCCATAGAGATGGGGCAGAGGGTGGATTAGCACTGATAGGAGGGATTGTTTCCTGCATTCTGGGCAATGCTTATTTTTGTAGGTGTGGGTTTTGCTGTGAAATGCATGTTCTGTACAGTAATCCCACCAAAGCAAGGCCCTTTGGAGGTACAGCAGGAGAAAAGAATTGTCCATGGCTCAGGATATTGTGGGCACCAGGCACACCAACCCTCTGCAGCGCTCCAGGCTGGGCACAGAGTGGCTGGAGAGCAGCCAGGCAGAGGGACCTGGGGGGACTGAGGGACAGGAGGCTCAACAGGAGCCAAGAGTGTGCCCAGGTGGCCAAGAAGGCCAATGGGATCCTGGCCTGGATCCAAACTAGCGTGGCCAGCAGGCCCAGGGCAGTGACCCTTCCCCTGGACTCTGCCTTGGGGAGGCCACACCTTGAGTGTTGTGTTCAGTTCTGGGCCCCTCAGTTGAGGCAAGAGATTGAGGGGCTGGAGCGGGGCCAGAGAAGAGCAACGAGGCTGGAGAAGGGACTGGAGTACAAGTGCTGTGGGGAGAGGCTGAGGGAGCTGGGGGTGTTCAGCCTGGAGAAGAGGAGGCTCAGAGGTGACCTCAGCACTGTCTGGAACTGCCTGAAGGGAAGTTCTGGCCAGGTGGGGGTTGGTCTCTTCTCCCAGGTACTCAGCAATAGGACAAGGGGGCACGATGGGCTCAAGCTCTGCCAGGGGAAATTGGAGATCAGAAAAAACTTCTTTGCAGAGAGAGTGCTCAGGCATTGGAATGGGCTGCCCAGAGAGGGGGTGGATTCCCCATCCCTGGAGGTTTTTCAACTGAGCTTGGCCGTGGCACTGAGTGCCATGATCTGGTAAAGGGACTGGAGTTGGACCAAGGGTTGGACTTGATGATCTCAGAGGTCTTTTCCAACCCAATCCATTCTATGATTCTGTGAATGGCTGAGTTGTGTCCTGGTGACACAAGCCAGGCTGGCAAATAAAAGCTAAATGGGAATGATGGGAATTCCTCAAGGGAGAATCCAAGCTGGACAACCACCTTTCACATTCCTGCTCCACTACCCTCCAAGCCAAACTCGCTGAAATCTTTCTGTGACTTCGGGGCTGAACAACATTGTCCCACTGGTACTTTTCATACAGATAATTACCCCTGACCCACCCAGAGCTGCAGGAATCCAGGGATACTGGGGGGTTCTGCAAATATTGATGAATGCAGTGCAATTGTTCCCTGATCCTGATTAGTGGGAAGCTATTCCACCAATTCCATGGTCACTTTGAAACCTCCTTGTTGCTGTTAGGGTTGGGAAGGAGATGTTTTTTTTCCCTTCCTCCCACAAGGATTTCCAGGAGTTTGAAAAAGTCTTCAATTCCAAATGTGCACATACAATTCAGACCCTGAAATATAAAAAATAACTCATTAAAATAATCTTTTTAAGCCTATTTTTTCATAGCTGTTTGCTGTAGAAATGCCTGAGATATTTGGGAGGAAGATGTGTTGAGTGAAGCACCCTGCAAATTGAAAATTCAACAGCCTGCTTGTTGCAACTGGCCCAGTTTAGTAAAATTTACACTTTTGATGAATGAGCCTTTTGGAGATGGGAAAAAGATCACCAGAAAGAATTTAATCAGTTCTAGGCAGCTCTATCAAAAATGTTTGCTTTGCAGAATGGTGAAGTGACAGAGAAATGTCCTAAGTTCCCCTGGCCTGGGAAACAGGCACAGCAACAATCCTGGGCTTCATTCCCTGCAGGCTGAAGTAAAAGGTCTCTTTGCTGTTAAAAGTGTGATTGGCCAAAGTACACACCCCTGGCCTTGGAATTTCTCTGCCCTGGGAGCAACCTCAGACCAACACAGACAACTGGAAAACCCCCCTGTCCTGGCAGGATTGCACCTGGACACACTGAAATGGTAAATACACATCAGTGTAGGGATGCCTTGTCCTGTCCAGCACAGTCTCTGTGCCACGAGGCAGGGGGTTGATATTCAATTAATATGGTGTTTCTTGACAGAAGGGCAAAATGAATTGCTCTTTGTAAATCTGCAAGTGTGCAGAATGGGGAGGGAGCTGAGAGCACACCCGTGGGTGTTTTAACTGGGGTGGATTCACTGCCAGCTCACTCTCTGAGGAAAACTGAGCCCAGTTTGTCCCATCTGCATCTGCCCTCCAGCTTGGACACAGCTTGGGACCTGTGCTGGAGAAGCTCTCACCCACAAGATGTGTTTCAGCAGGAAGAACAGCAGCTGTGGCCTTTTCTGGAGGAAAGAGAGGTGTGTTTTGCTCCCACAATAAATCCACACCTTTTCATGCTGGGAATGCAGAGTAGAATCCTGAAGTCCTCTGGCAATGCTCAAGCCCATCAGTAGGGATTGCTACGAGGTCTAGAATCTTCTCCTCCTCAATGGGAGTCTTTTACCACCTCATCTCTTATTCCACATCCCTCTGCCCCAGGGTGGTTGCAGGACAAAAGACCTTTTCTTCAGCATCTGGGAGCAATTGGAGCAAAATCCATGCCTTTCCCTATGGACTTGATGATCTTGGAGGTCTTTTTCAACCTGATTGTTTCTATAATTCTATGAAATGCAGTGGGGGAAATGGACAGTAAGGAATGGAGCAAGGCAAGGTAGACCACAGGTAAGGACTCCACCTCCAGCAAATGCAGAGCAGGTAGTGCTAAATAAAGCTATTTCATAATACAGCATAACTTATTTGATCCAAAGTCATGGTATTCCTGCTTTTTGGACAGCTGTTTCTCTTGCAGTTATTTTCCCATGCTGATGACTTTTTGGTCTGTGGGGTTCAGCCACCTCTCCTGTGCACGTGCCAAACTCTGGGAAATTGGTCCTGTGCTTTGAAAGAACAGATCCACTTTCTCATTTCAGGAAGGGTTTGCATGTGATTTGTGAGCCTGGAGAAGGAGAATGGAATATCAGAGTGCCAAATGAAGGCATGCCCAGCAAACAGAAGGACAAGGTGAAATCCAGGAGCCTTCAAAATTAATTGCTGGAACAACAGAGGAGTGTGAAGTGATGGGAGCTCACGGTGGCTAATTCAGACGGCTTCAGGTGCAAAGGTATATTTGTTCATGGCTCAGGGTTTTCATCTCGGTGCTGACAGGGTGATAATTCAGTCCTGTAAAGCAGCAAATTATCACTGCCTTCTTAGCATTAATTTCCCTCCCCAACAGACACCATAAAGAAATTAATACTTCCTCCTCAAGGCCTCGGTGCAGAGAATTTCCCATGGCAGGCCATGAGTTACAACTCTGTCTCCAAAGACACCCTGTAAATAGCACATCAGGATCTTAATTCATTAAATAAATCTAATGGCTTACCCAATCCATAACACACAGGATCTTTAATGCTCTTTCTGAAGAGGCTGTCAGGGCCTTTTTCCTCTCTCTGAGGCTTATGTAGAGCTCATGGCATGGGCACAGATGGAATTATCCAAACCTGCCCACCTACAGAAAGCAGAGTGTGTGTGTACAAAGGGTTGTGGGGAGGGTGCCAGACCTTCACCTGATATCTTGTGTCACTCCAGCAGAGCCCCTGTCCCCACAGCTCCATTAACAGGCCCAATTCCTCATGCTGACTGATTGCCTGAGGGCCTGTCACTGAATGCACAGGTCAAACTGGAGACAGTCCTGCACTGACGTGGGCCCTCTGGTGCCTTGTGAGGTCCAGGTGACTCCCTTCAAGCTTGTGGACTCACAGAACAGGATCACACAATGGTTTGGGTTGGAAGGGACCTTAAAGCTCATCTCATTCCAATCCCCTGCCATGGGCAGGGACACCTTCCAATAGACCAGGTTGCCCAAAAGCCCATCCAGCCTGGCCAGGGAACGTGCAGAAGCCCTTTCTGTTGCCTTTGACATTCCTGACCAGACTAATTTCTAACTGGGCCTTGGCTCCCCTAACCTTGTCTCTAACTGCCCATACAATTTGCCTGTTTTTTTCCCAGGCTGCCTCAGGTCCACCTTCTGAAAGCTTCTTTTTTTCCTCTGAGTTTTCTCAGCAGCTCCTTATCCATCCATGGAGGCCTCCTGGTGTTTTTTACCAATTTTCTCCTTGCTGGGACTCACCACTCCTGAGTTTGGAGGATGTGATCCCTGAATATCAACCAGCATCCTCGGGCCCCTCTGCCCTCCAGGGCTCTCACCCAAACTCTACCAAACAGGTCTCAAAAGAGGCAAAAATCTGCTCTCCTGAAGTCCAGGGCAGGAAGGTTGTTCCTTTTGAGGAGAGAATGGGTCTTACCAAGTATTGCTGTGTCTGTCCCTCTTTCTACCTGGGAAATGTGATATTTCAAACTCTTTGGTGTACGTGGCTATTTCTGTGTGTCTGGGTTTCCCCAGGGAGGGTGTCCCATGTCCCTGTGGTGGTTGGTTTCTGGGTTGGCTCCAGCTGGTCAGTCCTGTGGAGATGCCTTCAGCTGTTGGTGGTGAGATTTGGGAATCATGGAATGTGCTGAGTTGGAAGGGACCCACAAGGATCACCCAGTCCAACCCTCAGCCCTGCACAGGCCCATCCCCAAGAGTCACCCCCTGTGCCCCAGAGCATTATCCAAACACTCCTGCAGCTCTGGCAGCCTTGGGGCTGTGCCCGCTGCCCTGGGGAGCCTGCTCAGTGCCCACCACCCTCTGGGGGAAGAGCTTTTCCCTGAGATCCAACCTGACCCTGCCCTGGCACAGCTCCAGCCATTCCCTGGGTGCTGTCCCTGCCCTGGCACAGCTCCAGCCATTCCCTGGGTGCTGTCCCTGCCCTGGCACAGCTCCAGCCATTCCCTGGGTGCTGTCCCTGCCCTGGCACAGCTCCAGCCGTTCCCTGGGTGCTGTCCCTGCCATGGCACAGTTCCAGCCGTTCCCTGGGTGCTGTCCCTGGTCCCCACAGAGCAGAGCTCAGGGCCTGCCCCTCCTCTGAAGTTGTCCCTGCACTGAGGTCTCCCCTCAGTTTCCTCTTGTGCAGCTGAACACACCAAGTGCTCTCAGTGTCCCCCCACACTTCCCTTCAAGGCTCTTCTTCCTCCCTCTGCTCTGAGGTCACTTCAGGTTTATTATGTGCCTTGAAAGCAAATCCTGAAACCAAAGGAATTTTCATTCTGCAGCCACGTGGGGACACTGTGAGGTGGCAAAGGGCTCGTGTGAGCACGAGAGAGGGGTTTGAAAAATTTCATTTTACAAGAAAATGCTGAGCTGCTGTGAATATAATAATTAATCCTGAAAAATCTGCTGGAGCCCCGTGGTGTGTTTGTTTCTGCTCTAATTCATGCTGAAATGGGGGAAATTTTGCAAAGATTGTTTTCATTTCTAGCAAGATAATGCCCCAGCTTTGTCTTTCCTTTTTGATTAACGTAGAAGAGCAAAAGAAAATTAACTTGCTGCTGGACTAATTTAGTGGATGTTTCACCACCGAGCACAATTGGAGTGCTGAGCAGTGCCCTGCTGAATGAGACTGACAGGGAACATGGCAGGGTTTCCTGATTTACTGCTCTTTGGAGCATCACCAGTTTGATAGGACCTCCAATTTTACTTCTTTTTTATCTTTTTTAAAGGCTTGAGGGGGAAGGGATGGGAAGGAAAGAAAAGACCTCAGTCAGAAAGAGGTTTTGAATTCCTGGTTTTCCTGGTCTGGATTCAAGTGACATTTTCTGCTGAATCCATTACCACGATTCTGTACAAGTGATACACCAGGTCCCTTTGTCCCCTCTTCCCTTTGCAGGGGGAGAGGTGCCAACTGCACCCCAGCCCTGATAAACTTCATAATTAGCTTCCCTAATAAAGCATTTGATTTGAGTCCACGCTTTTGCTAATTGCAGCAGGAAGTTTTGGCAGAGCACTTTGCCTACTGCTGTGCCCAGAACTCCCCACGGACCCTGGGAACTGATACCCACCAGCCCCACAGCCCCACCGGAGTCCTGGGCTTCAGTCAGTCCCAGCAATTCAGAAGGAAAACAGTTCTCCATTTTCTCATTAAAAGATGAAAGAGAAGAGCTTTGGTCCGCCCCCAAATTCACTTTCCTTAAACACTGAGTGATAATTTCTCGCTGAGGAAGCTGCTCCTCTTTCATGGCCCCTGATTAGGAAAGACAATGGGATTAGTTCAAACCGAGTTGAGAGGCCTTGGTGACTCCTTTGCTGGCTAAATTGTGGACGAGGGTGGATAATGGGAGATTGATTAGGGTTAATAGACTTATTTTTACAGGTCACCCGCACAGCACTCTGGGTTGAGCTGCTCCAACACATATTATTGCGAGCCATAAATCAAGTGGCTTGGAGGGACTTCAGGGCTCCTCCATCCCTCCGGATTGTTGGGGAACAATTGCCTTTTGTCTGTCCGTTGCCAGTGCTACCCCTCCTGCCCCTCGACTCTTGGCAGGGCCTGATCCTGGGGGGCTCAGCACCTTCTCCCCAAAGGCCAAGCCCCTTGTAGAGCTGTGGAGAGGAGCTGGTGCTTGGCTGTGCTGAGCATCGCACAGGATCCGGCCCCAAAAGGACAGATGGGGGGTGGGGGGTAGGGGAGAGAGGCTGAGCTTCTTAAAGTGTGTTTTGTGGGTTTTATGCTCTGGGATGAATGGGAACCTTGCAACCAGCTCTGTGGCACTCCCAGGTTTGTTTTCTCTCATTTCTAAGGTTACTCAGAGTGTTCCAGCAGCTGGAACAACTGTGTGGGGGCTGTTGGTCCTGCTTGTGCCCCTTCCAAATGCCTCCAGTAGGAGCTTTCCAAAGGCACGGGGAGAAGGAGTGGCAGGAAGGACAATGAATTCCCAAAAGGTTTCAGGCTGTTCTGCCTCCACCATCTAAACGTGACCAGTGAGCACAGGAAAAGTCAACACCACTTGTAACCCCATGGGAGCTCTGCTTAAATTTCAGTGCCAGGTCAATGTTAAGTGGTTATTTGTATATATTGGTGTTGTAGTTTGGGATTATTATGTAAATTCTCTCCCCTGCCACTTAACTGCCCAGGCCAGCGGTTGACAAAAGAAGTAGTTAACTGTGATCGCTGGGGTGGGGGCAGGTTTGTCTCTTTTGGTTTTTTTTTGGATATTCTCCTCAGTCTTGGCTCGGCGGAACGGGGGAGTGGGGGCTCCAAGGAGGCAGGCTGCCCTGCTGGTTACTGCTGGGGTTTTTCCCTGGCTGTCTTGCCGCTGCCTACTTTGGATTACTTTTTCCTGCCGTGCTGCTACCTGCCTTGGATTTGCTGCTGGTCGCTCGTACCTTTTCTGCTTCTTGGACGGGGAACACAAGGGAAAGAGACTGAGTCCATCTGAAAGCCCACTGCTCGTCTGTTTCGCTGGAGAGGGACTGAAACTCACTCTGCAGCCAGCGGGCTGTGACAAGGACACTTAAGTATAACCTTTTCTCCCGGAGGAAAACCTGCTGGGTTTTGTTGTTGTTGTTTTTTTTTTTCCTCTTATGGTGTTGGGGAAGTGGGTTGCACTAGTCTGTTTACATATATATATATATATATATATATAGCAGTTATCCTTCTTGTATTAAAATTCCTTTTTCTTAAATTTGATAAAGAGTGGTGTGATTATTGAGGAGGAGGCCCCTCCCCTGCTTGTGGGTAAAACATTTTGGTTTTTCCCCTCAAACCGAGACATTTCTTGGCGCCCAACGTGTGGGGCTTGTAAACAAAGAAGGAATTTTACGTCTGAGGGAGATGGCAATGATGGACGTGCTTTTTGGAAGGGTGAGGCTCCAGAACACCTGCAATACATTGATGACATCATTGTGTGGGGGGACACAGCAGAAGAGGTTTTTCAGAAAGGAGAGAAAATCATCCAGATCCTTTTGGGAGCTGGCTTTGCCATCAAACGGAGTAAGGTTAAGGGACCAGCCCAAGAGATCCAGTTCCTGGGAGTGAAGTGGCAGGATGGACGCCGTCAGATTCCAACAGAAGTCATCAATAAGATCACAGCAATGTCTCCACCTACCAGCAAAAAGGAAACACAAGCCTTCCTGGGTGCCATAGGGTTCTGGAGGATGCATATCCCAGCATACAGTCAGATCGTAAGCCCTCTCTACTTGGTAACCCGTAAGAAGAATGATTTCCACTGGGGCCCTGAGCAGCAACAAGCCTTTGACCAGATCAAGCATGAGATTGCTCAGGCTGTAGCCCTTGGACCAGTCAGGACAGGACCAGACGTACAGAACATGCTCTACTCCGCCGCCGGGAATAATGGCCTGTCTTGGAGCCTTTGGCAGAAGGTGCCTGGTGAGACTCGAGGCCGACCACTTGGATTCTGGAGCCGAGGCTACAGAGGATCTGAAGCCAACTATACCCCCACAGAGAAAGAGATCCTAGCCGCCTATGAAGGAGTCCAAGCCGCCTCAGAGGTGATTGGCACAGAAGCACAGCTGTTTCTGGCACCTCGACTACCAGTGCTGAAGTGGATGTTGTCAGGACAGGCTGCCTCTACACATCACGCCACTGATGCTACCTGGAGCAAGTGGATTGCCCTGATTACGCAGCGCGCCCGTATAGGAAAATCAAATCGCCCTGGGATCCTGGAAATCATCACAAACTGGCCTGAAGGTGAAAATTTTGGTCTAGCAGATGAAGAGGAAGAGCAGGTGACACGTGCGGAAGAAGCTCCACCATACAATCAATTGCCAAAAGAGGAAATACGCTACGCCCTCTTCACCGATGGCTCCTGTCGCATTGTAGGGACTAATCGCAAATGGAAAGCAGCTGTATGGAGTCCCACACGACAAGTTGCAGAAGCTACTGAAGGAGAAGGTGGGTCGAGTCAGTTTGCAGAGCTTAAAGCCGTGCAGTTGGCCCTGGACATTGCTGAACGAGAGAAATGGCCAAAGCTTTACCTCTACACCGACTCATGGATGGTGGCCAATGCTCTCTGGGGATGGTTAGACCGATGGAAGAAAACCAATTGGAAACGCAGAGGAAAACCCATCTGGGCTGCCGATATATGGCAAGATATTGCCACCCGAGTAGAGAAGCTGATTGTGAGAGTCCGCCACGTAGACGCACACGTGCCCAAAAATCGGGCCAATGAGGAACATCTCAACAACCAACAGGCAGACCGAGCTGCGCAAGTGAAAGTATCACAGACAGATCTGGACTGGCAGCACAAGGGAGAGCTGTTCTTGGCTCGATGGGCCCATGATGCCTCGGGCCATCAGGGCAGAGATGCCACTTATAAATGGGCACGAGACCGAGGGGTGGATTTAACCATGGACATTATCTCTCAGGTTATCCACGACTGCGAGACATGTGCTGCCATTAAGCAGGCTAAGAGAGTGAAGCCCCTGTGGTATGGTGGACGCTGGGATAAGTATAAGTACGGGGAGGCCTGGCAGGTTGACTACATCACACTGCCACAGACCCGCCAAGGCAAGCGCTATGTGCTCACCATGGTGGAAGCAACCACAGGGTGGCTGGAGACACACCCAGTGCCTCACGCCACTGCTCGGAACACCATCCTAGGCCTGGAAAAACAAGTGCTGTGGCGACATGGCACCCCAGAACGAATTGAGTCAGATAATGGAACTCATTTCAAAAACAGCTTAGTTGCTACCTGGGCGAGAGAACATGGCATTGAGTGGGTGTATCATATCCCCTACCACGCACCAGCTGCCGGGAAAGTTGAGCGGTGTAATGGACTGTTGAAAACCACTTTAAAGGCATTGGGTGGAGGGACTTTCAAACACTGGGATCAACACTTAGCAAAGGCTACATGGCTAGTCAACACTAGAGGCTCTGTCAATCGAGCCGGCCCTGCCCAATCAGAACCCCTTCACACTGTAGATGGAGACAAAGTCCCTGTAATACACCTGAGAGGTATGCTAGGGAAAACAGTCTGGATCAACCCTGCCTCAGGCAAAGGCAAACCCATTCGTGGGGTTGTCTTTGCTCAAGGATCTGGTTCCACCTGGTGGGTGATGCAGGAAGATGGAGAGACACGATGTGTACCTCAAGGGGAACTTATCTCTGGGTAAACGACTCATATTACTGTATTTGTAAACACTTAATTATTTGAAAGAAAATTTAAGTTTAATGTAGAGTATCGGCATGGAAGAGAATTTAGGGGTGGATAATGTTGTAGTTTGGGATTATTATGTAAATTCTCTCCCCTGCCACTTAACTGCCCAGGCCAGCGGTTGACAAAAGAAGTAGTTAACTGTGATCGCTGGGGTGGGGGCAGGTTTGTCTCTTTTGGTTTTTTTTTGGATATTCTCCTCAGTCTTGGCTCGGCGGAACGGGGGAGTGGGGGCTCCAAGGAGGCAGGCTGCCCTGCTGGTTACTGCTGGGGTTTTTCCCTGGCTGTCTTGCCGCTGCCTACTTTGGATTACTTTTTCCTGCCGTGCTGCTACCTGCCTTGGATTTGCTGCTGGTCGCTCGTACCTTTTCTGCTTCTTGGACGGGGAACACAAGGGAAAGAGACTGAGTCCATCTGAAAGCCCACTGCTCGTCTGTTTCGCTGGAGAGGGACTGAAACTCACTCTGCAGCCAGCGGGCTGTGACAAGGACACTTAAGTATAACCTTTTCTCCCGGAGGAAAACCTGCTGGGTTTTGTTGTTGTTGTTTTTTTTTTTTCCTCTTATGGTGTTGGGGAAGTGGGTTGCACTAGTCTGTTTACATATATATATATATATATATATATAGCAGTTATCCTTCTTGTATTAAAATTCCTTTTTCTTAAATTTGATAAAGAGTGGTGTGATTATTGAGGAGGAGGCCCCTCCCCTGCTTGTGGGTAAAACATTTTGGTTTTTCCCCTCAAACCGAGACAATTGGATATTGCATGTGGAGAGTTTTCATTTAGAGAAGTCCAAAAGGGATGTTTTCTAACAGGTGGGGAGGGCAGGAAAAGCTTCCTTAGTGAAATGCATAGCAGGGGTTCTTTCAAGCAGGGTGAGGATCTGATCTGTCCTACAGCAGGAGGAATCTCTGCTGCCTTGCTGGAGGTTTATGCTTTTGCAAAATGTGAGCTCTTCTGGTTTTATACCATTGTAGCTTGATCCCAAAATGGGAGATCTCATTTTCTGCAGTGGGCACTGGCTCAAACACATTTTATTATTCCACTGCAATTCATGCTACAACAAACTGCAATAAAAATCCCCCACCCCAACAACATGCCATGGTGGGACAAGTGATTGCTGCCATGAGCTGTATCATTAAGTGCCAGCCCTGTGGAAAGCACTGGAGATTTTTTTTCCACTGGGATAATTGCCTAAAGGAAAGTGTCCTGTTTGCAAACTCAGAATTTTCCATGGGGAAATGCACATTTTTGCTGTTCTCCTCCCTCTCTGCCTCTTGCTTTTTCCCTCATGGGCACTGTCACATCAGGAATGTTCAGTTATTGTTTTCTTGAGGAAAAAAGAAGGGGTTTATTGGACTTCAGGAAACTCTGCACCTCTGCATGGAAACTCCAGGCTCAGTGCTCCTGATGCTGAGGGATGATGTGGGATGCTTTGGAGAGGCATTGCTGCTGCATTGGCACTGTTGGAACTGGGCACACCAGTGCAGTTACTGGTCATGGTCATGGCTCTGTGGTCCTGGAGCACACACAAAACACAGAATTATCCCGTGGGGCAGGTTAGGCTGACAGCAAAGGCAGGATGTACATTCCAGAGAAACCACTGACATGATCTCTGGGTGTTTCTGACTAAAGATTAGAGCAAAGAGCTTTAACTGCTTAAGCATTTCTAAAGAGCTGATGGCTGCAGTGTGTGAGAATTGCCTTGTGATGATCTGATCTCTTCCATCCTGCTTTTCCAGCCTTCCTTCTCCTCCCGCACCTCTCAGTGCACCCGTAATTGAAGCTTCACAGAGATATTTTTCTGGCCATGTAAGGGTATGTGGAGGCTTTGGGGAAATGATCTTCTCCAAAGAGGATATAGGATTAATTTCAGCATAGATCAGGTGTCATGCACTTGTATGGATCTGAAAGCAAAAGGAGGCAGGAATAAATGTCAGCACAGTGACCAGCTGGTGTACAGGGATGCACCAACCTGCAAGGGAGGGATCTTTGCTGTCACTGTAATAACAACTAATGTATTATTAGTTCTAACATGTTTTGTTCAAAGATGATGAAGTACTTCACCACAAAAATTCCTTGGAATGCTCCAGGGTTAGTTGTGTTCCATGTGACAGGAGGTTGTAACCAGGTGGGGGTCGACATCTTCTCCCAGGTAACATGTGACAGGATAAGGGAAAAAGGGCCTCAGCCTGTGCCAGAGGAGGTTCAGGTTGGAGACCAGGAGGAATTTCTTCACAAAAAGGTGGTTTGGCATTGGAAGAGGCTGCCCAGGGAGGTGGTGGAGTCCCCATCCCTGGAGGTGTCCAAGGAATGACTGGACATGGCACTCAGTGCTCTGGATGGGGGGACAAGGTGGGGATCAGGCACAGGTTGGACTTGATGGTCTTGGAGGTCTTTTCCAACCTATGATTCTATATAATTGATGTCTACACTTGTAAACCTGACACAGCCAGCTGTTCCATGGTGTGCCCAGGATCAAGTAGTTGTTCAGTGGAAAAGTTCTTGGAGTTCAAAGCTACTTCAACCCCTGGATGGGTCTGACAACATCAAGAGCTTCAGTGTAGATTACAGGACCACAGAATCCGAGAATGGTTTGGGTTGGAAGGGATCTTAAAGATCATCTCATTCCAACCCCTTGCCATGGGAAGGGACACCTTCCACAAGACAAGATTCCTTAGATGAATGAGTGTAAAGGAATTTAAAATCCCCCCTAAACTAAATTACACTTTGCATCATAAAAATTTTTGATCATCTTGTCAAAGGTATTTGCCACACTACACTTTATAACATCAACTGCACCTGTCCTGAGAACACACAGTGCCTGTCTGGGAGAAACTGCTCAAAGCACATAAATACAACACAGAACAAAATGAAATCTTAATCCCAGTGTTTCATTGAGGCCACACCTTGAGTGTTGTGTTCAGTTCTGAGCCCCTCAGGTCAGGAAAGAAATTGAGGGGCTGGAGCGGGGCCAGAGAAGAGCAACGAGGCTGGAGAAGGGACTGGAGCACAAGTGCTGTGGGGAGAGGCTGAGGGAGCTGGGGGCGTTCAGCTTGGAGAAGAGGAGGCTCAGAGGTGACCTCAGCACTGTCTGGAACTGCCTGAAGGGAAGTTGTGGCCAGGTGGAGGGTTGGTCTCTTCTCCCAGGCACTCAGCAATAGGACAAGGGGGCACGATGGGCTCAAGCTCTGCCAGGGGAAATTGAAGTTGGAGAGCAGAAAAAACTTCTTTGCAGAGAGAGTGCTCAGGGATTGGAATGGGCTGCCCAGAGAGGGGGTGGATTCCCCATCCCTGGAGGTTTTTCATCTGAGCTTGGCCGTGGCACTGAGTGCCATGATCTGGTAAAGGGACTGGAGTTGGCCCAAGGGTTGGACTTGATGATCTCAGAGGTCTTTTCCAACCCAATCGATTCTATGATTGTGCCTTGGGAAATGCCAGGGTGATCCTGAAGGACCAAGTTCAGTGCTGGTGGCAGGTCACTGCAGCCTGCCCCAGACTGGGGCGCTGTGAGTTCCCGCAGCAGGAATTGCAGCTGGAAGGCTCATCCCGGCTTCACTAACGCGGTGATCACGGATGGATGAGGTCACTGGGAGCAGCTTTTTGTGTGCATTTCCCTCCCCTTTTCGCACCGAGGCTTTCACTGCCCTCAGCAGCCACTCAAACACAGAACAACCTCCTCCCCAGCACTCCTTACATGACTCTCCTTCCCAAAAATGTCCTTACAAAGTGCATTTCCTCCCTGTGAATGTTTGAGAAAATGAACCGAACGATTCCCAGAGCTGCTGGAAGATGTTGGCACATCTTTATGCAAATTGAGAACTGTGAATAACTTTTGGCAGTCTTGTCCTGCCTCACAGCACTGAAGTCCCAACAGAATGTAGGTGAAGTCGATGACAACTTTCTAATAACAATGACATCCGGGCAGATCAAGCATGTGTATCACATGTTATGTCTTCACTATTAAAGGAGAGGTGTTTTTACACAGAGATAATTACTAGAGATATCCACCTCGGTGTCCATTGCAAACAGTGATAAGATGGTGTTACCTTCCAGTGACTGGCTGGCTTTTCTTCACTAGGTATATCTAGGCAAAATCTGTAATTCTTTGTCTAGACAATGATCTCACAACAGGAGAATGAACTTCAATTAGCTGTTTTGATGGGAAAAACCTTTTGTGTAATGGAGACAAAGCCAGAGCACTTATGAGCAACCCTACAATAACAAACCTGTGTGTGTATAAACACAGGAGAGAAGGAAGGGGGTGGCAACAGCTGGAAGATTTAATTTCAAAGTGTCACGTTGTTGTTGCAGATGCTGCCAAGCACCTGCCTTCGTGATGGGGTGAAAGGCAAATTTGGCTGCTCTTTATCCACAGCTCATGTCAAGTGGAAGAAGGGCAGGGGGCATTTTCCCTGCTCAAGGTGCCTTTGGAAAGTGCTAAACTGGGCAATGGGAAGAGGTGAATGCAGAAACCACATGGCCATGTCTTTAAAGAGCTGTCAGGGCTGTGGTAGTGAAGTGCTGTTGGTGAAAGGAAAAGCTTTAGGTCATCCCTGGCATCCCTGCAAGATAATGAGGTGCCCAAACCTCTGCCCTTCTGGCAATCGTGGGCCCTGAAGTGCTACAGTCAAGAATGGTTTATGCTCTTTAAATAAAAAACTGGATTTTCAGGCTGGTTCTGTACAGGCTGTGAACTCCCCAGCTGCCCTCCCCAGGTGCAGACCCTTCAGAGGGTCTCCAGGGACCCCCATCACTGGGGTGATGAGAGTGGCATGTGATGCCCAATAACTGATGTCATACCAAGGCTGCCTGATCCAACAGGCTGGGCTTCTCTGCTTTCCCAGCCCAGCTCTGCTGGAAACACAATTTCTGTTGAGTGTGAATAGCACCTAGAAAAGAAAGCCAAAACCCCAGAAGGAACTTCATCTGCCTTTCCCTTCTGCAAAAAGGAGGAGGACGACAATAGCACAAGGCATTGGCTGTTCAGTACAACTCCAGCTCTTGATTTTGGACCATAATGAGGGTTAGGTTGATAAAACTCAGTCTTTTTTGGATGAAATATAAGAAGTCCTGGTGCTTGGTAAGATCTTGGGGAGACTGGTATAGGATGTTTAAGTCCCAGTACTGACTAGAGCCCTCCCTGGATCCAGATTCTCAGTTTTATGCAGTCACAGAGCAAGAAGCATTCTCTGGACTGAACATCCCACAGCCCTGGAGCTGGAACTCTCTGCAGCCTTGGTGTTTGCTCCCAGCTGCTTCTCCCAGTGCTCTGATGCTGCCTGTGAACATCCATGTGTAATATTTCCACGTTGGGAGGTTGGAGCAGCCAGAGAGTGTGTAGGAAGGGACACAGGAGGAGAGCACAGCAAGCAGCACCTTCTCTGCTGACAACTCCTAAGAGAGTGCAGAAATGAGTAAACCTGAAAAACGAGTGTCCCTTGTGATTAAGGGAGTTTTGCATATGGATGAGAAGCTAAGCTGAAGCAGTTCTGCTCTGGGAATGGCTTTATGTGCTGCTGGTGCCAGCCCAAGGCACAAGAATTCTGTGTTTATTCCCAGTGCCATCCCTGTGGTCCCCTCAGAGCTCACAAACAGGGGCTCTGGCTGGAGCCCTTTGCCCCCACATCCTGAGTTGAACAGGGATGGGAAGGAGGCTGGGCTGGCACTGAGGTTGTGTCTGTGGGTTCAGGAGGTTTAGGTGTCCAAGTAGAGCCTCTGATTGCTTAAGGCTCCTCTGTACAGATCAGTTCTGTGTTTTATAGACCCTAATGGGTCCTGGCCCTCTTAAGGCACCTGTCCTCCCACCCCCCACATTGACCAAGCCCCTCACTATGGGTGTCTCACTCAAAAATTGACCTGAATTTGGATGGTTAGACAGATGCAGAAGGGCTGGAGCACAGAGGAAAGCCAAGGAATTGCTGCAAAATGGAGAGGTATCCAGTATGGAAAAGGGTAATTCAATGAACATGTCCTGTCAGGCTGAGTGGCTTTTGTTCCTGAGGACTCTGGTCAGGGTGGAGGTTGGTGTTGGTGTTAGGGGATGATCCTGAGGGTGTCACCCTGTGAAGGGGCAGCAGTGGGGGCTGAAGGGAAAAGCTGTGGAGAGGTCAGTGTGTTTGCACGTGGCTCCCACACGTGCAGCCTCTTGTTCAGAGCTCTTCTAGAACTGTGGAGTTGTCACAGGCTATGAAAGAGGACAAACAGGCCCTGCTACACCAGAGTCCAACCATGGGTGTCCATCCCACAGCACTGAAAGGCTGAACCTCCCTGGGCTGTGTCAGAGGTGTCTCACTGAGGGCTGTTGAGTTCTCTCCTTGTGCAGAGGGTTATTCTCATAAATAGTGGCTGCTCTTGGTGCTCTCCTTACCCTCAGGTTTGTCTCCATAGAGAAGATCCAGAGCCACCCTGATCCTGGTCATGTTCCCAAGGGATATCCATGGGAATGAAAGGAAGAGCTGGAGGTTTTCCAGTTTTTTCTGAATCAGCTCTCACACCAACTGCAGCCCATGGGATATCCCTTGGGGGGGACCTTCTGCTCCTCTTCAAAGCAGAGCATTAAATACATCTCAGCTTTCGTGTCGACATCAGTGTGGACTCAGATCATTCATCAAAGATGGCTTTTGATCAGACTCCCCTTGGGAGGGTCCTCTCAGCAGTAGATTTGAACCAGGGAG
Organism: Pithys albifrons albifrons; assembly: GCF_047495875.1. Lineage (NCBI taxonomy): Eukaryota > Metazoa > Chordata > Aves > Passeriformes > Thamnophilidae > Pithys > Pithys albifrons. The sequence continues at coordinate 9,966,197 of NC_092476.1, read as the reverse complement.
GGACAAAAGAAAGACAAGATGAGGAAATAATAATACGCTTTAAGCATTGCCCTTCGTTAATATCTTCAATAAACAAACATGTACATCTGAATATTACTTTCTCTTACACACCCACTGTTATCACTCAGCTCTATTCCACATGAAAGCACACTTGTCATAAGCCATTTCAACTCCCATCCCAAGTTAATATATTAGCACTCATTTCATTTGCATTTTAATGGCGAGACTACACTTTTCAAATAAATGAGTGCACTTTATCAAAGGATTACTTCAGTTTGACTGTAATGCTGCTCTGCTGTGCGGGAATCAGGGAGGGAGGAGGTTGAAAAAAAGCCCTGCAAAGCAGAGCCACTGGGTTCAAGAGCTCCAACCCTGCTCTTTGCAACTCCATCTCAGTAATGAGGGGGGAAATAGCAATGCTGAAGTGTCCTGGTTGCTGCTCCTGGGCTGGAGGGAGATGCTGATTATGTAACTTCGCTCCCATGTTTTGTTCTGTGCATGGATTCCTCCAGGGAACATCATTAAGGGCCATAGGTGGCCTGAAATGAACCTGTGCATAGAGATCCTTGGGGTTTCTCTCTATCCAGGCTTTCAATCTCCACTGTGTGGCTGAAGCTTGGTCTAATGTAGGGCCTATTTCCCTGGCAGATCAGAGCAGCCTCCTGTAGAGATGGGGCAGGATCCAGCACCCCTGACTCAGAGGAGGGAAGTGACCACACTGTGGGCTCAGCTGGAAAGTTCTAGGACTAAAAAGCCAGAAGATACACATAAAAATAAACTTGTCCTGTACTTAGGAGGTAGAAAGTCACACGAAGCTGCACATGGCATGCTAAATCTCTAGGGAGGAAATAAAGCAAGAGAATATCAGGAATGGAGAATGCAGTCTGCATGGTGAGATCTGTAGCAGTGCCTGCTCTGCCCAAAACAGCACTGATTCTCATCTTTCCAGAGGAAACAAGCAGAATATGCCTGGATGCTTTTGGTGCTGGCTCCTGGCTTGACCTGGGATGGAACATCCTTTGGCTACACCAGGTGCCAGCAGAGGGGCTGCCAACCCTTTGAGGGCCCAGCCTGGCTGCTGAGCTGAGCTGGTGAGGGTGATAAAGGTGGAAACAGCCCCAGCTGGGTGCTCTGGGGGATAGAGGGAGATGTGTTATGGCAGCACTGTGAGAAAGCTGCTGAAAAGGTCTGTGGGGGCTCCTGCAGAAGGCTGAGCATCCTGGGGGTGGATGTGGTGGGATCTGCCTGGGGAGGGGGTGGAAAGCCTAAAGAGCTTTTCTGGCTGTTTGTTTTACTCTGAAGTCTTTCCCTTTCATGAGTGCTGGGAGAGTTTGGAGATGGCAGTGGTGTCCTCAGGTCCTCCTTTCCTGCTGAGTTGACCACCTGCTTGGTGAAGTGCTGCTCACAGGGAAATGTGGTGTAAAGTTGCCCATGTTTGGGGTTTGCTGTTTGATATCAGGCTGCATGCAAAGTTTTCTCTAGCTGAGAGAAAAATATCACCAAATTTTAAATTTCCTCCTTTCCTATGACTGTAATTCCATTTATCAGTTTCTGCTTGCTGGAGAAAACTGGTTTATATTTATATTTATAGACAATCAAATTGTCCATAGACATCAGGAAGTTTTATTCTAAAATTTAAGCCAACCTTAGCTCAAATTGAAACAAAGGCAGGATGTCAGGTTCCATTTATTGATGGGAATGCTGCTGTGGCAAACACTGTAAAAACAACAACAACAACAACAAGAAATCTCTGGATTAAACCCTGCATTAAATGGAGGAGGATAATGAAGTGATCTGGAGCATTATTTGCAACACAGGCTGTGATAATGAAGGATGCTGGGGAGCTCTAATGTGTGAAATGTTGGTGGAGATAATAGAAATCTTTAGTAGCTTTGCTTTTAATTTTTTCTCATTTTTTTCCCTCCTTTTTTCATTAACAAACCAACCATGAGCTGCCAAGGAACCCCTTCCACTGCCCGTTTGTTCCAGGGCTTCATCCTGACTAAAAGCCAAGTGTTAGTAACTAACTAACCAAACTGGTTAGTAACTAGAGGTGCTTTATTTCATCAGAAGTTTACATGTTGACAGAGTTTATCCAACCCAGGAAGGGACAGATCATGGATGGAAGCAGCAGGTTCTTCTGGAGAGAGTCCAGAGTGGATGTTCCTGTTGAGGTTTCAGGATTTCTCCTTCTTTGTGTCCTGTGGTGGCATCCTGGGAGTCAAAGGTTCTAGACCAGTGAGCAATGAGGTACAATAGGAGTGACCTGTGGGGATAAACTGGTGCTAAGGAGCTGAATTTCATGTTTTGTACCTTTTGCAGCTTTTTCTGTTGGGATGTTTCTAGTTTGAAGAGGAGGCTCAGAGGTGACCTCAGCACTGTCTATAACTCCCTGAAAGGAAGTTCTGGCCAGGTGGGGGTTGGTCTCTTCTCCCAGGCACTCAGCAATAGGACAAGGGGACATGATGGGCTCAAGCTCTGCCAGGGGAAATTTAAGTTGGATATCAGAAAAAAATTTTTTCCAGAGAGAGTGCTCAGGGATTGGAATGGGCTGCCCAGAGAGGGAGTGGATTCCCCATCCCTGGAGGTTTTTAAATGCAGATTGGCCGTGGCACTGAGTGCCATGATCTGGTAAAGGGACTGGAGTTGGCCCAAGGGTTGGACTTGATGATCTCGGAGGTCTTTTCCAACCCAATCCATTCTATGATTCTGTGATTCTATGATTCTATGAACTTATGGGTTGGTCTCCCCCAAAAGCTGAGGCATGTTGGATCCATCTTCTATTTGGGGTTTTGTCTCCATGGAGTGTCCTCATTTTTAGGATGTGCCTTTCCTTGTGGTCTAGAACTCTGCCCCTCCATCCCTCCTGTGCTGGGGAAGGGGGCACAGACCAGCCCTGCCCCAGAGCAGCAGCCTGGCTGTGTTATGGCTCAGAGGAGTTGTAACAAATTCACTGATTAATTGCCTTGAGGACTCTGCACAGAGCAACAGGTATTGCTGGAAGGGCTGTTGGAATCTGAGGATCACTCCAAGATTAAGAGACCTGAGGTGGAGCCCACAAAATGACAGGGAGAGGGCAAAGGGATACCAGCTGTTAGTTGGTCTCCTATTCATAATTTGAGGTAGGTAGGGGAAGTCTTGCTGGAAATCATGAGGTTCCTGCTAATTCTGCTGGTGAAATGCCTTTGATTTATTCCTGGTGTGTGTGTGCCCTGAAAGACCTAAATAACCTCTGGACTGCAGCTTTTCTGGAAGGCAACACGCAGAAGGTCTTTCTGGTAAACTCACCCAGTGCTGGTGCAGGTGGACAATAATTCCAGGGCTGAGGCTGAGCACAGGGAGGGAGAAGAGCCCATCCCTGGGGCCTCTTGCTCACAACTGTCCTGCTGCAGGTGGCACCGAGGTGGCAATCTGCACCTTTACTGGCCTGGTGCTGGCAAACCTCCAGCAAATACCATGAACTTCACTTGTTACTCGTCAATACTTCAGTTGTTACACTTCTTACCACTCACTTCAACTATTTCCCAAACACTGACTCCCCTGAACAAGTTTAGAACAGTTCCTGAGGCGTGCATGGACAGAGCTGCCTGCATTCCTCCTTGGTTACACCTCCTGCTGCTCAGGCCTGGGCTGAGTGTGGGACTGGCTGTGTTTATACCATCAAATCTCTTTTGCATTGTCCAGGATTTGAGTTGTGTCATTCCCAAAAAGCTGAGGCAGGCAGCAAGGCTTGGGATCGCTCCGGGAGCCTGGAGCAGGAGGATCTTTGCAGGCACACATCCATTGAAAGTGGAGGTGATGGGACACCTCCAAGAGCACACTTTGGGAAAAATCCCATGGCTGTGATGTTTGACACAGGTTCAGGGAGCTGCTACTCCTGCTGGGCACTGACAGAGTCTGCCCGGCCCCTGCCCTGCCCTGTTTGATGGATTGTCCTAGTTCAGCAGGTGGGACCAGCTATCACTGTGTGGGGGTGATCAAAGCTGTGTATTCTACCCCCTCTATTCATTCCCCAAGGACAATGGGCCATTAGCAGCAGCTGCCCAGGGAGTCATTGGCACCTTCACACCCAGCCTGAGGGGGCGGAGCTGCTAATGGGCCATCAACAGTTCAATACCCCCTGGCTCCCAGAGTTAATCACCCATTGTGTGAGTCCCCGCTCTGGGGGAGGGACTGGGTGCTCCCTGAGGGTACATAAGTGGGGGGTAAGACCTCAGGAGGGTCTTGTCAGATCCAGAGGAGCAGCAGGACCTCAACAGGAGTAGACCACTGCTCTTGACTAGAGTACAACCTCCATTCTTGACCAGACTCCAGCCATCACCTGCACCAACAGGTTTCTCACTTCCTTTTGCTTTGGACTTGGGGGGAACCATGCAGGTCTCAGCACAAGGGCAAACAAACTCCTTTGGGTTTGTGCCCCAGGACACTGGGTTATACTGCTGGGTTTTGTGAGTTTAAAGCAATTTCTCTTTGTGTCAGTGTATTTATGGTAACATCTTTCATTAAATTATAACTCTGACTTATAATCTCTCTTGTGGTGGGTCCATTTCTCCTGCTGGTTTATCTTTAAACCAGCACATGGATGAAGGTTACAGCTCCATGGGAGTTTCCAGTGTGGTCCTGGGGCTTGCTCCCTCTTTGTTTAGCTGATGTCTCCAGATGGCCTTTGTGCTCTGACCCTCTTCCTTCCCTGACTAGTGGCTTTTCAGTGCCATCCATCTTCCTTGGGGTTTGACAGGGTGGAGAGCATCAGGCTCAGCCCAGAGGGGAGATTTGTCCTCATCCTGTGCCAGGATGTTTTAGAACTGAGTGTACAATGTTATCAGCATCACTGAGTCTTGGCCCTCAGGGGGCATCATGGTGGCAGTAGACAGGTCTTCTGCTCCTCTCCACTTCCATACTCTGTTGCTTTGTGTAGCTGTGGGGCTGCAGCTCTGAGATGGTTCTTCACTTCTCTTGAGAAAGAAAGGGTGGGGTTAGGGCATGCCCATCACTATGGGAGAAGCCTCAGCTGAGCCTGCCCATGTGTATCATGCTGATGGTGATAAATGATGATATTTGGGACCTGGGATGAGCCTGTGGCTCTCCATGCATGCTTTTCATCCTGGGTATCACCTAAGGGAGAACTCCAGGGACCAGGAGTGACACAGCAGAGCTAAACACAACCAGAGATGATGCAGAGGCAACAAGCTGGGTCCCTTCATCTCACTGTCAGAGATCCTAAATGTGTAAGGATTTCCCAGGATTTGTAAACACTTCTTGAATAATGTGGGCCACCCAAATGCTTGTGAGCAATAAACAGCAAAAGAAACATGTAAACAGAATGATAATTTGGAAATATATCAGTAACTGGTTTTTAAGATTAATTCATCATCTCCACTGGAAAAGTCAAGGATGCCTTAAATGATGGTACCAACCCCACCACCACTTAACATATACTTGGCTTTACCTGTGCACATTATTATCTTCCTTCAAGTCCATAAGTTAGATCCTACTCCCAGTATTCAACTGCCATTGGATGAAGCCAGAGCCTGCACTGGAGTACAAGATGAGGTGAATTACAGCTCCTGCTGTGCTGAGATGGGACCTGCACCCACTCTGAGGGGATGGTGCTGTGCCCTGCTTAGAGATGTGGAGCTGTCTTACAGGCAGAAAGCTGGTAAGAAATCCAGGGAACCTCTGGCAGGTTGAGGAGGTAAATTTGGGATACCTGGGCAGGGTGAATCAGCTCAGGCTCCAAGTGTGGTGTCTTCTGTCAGCTGGAGGGACAATCAGATGCTGCATGTGTGGTAATGCTCAATATCTGCCAGCCCCATTGCACCCCTAAATGAGGGTTTCAGTGCCTTCATTTGTATAAGTAACTACATCTTTATTTGCTCTGTGTGTGTTAAAATTAAGAGTTGGGTTTTGTTTATTTTTGGTGATTTTTTTTTCACTAGACCTAAGATTTGCATGTCAAAAGAACTGCAGGAAGTATAATTTAAGGGATTAACAAGACATTATCTAGTTCAGTGCCTAATCCATGTGGAATCAGCTCCACCTTTGTCATCCTGAGACATTTTTGTGGAATTTACTCTTACAGGATGGCAGCAATGAGATGCTCAAGCTTTCAGTGGGGACTGGTTTAACTGAACACCCTGGCACCACTACCCTGGGGAAATGGGATCCCAGCTGGGTGGGAAATGATGGGCTGGGACTGGGGAGATGTACCTGGCTGGGAGCTGCCAGCTCTGTGCCCTACACTTGGATGATGCCTGGGAGATGCCCTGCCCTGAGGAAAACCCATGTCTGCAATGGAAAAACAAACTGGGATCATATAGTGGTAAGTGATGTGTTAATGAGGAAGTGATTTTTGTGAATAATCCTGATTTTCCATCTCCCAGAAGAGGGGATGACTTGCTCCTAAGAGCAGATCCCCAGGAAAACCTCTAAGTTATAATGCCCCCTTGCCCCAAATATCTTCCTGTAACAGCTACATTTAACATGTGCCAGGCAGTTTGTAGCATAACTTGGGCTCTGTTCACTGCCAATGATGCACATTTTTAAATAAAGCCATCACATGGTGCTAAACTGAATGCCTTTGAGAGATACAAGTGCAGAGTTGGCTCACCCAGAGAGTCTGTAATCCTGGGGGGGGGGGAAACAAAGGAAAAATTAAAAAGGAAAAGCTTGATTTGACAACCCCACCAAAACCAGGGTTTATGGTGACCTGCACTCTTTGTGTGTGAACTTGAAAATCCCTGCTAGTCTTACACGTGCTGTTCTTGTGTGGTAACATCAGGGCTAATTGTGCTCTAGTTCTGCAGGTTGCATGTTTTGCTCTTTTAAATGCTGGAGTTATGTTACTGCAACCTAATCCCCTGGGACTGCTTGTAGTCTTGAAAAGCTGGGAATAAAAATCACAGGTCCAGTTCTCTGGAGACTCTTGGGAGTAACTACTCAGTGTCAGCAGACCTGATGTGGTTTCATGGTGTTACCTCTCCCTGTCCTCTAAAATACAGCAATTAAAGCTACAACTCAGCCCAGGGGTGCTCCTGTCTGGCCTTGAAGTGTGTGACTCCATGAATGACTATGCTGGGAGAAAGAAAATGCAAAAGAACAAGGGAATATGCCCAGATTATCATTAAAATAAAGCTATTACAGTACTTTTCCAGCCTCTAAAATTAAGGCTACAGGTGATAAAACAGCAGTGGTGCTATGAGCCTTTTTCAAGTAGGTTTTTATTCCTAACCCAGGCTTGGTTTAGAGCAATTGTACTGGACAACCCATCCATTTCCATAGTAAGAGAGCTCATATTTAAAGTGTTGCCTTATGGGGGTTTCTTTGCATCCTTAATGCTTTGCCATTCAATAGCTCTGTGCTTTGCAGAGCCCTGGAGATAAAAGAACCAATATTGCTTCAAAGGTTATTTCTAGCACAGGAGTAGTTAAGAAACTGTCTGCACACAAATGACAAATTATTGTAATCCGAACAAAGAGCAGGGCAGGAAAGATCCCACCAGTTGGAAACTCAAAAGAAGCAATAGGCAAAGATTAAAAGATGGGTTAAAAGAAGAGCTCTGATGCTCCCAAATGGAGCACTGGGGCTAATTGGTACAAATGAAGGACTGTTCAGGAGCAGACCTGAAGATGAATTGCCAAGTTCTTGTCCTTCTCTCATGAGCTGGAGTGGCCCCTCGAGCAGCACTGCCAGGGCTCTGTGAATTCTCTAATTCCCACGTGCTCACAGCACTGGTGGGAGTCCTGTGCTCCTGGGGCTGGCCTGCCTGCCTTGACAGGGAGGAGGAGGCTGAGCTTGCACTGCCTCAGCTGTGAAATCAGAAGGAAAATATTCCTGTGCAGTGCATTTCTTTCCTAATCTCATTTTATCAGCCTGGTTGGCAGCTCAGTACCATTTGTTAGAATCACAGACTATTCTGAGTTGGAAGGACCCCCAAGGATCATCGAGTCCAACTCTTAAGTCAATGGCCCACACAGGGGATTGAACCCAAGACCTTGGGATTATTACAACCAAGTTTTAACCAAGTGAGCTGATCTCAGGGTCCCAGGTTGCATGGTGGGAATAACACTGGTGTAGGAATTGCTCTCAAGTTTGGAGATATGGGATGACAGAGCACAGTGCTCCTTTCTGTCCTTAAAACATGCAAGTGCCCTCTGCTCCTGTGTGAGCAAAGGAAAAAATCTCTGAGGCCTATGGACACTTCTGAGATGGGAGTAGAGCAGCTGGTTAGGCAAGTCGGGTAGTGCCTCCTGGGATTTATTTTCTGGGATTCCTGTGCAAAAAGCAGGTGCCTGGTATGGAAGGCTGTATTTGAGGGAATGGCAGAGAGGATGTGTCTTGCTGTTTGTCAGACACAGGCTCCTTCTGGTGAGTGAGAAGGTGACAAGGATATGCCTCTTGGCATTGCCCCTCCAGCCTTTGGGAGCACCAGCAGCAGGAGCTGTGGGATTCATCAATGGAAGTGCTTCAGTTGACCAAAAGGGAGTTGTCTCCTGCTCTTCCTATGGTGGCTTTTATTGTTAGACATGCAAGAAGAGTGTGTGACATGAGAACATGCTGCTGGAAGGCTCTTCAGGGAGAGGCACTGAGGAAAGCAAGAGCCAGGAGAAGCAGGAGCAGATATCCCTGCTGGCACAGCCAGGGCCACCAGAGCTCATGGCAGCATTCACAGCATTCCTGATAGAGAGAGATTTTGGGTGTGGAAACTCAAGCCAAACCCCCAAGGTCTGCTTAGTTTGAGTGTAAAGACTTGATTTGCATTATAGTTATCACTGGGCTTGCTTGGCACTTTATCAGTGGTTAATCAGCTCTTTGCAGAGCTTGGCTTGGTTTGGTTTTAGCTTGGCAGCAGGACCTGTGCCTGAGCAGTTTACCTTGGCTTTGCATTTCGTTGCTGATCTCTGCTTGTGCACAGGAAACCAAAGCTGTGAGAAGGGCAGAAGGGTCTGGGCTGCACCTGAGAGATGCCATTCCATTGCTTGTTTGGAGCTGTGTGGGTGACAAGGTCATCCCAGCTCATAAAGAGCCTGAATCTCATATTGACACCCACCAAGGATGGTGGGAGACAGGGATGTAGGGATTGCTGCAGCCCATGGAGCACAGAGATCCCCTACAGGATTTGTCCATATCTTACCTGTCATTTTCTCAAACTTAGTGTTTTTCAAGCTACAAACTCACTTTTTTTTTATGTTGTGCAGAACCACAGCAATGTGACAAACTCATTTCACCTGATGCAGTTGGTGATCACTGATGCAGTTGGTGATCACTGATGCAGTTGTTGGTTACAGTGGGCCAAGAGGTGATGGTGTGATGGGCTCAGTCTTCACAGCATCCCACATGCTGTGGCTCTGCTCAGGTGGGGTTTCAAAACCACCAATTTTTGTTTCATCTCCCATCAATACTTGAGTCTGAAAAGTATTGATGTCTCAACAACTGAGCAAAAATTGTGTGAACTCCCCCCTGACGGGTTTTGACTTAAAAAGGGGACTTGGAGGTGCAGAGAATTTTTGAGCTAGATGATATCTCTGGGAAATTATATCTGTATCCACTGGAAAATTTTCCTGTCCTGGAATGTAACAGCCTGAATCCTGTCATGGTTTCCTCTTAGCAATGTGTGCTGTAACCCAGACCAGACCTGGAGATCTGGAGTTTCAACATAAGAAACATGGAAACCAGCTGTAATTTTGCTATTGCAGTCCCAGGGAAAAATCAGCAGAGCTTCAAGATGAAGTGTTGGAGCTCTTGAGGGTAATAAAAAGACACAGTAGTTTCCCAAGCTAAATAGGACAGTGCAGCTTCCAAGGTCCCATGGGGACTATTGCAAGGCTGATTGTATAGAAATGATACTATCCATTTCCTGGCAGTCTAGAGGAGAGTTGGGCTCATTACTAGATCACAAACATCCTTCATTGTCCATTACAGGAGTAAGAAAGCCAACACTTTGCCTTGACACCATAATAGTTCATAGAATCATAGAACCCCAGAAGGGTTTGGGTTGGAAAGTTCCTCTCATTCCTACTCACTGCCATGGGCAGGGTCACCTTCCACCAGACCAGGTTGCTCCAAGTCCCATCCAACCTGGCCTTGGCCTTTAAGAGGAAGGAATCTGTCTTGCCAAGTGCTGAGTTGTTCTTCTCTATTTTAAATAAGTATGACAAAAATTGGTAATTAAACTCTTCTTGATCCTTCTGATCCCATGACAAATTACTTGTCCTTTGATTGGGCAGATGTGATTCTGGGGCTCTGGTTTGGAAAGGCCTTGTTCAAAATGTGGAAAGGAAAAAAAAATAGAGTTGCCATAAAGCTGGGCATGAAGGTTCCTTGTTAAACAGGCATAAAGTACTAGGAGAGTGATAAGTGCATTCCTATTTTGATACTAAAATGGTTCTTCAGTGCTAAATGAAGTCCCTGCTCTGAGTGACAATATCCATTTGGGGCTCTCTGGGCTCTGTTTATGGTGATGTGATGGTTCCTTGGTGCTTGTGCATCCTTCTGGCATGAGAGGGGCTCGTGGAGCATTCCCCTGCCACTGGGCACATTCCTGCTGTGTTTTTGCCCTGGGTTCATGTGCTGCTTTGCCTTCAGGCAGCTGCTGTTTGCCTGGACAGTGGTTTGGTGAGGTATTTTGTGGAGTGCTGTTTGAGACAAGCTCAACCAGGTGCTCTCAAACCACAAACACCTTGAGGGCTTAACATTAAAGTTAAGATGATCTTTACAGAGCAAAGGAACTTCTCATGAATTTGCTGTGTCTTTGTGTCCACAAATCCTCGGTGGAGGATGTTTCTCACTGTTGGAGACCCTGAGATTGCCTCTTGTCCTAGTTCAGCAGGAGGGACCAGCTACCACCGTGTGTGGGGTGATCAAAGCTGTGTATTCTACCCCCTCTAGTCATTCCCCAAGGACAATGGACCATGAGCAGCAGCTGCCCATTGGCACCTTCACACCCAGCCTGAGGGGGCGTGGCTGCCAATGGGCCATCAACAGTTCAACAATACCCCCTGGCTCCAGAGTTAATCACCCATTGTGTGAGTCCCTGCCCTGAGGGAGGGACTGGGTGCTGCCTGAGGGTACATAAGTGGGGGGTAAGAAGACCTCGGGAACTTCTCGTCGGATCCAGAGGAGCAGCAGGACCTCGACAGGAGGAGATCCCCGCTCTTGACCAGACTACAACTGCCACTCTTAACCAGACCACAGCCCTCACCTGCACCAACAGGTTTTTCACTTCCTTTTGCTCTGGACTTGGGGGAGCCACAGAGGTCTCAGCACAAGGGCAAACAAACCCCCTTGGGTTTGTGCCCCAGGACACTGGGTTATACTGCTGGGGTTTGTGAGTTGAAAGCAATTTCCCTTTTGTGTCAGTGTATTTATTGTAATATTATTATTAAATTTTAGCTCTGACTTATAATCTCTCTCGTGGTGAGTTCATGTTCCCTGCTGGTTCACCTTTAAACCAGCACACCTCTGCTCATCTGTAGGACCTCATGATCTTCTCCCTCAGCACTCAGAAATGCTTGCACATCAGGGCACCTGAGCTGGGATATGGGTTGTTAATGCATAATATCCACAGTGGGAGTTAGTCCCCCTCTTCACAACGTTGCCATTACACTGAAGAAACCCTCTCTATCCACATCATAAAGATGATTCTTAGCAATGGAGAAACAGAGGAGAAGAGTTCTCCATCAAATTTTAATGTGTAGCTACTGCCTGGGCTGACAGGGGGAACATCTCCAGAACTTCTGGGAGCAAGGGAAAATAGATTTCCATTGCAATAACTGCCTGTTCCGGCTCTGTTTTAGCACCCCTGAGAAATGCCTGTGTACACACCTTAAATACTTCCAGGCATATTGAACAAACCTGTCCAAATAACTCCCCTGATTAAACATGTCATTACTCGAGGTTAGCTCTGCATATGTGTGCTCTGCCAGGGTTAAAGGAGGGCTGAATTCCTTGGATTTAAACCTGCCTTGACTAATTTTAGTAGGTTCCATAAATAGCCCTCCCAAATACTTGAGCAATTCATGTTCTACTCTCTAAAGGCAGAAAAGGTTTCTTAGGTAATGGAAAAAGTGGTGATTAGTGAGGGTTGGGGATGAAAAGAGGATATGAAAGTAGCATAGAAATCCTTTCATATATCACTCGCTGTTCCTGAGGCATTTTCTTCTCCTTGTCTTGACTTTAAATTTCCCTGTAGTATGTGAGAGAATCTGCCTCCTAAATTCACACTCTCCAAAATTATTTTACCTCGCCTTTCTGTGTGAAAATATACTCCCCTCCTGAGTTGTGCTTGGCAGAAATAGGGAAACTGCTATATAAAAAAAGAAAATCAATCTAAGGATATGGATTTGAATCTTTATGGGAACGTTTTAGACTAGTTTGGGTCCCTGCTGTGTTCACCTGGGGAGCAATACACAGGCAAAGCAATTCATTTCATCTAAGATTTTAGCTACCAAAAATTAGGCATTTGGTATTAAGGCAGTTGTTTAGGATTCTGTGGTCAGTGCTGCTGAAGGAACAGCTCTGAGGGGCATTTGTGTGGTGGGGATAAATCAACCCCTCAAGGTGCCTGACTCTTTCTGTGGGTATGGGGGAGACTGAATGATTGATGAGATCAGACACCCAAGACCTGACTTAGGTGTTTAAAATGCCATTTTAGACACAATATCATAGAAAAGGTGTATGTAATGAACTGGGAGATGTAATTGCTCTGGGAGCTCCACAGAAGGGATGATCCCCTCCCCTCTGTTCCCCAGGACAGGGAAGCTTAAAATTGAACTTGGAACTCATTTAGGCACATAAATTCCATGCTGAATGCTTGGACAGCTCAAATTTGGTCAAGGATACCACTATTTCACTGGCTTTCATGACCTCAGGAGCTGGAGTGATGTGGGTGAAATCCAGCCCTCACCTACTCTTTAAAAGCTCATGGAGTTTGCAGGAGTTTGGGAAAGCAACTTCCATGGACATGATCTTTGTGGACAACTGGATTTGCCCACAGTGGTTTCAGTTCAGCTATTTCTGTCAAAGCCTTATGTCACCTCTGATGGTCCCCAGGGTTGCTGGGGTGAGGCTGAGCTGGTCCCCTCAGTCCCAGGGTGCTGCTGTATGTATATTTATACCATAAGGTATTTCCAGAATCAAGGGAAGGGAGGTGGTGCTGGTTTGAAGGCTGGACTTGATGATCTTAAAGGCCTTTTTCAGTCTTAATGAATCTATGAATCCTGTGCTTGTGCTGATACTGGCTGAGAGTGGCTCAACCCCACCAGTAGGTTGTTATTCCTTAAAGTTGTGTTCCTGGAGTCCCAGGGGTGTGCACAGGGAGATGTCCCTGAGCAGGGACAATAGTCACCCTGATTTACTCTGGGGAGAAATAGGGTGAGACTTGGAGCCAGCAAAGGTATCAGAATCGAGTCTGGAGGCATTAACTGCAGTAAAACACTGAGCTATTTGGCTGAGAGTCAAATATTCCACATCAGCTGCAGTGGCTCACCAGAGGTTTCCCTGCTGCCCTGGTCATGGTGCTGCACAGTCTTTGAGGATTGAGCTCATGGGGTTTGAAACAACCAGCAGTGAAAAAAAAGGTAGAACACAGACCCCCAGCTACACCTGTAGCAAACAACAAGTACGTTCTCAAAGTTGCATTGCAGCTTAATTAAAGGGGGAGAGGCCTGTCAGACTTAATTTATTTTTAAAAGCCCCATCAAATTTAATTTGTGAGAGCAGCTCTTCCATCTGCTTCCAGGCATTATCTCTGGAGTTCAGGAGCAAAACATATGTCTTGTGGTTAATAAGGATTTGTTTTAATGGATCGTATGACTGGGTGATTAATAACTGCTCCACTCTGATTGTTCTCATTATAAGGAGAACACGCAGCCCTGCTGCCCAGCCCCAACCTATTGTGAAAAGACATCATAAAATGGGAGATGAGAAATTCCTCTGGTTGAGATGAAAGCAGCTGGATCAAGGGGCTGCTGCTCGGAGCTGTGCCGGGAGAGCAGCTCCCTGTGGTTCTGATTATTCCTCTTTGGGGATTGGATATCAGGTCATCAAATGTGCACAAAGCAGGGCACTTCAGGCTGTGTTCAGACACGGAACTTGAGCTGATGTCTGGCTGCCAGAGGTGCTGTGTTGGCATTCGGGAGGTCCTGACTAAATCCCTCCTTTCCACAGCCTCCCTCTGTAACCTTGGGCAAGAAACCCCCTCTAGAAACAGCATCCCCAGGGAAATATCCCCCAGGCAGATCAGAATGACCTCACCAGATTTTTCTCGTTGACTGGCTTGCTCCTACCTTGAACTTCATGTCCCTCCTCCAAGCAGAAGCTCAGCATCTCCATAGAGTTGCACCACATTTCCACGAGAGCAAATGAGAGGAGAACACAACCCTTCTGTTTAATGACCAACTGGTGCTTTCATTTCATGCACCAACCAAATCCAGAGCAATTCATCATATTTGCTTTCATGATATGCTGGCTGAGTATTGGAAACCTTGGGAGCTTTGTTGTCTGGCAGATATTCAACCCAGTTACTTGAGAGGAAATTCCACATATTAAAAGAGTCCAGCGATTAAAGTTTATCATCTCCACGTCTCATTTTCTCTGTTCCCAATGAAAGCTTGAAAGAGAGAAATTTATTTGCTTGTTTTGAAAAGCACGAGTTGAAATGTGCTCCCAGGCAGGAAATAAAGAGACATTATTACTTCATAGCCCCCTGGGGGCACGTGGCAGCCGGTCAGGCATGTGGGCCCGGGGCTCAGACAGCAACACAAACCGGAACAGGTAACTGCTGTCACTTGGGCTTTGATTTGCTTTTCCAGCCTTAACCTCGTGTTAACCTTCAGAGCAGGAGGTCAGGGAAAGGTTGCAGCCTCAGATGCTGGAGAAAGGAGCTTTGCCTGCCTGAAATAGCAAAGCCTGTGGAGTTGGCCACAAATAATAATAATAATAATAAAAGAAGAAATTCCTCCCGAATAATGTTTCCATTTCAGTTGAGAATTCTCATTCAATTTATGTGCAGAAGGAGAAAGCATGAGGTGCTTCGGAGCAGGGAATAAAATCAATGTTCCCCCTGGAGCAGAGGGGGGAAAATTAATATTTTTCTGTATTTTTCTTTAGAGCTTTCACCCTGCCCTTCCTGTCTCCAGGGCCATGTGCTCGGGTGATGCCCAGGCAGAGAGTTGGCATGGCATAGATGATCCTCTGCCCAGGCAGAGGGGCTGTTCATCAGTCACCCTGTTTGCTGTGTGGCAATGATGCCCACAGGCAGGATTTGGGCCTGAGCTGCTCTCTGTGCTGGGACCTGGGACCACCACACACCCTCCCTTAGGATCCAGGGTAGCAAACCAGGGCTTTGCTTCCCTGGTGGAGCCTTTCTGGGCTGAACTGGCCTCTCACAAGTCCCTTTTAGCCCCTGCTGCTTGGGATTATCATCTTCCTTTCATGCTGAGCTGTGGGACAATGTGGGCACCAGCAACAAAGTGATGTGGGCACGAAGCCTTTGTAGAGCTACATAAAAATACCCCTGATTGCACAATTGCACCCATAAAAAGGGAAAGGGAGGGAAAATCCCAGAGAGCACAGAGAATATTTCAGTGTTGGTTTCATTCTTTCCATAAGGGACACTCAGATGGGGCCAATTTGAACCCAAAGGGAAGTTCCCTGTCAAGCTGCACCCACTCATCTGCTTGGAAATATTAGGGGGCTTGTGGCAACTGGTATTTTCTGATATGATGAAAGTGTCTCTGTGGTGAGAGAGGTGCAACAAAGTGGGCAAAGCATTGGAGAGAGGAGAGGGATGGATGGGATGGGGGATGGATGCAGCCTGGATGGTCCCTCTGCCATCCAGATGTGGGAAGTGTTGCCTCAGGAGCAGCTGGTTTGCACTGTTGAAAGTCTCCTGCAAGGATTAAGCTAATATTGAGTTATAAGATGTATTATTTATGATTAAACTGCAGCTTCTTTGGGACCCTTAAATATGAGCAACTGAAATATTTGTCTTCGGGGAAACACTTTCAGGGTGAGGGAATAAAGGAAGAGGTTTTATTATTAATTTTTTTTGTAGAACAGATTTTTCATGTTAAGAAAAAATCCTCTAGGCATAGTTGGGGACAGCCAAAAGTCCTGCTGGACAAAGGTCTCTGGAGCATGGAGATGGTGTGGAGAATACTTTGGGCTGACTGTCTTTTCATTTGGACTGTTTGTTTTAATAATGCCCACTGCCCAAAGTCTTACTGGACTTGTAGTTGGTGTCTGTTATTTATAATTCCTGCCTTATCACTGAGTTCTTGTCAGTAAAGATGGGATTCATATGCTGAAAGGGATGTGTTTATTTCTGAGCCACCAGGGTACAACCATCCCATTCATATCACCAGGAGTTCTGTGTTCAGTAGTCACCTCTATGTTGCACCTCTGCCACCTGAATGGGGGGAATCCCCCACCCAGCAACAGTTTCACAGCTCTGTATCTCGATTCTCTCCCTATCTAAGGTGGTTACAGTCATGTCCATCCTCTCAGTTCCCTTTGAGATCCAGTGTCATGTCATGAGTAAGCACAGAAAGTAGGTCTGTTTGGGAAATGCCATTTATTTTAAGTGAAAGACTTGAAAGAAATGATGAGTTTGGTTATTTATCCCATGAAAGGTTTTATTAAAGTTTTGTTTAGAGTTCTATTTGCTTTTGGTTTGTATTGAATATTATATTCTATTTGCAAAAATATGAGAAGTTAAGAAGGGAAAAAAATATAGGGGAAACTGTTCTATGGTTTGGTTTTTTTCCATACTTTGAAAGAGAAAACTTTAAAGGGGAAGAGAAAGGAATGAAAAGCCAAAGTCCTTCCAGATTTGGAGAACAAACCCAACATGACGCCTTTCAAAATGAACATTTATCATTTTGCTTCATTTTGAAAGTTTTCATTAGAAAAAGAATTCAACCAAATCAACTGTGTTTGTGGAAACTCCTGAGTTCCCTTGGAAACCCGTTTCATTTGTCATGGTTAGAACTTTATGAAGAAAATTGTAACCACGTCGTAGCTCTTCAACTGCCTGAGATTTATGAAGCATGTTAATCAATCACCTCGTCCTGCAGGTGCAGAATATTATAAAGAGCAATTAGGTGAAGATGGAGTGATGCCAACCCCAACCCCCTCTCTCCCCCACATCCTGAACTCAGCATCTTCAGAGCCCTCTGTGCTTATGAAGGCTCCGGGAATCATTACATCTGGATTTTTGATCCATCATCTCTTCCTTGTGGTCCTTTAAATGCTCTGCTTGGGTCTCTTGGAGATTTCTGTCTGCTGTGGCACTGGGAGTGCTCAGTGTTTGGCCATGGCTGGGCTGCAGAGCTTCCCTGAGCACTGCTGTCATTTAAAGTGGGCCAATCAATCCCTCTCCTCACTTTCCCAAAAGGTTATGACATTTTTGTAATGGAAAATACTTAACCTGAGTATCTTGTTTCAAATTAATGACACATTTGACTGAGCAGATTCACTCTCCACAATGCTGCTCTTTAGGGTGGCCTTTTTCAACACTGAAGTTTTGAAGACAAGCTTTGGTTAAAGCATCTGCTTCTCCTCTCCCTGAGCAGCCATTGCATTTCCCATCCTCGCTTGATTTTCAGCTTATTCACACACTGCAACTTGCTGCAAACCACCATGGAGCAAAGGACCATCTTCAACCATCCTTGTGCTTCACACAGCATGGACAGCCTGTCCTGGATCATGGGCATCAGCCTGTCCATGGATGTTTCCTACCAATAGTGAGGATTCCCCATGAAACCTGAGGTCCTACATGTGCCAAATACACCTTGGTCACAGAATCATAGAATGGATTGGATTGGAAAAGATCTCCAAGATCGAGTCCAACCCTTGGTCCAACTCCAGTCCCTTTACCAGATCATGGCACTCAGTGCCACGGCCAAGCTCAGCTGAAAAACCTCCAGGGATGGGGAATCCACCCCCTCTCTGGGCAGCCCATTCCAATGCCTGAGCACTCTCTTTGCAAAGAAGTTTTTTCTGCTCTCCAACTTCAATTTCCCCTGGCAGAGCTTGAGCCCATCGTGCCCCCTTGTCCTATTGCTGAGTGCCTGGGAGAAGAGACCAACCCCCACCTGGCCAGAACTTCCCTTCAGGGAGTTCCAGACAGTGCTGAGGTCACCTCTGAGCCTCCTCTTCTCCAGGCTGAACACCCCCAGCTCCCTCAGCCTCTCCCCACAGCACTTGTGCTCCAGTCCCTTCTCCAGCCTCGTTGCTCTTCTCTGGCCCCGCTCCAGCCCCTCAATCTCTTGCCTCAACTGAGGGGCCCAGAACTGAACACAACACTCAAGGTGTGGCCTCCCCAAGGCAGAGTCCAGGGGAAGGGTCACTGCCCTGGGCCTGCTGGCCACGCTAGTTTTGATGCAGGCCAGAATCCCATTTGCCTTCTTGGCCACCTGGGCACAGTGTTGGCTCCTGTTGAGCTTCCTGTCCCTCAGTCCCCCCAGGTCCCTCTGCCTGGCTGCTCTCCAGCCACTCTGTGCCCAGCCTGGAGCGCTGCAGGGGGTTGGGGTGGCCAAAGGGCAGGACCTGCACTTGGCCTTAAGTGCCTCATCCCTGGTGCAATCTGGAGGTCACTTGAGCATCCAAGTTTAGGGCTGCTTGGGCCACCCTCCAAAGTGGGATTTTGGCAGCAGCTCCACTGTGGGAAGAGGAAAGAGCAGAAGCTCATGGACTGATGACAGTTGTTATGTGGCAACTTCTCTGGGGTTTTAATAAAGAGGAGTGTATGTGTCCCTCTGGGGAACCCCAGCTCTGGTACTCCCTTTGCTCTGCAGAAGTGTCCAAATAAGGTAAAATCCAGCCTGTTTCCAAGTGATGTTATCCACTGAAAAATCAGTGTGCTGGGAAATAATTAGTTAGGACAAGCTGCTCGTGTCACCTGCCCCCACGTGAGGCCTGGTGGGCTCAGACCTGATGCAGAATCTCCAGGGGAGGGGGAAGCTCTCCCCAGATTAGATATGGCAAATTTATATGACACAAGAATTTACTGCTTAGTCCACTTTACAGGAGGTCAGAAAGCAAATAAGAATCCTCTTTGCTTTGAGGAACAGATAGAGTCTGAGTGTAATGTGGGGGTGTTAAGTCTTAAAATAAATTCCATTGGTGACTTGTGTGATGGACAGATTTATCTCCACCATGTTCTATTGTTGCTTCCAGATGAATCTTAACCAGCACCAATCTGAAACTTCCCTTTAATGAACATCAATAACTTAACTCCTCTCCATGTCATCTGGCAGCAGTAGGAGCCCAGGCTGCAGCTTTACAGGGGAAATGGTATTTTCAAGGTGGAATATTATGGCCAGACTGGATAAATATCTTGCATTTCCTTGTATTGTCTGGGAACATGCATGGAACAGTTCCCAGTCCACTCCTCAAAGCTTTTACAACATTGAGAGGCCTTCATAAATTTCAAGCAGCCAGGAAAATATTAGAGGAATGTCTTAAAAAGGAGAAGGAAAAAAGAAGAGAGAAGGGAGGGAAAAGCAAACTCATAAGAAAGCATCAAAGGGTATATGAGGAATAAATGGAATGTGATTCCATTGGGATGTAGGAGACTCAACTTCTCCCTGTTACACAGGAGGCTTCTTGATTACCTAAAGGTGCCTTATGCCTCAATTTCCTTTTTCAAAACAACATTTATAGCACTTTGCAAGGAAGAAATAACTGATGGGCTCTCCGAGCAGGGGAGATGGAGGTGGGGGCTGTAGGGGTTGGAATCTGCATCTGGATCACCTGGAATAGCACCCATTGGGGCAGTTGGTGCTTGTCCAGTTGAAGAGCATTCAGTGGCCTCAGTGTCTCATCTCTCTTTCCTGTGGCAGAGAGATAGTGGTTTCTGCTCTGAACTGAGCTGGTGAAACGTCATTTTACTCAGGATGGAGAAACCTGGTCCATGGGAGCACAAGAGAGCTGGAGAGGGATTTGTCACAAGGGCATGGAGTGATTGGATGAGGGGGAATGGCCTTAAGGTGAAGGAGGGCAGACTTAGATTGGATATTAGGAAAAAAATCCTTGGCTGGGAGGGTGGGCAGACCCTGGCACAGGTGCCCAGAGAAGCTATGCCTGCCTCATCCTTGGGAGTGTCCAAGGCCAGGTGAGACAGGGCTTGGAGCAACCTGGACTGGTGGAAGGTGTCCCTGCCCATGGCAGGGATGGCACTGGATGGTCTTTAAGATCCCTTTCAACTCAAACCATTCTGTGTTTCCATGATCACTGATCATCTCAGTGGGGTGAGTGGTGCAGAAAGGAAATGTGTCGGGCAGGAGGAGGTTTGGAATACCAGCCCTGCCTGACCCATTCCTTGGGAAAGGGACTGAGACTTTCCACACATTGTGTGTTGGTTTGTTGCTGCATAAATCAGGTAGATTTGGCCAAAATCCCCTGCCCTGGAGGGGTGAGGAGGGAACAGAGTGAGGGCAGGGGTGCAGGGTGGGTGCATCCCACCTGCCAAGGTGCTGAATGGGGCAGCAGCCCTTGCAATGGGGGGGGTTCTAAATCCACAAGTCTCATCTCCATTGGCAAGTGTTTAATGGAATGCCCTTCAATGCAAGGCCTGAGTGCCAGTGCAGGGGGCAGGGGAACTGGGGTCCAGTGGGCAAGGGGGTGTGTGGGGAGAGGAGAGGGTGACTTTGGAGCCATGGTCTCATTCCTGATTCTCTTAGGGTGCTAATTCTGTGCTCTGCACCCACCCCAGCAACCCCAAAGGAGTGGAGGGAGGGCATGGAGGCTGTGGAGGTGTCCTGGGAGATTGAGGGCTGCCAAGGACAGGGTGAGTGGGCACCGTGTGGGCACCCAGCTCAGGGTAACTTAGCCCAAAGTGTTGCTGTGTGGGCTCTCTCCTGGTGCCTCCTGCTTCAGCATGTGGGATTTCTTAATAACAGCAAATATCCCCCAGTGGTTTTCCCCCGACTTATTGCTCCTAATTAAATAAATACCAACACATTTGCAAGAAACTGTGTAGTCATATTGCATTAGCCACAAGAAGACAGATAGTATATTTTTTTGCCTTTCAAGGCTCTCAGAATATCCTACAAGTATTAATTAATCCGACTTCCTGCGGGTTCTGCAGGGATATGTGATAGCGATCGGCATGGCCGGGGAACTGGAGCCCTGCAGATCTGAGGGGCTGGGTGAGCACACTGTGTGGCAGGGCTGCAAATGCAAAGCAGAGCTCTCTCCTCGCTGTTTCCTGCTCTAACCACGGCCTGGCTGCCTCCTCCTCCTCACCAAGGACTGTGCAAGTTGGTGGAAAAGTTTCCGCAAAGGGAAGCGCTGCCAGTTGGGAGCTTTCAAAGGCTTCTTGCAAACACAGATTGATGGGGTGGGGAACGTTCTTTAAACATTACAGCAAGCACCTTCCCTGGGTCCCTTTCAAGTGAAAGCTTGAAGGAAGGGAATTTGACTGATGTGTGCTTTTATCAAAGCTGTTCCCTCCTCTGTAAAGCAGAGGAGCCTACGGAAGTGAAGAAGTTAATGGGGGAAACGGGCATTAAACAGAAAGATCAAATGCATCAGGTAATAGCCAAAGGGATAAAAATGATACAGCACCTGAGAGTGGTGGCAATAAATGTAAAACGCTGCTCTCTCATTTCAGATATATCATTAACTGCTTCTTAGCATGCTGGGGACTGTACAAGAAAGGGAAAGCTGTGGATGAGCTTTGATGTGGCCAAAATGTTTCAGGAACTCTGACCAAAGAACCTGTAAAAGCCTTCTGAGCTCTCAGCTGGCAAGGATATGCTCTGTCTCTTTGAGGGCAGATATAAAGGTTCAGGGATTTATAAATATAGTTTTTACTGGGGGAAAAAACAATCCAAGAAACAGAAAAAGCGTTGTCAGAAAAGCTGTTGCATTGATGAGGATGGAATATGGGGAGAAGTGCAACAGGAAAATTCTGTTTGATGTTCCAGAAAGAAAAATGAGGTTTGTTTCCCTTCTGTCCATTACTGAAAGTGGCTTTTGAGGAGTTTGAATCTGTGGCATTTTTGCAGTCTTGTGTCTCCAAAGAAGTGGGAAGAGTGGTAGGCATGTTCTCTTATCTCTGGTGACCAGTGACAGGACTTAAGTGAATGGCTGGAGCTGTGTCAGGGCAGGGTTAGGGAGGATCTCACCAAAAGGCTCTTCCTCCAGAGGATGGTGGGCACTGAGCAGGTTCCCCAGGGCAGTGGGCACAGCCCCAAGGCTGCCAGAGCTGCAGGAGTGTTTGGATGATCCTCTCAGGCACATGGTGGGATTGTTGGTGTGTCTGTGTAGGGCCAGGAGTTGGACTCAATGATCCTTATGGGTCCTTCCAGCTCAGAATATTCCATGATTCTGTTCCAACACATTTGCAAATGTTCCTTTGCATGGGATTGCTCTCCTGCTCTTTCCTATAACACTGGGTTTCTCCAGATGCAAAACATGTTTTAGAAATATTTTCAACTCAGCACTTCAACCCATTGCAGAGAAGGACTTTGAAGTCTGAGTTTCTCCAAGCAGCAAAGCTTTGCCCCACTGGAACACTTCACATCCCAGGACACCAGAGAGCCTTGCAAGAACAATTCATTCAGCCTTTTGACGTAGCTGGAAAACCCTATTTCATGCAAAGGAACAAGAGCTCAGAGGGCTTGGTCTTCTGCCTCCCTGAAGTGAGGCAAGCTGTGGAGATGAAGACTCAGCAGCTAAAACCCTAAAATACACCAAAAGAGGCAGCTCCCAGCAAGGCTGTCCATGTTACCATGTTGATATTTCCCCAAAAAAAGTCTTTTGGTTGCTCTTGGCTTCAACCTGAGGTTGGTTTGTGTATCTCCTATAGTGCAAGACAGCTACAAAATCCTCTTTAAGGGCCATTTTGTGGTGCTGCAATGGCACAAGAAAAGCTGTGAATCCACCAGTAATTTGGAGAGATCTGTCAGCAAACATTGGGACCTATTTCTGCTTGTCCATTCTGTCCCTGCATGGCTGTGGGTTCTTCCCTGGCTCTGGGCAAACCCAGATTTGGAAATATTTGAGATATTGGAGTTGACAGTGCAGTGAGGGGTTGGGATTCTGGGAAAATTCCCCCCATCCCCAGCTGGTCCTGCTGATCCTTGGGCTGGTTTTGCAGAGGAGCAATAGGCATCCATGAAGGAGGTCATGTGGAATGATTTATCCCAAGGAGTTTAAACCACTGTGGAAAAATTACATTTATACTTTGGTTTTCTGTCAGCAGGATGGATCTTGGGACTGGGGGAGGGACAAGAGCCTGCATAGCTGGAGAATTTTAGCAGATCAAATCAACTTTGTTGAGTAGTTTGGGTTGGTTGGATCCTGTTTAGGACCCTTCCTTTTGGTTCTGCTTTCTGTGATGTGCCAGTAAAAAATAAAAAATACTGTGATTAAGGCACTGATTGGGTGTGTTAGGAAGAGGTTTGCATCCAGCCTGGCTGGAATTCTTCTGGAAACACGATGGCTGATCCTCTCATTCCCATCAAGGTAATGTCACCAATCTCAGTGTGGATGTGCAGCTACAGGGGAGGCCTGAACAGCTGTTAATGAGCACCAAAGAAATGAAATTATAAATGATGGCTGTAATAACTGGAAGGGTGGGAAGTTGTAACACAGTGAGATGGAGATGGATCAGAGAGAGATGTAAAAATAGTGTAAACTGGAAATTCAGGTTTACTCCAGGATTCCCAGCTTACAGCTCTGGTGTTCCCTCCCATGACTCACTTGATATTGCCAGAATCACGAATTAGGGTGAGAAATGTGAGTCAGGATTTTTTTCACCTGATAGCTGTTTCTCTGTCTTTTATGGCTTCAAGTCAGGCTCTTAATATAATCCTCATTTAACCCATGAAGGCTTAATATATAAACCTCCTCCTGGCAGACATCAGCAAGTTTTCAGAGCCAACATCTACACCAGGTTCACCATTTGTCTGCACCATTCCTTGTACATTCCCAGGCATGTGACAGCCTGCTCAGTCCCCTGATGTCCAGGGCCAGGGACTGGTCCTAAATAGTCCCATCCTTTCCTGGGAGGCTGCAGAGGTTGTGCAGTTGGTGCTGGGCATGTCCACAACCAGTTTGGGAGGAGCAGGGATGGAGGAGCAGCACTGGATCAATGAATGAGGAGCTCTGAAGAGAACATGGATCAGCTCACCATGAACTTCCTAAGATAGGAGAGACCTTTGGGACAACCATGTCCAGAGATTCAAGGATGTGGTGCAGCTGCTGCTGCTGGTGGTGAATGTGGGAGAATCACAGGGGCACTGTTCTGGCTTAGACCCAGACTAAGGGGTCTGCCAGCCTGGCCGTGCCATCACCCTCTGAATAGTCCAGCCCATCTCAACTCCCCTTTGATTTCTGGAAGTCCAAGAGTGTCCTTTTGAGCTTGGGGAGTTCCTGGGCTTGAGTTGTGTATTAAACTCTGCTCTGACTCAATCTGTGTATCTAAATTGTGGGGCAGAGGGTGCTCCCCAGCTCTGGCGTCTGTGCTGGCTCCTGTCCCTGTGTCCAAGGCTGGAGAACTTGCTCTGGGTCCAAGGGAACCCACTGGAACTGTCCTGATGGAGAGGCCAGGAGCAGAATGAGCAGTTGGACACAGTTTGTGGAATGTTCAGGGCAGAAAATGGGCAGTTCTCAGATAAAATGGATGAAGAGCTACCTAAGGGGAGAACTGGACCCGAGATGAAGAGGAGGTGAGTGAGAGAGGGTCGGGGAGAACAAAACCTCAGGATGCCTGGGGCTGGCAGATTCTAAATCTCTCAAAGCTCTGTCAGAGAAAGAGCTGAAAGGTCCTGAGTCTGTGGTTACACACACCAGAGGTGGCAGCTGGTACAATTAATCTCCTGCCCTTTGTGAATCTTTAGATGAAGCCTCTGAGTAAATGAGGAAAGGTAAGGAAAGGTCTTTGTGGCCCTTTCTTTCATCCCAATGGGCTCCTCATCCTGGAGTAAATGAGTAACAGCCTCAGCTGCAGAAGGCTCTGCCTTGGATCCAAGGTTGCTTCTTCCCCAGTGTAAAGTAGTGCAGTGTAACTTATCACACCTTGCTGCCCCATTCAGCACCTTGGCAGGTGGGATGCACCAACCCTGCACCCCTGCCCTCACTCTGCTCCCTCCTCACCCCTCCAGGGCAGGGGATTTTGGCCAAATCTACCTGATTTATGCAGCAACAAACCAACACATTGCATGGGAGGTCTCAGTCCCTTTCCCAAGGAATGGGTCAGGCAGGGCTGGTATTTCAAACATCTTCCTGCTCAACACATTTCCTTTCTGCACCACTCACCCCATTGAGATGATCAGTGATCATGGAAACACAGAATGGTTTGGGTTGAAAGGGACCTTAAAGATCACCTGGTTCCACCTCTGCCATGGGCAGGGACACCTCCCACCAGCCCAGGTTGCTCCAAGTCCTGTCCAGCCTGGCCTTGGACACTCCCAGGGATGGGGCAGCCACAGCTTCTCTGCCCAACCTGTGCCAGGGTCTCACCACTCTCACAGCCCTGAGCTTGTCTTTTCAGCTTAATTCAGTCCAAGCTGGCTGTGCCACAGCCTCACTCTGCAGAATCTTGTCTAAAATACCTCACATGCTAAAGAAAGGCAATAGTTATTAGTATTTAAAATATTATTGAAATGATACAAACACGTATGGACTCCTTTCACTTGTCCAGGATAAGAAGGAAATAGCTCTTTTTTCCTGATTGTCTGTTTTGAAGACTTTATGTTCTAGTTCCAACCTTGAAAAGCATGTGAGAGGAGGAGGAATACTGCAGTAGTTGGGAATATCTAAGGAGTTTAGAGGAAAGGCTTGTATCTGTCATGAGACTGGCAGATATAATGGTGAAAACAGTCACAGGCTGTTTGCAGGTGGGAGGAGACAGAGCTGCCAGGACCTGCCACACTGTGACTGTTTGATTTCCACTGTGGTCCACACTGGGAGACCCAAGCATGGACCTGGGTCGGTTCTGCTGGATGCTGTGCAGGCAGATCAGAAACATTTCTGCCCCCAGGGGCACCTGCAGTGTGAGCCAGGGCACAGGGGCAGGAGCAGATGGGCTGGAGGAGCACAGAGATGCAGTGACACAGATCTCTGGGACACCAGATCAGTACAGGACACTGCACCCAGAGGCACCTCTTCAGTCCAACCCTCCAGGGTGCAGGGATTCTTCCCCAGCAGCCCCTCAGCCCTCTGTGTCTGGAGCTGGGTGCTCACTGGGAGGGCTGTGATGATCTGGGCTGGATCTGCAGGCACTGGCTTTGCTGAGGGTTTCCAGTCCCTTCATGCTCTCCTGGATTTGTCAAACAGGCCTTTGCTGCCCGGTCTCCTGGTGATTCAGGCCTTCTAACTCCACCTATATCACCATCTCAGTATGTCCCTCACCAAGTCTGGTGACATCTCTTGCAAACCATCCCTGCTGCTTCACCACTGTCCCACCTCGTGGTAGTGCTGCAGAGGACCATGGCATCAGTGGTCTGTGGGGCCAGAGGGGAGTGGGTGGTCCATCCCCCTGCTCCAGGATGGGTGTGGGCCTCGTGTCTGGCAGATGTTCACCCTTCTTTTTTCTTGAACTGCTCTTCTGAAAGACTTTTTACAGTGTCCTCATATGTTTGTGCAGCCCAGGATCACAACAGGTAAGTCTCCCTTCTTTGTCAAAAGCAATGCTGGCACCAGCCTGGTGTTTTCTCCATCTCTTGATGGCTCTCCAGTCCTCCATGAAATGACACATCAGCTGCCAGAACTCATTTTAGCCCTGGTATATTCATATCCCCACAAAGCCTGGCTCTCAACTGTCAGAAGGATTCAGCCTTCCTTGGGTCTCTTTTCCAAAAGGGAAAAGAGAGGTAGGAGTGGTTAAATTGGGACATTCTCAAAAGTATCAAACCCCTCCCTGTAGGCACTGAGATTGTGTGAGTGTTCTGGGCAGAACTATCATTCTTCAATGTGCAAGCCACATCTGGAGGAAGGAAAAATGCCACCACACTCGACTTGAAAACCATCTGAGCTGGTCAAGTGTCCACTTAACACGCCCCTCCTGCCTGCTCCTGCCTCAGTGGTGTTGTGCAGGCTGCAGGACCCCCAATATCTCAGCAGTCACCCTTTGGGGGGCTGGATTTGCCTCCCATCCCTCCTTTCCTCTCAGAGTCATCATCTGCTCTTCCCTCACTTTCTGCTGCTTCTTAAACCACCCAGTGCTGCCTGTGAATAAAACTGGGTAGCCAAAGCAAGGCAGAAAACGTGGCAATCAATTAAAAGCCCAACAAAGTGCCTTTGTGCTCGGCTTTGCAGTGGGAATGAATGGCTGTCTTGTCAGAAGAGTTTCTACTGTATTAAGAAAGCATTCTACCTTCACCCGTTGTGCTCCTGCTTGCACAAGTCTCATTACTGTGCCAGCAATAATAGTGTCTAATTAGGCAGAATAAAGAGAGATGACGCGTAATGGTTACAGGATAGAGAAGTTCTTCGTCAGAGGGAGGTAATAAATTACTGAATCCTGAGTCCTGCTATGCTGCAAAAGATGTAGTAAAAAAAGAGCCAAATCTTGGTTTTCTTTTTGATAAATTGACCAGCTCAGATTGGTTTTTGTGTCAGCTCAGGTTGGTGTTTGGTTCAGCTCAGGTTGGGTTTGGATCAGCTCTGTCTGGTGTTTGGTTCAGCTCAGTTTTGTGTTTGGTTCAGCTCAGGTTGGTGTTTGCTTCAGTGCAGGTTGGTGTTTGGTTCAGCTCTGTCTGGTGTTTGGTTCAGCTCTGTCTGGTGTTTGGTTCAGGTCAGTTTGGGTTTGGTTCAGCTCAGGTTGGTGTTTGGTTCAGCTCTGTCTGGTGTTTGGTTCAGGTCAGTTTGGGTTTGGTTCAGCTCAGGTTGGTGTTTGGTTCAGCTCTGTCTGGTGTTTGGTTCAGGTCAGTTTGGGTTTGGTTCAGCTCAGGTTGGTGTTTGGTTCAGCTCTGTCTGGTGTTTGGTTCAGGTCAGTTTGGGTTTGGTTCAGCTCAGGTTGGTGTTTGGTTCAGCTCTGTCTAGTGTTTGGTTCAGGTCAGTTTGGGTTTGGTTCAGCTCAGGTTGGTGTTTGGTTCAGCTCTGTCTAGTGTTTGGTTCAGGTCAGTTTGGGTTTGGTTCAGCTCAGGCTGGTTTTTAGTTCGGCTCAGGTTGGTTTTTAGTTCGGCTCAAGTTGGTTTTTAGTTCAGCTCAGTCTGGTGTTTGGTTCAGATCAGATTGGGTTTGGTTCAGGTCAGGCTGGTGTTTGGTTCAGCTCAGGTTGGTTTTTAGTTTGGCTCAGGTTGGTTTTTATTTCAGCTCAGGTTGGTGTTTGGTTCAGTGGAGGTTGGGTTTGGTTCAGCTCCGTCTGGTGTTTGGTTCAGCTCAGTTTGGGTTTGGTTCAGCTCAGGTTGGTTTTTAGTTCGGCTCAGGTTGGGTTTGGTTCAGCTCAGGTTGGTTTTTAGTTCAGCTCAGTTTGGTGTTTGGTTCAGCTCAGGTTGGTTTTTAGTTCAGCTCAGTTTGGTGTTTGGTTCAGTGGAGGTTGGGTTTGGTTCAGCTCCGTCTGGTGTTTGGTTCAGCTCCGTCTGGTGTTTGGTTCAGCTCAGTTTGGTGTTTGGTTCAGCTCAGGTTGGTTTTTAGTTCAGCTCAGTTTGGTGTTTGGTTCAGCTCAGGTTGGTTTTTAGTTCAGCTCAGGTTGGTTTTTGTTTCAGCTCAGTTTGGTTTTTAGTTCAGCTCAGGTTGGTTTTTGTTTCAGCTCAGTTTGGGTTTGGTTCATCTCAGGTTGGTGTTGGATTCAGCTCAGGTTGGGTTTAGTTCAGCTCAGTTTTGGGTTTGGTTCAGCTCAGTCTGTTGTTTGGTTCAGCTCAGGTTGGTGTTTGGTTCAGCTCAGTTTTGGGTTTGGTTCAGCTCAGGTTGGTGTTTGGTTCAGCTCAGGTTGGTTTTTTTTCCAGCTCATGTTGGTGTTTATTTGTGTGTTGCCTCAATGGATTTATATATTTTTTTCACTCCTCTAAGTGAATTGATCAAAACCATGAACAT
Organism: Pithys albifrons albifrons; assembly: GCF_047495875.1. Taxonomy (NCBI): domain Eukaryota; kingdom Metazoa; phylum Chordata; class Aves; order Passeriformes; family Thamnophilidae; genus Pithys; species Pithys albifrons. The sequence continues at coordinate 9,937,208 of NC_092476.1, read as the reverse complement.
GAGGGTGGAGGCAGAGCAACGATGAGATCAGCTGCTCATTCTAAGGGGCACAAGGTCCTGTTGGTGCCGAGGTGCCCTGGGGGAACTCCGGTGCCTGGCACTGTGCCCTGGGAGTTTTGGTTTCAGGCTTTGGCTCCACATTTCTTGCTGGGTTATTGCCCTTTCCCTGGTAAGGAGCTCCACAAACCCTGCCCTGTGCAGGGGGACAAGAGGCAGGAATGTCATTAAGGCCACACCACCATTCCTGGGCTGTGGATAATGAACAATTCCTGACAAAATGAGGTGGTTGGAGCCGTTCTGAGATAAAAACCTGCCTGTCATTCTGTTGCACGAGCCGGTATTACAATTTTATCTGCGCCGCGCGCTTCGCTTTTATCCGGTTTCCTGTTTGAAGGGATTTGAGCAGAATAGATAATCCTAACTTTGAACATAAATCACTGAGCTGCACGGCTGATAGATGCTTTGCACTTTTTTTTTTTTTATGATAATGGCTGATTGGAGGCTGGGAGGGAAAATGCCAAGGGCTTATCTCTGTGGAGCAGCATTTGGAGGGTGCGTGGAGGGCTGAGGGAAGGGGAGGCCGTGGCATGAGGTGGGGCCCTTTTGTGTGGTTTTGTCTGTTTGTTTGTTTTGAACATCTGAACTCGAGCTGAGATACTCTGGGATGTTGGTGGGAACTTTGGGAGTTGGGGTCTGCACAGACAGTGTGGTACAAGGGGAGGGTGGGCATCCCCCATGGACCTCTGAGACAGCAGAGTCCACTGAGGGTTCACCACATGCAGGGCTGAGCTGCAGATAGTTCATCAATCCCCCTGAAGGGACTTGGGGATGCCAAAGAACCATCAAATAGAGTCCATGGATTGTTACTTTTTAAAACTAAGAATAGTTTAAAAAGAAAAATACAACTCTTATTTTTTTCCCTTTACCCACAAAACAGATGACAGCTCTGAAAGTGCACTTTTCCTTCTGAAGATGTAAATCCCCAGAAAGGTCATGTTTCATTTTGGTTTTGAATGTTTCTTATTTTTAAAAGATTTATTTTACTCCAATTAGCTTAAATTTCAAAGTAATTTTAAACCAGAAAACTGGATTCTTTCTTTGCTTACAACTTCTGTCTCTTTTTTTTAGAATTAAAAAAAAAGAGAGAGAGAGAAAACCTCTCAACATCAAAACAGATGCTTTCCTTAGAAAAGATGTTTTTTGATGAAACAGATTAATTGGTATTTTCTAATCAAATCTTCAAAAAACTTCCAGGCAGCTTTACTGAGGCATTGAAGTATCTTTTTAAAGGGTGAGCTCTCTTCATGTCACCCTCAGAAAGTTGCCTTTCTCCAGTGACTCTAAATGGTGTCTTGGCAACTACTTTGGATTAGATTCCTAGAGGGGTTTTTTTGCCTGTGAATAGATGAGTATTTGGGCTCACAGGACGATTGCAATTCTGAAGCAAATCCCCAGTTTGCCTCCAGGTGTGCTCCAGATGCTCTCCAGCCCCTCGTGGAGGTTTAATGGTGCAAATCCAAGCCTGAGTTTTCCAACACTCTGAACCACAAGCAAGCTCAGGGTGTTTATTCTGGGCCATCAGACTAAACCTCGTGCAAAACCAATCACTCCATGGTGCACAGAAAGGAGATGGTCCAGTGTCAGTGCCAGGTATGCAGATACTGCAGATCTGACCATGACACCAAATTAATTGTCAGTACAGATGGAGCTTTTGATCATGGAATCCTTTAGGCTGGAAAAGATCTACAAGACCATCCAGTCCAACTTCTGACCAAATCCCACCTTGTCCCCCACCCCAGAGCACTGAGTGCCATGGCCAGTCCCTCCTTGGACACCTCCAGAAATGGGGTCTCCAAACCTCCCTGGGCAGCCCCTTCCAGTGCCTGACCACCCTCTCCATGAAGCAATTCCTCCTGATGTCCAACCTGAACCTCCCCTGGCACAGCTTGAAGCCACATGCCCTTGGCCTATCAATGGTGACTAAAGTTGGGTCAGTTGAAAATCATCTGGTGTGGTTCAACCTTGTTTGAAAACCAGTAACAGGCACTACATTGCTGAGGTGGTTTGAAGACTTTCTTCATGTTATTTGTCCTTGTCACAGCTCTTGATCTGTCACCATCAGCTTTTGGGAGACCCTGTGCTGACCCTTGGGCAGGTGTGGTCTCTGCCCAAAGGAGGTGGCTGCTGGGAGGGGTCTGTGGGAGATGGGAGATGATGTGGCATCGACAATGGGAAAAAGCTTTTGAGGGTCCTCATGAGACAAGGGACTGTCCAGTGTCACCTTGGCCACAGGGCACAGAGATGCTTAATGTGATGGAAAGTGTGTTCATCTGGGACCTGTTCAGTGCACAGGGTGGGGTCAGGGAGCTAAAATCTTCTCCAAATTATTTCTTTCCACAGAGGCTATGGGAGGATCAGTGATTCCTCCTCCAAGAATACATGGACAGTGTCCACACTGCACAACTGAACTCTGAAGCATGGCTGGGATTTGGGGACTTACAGCTTTAAGAGTCAGTACAAATGTCAGGGAAGGGAAGTCAGAGGAATCTGAGGCTAAAGGGGTTGAAGATGGAAGATCCAGCCCTGGTGTCTTTCTTCCAGCTGGTCAGGGTCTCTCCAGGAGAAGCTGTGCCTCTGGTACCTCTGTGGGAGGTTCATGTAGAGCTTTGACCCTTTGGAGCTGGTCTGCTACAATCCATTCCTCACTGAGGTCTTTCATGGAGTCAAAATTCACAACATTGCTCTAATTCTGGTTTGATCCCAATAAATATTTTGCTGAAGTGGGTCAAGAGTTTTCAGGTCGATTGCCCCAACCAGGTATCTCTTCAAGTCTGTGGGGAACATCTCAAGGGCATGCCCAGGACACTCAGCCTGAAGAACTGGTGTCCAAGGAGACAGAGAAGGTTAAAGTTAGGAAAAAGCAGTATCATCAACCTAACATGACTGAAAGGAAAATGACCTCCACTAGACCTAAGTGACCCTTCAACTGCCTCTTTCCCGCCTGAATTTTGCTCAATATTCTGGTTATTTGCAGTAGTCAAGTCTGGCAAGAAAATCCACCATCTCCACTTTTCCTGCAAACACTTTGGGCTCCTGTGGTGCTCTGGGAAGGATGTTCCACCTGCCTCATTCTCTTTCTTCTTCAGAGACCAAGTGGAGTTTGAACTTCACCTCCCATCTCCTGCATGAGTCTTTCAGTGGGGGAACTCCTCAACACCAAACCACATTTTAAGGCATGGCATGACCCCAGAATTAGCCCAGCACACATGAATATTTCCTTTTATGAAACAGCATAGCTGCATTTCAAAAGAGAAATCTTTAGGTTTTAGGATGAAAAGTGAGCCTTATTTTTTAGTTGGGAGCATCCAATTTTTTAAAAGAAAGCACTTCAGCAAGGCCTTTGACACTGTCTCCCATAATATACTCCTGGAAAAGCTGGTAGACCATGGCCTGGACAAGTGTCCCCTCTGCTGGGTTAGGAGCTGGCTGGAGGGTCGGGCCCACAGAGTGCTGGTGAATGGAGCTGCATCCAGCTGGTCACCAGTGGTGTCCCCCAGGGGTCTGTGTTGGGTCCAGTCCTGTTTAACATCTTTACTGATGATTTAGATGAGGGGATTGAGTCCATCAGCAGCAAATTTGCTGATGACACCAAGTTGGGAGGGAGTGTCGACCTGCTGGAAGGCAGGAGGGCTCTGCAGAGGAATCTGGAGAGACTTGAGAGATGGGCTGATTGCAATGGGATGAAGTTCAGCAAGGCCAAGTGCAGGTCCTGCCCTTTGGCCACCCCAACCCCTGCAGCGCTCCAGGCTGGGCACAGAGTGGCTGGAGAGCAGCCAGGCAGAGGGACCTGGGGGGACTGAGGGACAGGAAGCTCAACAGGAGCCACCAGTGTGTCCAGGTGGCCAAGAAGGCCAATGGGATCCTGGCCTGGATCCAAACTAGCGTGGCCAGCAGGCCCAGGGCAGTGACCCTTCCCCTGGACTCTGCCTTGGGGAGGCCACACCTTGAGTGTTGTGTTCAGTTCTGGGCCCCTCAGTTGAGGCAAGAGATTGAGGGGCTGGAGCGGGGCCAGAGAAGAGCAACGAGACTGGTGAAGGGACTGGAGCACAAGTGCTGTGGGGAGAGGCTGAAGGAGCTGGGGGTGTTCAGCCTGGAGAAGAGGAGGCTCAGAGGTGACCTCAGCACTGTCTGGAACTGCCTGAAGGGAAGTTGTGGCCAGGTGGGGGTTGGTCTCTTCTCCCAGGCACTCAGCAATAGGACAAGGGGGCACGATGGGCTCAAGCTCTGCCAGGGGAAATTGAAGTTGGAGATGAGAAAAAACTTCTTTGCAGAGAGAGTGCTCAGGCATTGGAATGGGCTGCCCAGAGAGGGGGTGGATTCCCCATCCCTGGAGGTTTTTCAGCTGAGCTTGGCCGTGGCACTGAGTGCCATGATCTGGTAAAGGGACTGGAGTTGGCCCAAGGGTTGGATTTGATGCTCTTAGAGGTCTTTTCCAACCCAATCCATTCTATGAAAGCAAAAAAAAAAAAAGTCCTCCATTTTCTTCCTAAGATTTGTTGCTGTCCAGAAGCCCAGTTTTCTGGGAAACAGAACTTTTTGGGAATGGGATTAATTATTCTATTGCAGTTTCAAAGTGGGTGACATGAGCACGCACTGGAAAAGGAACAGCTCTTAGAAAAGGCAGCAAGTGATCAAATCTCCCACAGGAGACAATTTGGGTAATGCAATCTGCTCAAACAACAAGTTCTTTAAACTCCATCTTTAAATTTCTTTTGAGCTTGAACAGGTCAATAACATTTTTCCCCATTTGGAGAGGAATAGAAAAAATTAACTTTTTTTTTTTCCTCTCCAGCATTTGTGTTATTTAACAGCCTTTTAGAAACCCATTTCCTGTGCTATTTTAAGCTGCAGGCACAGTTAGGAGGCCACATCTGAGTGACGATTTAAATCTCTAGACAGCTCAGGAGATAAGTCAAAACAAATTTCAGGATGTTCCTCTAAAGAGCTGTTTCCACTTAAGTCAGTCCCATTGGGAGCCTGGTTACAGAATCACCTAATCTGCTACACATTTTATACATTTAAACAGGTCCATTTGAAAGAAAGTTTGTGAGATTTGCTGTGCAGTGAATACATAATGAGCACCACGGGAGGAGGCTGGAAATTGCTGCTGGTTTTTAGCTCTTCACTTTGTTGATGTTGATAACTTCATGGGATCCTGATTTTTTTTATTTCTTTTTTACTGCCATCTTTCAGGCAGGACAACTCCTTTGCTCCCCCAAAAATATATTAGTGCAGGAAGGCTACTTGATGTGAGAAAGATGCTGTGCAGAGAGGAGGTAAAGGAATATGTTGTCATATGGGAAGAATGTAAAGGGAGGGATGTGAAAAGAAGGAGGGCATTGATAGATCAGGTCACTGGAAAGGTGATTTGGAGAAGGGAGGGGAAACAAGATCCACCCCTGTGGTCATTGTAGTGGTTTCTGTTGCAGAGATATTTGGTACAGAGACCTCACCTCCCCTTGTGCCCCATCTCTGGAAGTGTCCAAGGCCAGGCTGGACAGGGCCTGGAGCAACCTGGGATAGTGGAAGGTGTCCCTGGCCATGGCAGGGGGTGTGTCACAGGTTTGGCCCAGCTTTTTACCAACCCTGCACTGGCCCCTTTCCCCCACCTAAAACCTTCCCAGCAAAAGGAAGAAAAAAAAAACTGATAAGAAACGATCTCAAAAGAAACCAAACTGAATAAAAAGAAGAAATTATATTTTCTAACATTCACAACTACACAGTACGAAGGATCCCACCCCCGGGGGAAAGGGAAAAGGGAAAAGGGGGCTGGTTAACCAGAAATTGGGAAGGAACAAAACCAAACCCCCCCAAAAAAAGCAAATGAATCAGACAAACACAATTAAAAACCTCAAGGAAGGGGAACAAGCATGAAACAATCTCACCCAGGACAGGAGAACCACCAACAACCGGAGGGATCAGACTCCAGCAGCTCCCACCAACTCCCCAGCCAAGCCAGGAACAACAAAACAAAAACCACTCCTCTCCTGCTACGTGGAAGACACGTGTGGAATACTTGGAACTTCCTTAGATACAATGGTTACTGAGGAAGCCATGGGTCAGACCATTACAGGGTGGAAGCAGATGATGATTTTAAAAGTCCTTTCCAACCCAAACTGTTCTGGGTTTCTGTGACTCAGGAAGATGAAAATCTTGATTGTACCAGAGCTGGCATGGCAGACACTCTGTTGCAGCCCCTGGGCCAGGTTCCAGTTTCCTGGGATCCCAGACATCTTTGGTGTGGAGCAGATGTATCTGCTTCTAGTGTCCAAAGCAGGGCAGTGATTTCAGAGGCTCATACAGCACAGAGTGACTTCACAGAATCACAGAGTTGGAAGGATCCACAAGGATCATTGAGTCCAACTCTTAGTCCTGCACAGGCCCATCCCCAAGGGTGACACGACTTCTGGCACACTGGGACCCAAACCCATCCACATCCTGCCTGCAATAGTGACATGTGGATCATCACTGTATTTCTCTCACCAAGAAAGTAAATTCTGATATGCCAGGAGGGAATTCTGGTATTCCTGAGCTTGTAGGCATTGTGAACAACTGGAGAGCCAGGACTAGCAGTGCAGGTTGTACACCAGTGATCTACTGGCAGCTCCTGAGGGACAATTGTCTGCAACTACTGCAAGGCTGTGTTAAGGATGTTGGAGTCAAGTGCTGCTTCTTGTAGTGGGAAATGATGTGATAAGGGGTAATGCCAAATGTGATTCAGAATGGACATTTGGAGAATATCCAACCAAATAAAAATTCAGTGGATGTTGCAGGCTGGGAGAGGCTCTCAGAGAAGTGTCTGCCCACCCTTGAAGACCTGGCTCTGTTTGACCCCAAGGTCTGGCTGCATGAGGCCATGGCTGACCTGCTCTGCTGTTGGCATTAGTTTTGCTTTGAGGAGGGAAGTTGGCCCAAAAACCTTCCAACCAAGATCTCTGTAGCTCTGCAGTGACAGATATTCAGTCTTTGGGGTCAAAGCTCAGAGGTGCAGAAGGAATGCTGCCTGCTTTCATTTTCTTGATTGAGCATTCTCAGAATATCTCAGTAGAGACATTTCCAAGGACAACTCTCAGCTCTATGACTGGACTCCTCCTCCCCAGCCATCACATAACATAAGTCAGCAGCTACAGAAGCTTCTTACTTGAAAAGCACCATTTACCTTTTGGTTTTTCTTATTTTTAAAATGTTGGTCAGAATGTGGAGGAGAAACTGTGGAGAGGAGCCAAACTAATGTAACATTTGGAATATACAGCCCAGTCTGTGTCCTGAAAACTCCCTTTGTGATATTAGTTTGTTCTGGATTTCACAACTGAAACACAGAACTTGGGTTTCTCCTGCCTTAACTTCTTAACCTGCACTCTCTTTCCAACCCCATCACAGGAGAGCAGCTTGATGGACTCAGATCTTGACACTGGACTTGCTTTTTACTTTAGATGAATTTTAGCTCTTCCACCACAGCTTATTTGACTCCTAAAGGGATTGATATTTATGTGACTACTACAAATGGTGCACTAGCTGATTTTTTTTTAAGTTCTTTGCATTTGCAGAGGCAAAAGTAGGGCAAGTGCTCTGTTTCCCTCTGTGATGGCTACTCATGTTCACCCTTTTCCATCTTCCAACAGAATCTGAAGCTGAAAAGCCCACTGGGGTTGTGTAATTTGACCTTCTTTATAACACATCAGGATCTTTCCTATTGATTCCTCTATCAGTCTCTGACTTGTGGTTAGACTAAAGGAGGTATTTTACACATAATCTATTAAAAGCCTCATAATTCTTGAGTGTTAACTCCATCCCATGGCTCTAGTGCAGCAGTTGGATAACTGACTCTTGAAAAAGTGTTGTGTGTCTACAAATAGCATTTCATGTTTTATACACTAAACGACTTTCCATCACCTTCTTTCAGTTCCAAGGGAGGTTGAATTCTGACTTTACATCTGGCTGTCTTCTCTTGTCCTCTCTTATCGGCTTCAAAATTCCAAATAATAAATTCCAAATAGTATCCACAGAGGTGGGTGTGAGTGAGAAATACTCCCTTCAAGCTTTTCTTCTCTCATGTCCATATTTCTGCTCAGGACACAACATTTGCATGCACAGATGTCACACCAGGTGCTCAGATGCTTTCCAGTTTCTTCAAGTGAGGTGCTGGGAAAACACAACGGTCTGGAATGTTTTGTGGATTTCTGTCATCTGTTTTCTTACCAGCCTGGCTGCTCAGAGGAAAAGAAAACATGCAGCACCCCATCATAATTTAGCAAAGACAGGGAAAATGTGGCCTTCCCCACCTGGGTTTACACAGGGTCTTGATGCCAGGGGTAGACAAGCCTGATCATGTTTCTAAGAGGGAATTATCCCAGATTAGAGGGAGGAATGGTGGCGTTTGTCCTTCCTGGTGACATGTGGCCTTGCACTCAGATGTCCAGGCCCTCCCCTGAGACTGGACAGCTGCTCTGGCCTGTCCTCAGACAGGCTGGGGCCAGGCAGGAGCCTGTGGGAACGTGGTGAGAGGCACCTGCTCCAAACCCCCCTGAGACAGCAGGGAAAGCAATGGCTTATGTGGGCTCCCTCAGTGCCAGGTGCTGCCCTGCCTGTTCCACATCAGATGCCGTTACTGGGAGGTCAAACAAAGCTGTGCAGAGAGGCTGCTCCAAAGGTCTGCTTGTAAACTGATATGGCTGCAGATCTCCTTCACCTCCAGCATCAACAGCAGGTGCTGGGGGTGAGGGGATGCTGCTGCTGAGCAGCTTTGGGGAGGGGTGGTGGCCTCTTTGGAGGCATCTTAGAAGGTTGGGAGTGTAGGAAAAGACTGGTAGCTGCAAAATAAGGCTTTGCTTTGCCCTGGTGAGAATCCTCAAGGAAGGATGTTGTGTTTGGTTGTTCTCTCAGTTACAACTAATAACTAATCCTAGAAGAGGCACGTGCTCAGTGGAAGGTCTCAGAAGCCCTCAGAGCTGCTCGACAGTGGGTTTCTAAGAGATTCACCTCCATTCAGCTGCCTTGGAAAGGTGCATTGGTGGTGTTGCCTCTCAGGCTCAGCCTGTAAATGCCTGGTGGTTCAAGCCCTCAGTCAGGGATTGAGGGGTTGAGGTTTGACACCTTCCCAGACTGGTGGTGCTCAGAGCCCTCTCAGAGCACCTCAGCATAGGCCAAGCAGCTCCTCGGGGAGCAGCAGGACTTTATTCTGAGCAAAACTAGGATGAAAAACTGGAATTTTGTTCAATCAGTTGGGGGGCTTTGGGGGGGTGGGGGGGGCAGAATTAGGTTTGTGGATTTTTTTTTTTAAATAGTCAACACATTCCTGAGCAACTGAGTTTTGCCATTATTGACATGTGCTCCATCCCTGGCAGCATCCAAGGCCAGGCTGGCCAGGGCTCTGAGCAACCTGGGCTAGTGGAAGGTGTCTCTGCCCTCAACAAGGGGTGGAATGAGATGAGCTTTAAAGTTCCAGCCCAAAACATTCTGTGGTGATCCTGTGATATTTCATTTCAGTGTAGTCAAAGCAGTTTACTTTTATACAATTTTTAAAAAATTATTAGATTTCATTCTCACTGTGATATCAAAGTCCAGACAACGTATTTTGAAATGAATGCCTGAATGAGAACAAAATGCTTTGGTGAATTCCCATCAAAAAGTGAAGTGACTTTACAGCTTTGCAACGTGTCTTAATTTCATTAAGTCAGCTCTTTCTTAGAAGAAAAAACAAGCTCTAGGAGAGTCCTTCAAGCAGCCCTAGTGCCAGTGCCTGGTACAGATCCCAGTCACGTAGGGAAAAGAGACAAAACTGCGGAGAGCACTCACAACAGCAGAGCAAACCATTCCAGACAGCTCTGGTTGTGCAGCCTCCCCGTGTCACTGGGAATTTAAAGGGACCCTTTGGTGGCATAAACACAACTGATGGGTCTGTGCAACTTGTGAAGTCTTTTGCTGATGAAACCTGCTGGAAATAGAGAGTTTGGTGTACAAAGAAAGGGTTTGATCACATCCTCCTGCGTGATTAGGTGTGACATTATTCCTTGCTGGTTTGTGTCACTGGTTACCAAACCCGGGCAGAAAGTACATGTAAGTGGTGTCTTTTTCTCCTCTGAATGATTAAGAGAGCATTTGATCTTACAGATAGAAGCAGTAATTGACTTCATTTAAAGATTAACTCAGTGTAATGCCTTCTGAAAAGAAAAATGTTATTAAGAAAGTTGTCAATCACGGGGCTGATGCCTTTTTTAATACAGTCTGAAAGTGTTATAATTTTAATACCTCAAAGGCCAAAGCAAATTATCGAGCTGAAATTACAGATTAGCAATTTTCAATTTCTCTGCCATCTCTTCCATTTCATCTTCCACCTTTGGTTGCAGGAAGAAAAGGAGGGGGGAATAGCATTTGGCATGGGAGGGGAAGCACAGAAGCCTGGCTGTGTTGATATCCTGTGCTTGAAGCTACATTCTGACCTCCCAACTGCCCTGGGCAGCAGAGTCTGATTAGAGATTGGATGCAGCAGCACATTCCCCAGGGCCCAGGAGCTGAGAGCCAGGCAGCATAGCACACAGGAGTGTGTGCAGCTGAGGCTTCAGCCACCCCCAGATTCAGCTGGTTGGGAAAATCACCCACCCGATGCAACTTTAAGCACCCATTTAGGTGCCTCTGGGCCAAAAATGTGGAGTTTGTATTTTACACTTTGCTGTGTTTCAGTGAAAACACTTTTTTAGGTAATTGGGGTTTTATTGCTGAGGGCTGGGTGTGTAGAGCTGTAGAGGATCTGAACCCAGTTAAAAAAAAATCATATTTTAGGTGGAGTTCAGGCTCCTAAATCTAAAGGTGCCATCCTGAAAACCCCTTTTAGGTGAGTCTAATGTTAGGGCTCTGAAACTTTAGAGGCCCCAGAATTTGTGACTATAATGCTCCCCCAGTTCTCCTGTCTGTGCAGCAGAGCCCTGAGGAGGAGGAGCCTGAAAGAGGCTGCTGTGCATGTAAACTGGGCCAGGGGGACAAATTCCTGTGCCAGAGGGACTTTAGCCATGAGGTATCTGTGCAGTTGGCCTCTCTGAGGAGAAATAGAGCTCTGCACAACAGACTGTCAGAGCTGGGTGTTTCTCTTAAAGGGCAGTTGTGCACAGAAGAGCCCTTGGATACACAATTCCTGCTTCTGCATCGTTCACTCAAGGCATTTGCAGTTGGAGTTTCATTTTTATCCCGAGAAGATAAAACCACCAGAGGCTGCAGGAGTCTCGTAGCCCTCAGTTGTTTTCCTGTGGAAAAGGTCTCTTTTTCTCCAGCTGAAAATATCTCATACAGAAAATAATGAGAGAGGCAGCAAAAAAAAAAAAGCCCCTCTAACACACCTGAAAGGGAAAAGACCTTGTCATGGTCCCACCCAGCAGAACTAGTTTTAAGGAAGGAGAGTGAGTCGTGCTCCTTCCATGTAAGTGCCCCTGCTCCTGGTTGGAGAGCTCCAGGTCACTGGAGAGTGAAGAAGCAGCAGGAGAGGTGAAGAAAGTGAGTCCAGGTATCCTCACAGGTGAGCTCTGGCAGCAGGGAAGAGCAGGGGAGCTTTCTGACTGGCATGAATTAAATAGTGCCACTCTGTTAAGCACTGGGTGTCTTCAAGCACCTCTTCATCATGTTCCAGACACTTGGGGCTCTGGGAAGGACCCCAGCACCACTTGCATGTGAAATCTTCCCCCATGAGAGATGAGATCGGGGCTGTAAAAGGCTGGTAGTTATTGCCTTTGTGTTCTGGTCTGTCCTCCAGGTGCAAGAGGTGTATATTTTTCTGAGGGAGGGAGGTTGGTTCAGGGTAATTGAAATTGGAAGAGTTTTCCTCATGAACTCTGGGCTAGATGGGGGAATGAAATTCTCTGTAGTGAAAACATTATTCTCCCACCATAATCTACTAAAGCAGTCTCCATTTCCCCAGTGTAGGAAGGTTCTCTTCTCTTATTGCATTTAGCCTGAAATCAGAGCTCTCAAGCTGTTTGATGCTGGGCAGTGTTTATGCCTCGTGTTGTCATAATAAATGCCCCAGATCCATCATAAAAGCAGTTCCTTTGACACAGAGGCCGATTGGAAACTGCCAGAGAGGTGTGGGGCAGTAATGGAGATTTATATCTTTTGCAAAGGAATTGGATTATCATCTTCTGGAGAGTTATTTTACCTTTCCCCTGCCCAGTGGAGTCAAACCAGTTACTGCCATTCATTGTATTAAATGCATCAGGGCAGAGGGGAATACAGCCCTGCCACCTGGTTGGCTCCTCTGGGCAGAAGAAGGTGTTTCAGATAATTTACAGTGCCTGTCCATCCTCAGGATGACACTTATCCAAACAACACACCATTCATGTGTCTTTGACCTCCATCAGGATGTCACATTTTAACTGGCCTTGTTTTACTGTGGTAGGACTTGCTCACTTCTAATCCAACTCCATAATTTCTGGGCCTTTATATGTCTTGGGCTGAAGCAAGTTATAAAATACTTTCAAGGATATTTTTTAGTGTTTTGTTTAAGACAAGCAGGCCTTCCTTTTTATTGTTTGCCAGGCAACTACAAAAATTAATAGGTGATAAAAGTAACTTCTCTGCTGGCACTCAGGGATATGTTAGTGGAAGGAATTAGAATCCTTTTGCTGCTGGTCTCTACACAGTGAGATAGTTCTGTTTTGCAGTGCCAATAAATGATTTATTGAGGCGTGTCTCCCTCTCAGCTGTTTGTTCCTTACAGTACACCCATATTTTAATGATCAAGGTTGGACTTTGCTACTTCAGCTGAACAACTGGTAACCTGTTGGTATAACCCACCTCTACCAAAATCCTTTCTTTAGCCATTTCTCAGCCTCTTTGTGCCCAAATGCCCATCACGGCTCGGTCCTCTGTCTGGGGCTGTTTGATGTGCCGGTGCTGGTGTGTCCCAGTTGCTGGATTAGTGGCGGTGCGTTGTTAAAAGCACTTTTGTGATGCTGCCCTGGCGGTGCGAGAACCGCTCCGGGCGCCTCCTCCGTGCCCTGTCCGTGGTGCTGAACCCCCCGCGGGGCCGATGCGGGGCCGGGCCGGCTCTGGGGAGGTGTTCATAGAATCACAGAATGTGCTGAGCTGGGAGCGACCCACAAGGATCACCCAGCCCAGCCCTCAGCCCTGCACAGGCCCATCCCCAAGAGTCACCCCCTGTGCCCCAGAACATCATCCAAACACTCCTGCAGCTCTGGCAGCCTTGGGGCTGTGCCCACTGCCCTGGGGAGCCTGCTCAGTGCCCACCACCCTCTGGGGGAAGAGCCTTTCCCTGAGATCCAACCTGACTCTGCCCTGGCACAGCTCCAACCATTCCTTGGGTGCTGTCCCTGCCCTGACACAGTTCCAGCCATTCCCTGGGTGCTGTCCCTGCCCTGGCACAGCTCCAGCCATTCCCTGGGTGCTGTCCCTACCCTGACACAGTTCCAGCCATTCCCTGGGTGCTGTTCCTGCCCTGACACAGCTCCAACCATTCCCTGGGTGCTGTCCCTGCCCTGACACAGTTCCAGCCATTCCCTGGGTCCTGTCCCTGGTTCCCACAGAGCAGAGCTCAGTGCCTGCCCCTCCTCTGTCCCTGCCCAGGAAGTTGTCCCTGCACTGAGGTCTCCCCTCAGTCTCCTCTTGTGCAGCTGAACACACCAAGTGCCCTCAGTGTCCTCACACGCTGCCCCTCCAGGCCCTGAACCATCTTAGTTGCCTCCTTTGGACTCTCTCCAATGGTTCAATCTCTCCCTTCCATTGTGTCCCCCCAAACTGCCCCCCCATTGCTGGTGAGGCTGCCCCAGGACAATCCCCTCCCTGGCCCGGCCATGCTGGGTCTGATGCCCCCCACGACAGGGATGTCCCTCCTGGCTCCAGGGCACTCCTGACTCCTATTCAGCATGGGGAGATTTGGGGCTCTGGTTCACAGTGTGGTGTTGTATGAGGTGCACAGATCTTGGCAGAGAGCCTGCAACATGGAAGGGGTTGGGGCAGTTGTCCCCATGGTCCTTGGAGGTGCCACCATTGAGAAATGAGGGAAAGAGAAACCCAAAGGTTCAAATATTGGTCTGCTCAGGGGAATGAAAAACAGGTTTGTTGTTTTTAAGAAAATGCAGAGGCTTTCAGCTTTTAGGGTTTCTGGCTGGCACCTCTCTCTAGCAATGAAACATTGAGGGGGAAAAGGAAAAATAATATACATTTTGGCAAATTTGGGAACCTCTCCCCAAAGGCTCAGAGGATGAATTTGTGATCTAAATATTTCCACTGAATAACTGCTGGGTGGCTGCATAAAGGAAGGCAAAGGCAGGATACAGGGAGTGGAGGTCACTGCTGCTCAAATGTGGGACACTCCTGAAATGAATAGAACTACTTGTTAAATTAGTTTGCCATGCTAATCACTGGCATTAATTTTTTGGCAAGCAGGGCATGTAGTTTGAGGAATATTTGAAACCTTTGAGTTGCGTGGTGTTGTAGGGCAGGGATGATCCTGGGCAGAAAATCATGTAGAAGATGTTCTGCAGCTACAAACAGGATTTTCTTATTACCATAATCGTGTGTTTTCTTTCTATCAGGGGTTTGTGCAAAAGCTGATAATAGTGGGAGTGTTGTGCAGCCCAGAGAGATCTGGCACATCCCCTGGTGAGCCCTTTGTTGAAGGGACCGTGTTTTGTGAGCAATCCTGAGTAAACAGCAGCTGGTTGCTGCAGCAATAGAGTGAAGGGGGTAGAGGCAACAGAAGTCCCATTTTGAACTCCATGATCCCTCCTGGGAAGCAATGGAGAAGCACAGGGAGGGAGGATGAGAAGTTTGTGTCTTGGAGGTTCACAGCCTTTAGTTTCATAGAATCATAGAATCAATTGGGTTGGAAAAGACCCCCGAGATCATCAAGTCCAACCCTTGGGCCAACTCCAGTCCCTTTACCAGATCATGGCACTCAGTGCCACAGCCAAGCTCAGTTGAAAAACCTCCAGGGATGGGGAATCCACCCCCTCTCTGGGCAGCCCATTCCAATGCCTGAGCACTCTCTCTGCAAAGAAGTTTTTTCTGCTCTCCAACTTCAATTTCCCCTGGCAGAGCTTGAGCCCATCGTGCCCCCTTGTCCTATTGCTGAGTGCCTGGGAGAAGAGACCAACCCCCACCTGGCCAGAACTTCCCTTCAGGTAGTTATAGACCAGGATCTACCAAGATAATGCAAAAACTTGAGCTGGGAAGGCAATCAGGGCCCTGGTTCACTGAGATGGGCTGAGCACGGGCAACCCTTCAAGTGGAAGAGAAGAAAGATGAAGTTAACTTATCTCACCAGGGCTTGAACAGGGAAAAATCCTCAGAAGTCCTGTCAAGGTGGACAATAATCCCTGTCCCCTGGCAGAGCTTGAGCCCATCGTGCCCCCTTGTCCTATTGCTGAGTGCCTGGGAGAAGAGACCAACCCCCACCTGGCCAGAACTTCCCTTCAGACAGTTCCAGACAGTGCTGAGGTCACCTCTGAGCCTCCTCTTCTCCAGGCTGAACACCCCCAGCTCCCTCAGCCTCTCCCCACAGCACTTGTGCTCCAGTCCCTTCTCCAGCCTCGTTGCTCTTCTCTGGCCCCGCTCCAGCCCCTCAATCTCTTTCCTGACCTGAGGGGCCCAGAACTGAACACAACACTCAAGGTGTGGCCTCACCAATGCAGAGTCCAGGGGAACTATCAATGTGCCTGGCAATGTTGTGACAAACCCCTTTGTGTGGTGTGGTTGGGGCAGGATTTTCTCCTTCCCAGGGTGGGTAGTGCCAGCCCAGCAGCAGAGCTGAGGTCTGTGTGCCTTCCTGTGCCAACACAGCAGAACCTTGTCTTGGTTCTCCTTGATCACCTGCAAGGACTAAGATGTGGACAGCAGAGGCTCAGAGAAGGTTTGGGAGGATGTAGAGTCAGTGCTTGCCCCTTGTCCCAGTAGGACCATGCACATTCCAGCACAATTTTAACTGAAAAACCAGCAGAATTTTCTACAAACACGTCCCCACTGTCATGGAAACCTGGGCAGTTCTCATGGGGAGAGGAAAGGGGTGAGTGAACTTAAAGCTCTCCATACACACAGAGGTGTTACAGGGGCTGGCTGAGTTCAGTTGTGTTCACTGAGCATGTTAATGAACCACAGAATCATTAGAGCTGGAAGAGATCTCTGGAGATCACCCAGTCCAGTCCTCTGCCCAGGCAGGGTCAGCTGGTGCAGGTGACACAGGAAGGTGCCCAGGTGGGTTTGGAATGTCTCCAGAGAGGGAGAATCCACACCCTCTCTGGGCAGCTGTTCCAGGCTCTGCCACCTCCATGGGAAGTTCTTCCTCCTGTTGAGGTGGAACTCGTGTTTGACTTTGTGGCCATTGCTCCTCATTCTCTTGCTGAGTAACACTGCAAAAGAGTCTGGCACCATCCTCTGACACCCCTTGGAGATATTTGAGTGGATTGATGAGATGAAATGAGATGAGTTTTCATTAGTCTCTACTAAATGACCCCAGGCCTGGTTAGAGCTGGTCTGCGGTGTTATGAGGAGTGTGTGTTTGCAGGAGGAGCTGAGTGTGATTAGTGATGGATTTGTGATGGATAAACAATGTTTATGTCCTTAAATGAGGGGAAATGTATCACACAGACCTTCTACAGTGCTGTGACTCGTGTCCCCTCTTAGTCCTGCACTGAACACCCAGAGGCAGCCACGGAAAGAGTCTTTTTACAGAAAAAAAAAGTGATTGAGCAGCCAATTTCCCCAAAAGCCATACACAAACCACTGCCTCTCCAAAGCTAACAGTGCTGGTTGTTATGTCAGAAGCAGCTAATAATGGCCATATTTGTTTGAGTCATAAAACCTCTTTGGTGGTGCATGATAATAGAGTGTGTTACATGTTCAATTAACCAAACTAATCAAATGCACTGAGGAGAAACACAATGGGAACAAAGACCTGATCTTTGCTATTCTTTGTTGGGCACAGTAGTTGTTTTTCATGTGATTTCCTACTAGTCCTTTGAGCAGATTTCCCAGTGATAGGCTAACAAATGCTCCACCAATTAAAAAGGCAGGTTTGTTGCTGGAATAAGTAAGAAAGGCTCCCCTAGGACAACTTACAACCATATTCACCCTCCCCTGCCACTGTGAGGTGAATGCAGGGGACAGACTTATCTCCTTCTTGGCACTGTATTGACCTTGTGTCCAGAGGAATTAAGCTAAGCCCAAAAACTGAGGTGTGAGAGGTGATGTCCAAACACCAGAACATGAGAAATATTTACCAGGAGTTGAGAATAGTGCCCAGATCCTCTGCCTCCAAATGTGGTAACTTGTAACCTTATTATCCCTGTGGAACTGTGTCCCTTGCTTGGCCTCCTTTGTCCTGAAATGGGTCCACTAAGAGTGGGATTGTCCAGGACTTGCCCAGAGCCCAAAGCACCCAGAGATGTGGGCACAGCAGGTTCTGGGGAGCAGGAGAGATGATGATGTGCACAACCTGAACTAAATCTGGTGTGGAGCAGCTCTGAGACAGTCCATAAAGGCAGAAACACTCTGATTTTCTGTGAGCAGAGCTGAGCAGGTCTATTGAGGGGACACAGACCTGAGTTCCACAAATAAAAACAGTCTCAGCCTCAGGAAAAGGCCATGCCATGTCAAGGGAGTCAAGGTCACATTTCTGCAGGTTGTCTTGTAATGAAGTGACCTTATTCCTCTGGGAATTGAAGTGGTCCTGGACAGCTTTGGCTCTCCTGCTCCTGAACATCCAAGGGATCTCCACAGTTGCCTGAGATGGCAGAAATGAGTGTCAATGGACTTGTATTCATTATGCAGAGACAAATTTTATGGCTCTGCAAATAGAAAAAGGTTTAAAACCACTGCTCTGGATCAAAAGTGCTTCTCAAGAAGTTGCTTTTTTCTGCCACTAAGTGGCTCCAGATGTTGAAATATTCAACAAATTCCTTCTCTCTCCTTTTTTTTTTTGACACACTGAGTTTCACAAGGTCAATCTGTAGCAAAGAAATCCCAGTGCTTTTCCCCCACTGAAAACCACCCAACTGCACCATTAAATATTAACAGAGAGAAGAGCTCCAATTGTAACTTCAGTCTATTTTGCTTTTTTGAATTGCTTTCCTTTTCCTCAAACATTCGTTTCCTCTACATGGGAGGGTCACAGAAGCTTCCCTGTCTTGTGGGCACAGTGAGAGGGGGTGTTGTGCTTTGGAAAGGGGAGCTCCAGGTCTTTATTTGTCTGCAATAAGGGACAGGACAGGGTTCAATGGAATGTTGGTGGCCTTCATGAATGTCCCTGCCTGTTCTCCATCCCATTGTGTCCTCTCTCTGCTGCTGCATTTCCTCCCTGTCCCTTGGTCCAGGTGGGAGTCCAGGATGGCTGTTGGGTGACAGACAGAGGACAAAGGCTGGTTGAGTTCCCCTCTCCACCCAAATGCACAGTGGGAAGCACAGATGGTCACCATGCAGAAATGCTCCTTCTCTCCAGGGTGCTGGGAAGAGCAGTCAGCACAGCTGCAGTGAGGATTATTTGTGCCTGGATTGCTGCATCCTTCTTTTCCATTTGGAAGTAGATCAAAACTACAGAAACCTCTGAACTAACAGAATGTGTTAGGTGTCCTTATGCACAGGGTTTGAGTATGTTCCTCTGGGTCCTCTGAAAAGTCCTACTTGGTCAGGACTTGAAAATCTTGATGCTACAAAAAAGTCCCTCCAAAAGTCAGATGTTTCATTCCTGCTCCACTGAAGCACAACCCTCCCAGCTGCCACCAAGTGTGTGTTATTTCATTTTTGCTCCCCTCAGAATAAAGCTGCCCTCAAAGCACCACTTCCATGAATCTTTTTTTTATGTCAACAACTGGCATTTGTCTCTTTATTCGGGAAATTTGCCCCAAGGTCTGTTCCAAAGTGCTGCAGCTTCTTGGTTTTGCTCTCTGATGGACAGAGAGATCTGGGGGGCTTGGTCCTCCTCCACCTCTGCACAGGAAGGTTTTACACCATTCTTTGTCCTGCAGGGATTTGGGAAAAGCAGGCTCTGATACACCTGGAGGCAAAGCCTCCATGGGACACACAGAGGTGTGAAAGACAGAGATGCACAGCTGTCCTAAAGCCTTTTTGCACGTGATGTCTCTCCACCAGGTCCCCACTTGGCCTTTGAACCCACCCAGACTGTCCCTGGTTGCTTTGGGTTTGTGGTGGGTGTCAGACCTGGAAGGTGCTCTGGCCTTTGCATCCCTGGGGAGCTGAACACAGCACAGAGAGGAGGAGGCAGAAAGGAAGATGAAGGCCTGGCATTAAATATTTGGCTGCCAAGCCCTTGTGTTTTCCATAGAGCAGATCTTTTCATTTGTTCTTTTTGACTGTTTGTGTCTTTAGTATCTGCCAGGCTCTTTGGAGAGCAGCATTAAATGTGCTGCCTGGGGCAGGCTTTGATGGACAAATCTTTTTTTCCCCTCTCTTCT
This sequence comes from Pithys albifrons albifrons, assembly GCF_047495875.1. Taxonomy (NCBI): domain Eukaryota; kingdom Metazoa; phylum Chordata; class Aves; order Passeriformes; family Thamnophilidae; genus Pithys; species Pithys albifrons. The sequence goes on along the minus strand of NC_092476.1, from coordinate 9,917,736 downwards.
CTCTGCCATTAGAAAGCCCCAAATCTGTGTCTCTGCATGAAAGGCAACGCTGCCAACGCTCAGAGTGATGAATCAGAGCTTGGTGGTGTGAATGTGTGTGTTTGTTGGACCTTGTAACCCACTCAGAATCACTCAGGCAAAGCTGGTGAGTCACAGCTGAAGGACAGAGCTGCAGGAATTGCAGCTCTCAGATTGGCATGGCTGGGCATGGCCTGGGCATGGAGCATCCTGTGCTCAGGAACACCCTGCAGACCCAGAGGTGCAAGATGGGAGCTGAGGAGGGATTCTTGGTGTAGCATTTCCAGGGCTGTATCTGGATGTTTATCCATGTGGTTCTTAGGGCAGGATCATAGAATCACAGAATGGATTGGGTTGGAAAAGATCTCCAAGACCATCAAATCCAACCCTTGGGCCAACTCCAGTCCCTTTACCAGATCATGGCACTCAGTGCCACGGCCAATCTGCGTTTAAAAACCTCCAGGGATGGGGAATCCACCCCCTCTCTGGGCAGCCCATTCCAATGCCTGAGCACTCTCTCTGCAAAGAAGTTTTTTTCTGATCTCCAACTCCAATTTCCCCTGGCAGAGCTTGAGCCCATCGTGCCCCCTTGTCCTATTGCTGAGTGCCTGGGAGAAGAGACCAACCCCCACCTGGCCAGAACTTCCCTTCAGGCAGTTCCAGACAGTGCTGAGGTCACCTCTGAGCCTCCTCTTCTCCAGGCTGAACACCCCCAGCTCCCTCAGCCTCTCCCCACAGCACTTGTGCTCCAGTCCCTTCTCCAGCCTCGTTGCTCTTCTCTGGCCCCGCTCCAGCCCCTCAATCTCTTGCCTCAACTGAGGGGCCCAGAACTGAACACAACACTCAAGGTGTGGCCTCCCCAAGGCAGAGTCCAGGGGAAGGGTCACTGCCCTGGGCCTGCTGGCCACGCTAGTTTGGATCCAGGCCAGGATCCCCTTGGCCTTCTTGGCCACCTGGGCACACTTTTGGCTCCTGCTGAGCTTCCTGTCAATTAGTACTCCAAGGTCCCTGTGCCAGGGAAGCTCCTGCCTGGAGGGACGGCAGCTTTCGTGGGCCATAAACCTCAACCTGGGTGGAAGCCCAGCCTGGTTTAAGCTACACCAGCCACCACAGAGCAAAAGGAGCCAGCACAGGTAGTCCACTGCACCCAACAGATGTCTTAATCCTCTTAGAAGCTTAAAACCTTTTGAGATCCCAGATGAGTTTTCCCTTACACAAGTCCTGCTTCTCTTTGAAACCAGGAGAAAACACATCACAGGATGTGGGGTGGGACCAAGATCAGCCTTGAGTTTTCTGAGCTGGACAGGTCAAGTAATTAGGACCAAGTAATTTTTCCCAGTAAACTCCAGTCTCTGGAGTCCCAACTCACCAGGTCAGTGTAGTCATTGGACTGTTTGTTTGTTTCTGCTATAAAGGATTTGAATCAGTCAGAGAAATATAAATTATTCTTTTGTGAGTCCCCTTTTTCAATACAGAAAACCAGAAGAATGGGGAATTCAATTAAAAAAAAAAAAAGAAAATGTTTAAATTTAGGTGTTAAGCCATAACAGCAACTTCAAATCATTAGCAGACAAGTTATTTTTCTGTTGAAGAGCTATTTTCCTCAGTCTCCCATACTTATGTAATTCCAAGCAGCTCTCCCTCTCAAGCAGAAAAAAACTCCAGGAGAAATAATATTTTACAACTGGATTAATTTTGTTGTTTATTTTGTGCTTTCCCAACTCCCATGGGAAAAAAGCTCTAAGGTTTGAGTTTCTCCTTACTTTTTAAGCCTATGCCTCATGGGTGGAGTGGGACTGGGAGGAAGGGGAGATTCCTCTTCCTCTTGGATCCCAAATGCTTTCAACCACTTAGTTCAGATGCTTCCCCTTACTGGGTGCCTGCCTGTGGCACCCAATGGCAAAGACACCCTGTGCCCTTCTGTTTGTTCCCTGTACTGGAAAAGGATTTAGGAAAGGTGGAGAAAATACAGAGGAGGAAGTAGAGACTGTCTTCCAATTTAAGATGAGACTTCAAATGGCACAGAAGAAAGGTGTAGAAAGGGTGGGTAGCAAAGCATTGTGCCCCTCTTACTATTTACTGGGAGGAAACCATCAGTCAGCAGGTTTCAATCATAAGGAAAGAGTTTTGCTTCCCTGTGCAACTAAACTGTGGAAGTCCCAGTTGCTGGATCTTGTGGAAGCCTAAACTAAAAAGAAAAGAAAAAAGGAAAGAGAGATAACTAGATTGGGAACTGCTAAAGCTTAAGAGTTCAGGTGCAATGGTCTGGTGGAGGCGCAGGTGCCCCACAGCAGCTGCTGCACAAATCCTGCCTTGCTCTTGCTTTGTTTTGTGGCTTTTCCCAAGGTGGTTCCTGAGGATTACTGCAGGAAATGATTGTAGGAGAATGGATTTGTCTTCTTTCCTCGAATGGCAGTTCCTGCAATGTTTAACTGAAATCAAGCTCCAGGTTAAATCCCAGATTTTGGGAAAGCATTTCTAAACCTCTTCCAGCTCTTCCTTATCTGACAATAACTGGATGAAGTGGGGAGGTTTATCCTCACAGAAGAGCTTAGAAAAATCCTACATCCACAAAAGGTCTTTCTCCCCTTGAGGAACTCTGGAATTTCTCCTGTGAAAAATGTATCACCACATCCTTGGACCAGATTCTAATTGTGGCTCCCTGCAAATCCTGAGCTGGAATCAGCCTACAATGAATGTGGTGTTGCCATGTAAGTTTTGAAGTGTGTGCTTCTGTGGTGTTCCTTATGTGAATATATGGAGCTATTCAAGTGGAAAACACCGGGAAATAAAAACTGTGGCTCTGGAAGGAATTCTTGACACTGAACTCTCAAGGGCTGTCAGAGGATTGGGACAGAGACACTGACACAGAGTGTGATGCCCCAATAAGCCCTTTTCTTTCTTTTTTTCTTATTTTTTCTATGAGATTATGACAAGCTAAAACCAAACCACAAACTAACCTTAAGAAGTGAGAAGACAAAAGAATTTTGGCTGAGTAAAAAAGTGTTTGTGCCAAGCCCTCTCTCCCAGGAGGATTCCTGTGGGGCAGTTCAGGCTGAGATCTGTTTGGAGATGCTAAGGCTGGTCCAGCAGTGCAGGATGGGGAGGGAGCCTTTGGGAAGAAGGAATGTGAATACAAGTTGTATTTTGTTTCTCTTGTTTAAATCTAAGCACCCCTCAGTGTAAAGTGAGAGTGTCAGCTCTTCTCAGAATCACAGAGTTGTTGGGGCTGGAAGGGATCTCTGGAGATCTCCCAGCCTAAGCCCCCTACTCAGGCAGGGTCACCTGGAGCAGGTGACACAGGAATGCACACAGGTGGGTCTGGAATGGCTCCAGAGAGGGAGACTCCACACCCTCCCTGGGCAGCTGTTCCGGACGCTGCCACTGCCATGGAAAGAAGTTCCTCATGTTGAGGTGAAACTTCTTGATTTTAGTTTATGGCCATTGCTTCCCTACCTTCACCTCTATCTGAAGGGAAAAGCCATGCAGATGGTTTGACCAAGCAATCAGCTCATGAATTGCTGTTGGCTCAGCATGGCCTGGAAGGGCTGTGCAGTTCTGCCCTGGGAGAGGAAAGGGGTGAGATGTTGTGCTTTAGGAGGTGTGCACAGGAAAAGAAGGAAACTGAGGGATTCTCCGTCCAGTTTATGTCCCAGCCTTGTGGGTGCTTCACCTGGGGCAGGAGGAGTTGTCCACCAGCTGGAGGTCTCTCCTGCTGAATGCCCTCTGCAAGGATGGTGGGGATGGATGTGCTGATGGCAGATAAGATGTGCCTTTTGTGCTGAGCAGGTGTCAGATGTGCCTGGGACTCCTGGAGGTGGTTGGTGAAAGGGGCTGACTTGCAGTAGCTGAGAAAGGTTAAACAAGGATTCTTGGACTGAGGTCCCCCTCCCTCCCAGAGGCCTTTCTGGTGTTACTTTTAAACAACCATCACCACTGGTTTCCCAGTGCTGTGTGTGGATAGAACTGTAGCAGCTTTGCATCTTTTAAAGAAAAAGGAATGAAACATTAAAGCTTCTTTCCCCCTCCCTGTGAAACCTGACCCAACCTGCCCGCTCCGAAGGAGAGGGGTGTATCCCAAATATCCAGGGGGAAAGGCTGCCTGCTTGGGTTAGACTTTTTGCCTACAGGACTGGGAATTGATCCCATGCCATTAAAAGCAGAAATTTTGCCCATTTGCTTCAGCAGGAGACGGTTCAGGCCCTGAACCTCCTGATGATGGGAGGGAGTGGGTGAATCTCTTGTAAAAACATCTTTGCTCTGACCTGTTTCCTGAGTGTCTGGGTGCAGGGGAATTAGTAACCCAGGGTTTGCAACACTTGGACTGAGTAACCTGTCAGATCTCTTTGCTCAATTTTTCCTTGGAAGTGCAATCTTCTTCTTCAGGGAGCCTTTTAGGATACCTGGATGGTCTCTGGTAGGTTCATGTCACCTATCAAAAGAATGGACAACCACGCCTAAAATCCCAGTTAAATGTTAGTTTGATTACCTCAAATTTTTTTAGACATTAATTTAAAAATATTGCTCAAAACACAGATATGACCTGTGCCCTTGGAAGTAAAAGTGATCCCTCTGGGTTTCTGGGGAAGAAAATAAAAGTGGGCTCTGCAAGGTTTCTGGCTGCCACTGCCAGAGCTCTGGGGTTGTTTTCTCAGTGCTGTAGGAGTGACCTTGATCAAGACATCTAATCTTGGTGATCTCCTTGGGGTGGGAACAGCATGTTCATCCTCCCACAGAGCAGGGAGCTGATGTTGGAGATCAGTTCTCAAGGACTAAATGCTCTCTGGAATTTCAGCTTTCCTGTTTTGCCTTCTTTCTCTGGGTTTAAATTCATCTTTCTGCCCAAACGACACACTGGGAGGAGAGGAAATCAGTAAAAGAGCATTTAGCTGCTGTCGCTGGGTTCAGTCTCAGCCCCCCACTCACTGTGGTGCTGCAGGTCCAAACCTCCAAGGACAAGGCCCCCCCAAGAGCCACATGAACCTGAGAGAGGTGGCTGATCCCTCCATGTGCTGTGCAGCCATTCTGAAGGATCTCAACAGGTTGGAGAAATGGTCACAGGAACCTTTTGGGATTCAGCAAAGGCAAATGAAGGGTCCTGCACCCAGGGAGGGATAACCTCAGACACCAGCACAGGGTGGGTGTGACCTGCTGGAGAGCAGCTCTGCAGAGAAGGACCTGGGGGTCCTGGTGGACAAACAGCTGTTGCTGAGCCAGCAGTGGCCAAGAAGTGTGGTAGGCTCCTGGGATGCAGGAGAAAGAGCATTGCCAGCAGGTCAGGGAGGTGATCCTCCCCTAAACTCAGCCTTGGTGAAGCCTCCCCTAGAGTGCTGTGTCCAGTTCTGGGTTCCACAGCACAGGAGAGACATGGAGCTCCTGGAGCTGGTCCAGTGGAGGGTTACAGAGATGATGAAGGGACTGGAGCATCTTTATTACAAGGAGAGGCTGACGGAGCTGGGGCTGTTCGGCCTTGAGAAGAGATGACTGAGAGGAGACCACATCAGTGTTTGGCAGTGTCTGCAGGGAGGGGACAGAGGATGGACCAGGCTCTGCTCAGGGTGCCCAGTGATGGAACAAGAGACAGTGGGCAGAAACTGATGCCCAGGAAGTTCTACCTGGACATAAGAAAGAAACTTTTCCCCATGAAGGTGGCACAGGTTGCCCAGAGAAGCTGTGGCTGCCCCATCTCTGGAAGTGTTCAAGGCCAGGTTGGGCAGGGCTTGGAAGAACCTGGCCTAGTGGAAGGTGTCCCTGCCATGGCAGAGGTCTGGAACAAGATGATCTTTAAGGTCTGTTCCAACCCAACCCATTCTATGATGCACAGGATGTTCCACCCCAATATGAGGAAGAAATTCTTTAGTGTGCAGGTGCCCTCTCACTGGCTCAGGCTGCCCACAGAGGGTGTGGAGTCTCCTTCTCTGGAGATACTCAAAAGCTGGATGAGTAACGTGCTCTGGAGACCCTGCTGGGGCAGGGTGGATGTACCAGGTGCTCCTGTGGTTCCTGCCAACCCAAACCTTTAATTCTGGGCAAAGCCTGTCCCGAGATTGGTGCAGCCCGAGTCAGGGAGCGGCCCCATCCTGGGAACAGCCAGAGAGAAGGGCAGAAACCCCGGGAAAGGTACCCTCGAGGGTGTGGTGGAGGGTCGGCAGAGCCGGCGGCCCCTCCCCGGCAGAGGGCACTCGGAGCCCGGCCAGCCCGGGCACAGCCCGGCCGAGCGCGCTGCCTCCGACGGATGTTTAGTCAACATTCATCCCAGTTCGCTCCGCTGCCGTCATCAGCCTGGACTCAACTCTCTGCCGTATTTGCTGCTCCTGGCTCTCTTCACCCCAGGGAGCGTGTCCCTGAATGCTGGAAAACCGAGCACAGACCTGAGGCAATAACTCACAGCATCCCACAGTGAGAAATGTGCTGTCACCAAGTGTTTTAAGGCGTGCAGAGGGGTTGGCTTGGATTTACCTACTTGCTAGAAAAAGCTGCTCTTTGTTTGTTTTTATGCCAGCTTTCCACCCCTGGACTCTCTCCGTGTTGTAGCTGCTGAGTCTGTGCTTTTTTGGCAATAAAATCCAATTTCACTCCTTCTGCAGCCTTAAATCTCCCAATTCCCTCTTTATTCCATATGCAGTGGTAGTTGCAACTAACACGTGAGAAGTTGGGATATTTTTTCTTTTTGAGGGGCAGAAAACCCCCTGGTGACTCCTGAGCAGCCAATCATTTCTCCTCACTCCTGAGCATCCTCTGTGCTTTCTTCCAGCAGGAGCCAGGAAAATACACAGCAGTGCACCCTGAGCTTCCTCCAGCACCTCAGCCTGGGATGCTGGATGCTCTCTGTGCTTTCTTCCAGCAGGAGCTGGGAAAATACACAGCAATGCACCCTGAGCTTCCTCCAGCACCTCAGCCAGGAGTGCTGGATACTCTCTGTGCTTTCTTCCAGCAGGAGCCAGGAAAATACACAGCAGTGCATCCTCAGCTTCCTCCAGCACCTCAGCCTGGAGTGTTGGATACTCCCTGTGCTTTCTTCCAGCAGGAGCCAGGAAAATACACAGCAGTGCACCCTGAGCTTCCTCCAGCACCTCAGCCAGGAGTGCTGGATGCTCTCTGTGCTTCTCCCATCAGTTGTCCTGCAGGCTTAGGAGAAAAGGCAGTGTGAACTACCCCAGGCTTTGGGACCCTGCACCAGTCTGCTGGGTGGTGAAACCCAGCACAGTGGCTGGTCCCCAGCAGGCAACACAAAGGTATTTGGAGTCTGGGGGATATTTCCTATTAGATTTGTTTAATAGTTTTGAGGTTGGTTAAATATGGAGTGACAAATTAATTCCAACTTAACTACTTCCCTCTTGGTCTTCCTGCTGCTGCAACTCCCCTGTTGCCCCATTAAACGAGACCAGCTGGCAGGATCAGGGGGGGTTGGCAGCTGCCTTGGGTTTGTGTGCTGAGCCCCACTGGAGGGTCTGTTTCCCTCTGGCTGTTGGCTCTGCACATGTCCATGTGCCACCTTCCCGAGGAGAAGGGGCAGAGGGAAAAATTCATCTACCTAGAGCTGGAGGCAATGCCTCTTGGAGTCATGGATTGCACCAAAGCCCCTTTGAAAGGGTTAGTACCTAGGGGGTTGTTAAAGGGTTGTTATAGAGACCAGCAAGCCACCAGCTGCTGGTGCCCACCAGGAACCTCCCAGTGGGTGTGTCTATCCCTGTACAACCTGAGCCAGCTGCAGGGTACACTTGCCATCAGCCCTTAACCCTCTAGAAACTGTGCACTGTGAGGGTGTCCCACCTCCCTGTAGCTCCTGGGGTCCCTTTGCTGGTGAATCACAGCCATGAGCAGGTGCTTCATGGTCAGGGGGATGGAGCAAGATGGACTTTAAAGTCCCTCCTAACCTGGATCAGTCCATGATTCTGTGAAATATCAATGGCATTGCTTTCTCCTCAGGGAGGGGTTTTGGCATTTTTATGCACCTTGGTGGTTCATGAAGTGCTGCTTCACACAGTCCTGCTTACTGGTCCTTCCTCCAGAAGAATTTCTATTTCTCAGGTTTTCTGTAAGGTAACACATGGCATTTCTTCCCTGCCATCACCCTGCCAATCATCCTGTTGGTTTAGCAGCAAATAACAAAGACCAAGTCTTCAGCAGGACCAAACCAGACCAGCCTGGTAGAACTGGATACATTCCTTTTATTGAAACAACAACAACAAAACCAACACTGAGAGTGCATCTTTTCTGCAGTTAAGTTAATTATTTGTGGTCTGGGTCTGGCAATATGAGAGGAAATTAACCTAGTCCTGATGATTGGACATTATTAGCAGCACATGAAGTCCATCTTTTGTTTGCTGGGGCCCATGCCTTTTTTTTTTTTTTTTTTAGCACTGTCTTCCTTGGACAGTCATCTTGTGGGGGGTTACATTAATATTTTGGCTTTCTGACTGTGCAGTCCATTCTTTGCCACACACTGGAGGCAAAGCTTTGCAGTTTCAGTTGACTGGACTTTGTACAGGCTCTTTCAAAGCTTTCTCCACAGATGCCTGAACGATTTTTGAGTTCCTGTAGGAGTTTTGTGCTGGGAGGGCTTGTCCTCAGATGGTGCAGGCTGGCCAAGCGCCACTGACTGCGGGAGAACTAAGTCATTTTGCTCAGGCAGAAGATCTGCTCAAACTTCAAAAGGCCACCCACATGTGCTTGCTGAGCTGGAGGTCTAAATTAGCAAAAACCAGAGTTTTTTCCCATGGTTTTCACTCTGGGCCATAAAATCACCCAAAGTTATTGGAAATCCTCTAGAAGTGCTTGAGCCACAGAGCATTGAGAGCATGTTCAGGTTTGTGATGCAAGAGAGTATCACGTAAAGTTTCTTCTTCCTTTTCACTTCAATGATTGTAAAAAGGTTTCTTAATTCTGAGTAGAAATTAGTGCTTCAGAGAGGGCATTTTGTTTCTTTCTGCTTTTTCCAGTAAGGGGAGTTACCCCTAATCAAAGATCCAAGAGTTATTTCCTAGAGAAGCTGTGGCTGCCCCATCCCTGGAAGTGTCCAAGGCCAGGTTGGACAGGGCTTGGAGCAACCTGGGCTGGTGGAAGGGGTCCCTGCCCATGGCAGAGGGTGGAACTGGATAATCTCTGAGACCCCTCCCAACCCAGGCCATTCTGTGATTCTGTGGATATCAGCTCCATGGCAAATGTGATAGTTATAGGACCAGCTCCTCATTGTGGGTATTGGGGATGGTTGCTGGAAAATCAGGAGGTCACTGCTGGAGAGGTCACACCTGAGGCAACTTGGAGACCTAAAGCTCTGCCAAGTCACCTTTATTGCCATCCATCTGCCAGCCTTCTAGAGAAAGTCATTTCTCAGGGCAAGGATTGTCTTCATTTTCAGGGTGCTAATGGGATACCACCTCTGCCCCACCTTCCTAAGGGCTACTTGCTTGCTGTGTGACTGGAGCACAAGTGCTGTGGGGAGAGGCTGAGGGAGCTGGGGGTGTTTAGCCTGGAGAAGAGGAGGCTCAGAGGTGACCTCAGCACTGTCTGGAACTGCCTGAAGGGAAGTTCTGGCCAGGTGGGGGTTGGTCTCTTCTCCCAGGCACTCAGCAATAGGACAAGGGGGCACGATGGGCTCAAGCTCTGCCAGGGGAAATTGAAGTTGGAGAGCAGAAAAAAATTCTTTACAGAGAGAGTGCTCAGGCATTGGAATGGGCTGCCCAGAGAGGGGGTGGATTCCCCATCCCTGGAGGTTTTTCAGCTGAGCTTGGCCGTGGCACTGAGTGCCATGATCTGGTAAAGGGACTGGAGCTGGCCCAAGGGTTGGACTTGATGCTCTTGGAGGTCTTTTCCAACCCAATCCATTCTATGATTCTATGATTGTAGTGAGGCTTAGGATAGGAGAATTGCACCAAAAAATGTTCTCCCCTGTCTCCACTGGCCAGGAAGAGAGAAGAGGGTTGGTACCCCTCAGAGACGTGCATGGTGGCATCGGCGTTTGGTTACTGAAGGCTTATCATGAGTGTTTTGGAAAACTCATTAGGAGTTGGAAAGAGTCTTTTGTTTTGAGACACCCAGGCACCAAAAGCAGACTGGCATGTCATCAGAAGTGTGGCATCCAGGCTGCTGCTTGGCTGAGAGTGGCACTGGAGTGGCCTGTCTGTGCCAGCTTTATGGGGCAGCTTTGGCAGGAGAATGAGCAAGAATTCCTGCAAGTGGTGTGCAAGCGTGGGCTGTTCCTTGTGGTCAGGCTGCTCCCTCTGCTCTCCCATATAAACAAGGGGCAGAGGGAGGCAAAGAAAACTTAGGACTTTCAAAGCCAGATCATTGTATTCTGAACTGCTGTGAGTCAGTGGAGCTGTGGCACCTGGCACAGTTTAGGGTCTGGTCATACATACACTGGTCTTACCTGAAGCCATCTGAGCTGACAGCCCTGGAGTCTGGAGACACCCAGAAAGCTGAGCAGACATCTCAGACCAATCCAAGAACTGACTGTGTGACATGTGCCATGGAAGAGAATAAGATGCTCCTGGGGTAAAAATAGTGCTGCAGTACTTTTTTAAGGTTGGTGACTTGCACTTTGCAGGAAGGAGCTATAAATACAAGTGCCTTGCACGAGTGCAAATCAGCCTTGAAAGCTTTCCAGTTATTACAAATTAAAGGATATTTTAGTGTGATTTTCCAGGGAATCACAGTAAAGCTCAAGCTATGCCCTTCATACCTTCTTGCAGGTATTTAACAGAGAAGCCAGTATTTATTTATTAGCAATATTGTTGATTTTTAAGGACTGACATGCGTTAATAAAATATTTTCCATCTCTGTAAAATGTTCCCACATCACCTCCATGCCTGGACTAGGGAGGGATATTTACCCCGTTCTAAGAGCAATGGCAGATGAAGCCAGAGGGGATTGTGTTTCAGGGCCGTGCCACTTCTTTGCATCTCTGAGCAGGACAAAAAGGTACACCTGGCCCTTCAGAGCCACGGCTGCGACAAAGGGCTGCTAATCCAGTCCAGCAATGCGTAGAGCAGGTGTTCCCCTTCCCCTGGGTACCTTCCCATCGAGCCAGACAGGCATTGCAAAGGCACCAGAGCCCAGCCCAGCCTCCCTGGGACACCCCAGGCCGTGTCGCTGTCGCTGGGTGTGGAGTGTTGCCGACTCTGTTACGACAGAAGATGAAAGTGGAGCTTGCCCTCAGTGAAGCACGTTCCTAACAAATTTTTGCCCCTGCAGGAAATCCAATATATTTTATCCTGTTTGTCAACACGGTCCATTCTGAGAGAGCCCTGAGTCTGCGGCCAGCAATTAATGCCACTTAAAAGCTTTTCAGAGGGATAATTGCTTGTTGTTCTGCAGGCATCACTCTCATTCAGATGCTAATGGCTTGTCAGGGGCAGTGGCCATTCCCACATTGGGGGCCAGGTATGCCCCGCTCCCCTCGCAATGGGAGGACGCTTAATGGCTCTATTGTCCCTGAACAAGGGCAGTAGGGAAACCCCCCTGTCCCTGAGGAAACACTGGAAATAATCCTCATCAGTCTGTGTCACTTTGGCACAAAAGGCAAGAGGGTGGACAAAAAAAGGACGGGGGCATCCAGCACAAAGGGGATGGAAGTCAAGGTGTCCCACGTTGGGGACTTCCAAGAGAGCTGCGCCAGGCTCACCAGAAAAGACTCACCACGGCGCTGTGAAAACCCAGGGGATTATTCCAGCCATTCTCAGATTTCAGATTTTTGCCAGATGGGGCTGCATGAGGTTTTTTAAGGTAAAGTTACCTTTCTTTGAAGGTCAGGTTTACAACGACAGAATAAGAGTCATCAGCTCTCAAGACAGGACCCCATTGTGATGCAGTTCATGTCTGTGTGTAGGTTTAGTCCTGGAAGGTTCAGCATCAAACCTGTGCTCTTGGTTGTCTGAAGGAAATGATCTCCTTGCAGGATAAGAAACCTCCTTTCTTCTTACCACAAAATCACAGACTAGTTTGGATTGGAAAGAACCTGAAAGCTCATCTCATTCCACCATCCAGCCATGGGCAGGGACACCTCCCATCAGCCCAGGTTGCTCCAAGCCCTGTCCAACCTGGCCTTGGACACTTCCAGGGATGGGGCAGCCACAGCTTCTCTGGGCAACCTGTGCCAGGGCCTGCCCATCCTCACAGTCTCATTTTTCTTCTCAGTTTATTTTGTCACTGAGGTAGGGCTGGAGCTGTAATTTCTGAGGGATACTGGAGTTCCCATGGATATGTTAAAGCTTATTCTTCTTTTTGGGATCTCTAGGTATCTGATCTTCCTAGACCCTACACACTAAGGTAGGCTGGCTATGAGAAAGCTGTGTTGGCTGGAGATTGTGCCAGGGTTCTGTTCCTCTGGGTTAATCATTCAATTTAATGAAACCCCTGGTTTGCAACCTCTGGATGAACAACCCAACCAAATGCCCCTTCCCTCTGTAAACAAGGGAGTGATGTTAGTGAGGAGAAAAGACACTTTCTGGAGGAGCACATCCTCCTCTGTAAGAATCAATGAGGAAGAGGAGGGGGGATCATTTAACAGCCAGAGACACCTCTGAAGTCCCTTTATGAGGATTTTGGATTTTGAATTATTGGGGAGAATGGGCTCCTCTCCCCAGGTGGCCACCTCCTTTGGGAGCCTTGTTGTGGAGCCCTCCTGGGAGCCCCTGCAGGTCTCAAGCCCCCGGTCCCTTTGTGCTGCTCCTCCCTCTGGGTTTCACAGGGGTTTGTTGGGGGCTGCAGAGCTCCCCTGGCCCCACAGCCCCGCTCCCTCCCGCAGCCACGGGCCACTCCTGCAGCGGAGCCAACCCAAGAAAGGACTGAGCCACTTCCATGGAAACAAAAGCCTGTTTTCAAACAGCGTGAAGAGAAACTGTTTCTATCTTAGGCCTTTAATGACCTGAACTGTCCATCTTTTGGAGAAAAGCAACAATAAAAAGGCACTTTGCTGTGCTGTCGCTGCCACCACTCTCTTAACTATGATTATTTTTTGCCACAAGAGCTTGGCATCCATCCTTCTTTATGATGCACATAGAAAGAAAAAAAAACCAAACAGGAGTTTATTTGTCCCCTCCAGCAAATCTTGCTGCTAGGAACAGGCAGGCACGTTTGCAGCAGCGGTTCCTATTTTCCCTGGGAGAGGAGTCCTGTGCCCTGCGTATTTCAGTGTTGAATAAATAGTCCTTCATGTTGTATGCGGTGGCTCCGGGCACCCCGCTGAGATCATGTCCTTAATACAAACAATACGACACATTTATTCTAAGCTGACCGCGCTGACCTCCAAAAGTTTGTTCCCTCCGCTGGGACTCCTCGGCCTTTTCATTCAGCTGAATGGCCAGCACAAAGACCTTGTCGCATCTACAGTCCCTTCCTAAACAAAACTCGGCGAGGAAGGGGGAAGGAGTGGCGGGGGGAGAGGGTGAGAGGAAGAAATAGGCAAACCTTGACCCCTCCACCTAAAATAAAGTGGAGGAATTTGCATTTTAAACCTTAAGATGCTCGTCCGAGCCTCGCTGCCTCTCCTCCGGCCGGCGCTTTGCCTCCCCTTTTGCAACCAGCCTGAGAAGCTCCGGGCTCGCAGCATCCCAGCGGAGCCGCTCGCCCGGCTCCGGGCAGCGTCCCCTGCTGCGAAGAAAGGCTCCTCTCTGCTCTCCTTTGCATTCCTATTTTTTTTTCATAGATTAGAAAAAGAGAGAAAGAGCTCTACTTAATAAGGAAATGGATGTTCTCTGCCCCTTCCCCCATGCCCGCTCGCTGCCGGGGTTTGGAGGCAGCGAGCGCTGGGAGCTGCTCCGAGTTTGTCACTGTTTCCCATGGCCCCGGCTCGTCTCTCGGAGGTCACTGCTCACTCAGTCGGGGATGGATGGACAGCTGGTTGTGACAAATACCCTCAGCCGCCTCGGTTTGCAGGCAGCACTTTGCAGGCAAACACAGGAATTGGTGGTGATTTGCTGTGATTCCGTGTGGGAAACAAGGATGCTGGCGCTGCTTCTTTCAGTTCCAACTGGCCTCCAGGGAAAGACCTGCTTTGGGGACAAACTCTTTCAGATGTGATGCAAAGTGGATTTGTATGTCTATTGAACCTCCTTTTTGAAGTGTACATTTTCGCTGGGAACTTGCCTGGGCACTGAAACATTGTGAAGTCTTTTCCCTGGAGCTGGAGGTGTGCTCCCAGCTCCTCTCTTTTCTTGTCCCAAACTTGGGCTGTCTCAGAGGCAGCATTGTGAACCTTTAGCTGTACTTCCAGGTTGCTCCATGGAATTGATTCATAGAATGATAGAATCAGTTGGGTTGGAAGAGACCTCCAAGATCATCAAGTCCAACCCTTAATCCAACCCCACTTTGATTACTAGATCATGACACTCAGTGCCACGTCCAGTCTCACCTTGAGCTGTTGATCTCCCAGTCAGGGCCCTGCTGTTTCCCCTCTGGCCCTACTTGGCTGTCCCACCTAAACCAGTGTCCATAGGACCCTCTGTCCCTGCTGGGTAGTGGGACAGGATTCCTGACTCCTTACACTGGGGTCCAGCCCCTCTTAAACTTTGGTGGGGTCCAGGCTCATTCTTTGATCACCTCTGAGCTCTCCCTCAGCTTAGAGTCATTTTACCACCTCCAGTCTTTACAGTGGAGCACGATGTCTCTCTTTTCCCTTTTTTATTTTTTTCCTCTAAAAGCTGCACAGTTGCAGTACAACATGTGGATTTTGTTAAACTTGTGATGGAGCTGCCTCATATTTTGCTTCCCCTGTGCATGCAAAAAGCACTTTGATTCCCTGTGACAGACACTGCCCTGGACAGCAGGGTCGGGGCAGGCCCTTTTCAGCCTCCTGGCACCACTGAAGTGGCACCACTAAAGCATCACATGATGTTTAACCAGTCTGGACCTTGCCCTCCCCAGCTGTAAAGGGGGCATGGCTGTACCTGCCTCCCAGCAGGGATGTGGCTGTGAGTCAGGAATATCTGCTGGGTGGTGGCAGAGCTCAGGTGAGGTGAGCAGTTGTTCTGTATTGTGGAGGCTGTGGCGTGGGCATGTCTTCCCTTTGGGTATTGCTGTAGCATGGCCCTGACCTGTGACATGCCCCACTGTTGGAGGGCAAAGGTGGGACCATCCCTGTGGACTGCCAAGGGCTCTGGCTGAGGTCAGCTCTGTGCTGGAAGCTTTTGTCAGTGTAACAATATCACTGTGTTGACCAGAAGGTTTGTCTGGAGCTGAAACCCAGCCCAGGACAAGGCTGTGGATGTTACAAACAGTTATACCAACAGAATTAGTTCAGCTGAGTTAAAAAGACAAGGGATTTGCCCATGAGATGTCTCTGTAAAGGTATTTTGCTCATGCACAGACCCTGCCTGAGAGATTTTGAAGTCCAGTTGCAGTGCCCCTGTGGTGGTGCCTGCAAACATAAACCAACCCACGCTGGGGTAACCAGGAGGGTGAGATACACCTCCTGATCCCTTGCAGCAGCAGGACAGGCACTTCTGAGCAAGTTTCTGAGGTGCTGCTCTGTGAAACTTTCTTCTTCTTGGCCTTTTCCACCCCATTGGCCTCCCCCAAATTGTGAGCTCCTTTTTGCTGCCACATCACTGTGCAAACAAACATGTTTCTCATTGCTGTGCTGCTCTCTGGAGCCTTGCTGGCTTGTTCTTTACATGTACAAGGAAACTGCATGACCACTTCTGTCTGGAATCTGTTCTTTTATCTCTTTTTTTACCCTGTACTCTTTTCTTTTCCACTTCCCCCCCCCCCCCCAGGCTCATTAAGAAATCAATAAGTGGCTCAATAGGGCTTTGCTTAACCTGATTCTGGAAGTGTTTCTTCCCTTCAGAACGTGAACCAACTTCTCAAATTGATTTTGCTGCTTTTCCTCATTTCCATTTGACAATACTCTTAGAGCTGTGTCTTCCCTTCTTAGAACAACTCACAGCCAGTGGTAAAGCTTGGGCTGACAGGTCCTAACAATGCTCACCTGCAGGACAGGTAACATTGTGCAACACCTACCTGGGCAAGGGAGGGGAGGAACCATCAGTTACTGATCCAATAACATGATGGTTTAACCCCTTTTAAGAAATGCCAGCAGTCCTGGAGACAGGCAGAAATGCTCCCTCATTCCAGATAGACCTTGGCTGATCCATGGTACAGGAGAGCAGAAAGGGAGATGAAGTTACTCCTCTCAGCTAGACCTCTCTGGAGATTAAAATCACAGAATCATAGAATTGATTGGGTTGGAAAAGACCTCCGAGATCATCAAGTCCAACCCTTGGGCCAACTCCAGTCCCTTTACCAGATCATGGCACTCAGTGCCACTGCCAGTGTCACCTTAAACATCTCCAGGGTTGGAGAATCCACCCCCTCTCTGAGCAGCCATTCCAATGCTTGAGCACTCTCTCTGCAAAGAATTTCTTTCTGATCTCCAACCTAAACCTCCCCTGGCAGACCTCAAGCTGTGCCCTCCTGTCCTATTGCTGAGTGCCTGGGAGAAGAGACCAACCCCCACCTGGCCAGAACTTCCCTTCAGGCACTTCCAGACAGTGCTGAGGTCACCTCTGAGCCTCCTCTTCTCCAGGCTGAACACCCCCAGCTCCCTCAGCCTCTCCCCACAGCACTTGTGCTCCACTCCCTTCTCCAGCCTCGTTGCTCTTCTCTGGCCCCGCTCCAGCCCCTCAATTTCTTGCCTCAACTGAGGGGCCCAGAACTGAACACAACACTCAAGGTGTGGCCTCCCCAAGGCAGAGTCCAGGGGAAGGGTCACTGCCCTGGGCCTGCTGGCCACGCTAGTTTGGATCCAGGCCAGGATCCCATTGGCCTTCTTGGCCACCTGGGCACACTGGTGGCTCCTGTTGAGCTTCCTGTCCCTCAGTCCCCCCAGGTCCCTCTGCCTGGCTGCTCTCCAGCCACTCTGTGCCCAGCCTGGAGCGCTGCAGGGGTTGGGGTGGCCAAAGGGCAGGACCTGGACTTGGCCTTGTTGAACTTCATCCCACTGGAATCAGCCCATCCCTCAAGCCTATCCAGACTGATTCTGTGCTAACAGAGGAGGGGTCCATATCTGAAAAAATTGTTATCTGTTTTTTTCATCCTCTCTTTCATACTGGTCTGAAGTTCTTTAGGGTCTCTAATTAACCCCAAGTTTAGAGAACACCCACCAGATCGATGTGAACACTTTAAAGTTCCTTTTCATGGCACAATCTGTCATTCACTTCTGGGTTTGTGTTGTGATCTGGAGTTGGAAATCTAGAGTGCATTGACATCCTGCACAACAGAATTTCTGGAATTATTTACAACAGGTGGACTGGATTTTAGCTTTGATTTCATTTGGGTACGTTTTAAAGAATTGAAGGAAAAGACTGGGAGAACAGACTCCCAAAAATCACAAGACATCTGGGATAAAAATACATGGAAATGGCACCCACTCAACAGCACCCTGGCTAACATCCTACTTTATTTAGACAGAAACTGAGAGATTTGTAGCAAAGGTTAGTTAACATCAATTTTTACCCACCTTGAGGTCCAGCTCTGTCTTGGTTGTTTACAACTGATCCTACTCAGTGCCCCAGTACACAGAGATATCAATATTTTCACAATGTGTTTTCATGAACTTGCAGCCTAATTCATGTACCCTGAGATCAGCTCAGTTGGTTAAAACTTGATTATAACAATGCCAAGGTCAAGGGTTCAATCCCCTGTGTGGGCCATTGACTGAAGAGTTGGACTCGATGGTCCTTTTGGGTCCTTCCAACTCAGAACAGTCTGTGATACTGTGATGGTTTCTCATGTCACAGTCAGTAGATGGTGATGCTGACCCAGCAGCATAAATCCAGTCTGCAGCAACATGAGCCCATGCAGAGGTGCAGGGCCCTGGTGATTGGAGGTGAGTACCTTGGCTGGCCAGTTTGCAGGAAGGGTTCTGTGTTCAGCCTTGCCTTCAAAACTGGGGAGTTTCTCACTCCAAATGGCACTTGGTCCTATTTCCTGGTGTGCATCTTTCTTCCTCCAATGCACCATCCACTCTCCTCACCTTGCAGGATGGGTTATATCCCCACCTGTCAGAATAAAGTGGTGGTCTGGAAAATTCTGGAGTGCCTATGGCAAATCCAGGCTGCCACCATCTCCCTGAGGAGTCACCTCTGCCACCATCTCCCTGGGCAGTCACCTCTGCCACCATCTCCCTGAGGAGTCACCTCTGCCATCATCTCCCTGGGCAGTCACCTCTGCCATCATCTCCCTGAGGAGTCACCTCTGCCATCATCTCCCTGAGCAGTCACCTCTGCCATCATCTCCCTGAGCAGTTACCTCTGCCACCATCTCCCTGAGGAGTCACCTCTGCCATCATCTCCCTGAGGAGTCAACTCTGCCACCATCTCCCTGGGCAGTCACCTCTGCCACCATCTCCCTGAGCAGTCACCTCTGCCATCATCTCCCTGGGCAGTCACCTCTGCCATCATCTCCTTGAGCAGTCACCTCTGCCATCATCTCCCTGAGCAGTCACCTCTGCCACCATCTCCCTGGGCAGTCACCTCTGCCACCATCTCCCTGAGCAGTCACCTCTGCCATCATCTCCCTGAGGAGTCACCTCTGCCACCATCTCTCTGAGCAGTCACCTCTGCCACCATCTCCCTGAGCAGTCACCTCTGCCACCATCTCCCTGAGCAGTCAACTCTGCCACCATCTCCCTGAGCAGTCACCTCTGCCACTATCTCCCTGAGGAGTCACCTCTGCCACCATCTCCCTGAGCAGTCACCTCTGCCACCATCTCCTTCATGTGCCAGGAATGGGTTGCAAACTATGACATTTACCTGTTGTCTTTGCCATTCTTAGTCATCCAGAACAGACCAAACAAGGGAGATGAGCTTAGAATGGAAGGGCTTGGTGGAGGTTTGGGAACACTGAGTCTACCACAGAATACACCTGTCATGCTTTAAAAGCTGAAATCCCAGCCCAAGATATCATGAGGAAAAACTGTAAGGGCTGTGTCGTAATGAAGAGCCTGGTAAAGTACAGAAAAAGTGTCTGTGTACGTGTCACCTTCTGAACTCTCATGTGGGTAAGGTCTGAAACCAAAAGCAAAAATGAAAATGCCAGACTTTGCAATTCCACCTGTAGCTCTTTGTGGTTTTCCTTATGCAGGGATGTCTGAAAATAATAAAGAACTCATGACAACTTTGGTAAGGATAAAGAGGTCTCAGATGGGCTGGGTCTGACCAGGCTGTGCCAAGTGCTCCCAGTTTGGTGACTGGGATTTGGAAAGGGAAGGTTGTCCACCTAGGCTTGGTTCCCCCACCCTCTACCCCCTTCTTTTCCCCCCTGGTTGTTTTGCAAGCCCTGAAAGGAATAGACTCAGTGTTATTTTAACTTTAAATGGGAGGAGGGGGGAGGCGATGAGAGCAGAGAAGGAAAATCCATTTGCTGCACTACTGTCAGCCCCTTAGTTTCCCTTCAAGTCTGACAGGCCCAGGATTAAAGGTTTGGTTACAATGCCCTGACAGTGCACATTAACAGCCCTGAATGTCTTAACAACCCGGCGACTGGAGATGCATTCAGAGGAGTCTGTGAACTGCTTTTCCCCTTTAAAGCTCCTGCTAGACCATGTTGTCCAGTGAAATCTTTTGTGGTTAAAAATGTATAGACTTTTCTTTCTGATTCCTAAGCATGTACGTACACAAACCCCAAATTCTTTGCTGTCTTCCCGTAGGGTTTATGTCTAGTTTTCCTGTAACCATTTGGCTTGTGAGAAGTGTCTTGCTCTGACTACACAGGGAGTTTATATCTCCCCTTTTTATTTTAGCTAGACTTTCACCTAAGTGTAAATGAACAAAAATTTACCTAAGTGTAAATGAACAAAAATTTTGTAAATGAACAAAAATTTACCTAAGTGTAAATGAACAAAAATTCACTTGTGTGGGTGGAGTTATGTGGATCTATTCCAGCTGAGGGGCTGGACATGTAAAATAAGGGGGTTTACCCAGGAAAAAAAAAATTAAAAAGAAAGGAAAAAGAGCCTCTGATCAAACAAAAATCTCTGTATTGATTGGCTGCATTTGCATCATAAAATGGAACTCACCAGCCATGGTGTGTTTGCCGTGGGTGGACAGTGGTTGTAATAACCAGGCTGTGTTGCTATTCACAGTGCATAATAATTAAGTTTACACCGGGCTATTTACAGTCATTGACAGGACCAAGGGATGTTTCCACTCCTGAGTCTCCAGGCACCAAACCCCACTTGATCAGCTTCTTTTGCTTGGGGGCAGGTAAAGGAGGAGGAGAGATGTTGAAATCCAGCAGGAGAGTCTGGAAAGGGTTTGGAAGCTTTAGTTAAACTGAACACCTCTTGGCTGAAAATGTCCCAAATCCCTTATCTTGGTCAGAAACTCCCACTGGAGCTCTCACTGTGTGCTTGGCTGGGGAAGTGCCGGTGCCCTCAGAGGTCTCCCTTAGCTGGACCTGCTGGAGAGAGACCTGGAGGTTCTGATGGACAAACAGCTGTCCCTGAGCCAGCAGTGCCTCAGGGGCCAGGAAAGCCAATGGAATCCTGGACTGCAGGAGGAAGAGCATTGCCAGCAGGTCAGGGAGGTGATTCAGCCCCTGAACTCAGCTCTGAAAGGCACATCTGGAGTGCTGTGTCCAATGCTGGACAGACAGACAATGCTCTCAGACAGGAGAGACTTGGAGCTCCTGGAGCAGGTCCCACAGAGGCTACAGAGATGCTGAAGGGCCTGGAGCATCTCTGGGAGCAGCAAAGGCTGAGGGAGCTGAAGCTGTTCAGCCTCCAGAGGAGACAGAGAGGGGACCTCATCCATGTCTGTCAGGGAGGGGGCAGAGCACGGACCAGGCTCTGCTCGGGGGGCCCAGCAATGGCACAAGAGGAACGGGCAGGAACTGCCCAGGGAGTTCCACCTGGACAGGAGGGAGAACTTCTTTGCTGTGCAGTGACCCAGCACTGAACAGAGCCCAGAGAGGGTGTGGAGTCTCCTCCCTGGGGATGTTCCAGACCCCTCTGGACACAATCCTGTACCTTGTGCTCTGGGAATGCCCTGCTGGAGCAGCAAGGTGGGACCAGTGACCCACTGTGGGCCCTTCAAACCTGACCCATCCTGTGATTCTGCCAAAGGTGCTGGTAGCAGGTTGTGCTTAACCTCAGCAAGCTTGGCTCACATCTCTTGACTCAGTGGGACAGGGATCTTTGTGCCTTAAAACCAGAAGGGTTTTGGATCAGTCTTCACTGCCAGGGTCAGTGGCAGTCCTGTGGTGGCATCAGGGACCTTGCACAGAAGGGGCGGCCCTTTCTTCAGGCAGGGAATGAGTGCAGTGTGTAAGGAGAGGACTGACAGAAGGCTCCTGGTCTGTGCTGGAGAGGAAAATGCTGGATTGAGGGAACATCCTTGAGCTGTTCTGAGGGTCCTTTCATACTATGAGTGGAAAAAGATGGGTGTGAAAGTGTGAAGAACCCCAAGGGAGTGGGAGGTAAGTCCATCCTTGAGGGGTCAGAGTGGCTGGGTAATGTGGGGGATTTCTGTTTCTGCAGAGGGGGAGATAATCTAAGGGGAAACCTGATTAGAAGTGAGGAGCGTGATCTGTGAAAGGGGAGGGTGGAAGGGGGGATAAATGAGAATTAATTTAGCACAAAATCAAGATGTCAAGAACAAAGTTAATCAGGAGACAAGGTTAATTAATGAATACATCCTTAAACCATCACAGCTACATCAACACTAGTGGCATTAATCAAAGCACTAAGAGTGTTCCTAACCTCATGTTAGGTGTCTGGGAAAGAGAATGGGGGGAACAGGATCTTGTTGGAAATACCAACATGTCATGGGGAGAATGACAATCCCAAATGTTAAAATCATCTCATTATTATTTGTTTTAGTAGTAGAAAGTGGGCTAAAGGATGGACTGGGAAAAGCAGTATCTGTGTCTTAGGCACTGACAGCTTCAAGCAAGTGACCAAACTGATAAGCTGATAAGAGTCCAGGAGGTGCTATTGACCTGAGATCCATCTCAGACATGGACAGCAGCCTTCACAAAGTAAACAAGGAATAGGTAATTAAAGATGCTATTGACCTGAGATGCATCTAGAACATTGACAAAAGCATTTCTACAGCAAATAAATGATAAGTAATAAAAGCAGCATTCCCTGTCTCTCTTTGGAATCACTGGTTTGCTTAGCCAGGTGTCCACCTGGCACTGCTGCTGAGTTACTGGTGAAGGCAGCCAGGCTGACACGGGGTGGGGAGCACACCCAGCAGCACCTGTGCTGGATGAAGGGTGGAGGGGTGGCATCCAGCATGTCAGGCACTAGGACACAGTCCGACCTTCTGTTTGCCAATATTTTTGACAACAGAAAGCTGATTCCCAAGCTGGTTGGTAAAGATTACCCTGTGCCTGTGTCTGGTGGACACAGGAGCTCTACCTCAGTGTAGCCATCTCTGCCTCAGTGTTGTCTCATTCCTGTTAGTGAAAAGAGGTGGCAACCTCTCCAGGTTTAACCTATTTTGGTAGGGAAAATCACCTTCTGCTGCTGACAGTGTGGCTGGTGACTGGACAAGGGGTGTCTGCAACTTGATTAGACAAAACACCATCTTCACAAAGCTGAAATCAAAGGGGGTGACTCTCCCCTTTGGATTCTCCATATGGCATTTGGCTGATGAGGCATCCACAGATACCAGGTTGGAGGTTTATCATTAGCTCTGAGTGTTTCTGCAGGTTTCCTGAGGGATCTGGGCCGGTAGTTCTGATGCTGTGCAAGATTTCCATGAATGATCTGGAAATTCATACACTGTTCTGGAGAGATCAGGCAAACAGTGATGAGGGACAGGAATATGGAGCAGTCAGAAGGGCTTTTTGAGAGCATTAAACCCCATTAAAATCGATGTGCTTTCTCTGGTGAAAGGTGGAGATGGAGGAGCGAAGAGTGCAGGCAATTCCCTTAGAGTGAAGTATGAGGGAAAGGGAGTGGGAAGCACTTGTCAGTCTGGATAAATTGGAAACTGAAGATCACAGGAAAAATGATGAAGGAAGAAAAAGTAGAGTGGAGTAAATGCACAGCTAGAGATGTTAAAGAGGGAGTGATTTCTACCAGTATTTAAACCAGAAAAGATAATACTGGTAGTGGGTTTGACTCCTTTCTTTTTGGGATGGTGACACAGAGAAATCAGAGGCATTCAGTCAGTTATGAGTGTTCTGGGAATGTCAGTCTGTGTGTCCTGTGTTTAGGAAAAATCAAATGGAGTATTTCTGTTCTGGGAATTGAATGATGCAAACTTCATCATTGCAAGCTCAGCAGAAGTATGGACAGTCCTTGGGAAGAGTGGAGGAGAAGAATCCTGGTTTTAATAGAGGTGTCACTTGTGAAGAATTGCTGCCACAACAGTGGGGGGATATATAAGTATATACTTTTTTCCCCTCATTGCTATAAATTCTTAACTCAAGACAAGAGGTTTTACTCTGTTCTGGCTCTACCACAGCCATTGGTCTTGAGGCAGGAATCCATGTGGGGTGGTCCCCTGACCTGGGCTGTGCAGCAGGTCAAGCTAAAGCATCACAAAGGCCCTAAAATCTATGAATAAGTGTAATTCTTTTGGAGTCAGTGCCCCCATTTTACAGCAATCTGGTGAGGGGCCTTAAGTGGGGGACAAGGTAATTTCCATACAGTTTAAGCACATCCTATCTGGAGTCTCAGGGTGAGGGGAGGTTTGACCCAGGGGAATTCTGAGCAGCTCTGTGGGACTTGCAGACTGGCCTGAACTGGCCCATTTGGGTCTGGTATCCTGTTCTGAAGCAGCAAACACGGATCCTTTGGAGAAGGGATGTAAAGAGTAAAAGCAACCCTTTCCTTAATGCATCCAGCAGTAATTCCTGTGGGGAGGGTGGGAGGAGGCAGAAGTCAATTCTCTGCCCACTGCAGGTGATCAGTGCAGAGGTGTGATTCCCTCTCCCATGTTCCTATGCAGGCTACAAACATTTATTAATGGTCATAAAATATCCTGCCTGGTTTTTAAATCCAACCAACAATGTACGACTTGACCACCATAAAGTTTGTCTCAAAACCACCACAAAAGGTTTGAATTACTCCTGGTGGCAATAAAAGCATTCTTTGGGCTGAGGCTTTGCTTTATTGTTAGCTTTTATTTTTCTCAGTCCCCCTTCCTACCAGCAAGACATAAACAACGGGGGCTGAGTTGTCGTCCCCCACCCCCTCACACCTCCATTAATAAGATCCAGGAACCAGCAAAATGAAGGAAACAGGAGCAGAATATTCATGGAGGTGACTGGTTGGTGATAAGCACAACTTTGCCTGGTGTTAAAGAAAGTGCTGCTGAAAAAGAGCCTTTCTCTTCTTTGCAACCCAGAGTGCCCCAGTCACGTAACAATGTTCTTATGAAGAAAAAAATATTACATATATACACACCTTTTATATATTTTATATTATATATATAAATGACATAATTACTATTTTAATATATAATACACAGATATATTTCATGGATGAATTCAGGGTCATTAAAGTGCTTTTTATTCAGAGTTGATTCCTTTCGATGTGAATTAAACTATAACTTATATCTATATTATTAACTTCCAGACAAAAGCATCTGCTCAGGAGTTGATTTCAGCTTACCATGTCTGCTTTAAATGTTCTTCTGTAGTAATTCAGAAGAACTTCTGTCTTTTGGCATAAACCCTTTGGGAATTAAGCATCTTGTTGTTGAGTGGCAGCTGCATACCAAACATCTCCAGGATTATAGATTGATTTCCTTCTCTAAATCTACTTCACTGCTGACTGTAAAGTCTTTGGAACTTTTGCATCATCTGCCTTGAATGGAAATACCAGAAGTCCAAGTAAATAAGAGCATCTGAATTGGACCTGAAGTGCTGCCAGGGAAGGAAACCATGAGAGGGGCACAACAGCACCAAAGTGAAGGTACTGGTGGAAGTCATGGAGTCATTGAATATGATGAGTTGGAAGGAACTCATCAGGACCATCAAGTCCAGCTCCTGCCTGGCCCTGCACAGACATGCCAAGAGTCACACCCTGTCCCTGAGTGTGTTGTCCAAACACTCCTGGAGCTCTGGCAGCCTTGGGGCTGTGCCCACTGCCCTGGGGAGCCCGTTCAGTGCCTGTTCTCTGTGGGAAGAACCTTTTCATGAGATCCAACCTAACCCTGCCCTGACTCAGCTTCATGATGTTCCCTCGAGTCCTGTCACTGTTGTGGGAGTCCTGCTGGGTTTGGCTGCTCTAGTGAGAACCTTTTGAACCTGGCCAATCTGTCAGGCAGTGCAAAGGGTAAGCCTGGGAGCTTTCCACACTTCTTCCCATGAACTGATGTGAAACTGTGGACAGAAGAAAGGTGTGATAACAACCTGATTTTATCCACCTCCTTCTCCATGTGCCTCACTGAGACCTCTGTGCCCAGTGAGTACTCCTGAGAACTGTCAGTTCTGCCAGACAAAGATTTTTGCTGTCCTTGTGGTTAGATCACATTTGGCCCCGTTCCCTTGAAGATTCCATGGAATAAGGTAGTGCAAAAGAGGGCAGAGAAAGAAATCAAAGAAGAAAATGCAGCAACTGTAAGAAAAACCTGATGGAAATGCAGGCTCTAAGGGACCAGAGGACTTCCCAGAATCACAGAAAGGTTTGGGTTAGAAGAGACCTTAAAGATCATCTAATCCCAACCCTCTGCCATGGGAGGAACACCTTCTACTAGACCAGGTTGTTCAGAGCTTTGTCCAACCTGGCCATGGACAATTCCACTTGAAGCAGGATGGAGCAGTTTCATGTTTTGGGTGCCCACAGCAACATTGTAAAACCTGCTGTCGTGGCTAAGAAAACCAAACAATCCCTTTAGAGAGAAGGAAAAGGAAATTGTGTGGTAAGTAAGGAGGAAAAAGAGTCATGTAGAAGTGATGGAGAAGTTTGAATTTTGTGTTCCAGCTAGTTCAAGGTGGAGCCTGAAATGGAGGAAATGAAGGAGCTTTCAAGGCCCCTTCCCTGGCTCAGACAAGTCATGTCAGCTTTTTCAGTCTACCTATTTTATTGAGTCAGCATCAAATTAGGGACCTCCAACATGGGGCAGGGAGGGCCATCACCTCATTATTTCCTTCTCTGTGTATGTCTCAGCAATGCTCTATCACAGGTTGGACCATTGAGAGCCATTCTGGTTTATCAGAAGCCTCAGCACAGTGTTTGGGTGGTGTCCAAAGGTCTCTTGGTTTGCACCCTTTCCCTGCCCTTATCACTTTCCCACTTGTGGAAACAGTTGTGTGGGACAGATGTAGACAAAGAGCACTCCCAGCTGGACACGAGTAACTTCTTGAGCAGCTCCAGATAGTGCCCCAGAGGATGTGTCAGGTTGGTGGCCCCTCTGCAGTGGGAGCCTTCCTCTTCCTCACCTGATGGAGATCTCTCAGCTCCAGGGAACCAGGGAAGGGGGGTGTGGGATTTTCACTGCAGTGTGCTCACTGGAATGAGTTATGGAAATCCTTAAATCCTCCTAAGAAAGGGCAGTTAAAGCCGAACTGAAAATTAAACACTAAGCTGGTACAAGCCACCTCACCTATAAATCCAGTCCTGGTGCAATTTATTCCTGCACCACACTCACTATGTGAACGGGGATTTACGGCCGCTGAAGTCTCACATCCCCCTTCCCCAGCAGCACCCGCGGGGCTTTGAGGGCTTTGCAAACTGCACCGTGCCAAGGGAGCACTCCCAAACCTCCAACCCACAGCCCAGACCTGGGATGGGCAGGCAAGGGGGAGAAGGAAACAGGCTGGTTTAACAAACCCTCAGAGCCAGAGGCACCGAGCTCTTTTCTGTGTGTGCTCAGAGTGTTTGGATAAAGGCATCTCCTAAAGGGGGAATTTGTTTGGTTTGGACTTCATTGAGTGAAAAGCTCTCAGCCCCATGAGTGCTTAGTTATTCTCTTGTCTAGTGGCTCCTCAACAGCCCCCACCGACAGGGAGGAGGCTTCCTATTTGGGAAAGTGGCCCTGCTTGTTGAAATTCTCTAGTGACTTAAATTTATTGGTTTTTCCTGAGGTCCAGCCATTTGAATTGCAAACAGTGCCCCATCCCTACCTCCTCCCCCTCTTCCCCGGGCAGAACAATGTGCAGAGCTGAAATAAAGCCAAGCAACACGGACCCTTGAAACGGAGCGCGATTCCTTTCCGCATGAGCAGGGAGGTGGAAGTTTGCTGCCTTCTGGTCCCGCTCATTGAGGCAGAGGATGGCTGTGAAAGGGGAGGGAGAGATCAGGGGGGAAGAAAGAGGGAAGGAGGCCAGCTCATGGATGATGGTTGGAGATCTTTTTTGCTTTATTTATTTATAACCTTTCCTGCTTACAAGGCCATTCTGAGATGAGATTAGTGGCAGCAGATCCGTGTGTACCTCTCTCACTCCTCCCCCCTCAGCATCCCAGGAAGGATGCAGGGACTCAGGTGTGGGCTGTGTGCTCCAAAATGATCCCAGAACTGAAAAGGTGAACTTCTGTCACACTCCTGGGAGAGACTGAGCAGCTCAGGTCAGTCTGAGCTCAGTTAAACACACAGAAAGCTGGGCCGCTGCCAGGGGAGAGCTGGAACGCTGCACAATTGGATGTGCATCAGTGGGATGTGGGATAACAGCAGCAAATGAGCAGAAGTTGTCTCTGCCTGAGTCAATTTGAAGGCCTGATTTCTCCTCTAATGTTGGCTCAGGGAGCTTCTGTGTTGGTTCACTCACTTGGGTGCTTTCTCCTTATTTATGCTGCTGGGAGGGAGGAGGGAGGCAGGGAGAGGTTGTTCCCTGGAGGTGCTCTGGTATTGTTGGTTACTTAAAAGCTTCAGGATAAATGAAAGAAACAACACACAGCTTGTGTTTCACTTATTCTTCTTTTAAGTCATGGGATGTTTCTGAAGTTTTGCCTCTGCCTGGCTTTGCTCTGCTGGAAAAGCACAGAAATCTTGACTGCTCGAACATGTCTTTGAGGTTACCCAAACACCCATCTGAGAGTCTCCTCCATTTGGGCAGGAGTGTGTTGGGGTAGGGGCAGATGGGTGGCACAAAGAAGATAAGAAACCCCAGAGGAGACAGGTAGGATGCTGTTGTGCTCTTTGTCACAAACATCCTGCAGAGAACTGGGCAGTGAGCTCAGGGGAGATGGAGGAAACGTTCATGTGAGGACAAGGCAGCTCCTGACTCTGTGAGGGAGACTCAGGTATCACAACACCAGCACCCAGAGGCACATCCTGCAAGGGCAGCCATACAAATCATGAGTGTGTGACCCTCTTCATATGATACAACTCACCTCTGTGACAGTCAAGCCAGAACTACAAAGGTCCAGAGCTCCCAGGCAGTGGCTTTAACCCTTCTTGAGGCTCTTGGCTTTAACCCTTCTTGAGTTTTGGGATCGTTTGCAGGAGGGGATGGTTCAGATGAACTTGTGGCCTTTTATGGACAGCTGATGTGAATTTGGTAGCCTTGGCTGCAGAAAGACCTCAGAGAGAGGGCAGGCTGGGGTGTCAGAGGTGAAGGCTCTGGCAGCAGAGGGCAGTGGTGGAGCGCGGGGGTCCTGCCCTCCCCTGGGGTCACAGCACTGCTCTTTTCTTCTCCAGAGTGGGCATTTGGGCCATCCTTACAGCACATCCTCTTTGACTGATGGCTATTCATGTGCAGAGCTCTTTCTATCGCAGAATAGCACTTGTTTCATTCTGCTGTGAGGGGAAGGCTGGCAGAAATCTGCTAGAAAAGCACAGGCAGAAAGCTGGGGGAGCTGTTCTCTCCCTGGCCCCGTGTCTGGTGAGTGCCCTCAGTCAAGTCTTTCTGCTTTACATTCCTCATGTAGAAAATGCCAATAAGGGCCCTTTTTCTTTGTGGCAGAGGTGTGTGCCACCTGCTGCTGCAAAGAACTTTCTACAGTGGCTGTGCAACAGTTAAAGAGCATTTACTCAGTGCTGTGAGCTCCAGCGAGGTGCAAAGCAGAAGGAGAATGGACCCAGATAGCACCACAGGAATGTGGGGATAAGGACATGCCTGAAGCACTGCCAGCCCTCAGCCTGCAGGAGGTGTAACAGTGAGATACAACAAATGCTTCTGGGCACCTGAACGACACTCCATTCCCCTCTTTATGGAATCAAGTCTTGGCTCCATCCTCTAGCCAAATTAAAGCAGACCAGCATCAAAAATACGTTGTCTGAAAATCTGTGGCCCAATTTGTTGTTCCTCTGGGCTGTCTCTCCTTCACCAGAGCGATGTGCTCTGTGGTCCATAAAGGCTTTGCCCAGCTCTCTGATGCCTTCAGTGCTTCCCTCTCTGACCTCCTAACAGGGAGCACATTTGACCACATTAAACTTTACCTTTTTCCCAAGGGTTGGCTGCTCTGAGGCATCTTGCTGCTCTTTGCTCAGCAAGTAACCTAAGCTGTGATCAGATAGGTCAGCTGTCCCGTGGGTGAATTCCTCTTTATCTGATGCTGACACCTTCACCCCATGGACTACTGCAATGCCTGGGAAAGGCAGCTCTGAGCATTGCCCTGAGCCACTAATCACTGATTCAGGCCCTTTTTTCTCCTCCAGGAGAGAAGGAAATAGAGGTTACAGAGAGACAGGAAAGCGATGCTTTCAGCAGATTGGGTTTTGTCTTTGTAAGCACCTGATGTGCTACAGAGGAAGAAAATGGCAAAAACCCTGCTCAGGAAGGGTTATTATTCATCATAAATGCTGTCCAGTTTTGTCTGTGAGTCAAAAAGTTGAGCTACTGGTCATTTTGAGAGGGTCATTCTTGCAGAAATTCCATCCCTCCCAAGGCCAGAGGGTGCTGAGGACTTAAGGGCTCGTTTGGTGTTGAGAAGGATCCAGTTTATTGATTTTACCTATTTTTTTTTCCCAAGCAATTCTTTGAGTGAGCTTCAGAAGTGAAAGGAAATCCATTTTCCTACTTTGCCAGAGCTGGAAAAAAAAAGATACTCCAACCAACAAGTGCTGATGTGTAGAAAAGGGGATTTAAAGGGACACAGATCTGGAGATCACATCCAAAAATGCAGAGAGGTCTCAGAGATATCAGAGACTTAGTAATTCTGAAGGAGTAAGGTTTAATAGAGAGCATGCCCTAACTGAAGTTTGCCTGCTCCAACACATCCCTGGGGGAGGCAAACACATGAAGAATAAGACTTTTGGGGCTTCTGGACAACTCAGGAGGGACATTTCAAGCCTCGAGGCTGATGACATCTCCAGCCCTGAGGGCTGCAGTTTCTCATCTGCTTCTGCCAATGAGACTTAATTAATATTTATTTTCCCTTTTCACCTTGTCTGTAGATGATAAAGGTTTAGAAATACTCACATGTGTCCTTTTCCTAGTGGGAGATGAGGTCCTGCCTCCACTCCCAGCCCCAGGAGCTGTGATGCTTTTCAGGAGCCTCTGCCCTTGTCATGTCCTTCAACAGGGCTGTGCTCAGGCAAATCCAGCTCTTCCTGGAGTTCCTCTAAGTGCTTGTTCTCCTCCACTGGATTTTGGGTTGCCCAACCACTGGATTCAGCACCTGTTTTCCAGTGTTTTGGCCTAGTTATAATTGTACTCCACACAAATCTCATCCCCTGACCCAGGAAGTGGCAGTTCTTTGAAGGGAATCCCCGTCTTTTTAATTCAATTAATGTTGGAGCTAATTTCCACCCTGGGGCTGAGTCCCACTGCCTTTGAAGTCCACAATAGTTCTGTGCTTCCCTTCAAGCGGAGCAGGTTGGAGCGTGTCCCTCCCAGCCAAAGGCTTTGCCAGGCATTTCAAAGGGCTGGGTGCTTTTTGTGCCAAGGGAACTGCATCCTGCTCCAAACCAAGGGGTAGGTTTTGGCAGGATGAAGCCACGAGCCCTGGAGAGCTCTGTCAAGAAGGCCAGGTGGGTGTTATGGGATGGAGGGCACTTGTTTTCAAAGTACATTCAGAATGTCCATCATAAAAGAGTTATTGCTCCATGGCCACTTTGAGACTTAAAAAGTATTTGCAATCAAACACGTATTTGCCCTCTTTGGGTTTATTTACTGCCAGAGGTTTTATGCATGTCTTTAAAATACCATTTAGATCATCCTTTCCTGGTTTGATTTAATGAAGTGGAAACTGCAATCGACTGGCAACAAGACTGTTTTTCCTCTTCAGATCAAAGCCTGAAGAGCCAAATGCTGAGATGAATTTGCTCCCTGGCAGGGTGGTAACTGTGACACTAATTCCAGACAGCCAACAGGTGATTTCCTTCACTTAAACCTGGCACAGAACTGAAGTATGAAGAAAATCTAATTGGTTTTCATTGCTGGTGACAAACAGAGGCATCTCCAGGAGGTGTTTAGACCTTAGGAGGATCTTCTCTGACTGTGCAAGAGCTTTAATTGATTAAAGCCACAATGATTAAGCTTCAGAGGAAGGCAGCATTGCTCCACATTATGACTTTTTATTATGCCTTAACAGCAGAGCTGAGCAACTTTGGGCTTTGTAGTGATTTTGGAATAAAACTAATCGATGTCATAGAAATAATTGCAGGAATCTTTGATGTGCAGATGGAGCTGTAGGGGGACGACACACAACCCCAATTACTGGCAAAAATAGAACATATTACATATTTTGTTATGCTTCAGCAATCTATTGAAAAATAATTTTACTGAGGTCTTGATGCTCTGCTGATTTTCATGTGTCACTCACATAGGAGGGAGCAAAACTGTAGCTTAGGTTTAGCATACAAAGTGAATGCACAAATTTACATGAGAATCAGAATCATTAAAGCTGGAAAAGACCTTTAAAATCAGCGAGTCCCAACCACTGACCCAGCACCACCGTTTCCACCTCCAAACCATGATAAGATTGAATTCATCGGTGTGGAATCCACCGAAGGGAGCGGGATGGATTTTCCATCACCTGTGATCCACTTCTCCACATCTCTGGAGTTTTGCCGTGTAGAGGGAAGCAGCACAATCCCCTGGTGTGTCTCTCCAGCTGATTTCTGAGCTCCGCGCTGCTTCCGAGCCCGAATTTCTGAGCGCTGCACAGCGTGAGCGGCCCCTGCCTTGCCCTGATGTGATAGGAAATGATGGGCACGACACCGGGAAATGAATATGTAAATAGTTATATGATCCCCGAGGGATAATTGCTTTGTTGTAAAACAGTCTCACCAGGAAAGCATAGAAACATGACAAGTCTCATTGTGCTTTTGGGCTAGACAAGCAGCCCCAGATAAATATCTGAAGTGTTTTGGGTGTCGCTGGGATGGGATTTGGCGACGGAACGATGCGCGCTCTCTCCCTGCCATTATTCGCTGTCACACTGCAGGGTTTCAGGCTGGCTCAGGAGCCCAGTGAGAGGTGATCTTGGTTATCTGGTTGGACAGGGAGAGCTCCAGCCTCAGCCTCCAGCCACAGTCCAGAGCTAACAAGCTCCACACTCCAGAGATAAACCCTGTCCTACCCTGTACTCTGTGTTGGTGAGGCCACACCTTGAGTGTTGTGTTCAGTTCTGGGCCCCTCGGGTCAGGAAAGAGATTGAGGGGCTGGAGCGGGGCCAGAGAAGAGCAACGAGGCTGGAGAAGGGACTGGATGTGCCACTGAGTGTCCTCTTAAACACCTCCAGGGTCAGAGAATCCACCATGTCTTGATCCAACCCCACTGTGATCACCAGCCCAGGGCACGGAGTGCCAGAGTGATCCCAGTGGGGTTGGATCAAGGGTTGGATTTGATGATCTCAGAGGTCTCTTCCAACCCAACTGAGAAGAGAAGAGCAACGAGGCTGGAGAAGGGACTGGAGCACAAGTGCTGTGGGGAGAGGCTGAGGGAGTTGGGGGTGTTTAGCCTGGAGAAGAGGAGGCTCAGAGGTGACCTCAGCACTGTCTGGAACTGCCTGAAGGGAAGTTGTGGCCAGGTGGGGGTTGTTCTCTTCTCCCAGGCACTCAGCAATAGGACAAGGGGGCACGATGGGCTCAAGCTCTGCCAGGGGAAATTGAAGTTGGAGAGCAGAAAAAACTTCTTTGCAGAGAGAGTGCTCAGGGATTGGAATGGGCTGCCCAGAGAGGGGGTGGATTCCCCATCCCTGGAGGTTTTTAAGGTGAGATTGGCTGTGGCACTGAGTGCCATGATCTGGTAAAGGGACTGGAGTTGGCCCAAGGGTTGGACTTGATGATCTGGGAGGTCTTTTCCAACCCAATCGATTCTATGATTCTATGATTCCTCCCCAGCCCATGACACTGTCACCAGTACAAAGGACATGGTCCCTCCTCGCTGGGGTGGACAAAAGGAGCCTGATAAAATGAGAGCTGAGCCGTTCCTTTGCCACAAAATTTAAAAGGAGTGGAGATCTAAGCTTTCCTTCTATATTAAAAAAAAAAGCTGTAACTGAGGTTGGTTGGTCAGTTTGTTTCATTTCCCTTTGATGCTCATGGCCCCCGTGCCAGGGGCACCTCCTGATCCGGCTGGGAAATTTGCTTATGAAAGGACTGAATAAAAATGAAGGAAGGGAGCAGCCTCTACAGGTGCAGATCTGGAGTTTAGGATAAACACCTACAAGTTGGATTTCCTGCCTTCCACTTACCGTAACTGTCTAATCTGGCTACCCATTCACCTTTCCTTTCATCCCAGGATGTCTAGTCTGATCTAACTGCCTGTCCTTTCATCCCTGCTATCTTCCTCTTGATCTGTGTTTTTTAGAGCTCATTCATCACACCTTACAACTTCTAAAGCACCCACATAGGGCCACAAAGTTTCTCTTTACATTTTAGCCAAAGTGCTTGAAGGGATGGAAGGCAAAGCCTCTGCTGCGAAACCCGAGGAGAGGAGCTGTTGCTTCTTGTTTGAATCGCACCTGAAAGCACCTCGGTGATGGCGCTGAACAGAGAAGCTGATTGTTCACATCCTCGAAGCTTTGATTCAGATCTTTGCCCACTGGAAACAGGCAGGTTCATTAATTACGGGGCTTCCCTGGCAGCATTTTCCCTTGTGTTGGGTATGGGATGCAAGTGCATAGGGCACCAATATGCTCCAAGTGGGAGGATAACAGAAGATGCTGGGGCAAAGGGGGAGACTCCAGAAGGGCCATTACACTCACAGAGACATTTTTGGCCTGTCACTTTGTTTCCAGCCCGGGTGGCAGCTTGATTTTGATTTCTAAAGCAGAGTGAAAAGCATAGATAATATCTGAAAAGGAATAAAATCCTGAATATGGGACAAAAGTGGCTCTTTGAATATGGGACTGCATTAGGGCTTTTTATTTGAAGGTCTGAGACTGGGAAGGTCAGGGTGGAAACGGTCAGTGGGGATGAGAGAGATGAATCATATATCAGCAAATGGTGCTGTGAGTGTCAGCATTGCCTGGCTTGAAAGAGGTGCACCAATTTCTTAAGCAATTTCTAACTAGCAACCAGCTCCAGACAATGATTTAGGGACAAAATTAGCCTTACAAGGAACACCTCTTTTGGAAGGTCCCTCTCTCATTCTCTTTTGCTCATTCCTTCTGTTCTTTTATTTCTCTCCCCCCGTCAAAAGGCGAGGTTGTTACTTGGGAGCCCTTTTGAGGGGAGAGAACCATGGTGAGATTCTTGTGTTGGCATGGCTGATGTTAATGGGTAACACCAGGGCCAAAGGTCCTTTAAAGCTCCCACATCTGCAGCTTTGTACAGACCTCACCTCCACAGTGCCTCAAAGTGTGTAGCCAGGCAGGGCTTAATGTGTATTAGCAAGACAAAGGCCCAGAGAGGGGAGGAAAGGGGGATGAGTTTTAATTTACTGAAGATTTATTAGGCCTCATGAAATCGGCCTGAACCACCCATTTTCTATATCATCTGCCCACATCTAAAGGGGGCAGCTTTGTCATGGGGAGATGCTCTCTGAGAATTATCCTGCAACAAATCTCACCGGTGTGAAAGGGGACAGGGACAGGAGCAGGACGTGGAGGAGGGTTCGTGCTCAAAATCTGGAGATATGGAAATGCAGGAATGCCATTCAAGCTCAGTCCTGCCTTCCCTTGACTTCTGTTTGTGAGGTGCATGTTCCCTTTGCTAAGCCTTGCTCAAGTAGATGAGCGAGATATCAGAGGGGTAGGGAGAGGGAGGCGGAGATGCCGAGGTGGGGACATCACGTGAGGGTTTTGGAGCTGAAGGGATCTGTTTTGGGGAAGGGTTAGTGAGTTGTTGGTTATATGGAGGTGATACCCTTTTCCTTTCAAGCAGCTGCCATGTGTCTCCAAATCTAAGCTTGTAATTAAGGCTTTAATGTGGCCCACAGAGCTTTAGAGGATGACCTGTCTTGGATCTCCCCAGGCTGTAGCTTGGCCATGAGTTTTGCAGTGCTGGGATTCCCTCAAAGACCTCGAGGAAAAGGATTATTAACCATATCTATGTCCTTTCCTTCCATGTCCCAGTCTCATTGTAGGAGATTTGATTATTTAATTTCTGGAAAGAGCACTGGAACATGAAGTGATGGGAAATGTCATCTCCCAGGTGACTGGGAGAGGGAGATTTTGGGGATACAGTTACAGGAACCATCTGATGGGGGATCACCAAGGCTCCAAGGGAGCCTTTGGGATAATGGGTGCAGGAATACAGATTTATTAACTGGCCATTGGGGACTCCAGGAGGGAAGGGACTGTCTTTGAACATAAGACTGACCAAGACTCCCTCTATTTCTCCTTGCTCATAACATCAGCAGAGAAGAGAAGCCCTTGGATGGTGAACTGTGTATGTTTATCACAGTGTAAAGGCTGTTTGGTTCTCAGCAGGCAGCATAAGGTGGGAGAGCAGGCAGTGGGATCTTCAAATCAATGAATCCCAGAATGGTTTGGGTTGGGAGGGACCTTAAAGCTCATCTTGTTCCAACCCCCTGCCATGGGCAGGGACACTTCTACTAGACCAGTTGCTCAAACCAGGTTGCACTTTGAACTGCTGTAAAAAGGAGGCTGTTCAGAACCAACAGTCTGAGTCTGAAGATAAGACAGAAGGATGCAAACATCCTATTTCCTGATGGAGAGCAATTAGGAATCTCATTTCTACATCCAGTTATATGTACCTGTGATATGTGTAAGTAAATGGATGGCCCAGTTTTCATTCTTTGCTGAATACTCATGTTGTCCTTTCTTAGTTTCTAAACCAAGACAGAGCCACTCGGCCTAAATGTCCAAATGCTTCTGGACATCACAGTTTAATGGTTTTCATCTTTTAGACAGGGTATAATCTGAACTGTTAACCATGACCAATGTTCCCTTCTCCTGACAGTTCCCCCTGGTGTGTTGTTTTGAGGACAAACAGAATATAAAAGAGTAGATTTGAGAGGAGGAAGGAAGGAAAGAGGAAACAATTATGTAATCCTGGGAAATGAGGCTTGCTCCCATCTGTGGGCAATGAGGGCTGAGATCAGGCTCTCTGTGAAAATGCCTTTTAGTGCTGCAGCCTGATTGGAAGAGATTGGTCTCTCAGAGGAAAGAGCAAAGCATTTTTAGCACAAAACAGGGGAGGGAACAGTCCTGTTACTGACAAGCAGGTGTACAGGATGCCCTGAGAAATCTTCTTTTTTGTTTGGTTTGTAGGACTGTACAGGGGACAGACTGGAGGGAAACCTATAGAAATAGTGCACATGCACATCCCCCCTCATCCCAAGCATTCCCCTATTCAGTGCCAGTAATTAGCCCTCCAGGGAAGGTCTTTGTAGGGTACAAAGGGGCCTGGTGCTCCCAGGAGTGGCTGCAGTGGCTGTACCTTGTGGCAGAAGCACAGAGGGGTTGTGTGGGGTCTCTGTGCTTACACCCATGGACAGGAAGGTGGCTGGGCAGGGACCAGCCCTGAAAGTTTGGTTCCACATGTTTCACAGGCACAAAGGTGTCCCAGGGCAGTCAGAAGGTGTGGAGGGACATCAGGAAGAGATGGAAAGTAAAAATTTCTGTGGTGAGAGGACACAGGGAGGGATAAGAGAAGGAGAAGGGAGAGGGGTGATCTGAAAACAAACATTGGATGGGGTGTACTCCATAGTTTATCTTTGCTGATAAAAAATATGTCAACACCTCTTTAAGCATTCGTGTATCTAAACATTAATCTCTCATTGACTTCCTGGCCTGAAGGGATGCTCAGCAGCTCCTACAGATGAAGGCACCAAAATCTTCTCTGTCCCTGGCCAGAGCAACCAGCCCTCTTTCCTTCTCAGTCACCTCCATGCTCCTGTTTCCTTGCAGGCCTGGGGCTGTGGTGCCTCATCTCTGTGGCTTTCATCCCATTAATCCAAAAGGGATCCTTTTCCTGGTGGAGAAGTAAAGGAGAACTGGAAGCTACAACTGTAAGAAGTGCCTTTTGGTGGCCTCAGATAAAAGCTTTTTATGGTACTTGTCCTTGTGGTGCCAGTGTGGGAGCTGGGAAGTGAATCCTGCTCTCTAAGGTGCCTAAAACCCTTTAAACCTCTTTCTCACATCAAGGATAAATCCAGGTGGAAGAAGGGAAGGCCACAGCCTGATAGCAGTGGATGTTTGTGTCAGACTGGCTGTGTGCCACAGCAGCCTGTGCCACTGAGAGTGTGACTCGTGGGTCTGATCCAGATGTGGGTCTGGGGCTGTCACACCACGATGGACCACACACAGTGCTCTGGTTACCTGGTGTCACTTGTAGGTATGTGCTTAAGAGACTGTTCCCTTCACTTGCAGGCTCCAGACGCAACATGTGGGAACCCACAGCCAAATGTAGGGTTTGGGTCTTCATTCTGTTGTAATTTGTATAAACTCTTCTGCCTCACTTGAATGACAAGTGCAGGTCACATTATCTCCTGAAATCATTCCTGTTTCTCTGCTCCAGAGGGTAGGAAAGTGCTCTGCCTCAAATGCTAGCCAGGTAATCCTTCTGGGAAGAGATTTCCTGAGTGACCCTGGAGTCAGGATCGTGGCATTTCTGTACCTTGAAGCTCCACATGTGGCCTCTGATCTTTGTAAAATCCTTCCCTGGGCACTTTGTGGCACAACAGGCACGACATCCTCTGTGCCTCTCAGCAGGACATCTATCACTAAGAGCAAGAGGGTGACTTGATTCCCCAAAACAAGTGCTTGTCACCCTGAAGGTCAGAAAAACATTTGGGAAGCTGTTAATTCCTAGGTCGAATGTCAGGCAGGCAAGTTGTTATAACCCCAGGAATTGTCAGCTAGCAGAGGAATTTAAATGAAAATGAAACAAAGTTCTCAACTGCTCTAAAAAATGAAAAGCTTAAGGTTGTCCTTCCATTTTGCAGCAGCTCCTGTCACAGCCTGGTGGGTTTGGCAGTAGAGTTCATGGATATTTCTCAAGGATTTTCTGGTAGAGAAAGGGTTGTGTGAGGGTGGTAGAAGGAAACATCAAAATGAAGGTCTCTGTGAATGTGTGTTTGTGTTTCTTCTTGATTTGGGTCTTGGGACCTCAACCCACCCCTCTGGGAAAGAGCCAGGACCCTGCTCCTTTAGGATAGGGCACAGTGGGTGGACACTGACTGACTGCAGAGCCACATGGCATTGGGTACAAACTAAAGAGGATCTAAACCAGCCATTTATGGGGGAATTACAGGTGTGTGGGTGAAAGGCACAAGGTACAGGTTTAGGTTCACTCCAACAAATCCTCCTCTGGGCTGTGCTTTGCGAAGTTATTTCTGATCCCTTGTTACATCCTTATGATACGGATCACGACAGAAGGGTGTGAGACCTCCCTCGTGCTCCTGCTTTTCTGAGTCAATGCCATTTGCCATGTGATCAGCTGCAGTGTCACAGCCAAGTGCCTCCCTTTGAGGCTTTCCCAGCTGGCTCCCTGGGCGCTGCATGGGCTCGTCAAAGGGTTAAGGTTTGTCCCATTGACACAAAAATGCCTTTAGGCACCGCTATTCTTGAACAACACTGCCTGAGCCATTGAACCCCTTTGGGGGTAGGAAGCTGCTCATCCACCCTCAGGAGGAAGGGCCAGTGTTGAACAGAAAAGTTACAGTCCATGGGCAGGCTGAGCAAACAGGGAACTTTTGGAAGGCAGTCAAAGGAAGCTGAAAAGCCAT
Source organism: Pithys albifrons albifrons (assembly GCF_047495875.1). Taxonomy (NCBI): domain Eukaryota; kingdom Metazoa; phylum Chordata; class Aves; order Passeriformes; family Thamnophilidae; genus Pithys; species Pithys albifrons. The sequence continues at coordinate 9,878,790 of NC_092476.1, read as the reverse complement.
CTTAGATACGGAGCTGAGCATGAGTCACCCAGGGAAGTCAAAATAGACTGCTCAAGTACTTCACTTCAAAGCCTTCAACACCATCGGCTCTCAAGCATCCCAGGAATGTCACCGCCCTTCAAAAGAGGCAGGGAGGGATCGCTGTGTGTCCACATTCATCTCCCCTCTGAGAAGAAGGTTTAACAAAGCCCTTTGCAGGACACGCAGCGTGTGAGGCCGGTGGGTGCAGGTCACCCCAGGGCAGTCTGGGCTCTGTCAGCCAAGCCCTGGGCTCCAGCTCATGCCCTGGTTACACCAGGGTCCTGCAGCCTGGGGGGCACTTCAGAGTTACTTAACTGGGAATAAAGTGGCACTCACTGACTTCCCAGGCATTGCAATGAGATCGACATCCAACTTGTCCTTGAGAGCAGCCAGAGTCCTGTTGCTGGCAGCAGGTTCCAGCAGGTGGGATGGAATAAGCTCTGCTGCCCCAGGCTGTGCCCCATGCCAAGCTGCCCTTCCTGGGGAGCTCCCAGCCAGCACTCTCTGCCAGCTGTGGGTGCTGTTCATGCCACAGGGAGGGCTCCACGGGCTGTCAGTCCCCCTGGCAGCAGAGATGTGAGGCCATGGTGATTTCTCCCAGTGAATAAAGCTGAAAATCAAGATTTGATTCTGTCAAGTGTTACAAAAGCAGCAGATCATTCTGGTGTGAAATGTCTTTTTTTTTTTTCCCAAAAAATCTCTGTCTTCAAGAATATTTTGATTTTACTTACAATTCTCAACTATTATTAATTTATCAGGGAAGACTGAAGTGAGAAATCTCCTGCTGCCTTGGTAGACATCTCTTAGCAGGGTCTGAAATCACCTACATCCTTTTGGGTGACCTGTTCACAAGCATCAAACTTCTTTTTCTGCAGATTTATTTCTTTGAACTGAGTATTTCCTCTGAAATGCTTTTCCATAATATTTTTAATCTCAACTCTACCTTGAATGAAAAAGTAAAACCTGAGCAGATCAAAGGATCATATTAAGAGGAAAATACTTTTGTATAACCCTGAGATGAGCTCAGTTGGTTAAAACTTGATTGTAATAATGCCAAGGTCATGGGTTCAATCCCCTGTATGGGCCATTGACTTAAGAGTTGGACTTGATGATCCTTGTGGGTCCCTTCCAACTCAGAATAGTCTGGGATTCTGTGATTGTGTATTTATTTTCCAGTGCTGCCATTTCTGCCACTGCTGGAGCTGGGATAGGTTTGTAAAGGAATAGAAGAGATTTAATAAAATCACAGGGCTTAGGCAAGACAAAGAGGGACACAACACAATGGAACAGAAACTGGAGAGGGAGTTTGAAGTGTTAGAGGCTGGATGCAGTTGCTTGAGTTGGAACCTCACCAGGGTCCTGGGGCTAACACCTCTCCTCCCCAGAAAGTGCTATAGAGGCTTTAATATATGTAATGTTCAGGAGTCTGGGTTTGTGCCTTGTCCAAGGATTGGATTTAAAATATAAATGTTGATGCTGCTGAGGATTCTCACATGGAGAAGAACCTGTGGGTAGGCCACAGATTTGGCCAAGGTTAAATGTAAATACAAATATACCATCTAGGTGACTTAGGTGCCAAAGTCTGATTTTCCTGAGTGACTTAGATGCTTAGGCCCAGATCCAACCATATGCTTTGAGTCCAAGCTGGGAGACAGAAGCTCAGACTAATATTGCACATGTGGCCATGGCTGGGTCTGGGTGTTGGAGCCCAAATTTCAGTGTAAGTCTATGAGATGTAAGTTGTAAGTCACTGAGCACCTTTGAAAATATTACCTGGCTTTATGGGCAGTACGGTTTCCAAGGAATTTAGCACTTGGAAACTCAATCAGACTAGCCCAGGCTATTCATTTGCACCTCAGTTTTTCCAAGCTGCATGTCCAGTTTAATGCAATCCAGGTGCCTGGGCTGCATTGACAGGAGATGGAGGTGGCCTTAGACTTCCTGAGGGAGGTGGCAAAGGTGGGTAAGCTGAATTGCCAGGGTGAGATGGGGAACTCGTGTGGGCATGTGCCAAGCACGTGACCCTGGTAGAACAGTGCACTAAAATGCTCTTAATCTCTCCTTTCTGCACTCTCAGTGTCCACAAGGCAGCTGTGGTGCTTCACATCTTCTGCCTTGACATCCATGCCAGTTTGGGTGTTATCCCAAACATCCCTCCAGCTGCTTGAAGTCAAACCAGCATTATGGGGCTCTGCTGGATGTGCCACTTGTGAGTGGCAGAGAAGGAACCACCTAAAGAAGAGCAAAGCAAGGCAAGGTGCACTTGTGTTGTGCCTGTTCCAGGCTGGTGTGTCCACTCACTGAGCCAATGGCACTCAGGAAGCTGCCTTGTTATGGAGAATTTTTCCATGATAAGACCTTGCTATTGTTGGTTTTGAGTTTGCACAATCTCAGTGGGTGCTGTGCCCAGTAGTGCTGTCCCAGCACCTGCCTGGCAGGGGAGATTTACTGCATCTGGAAAGGAGCCCAAACTCAAAAGCCTGTAATTGTTTTAATAGCAAATTAGAGCAATGTAGGATGACACTCTGTTAGGCCTCTCATGTCAACACCACGGGCAGCAGTGCAGGAAGAGCTGAGCCATCACAGCCTACACTGACCTCAGAGATGAACTTCTGAATGACTCATTAGCTGGATCTAAGGACACCTCCAGGAGTTGTATTTTAGGGTTAAACAAGCAATGCCCACCCTCCCTGACCTCCAGCTATCTGGTGAGCTGTGAGACTGTTGCTAGATGGTGGAGTTTGGCATCTGTCATGCTGGTGCTAATAAAACTGGCTCTTCCTTTGGAATAATTTCAGGATTTGATCTAGATTTTTTTATGAGTCCATAGGAGGTGTGTGTGTGCAGCCCTTTCTAAGCACAGCCCACTGCTTTTGTTCCTAAATATGAATTTAGATATTTTAATTTACATGCAGTGCTGCCATGGGAGGACAAAGCTAACAGCCCACTTTGCATAAAGGTTGAGGAATTTGAAGTCAAATGTCCCACATCTCCAAGCAGCCCAACTCCCCAGGATTTCCATCAGCTGTGCAGAGAGGGAAAGTCTCCAGCTCCACAGCCCAGACTGACTGAGAGGGAGCCAGGCCAGTGTGCAGCTCTGCTTCCCCTGCAGGAACACGAGTGGGGCAGAACAATCGGGGCTGATGGAAGATGTGTTGAGTTGCACTGTTTGCTGAGCAGGTCCCTCTCTGCAGACCCATCTGGCAGAGGAAGGATTGACCCAACAGTGGTGAGCGGAGTGCAGGACCACAGAAGTTGAAGCTTTTTCATTCTTTAGGAGATTGGGGTTTGTTTTCTTCCTGTGCTCATTCTGCATGTGGGTGAAAGCCTGAGCCTATGCACAGTCACTCTGAGGACAGTGGTTGTTGGATGAGGCTCCTGCCTAGCTGCTCTGAAGCCATGGATCCTACACCCCCCAAGGGATCATACACCCCCCAGGGATCCTACACCCACCAGGGAGCACAGCTGCAGCTGCCCTGGCTATAAGGCAGAACCCCCCCCAGCAAAGGCTGGAGCATTTCTGTCATGTGCAGGACCCATGACTCCAGCCTGGGCCTTTGTATGGTTCTTGGATCCCAAGAGCTGCTGACACCTGCAGTGCTTGTGTTCAAAACATTCTGCAAACTGCAGTTCACTTTGATTTTTTTAATCTTTCAGTTGTGCCAAATTATTCCTGGTTTCATCCTTGTGGTGTTTCCCTTCAGTGTGAGCTCAGGGAATTGCTGTGCTGCTGGAAACAATAGTGATTTCCAGGACGAGCCTGCCCTGAGCTGGCAGTGATTTGGGGTGATTACCCCACCAGCAAAGCTTCCAGGTGTGGTGTGGTAGGAAGTGGAGACTCAGAAAAGAAGCTCCTCATTCCTTGGGGACATGATTTGTCTGTCCTGGAGTGAACACAGGGCCACCTGGGTACTGTGGAGTAGGAAACAGGCTGGGACACTGAGCTGGGAATTGCCTCATCAGGGGGGTCTGCAGGAAGCAGGTTTGGCCTGGACCCTGAGAGCTGCACGTAGATTTTGGTTCTGGGAGATTTAGTACTTTTGGTTCAAAAAACACAAGAGCAGATCTGCAAGATACAGACCATGAGGGATTATGAAGCAGAAGTCAAGTGGCAGTGCAGGCACACCAAGAGGAGTTTGGCACACCAAGAGGAGTTCAGTCCTTCTCATTGCCACTTCTTGCTCATTAAGCAGAGCCACAGCATGGCCAGGCTCCTGCTGGTGCACAACAGATGCAGGTTCCCAAGGACAGCATGGCATTCACCTCACACTTCACACCAGCACACTTCTCTCCTGCCCAGCCTCCCCCACCAGATGTGACACAGGACCCATGGGAGGCCCAGATCCCTCCTGGAAGAGCTGTTGGATGCTGTGTTTGCATACCAGGGTCTCTTCCTCTGCATCACAGACCTTGTATATTTTCTCTGTCAGCTTTTGGGGTTCAGGGAGATGTACAAGGCTGAGAAATGTTCCCTGTGTGTTGACCAAAGAGGAATTATGCCCCTCCATACCCAAATACTGGGAGCCTGGACCTGTTCAGGGGTTTCCTGATTACTCCCAAATGCTGTGCCGAGGCACTGTGGCCATTGGGAACACTTGGCTGCAGGAGAAACCTGCACTACTCAGCTGCTCCCTGACACCCACAGGCTGGAGAGAGTCCTGAGCCTGGGGACAAAACAGCCACCACCAACTGGGGCAGTTCCAAACAATCTGGAGGCATGGAGTAAAAAGGAGTGCATATGCTTTGATCTATCAGCTTTTATCATTTGTAAACATCTATTAATTGGCTGTGTCAGGCCCAGATCCTTATCATCTTCTGGTCTAATTTCCCCTGTTCGATACATTTCCTCCACTATAAAAATACCCATCACCCACCCCTGTCAGCACAGATTAAATCTAACGCTCCTTCTTTCAGCTGCTCTCCCCAGTGAGGCTGTAAAGCTGTCAGCTCCACACTTGACAAGAGCCAGGCTGCCCTCCTTCCCTTTGTCTCCTGAAGGAGGAAAATATTTAGGTGTCACTGGCTGGATGGCAGGAGTGAAGTCAACAGACCTCGATCCATCCACTGATCTGAGCCAAGAGGGGAGGGAGGAGTTTCCCCCACCAGCAGCTGGATGTTCCCAGTGGCCAAGAGAGAGGTACATCTTTGAGGCTCACCAGTCCCTGCTGTCACCTCCCTGGCTTCCCAAGGACTTTCATGTGCTGGCACTCAGCAAATATTCTCCCTGGTTCCCCAGCTGCTGGCATTCGTTTGGCATCTAAATATCTTCCCAGGCAGCAAGGTGCTGGCTCCTCGGGTGAGAAGGTGATAAAGGGTGTGATGTCAGGTCTCTTCAAAGGAGATGTGCCCAGTTCAGGTCTCCAAAGCAAAGCTTAAGGGCCAAATGTTTTCCAAACCTGCTGGCTGAGTGTTAACATCATGTCCTGTCCCTGGGTTTATATAAAGCACAAAGGAGGTGACTGCAGAGGGCACATATCTGTGTGTTTGCAGTAAAATAGGTGATGCAAGATCCCTGAAATCCCCTCTTGGACTCTCTCAGCACTCCTGTAAGCCATGTCTGAAATCCCCTCCTGGACTCGCTCAGCACTCCTGCAAGCCATGTCTGAGCATCCCTGTGGGCAACACAAGGCTGAACGCTCTGCTTCCTGCTCAGTCAACAACACAAGTCTTTTCCAGGGCGACAGGAGGGAAAACTTCCCAACAAAGGCAAAGCAGGGCTGTGCATCAGCTGTGGCACAGCAGGAAACAACTGGAGAAGAAAACAGCTCCTTGGGGCAGAGTCTGAGCTCAGTAGAAACGAGCAGTCCTGGGAAACACGGCGTGGAGGGCCAAGGTGGACAAGCAGGAGGATGCTGGGGGTGCAGAGCTGCAGCAGCTCATCAGGCAGGAGACAGTTGCCTAATCCTCATCGACTGCTGCTTCTGTGAGGTTACAGGGAGTCAGTTAAAGGGTTTAAAGAATCTCCTCCTCCCACTCTTTACCTCATGCAAAGCACTTTCAAACCAGACCAGTTTTTGGTCTGAGAAGCCCAGGAGAGGTGACAAAGGGCTGTGTAGAGGTGAGTGCCCAGGATCAGGTTTCCTTGGGCAGGGGCTGTTGTTGAAGCAGCACAGTGATCCCAAACCTGAGTTATGGGTTCCCATCCCATGGTATTCACACCAGTGGTCACAGCAGCTCAGCCAGCACCTTCCCTACTTGCCTGCCTGTGTGTCTGATCCCCAAGTGTCTGCCTTTGAGATAAGAAGTGTTTCTGGATGGCCCTAAGAAATAGCCCAAGTGTGACAGAGCAGAGTTGATGTAACTCCCGCCATGGATTACCCCAGAGCTGTTCCTGCTGCTGTGACTTCAGGCCAAGAGGACTCACAATACATTTAATGTGCATGTTAGCATTCCATTAAATATTGACTATGCTTAAATAAATCATGCAGCCAACTTTCAGGGAAGAAAGTGCTTATTTTGTCAACACAAACTATCCCTCTGTGCCCTTATCCCCGTTTGTTGAACTGTGGCCAGAAAGTTCCCTGAACAAGGTCTTTGTAGCTGGTTTCATATAATGTCACTTGTCCAGAGGAGGCTGAAAACTTGGTTTGGCCTTAAAAAGCAAAGTGTCTTAACCTGAGCATGTCAGAAAGATGACTTGAAAACTTCCTTTCAAAGAAGAAATTTGTCAAAACTGACTGTTTCCCGCAAACTGTTTTGACACGAACGAATCTGCATTTTGACAGAGAGATTTTTCAGTGGAAAAATCCCAGAAGCATCTCAGACATTCCTGACTTTCTGCATCACAATGTCGTGTGTGCCCTCCAACTGTTCCCAGTGTCACACTGTCTTAGTCTTCATGGACTTCATGTAGGGCAGGTGCTAATGTGGGGGCTTAGCAAGTGAACACGTCAGAAAAGGTGGATCACAAGTCTGGATTCAGCCCCTCCTAAATTTAGGAGCTAAAGAAAAAGGCAAAATAGCACCCAGCTTCCCTCAACAGCCAGTGGGGAGGGACAAACCACACCTCCTGGCCAGAGGATGGAGGAAGGTTAAATTTATTTCCCAGGGTCAATGTGGAGCTTTGCTTTTGCCATGCTGAGGGACAATCCCCACCTTCACTAGACACTAATTTGGATGTCCTTCAGGTGAGACCCCAGGCTGGGTCTGGGGTGAGGGACAGGCTGCACCACCTCATGCCTTTCTTTCCCTTTGCTGTCTCACCATCACTTTCTTCAGGCTCTGTCTGACCTCCTCTCTCTACATTTGTTTTCACAGCACCTTACAAATAGCTGGCTTTAATAATGTATTGTTGGAGGCTCTTTTATATGCTTTTGGGGCATCAATTATTGAAGCCCAGCACTGGTGTTCTCTGATAATAATGGGTTTTTTGGTTTGTTTACTCCTGTTGGCCAAATGTTTTATGGAAATGTCACTCTGGCTGCCACAGGACATGCAATTCTTCCCAGCACTTCCCTCAGTGACCTGAGTGCATCACCACCAGCTCTGAGCTCAGCCCACATGGGCTGGACAGGTTTTGATGTCCCCTGGAGTGACTGCAGTCACAACCCAAAAATGTTCCCTCTGCAGAGGTGCTCAGAGGTGTCACATGTCCCAGGGAATCAGGACATTGCCAGGAAGCAGACACCTTCCCAAGAAAGGCTGGAGTTGAGTGACTGGGGTAGAACCAGGTTTGAATCAGGGTGTTCTCAGCTGCTGCTGCACAAGAGAAGTGGTGCCTGAGCATCCTGCCAGCACCACTCGTGGCCACAGACAATGAAAATGTTAAAATCAGTGCTGACAGGGAGAGCTAAGTGTGATGCTCAGCACTGCTGTCTCTGAGCCAGGAGGCACTGCAGGGACCTGCCAGCCCAGATGAACCTGCCCTCTGAGCTCTTTTGAGGGCACTAATAGTTACCACTGGGCATTTCCCCCGTGAATGTTTCCAGTCTTTCAAAAAAACTGGCTTGGTTTCTATTTTGAAGAGTATCAGGATGGGAAATGTCCATCTGTCTCAAATGGTTCCTTGCATTCTGCAGAAGCCAATGTCACTCTCTGGTGGCTTGGGACAATGTTGACATCAGGATCACAGGATAATTCAACCTGAAAGGGTTCTTAGGAGGCCTGTGGTCCAACATCTGCTGAAAGCAGGGACAGCTCTGAGGTCAGGCCAAATTACTGACAGCTTTATCCAGTCTAGACTTTAAGAACTCTGGGAGTGGAGGCTGAGCAACCTCTGGAAAGGAGATATTGACTTTCTATCACTCCCAGCTGGAGCCAAATTCTAACTGGCAACCTGGAAGTAAAAGTTATTTACCCCACTAGTAAAGCTCTGGATAGGGCCCTCCTACAGAGAGAGATCATTTTAATTAAGTTTTACCTCATCTTGAGATTTCCTCATGATTTACTATCCAGGCAACCCCCTGAGGGCTCAGCAGCATCCCTGGAACTTCCAGAACTGACACAGAGCTGATTGTGTTATAGTTTTATTCCTTGTGTCTTTCACTTTTGCAGTTGCAACATTAAGTGGGGGAAAATGTAAACAGGATCATACAGGTGGGTGACCTGGAACCCACCAGTGCCCCAGAGAAGGTACATGGTTACTGTATCCAGCACTGGGACCCCCAGTGTCAGAAGGATGTGAACCTGTTGGGCTGCAGCCCCTCTGGGAGAGCTGGGGGTGTTCAGCCTGGAGAAGAGAAGGCTCCAGGGAGACCTGAGAACTCTTTCCAGTGCCCAAAGTGGCTCCAGGAGAGCTGGAGAGGAACTTTGGACAAAGGCCTGGAGGGACAGGACAAGGGGGAATGGCTTCCCACTGCCAGAGGGCAGGGTTAGATGGGATATTGGGAAGGAATTCTTCCTTATGGGGGTGGGCAGGCCCTGGCACAGGTGCCCAGAGAAGCTGTGGCTGCCCCATACCTGGGAGTGTCCAAGGCCAGGTTGGACAGGGCTTGGAGCAACCTGGACTGGTGGAAGGTGTCCCTGTCCATGGCAGTGGGGCTGGAACTAGATCATCTGTAAGGTCCCTTCTAACCCAAAGCATTCTGAGGTTCTATTATTTATGCCTGGTTTTAGCAGCAAAGCTGTTTTAAGGCTATTACACAACCATGGGGTTTCAAGCAGGTCACTGGGTGGATCCAGAGCTAAAACAATCTGCAGAACAGAAAAAGAGGTGAAGAGAGTTATTTTTAACTCAGAACCATCTGTAACACAGACTCCAAATCACAAGTTTTGGCATAACCAAGGGGTGACAAAGCTGGGAGGTGCCTGTCCTGTGATGGGTTTGATGGGTTTGATGACAAATCCAAGGCATCCAAAAAGTGTCACCTCAGCAAAACCCCACCTTCCTCCCTGGTGTGAGGAGCACATGGCAGTGCCAAGGCATATGTGAGGTTTTCCTTGTGGATTTTTTCACACATTGGAGTAAAAACCAGGAGCAAGTTCATGATTTGGCATAACCTGAGGCCACCTGTGCAAGCAGTGGCTGCTGTTCCATGGGTTGTTCCATGGGCTGTTCACTGGGCTGTTCCCTGGGCTGTTCCATGGGTTGTTCCATGGGTTGTTCCATGGGCTGTTCCATGAGCTGTTCCATGGGCTGTTCCATGAGCTGTTCCCTGGGCTGTTCCATGAGCTGTTCCATGGGCTGTTCCATGGGCTGTTCCCTGGGCTGTTCCATGAGCTGTTCCATGGGCTGTTCCATGAGCTGTTCCATGGGCTGTTCCATGAGCTGTTCCATGGGTTGTTCCCTGGGCTGTTCCATGAGCTGTTCCATGGGCTGTTCCATGGGCTGTTCCATGAGCTGTTCCCTGGGCTGTTCCATGAGCTGTTCCATGGGCTGTTCCATGAGCTGTTCCATGGGCTGTTCCATGGGCTGTTCCATGGGCTGTTCACTGGACTGTTCCATGAGCTGTTCCATGGGCTGTCCCATGGGTTGTTCCATGGGCTGTTCTATGAGCTGTTCCATGGGCTATTCCCTGGGCTGTTCCCTGGACTATTCCCAGGTCTGTGCCGTGGGCTGTCCCCTGGGCTGTTCCATGGGCTACTCCCAGGACTGTTCCCTGGACTATTTCCAGGGCTGTTCCATGGGCTTTCCCCTGGGCTGTTCCATGGGCTGTTCCAGAGCAATTCCATGGGCTTCACCTGATGTCCATTACCTGAAGTGTTTGCAGACCTGACATCCCTACCCAAACTGCCCTTGCAGTGCAAGCTGGGGGATCCTTTGCCCTTTCCCTCCTGTTGGCATTTTTTCTGGCCTCCTCAAGCCACTCTGGATGTTGATGCCTTCCATAAACTTCCAGATAACTTTGTTCCTCTGATGTCTGAAGTGAAAGCTGCTGGCATGAGTGGGAGATGGGGAGGCAGGACTAGGTCTTTGCTTTTCCTTCTCTGGATGAAAAGTACTTTTATTTAAGAAGTGTTTTTATGGCCCATTCTTGCACTGGAGTGTTAGACATCCCAGAAGATGCTGACATGGATTTGCAGCATCGGGGGAAGAACCTGGCCCTCTGGTTTGCAAGAACAAAGCATGTTGAGGTGGTGACCTGCAGCAAAGACCCCCCAAAAGAGTGAATGATCCATTGGATCCAGAGGCCACACAATGGAGGCACTGGTGTGAGCTGAACTGATTGTAGGTACCCTCCCTTTCCCACTTCTCCCCTGCCTTTGGTGTCCAGAGACAATTCCGGAGAGGGGGAATGTATTCCACAGTGTGGCTGAAGATTAAAAAGGAGTTGCTGTGCTTTGTGAGTAAAGTTGACACTTGAGGGCAGGAGGGCTCTGCAGAGGGACCTGGATAGACTTGAGAGATGGGCTGATTCCAATGGGATGAAGTTCAATAAGGCCAAGTGCAGGTCCTGCCCTTTGGCCACAACAACCCCCTGCAGCGCTCCAGGCTGGGCACAGAGTGGCTGGAGAGCAGCCAGGCAGAGGGACCTGGGGGGACTGAGGGACAGGAAGCTCAACAGGAGCCACCAGTGTGCCCAGGTGGCCAAGAAGGCCAAGGGAATCCTGGCCTGGATCCAAACTAGCGTGGCCAGCAGGCCCAGGGCAGTGACCCTTCCCCTGGACTCTGCCTTGGGGAGGCCACACCTTGAGTGTTGTGTTCAGTTCTGGGCCCCTCAGTTGAGGCAAGAGATTGAGGGGCTGGAGCGGGGCCAGAGAAGAGCAACGAGGCTGGAGAAGGGACTGGAGCACAAGTGCTGCGGGGAGAGGCTGAGGGAGCTGGGGGTGTTTAGCCTGGAGAAGAGGAGGCTCAGAGGTGACCTCAGCACTGTCTGGAACTGCCTGAAGGGAAGTTGTGGCCAGGTGGGGGTTGGTCTCTTCTCCCAGGCACTCAGCAATAGGACAAGGGGGCACGATGGGCTCAAGCTCTGCCAGGGGAAATTGAAGTTGGAGAGCAGAAGAAACTTCTTTGCAGAGAGAGTGCTCAGGCATTGGAATGGGCTTCCTAGAGAGGGGGTGGATTCCCCATCCCTGGAGGTTTTTCAACTGAGCTTGGCCGTGGCACTGAGTGCCATGATCTGGTAAAGGGACTGAAGTTGGACCAAGGGTTGGACTCGATGATCTCGGAGGTCTTTTCCAACCCAATCGATTCTATGATTCTATGATACCTCAAGGGAAGCTCAAGGCAGGACTTTGGGAGCAGTTGTGGGTTGGCCCCACTCTTTTTCTCTCTGGAAGGTGGAAGAAGCACCCTGAATTCAGTTGGACCCCAAAGTTATGCTCCCTTTTTTTCCAAAGCTGGAAAGGAAATTGGTTCCCAGTTTTTTGCTTGCAATGCATGGCAACCTGAGTGACACCTTGGCTTTTTTCCTATATTATGGTAATTGTTATTGTTTTCCTCTCCCACACTGTCAGCACTGCCCAGTTCCTACTGAGAAAGGCCAGGGAAGGCAGCTGAGGGGACCTCCCACTTCCTTTAATAAAAAGGTGCTGTTAGGGCAGGGGCTGGGGAGCGACTTTGCTTCATTAGGCTGATCCACACTCCCTCCTGGTTCCACACTGCTGAGAATTAAAGGGATGAACATTCCCATGCTGTTAATCTGGCAACAGTGTCAGGGAAGCTGCTGTAGAGCACAGCACAGCCACAGCTGGACAGATGTCTGACTGCATGAGACACCTTATTGAAACACCAGTCTTGGCACCAGCCTTGTGTTTTCCATTCTGGTGAACACAGCAAGCCCTACAAGTTACATGGAGCAGCTGATCATTTATTGCTGACATATCATGCTTTGGCATCTGGTGGAAGGGGTTGTCAGCCAGCTGGAATGACACTGGCTTGGGTTTGGTGGCTTTTTTGAGAGTATCTGCAAGTGACTTTGTACCTGCATGAAAGCAGTTTCTCCATTAAGTACATGTGCTCATTTTAGAAGCCCAGCATACGGGGCAAATGGCTCCACAGCCATGGGAGATGTGGAACTGGAGGAGAAAGGGGAGGGAAAGACAGGCTCAGCTCCTGAATTCTCCCTTCTGATTTGCCCTGTGACTTCAGACAATTTGTTAAACATTTCTGTGCCTCAGTTTCCCCACTATTAAAGTCAGGGATTCTCTCCTAAACCTCCAGCAAGACACAGCAGAAGGCCATGATGTTTAAGCTGCTCCTCACCATTGTTAGAGGCCACATAGAGATTTTCTCCTTTCCCTGATGGATGGCCTTGCTATCCCAAGAAAAGGAATGGAGTGTTCTATATCATCTGCCTGTAAGACCCAGTTCTCACTACCCTCTCCCTGCCTTGTTTGCCTGATGCTGTGGCAGGTCCCAGCCTGTGGCTGCAACTTAGATAATCCCAGGTACCAGAAATGATTAATATTGATCAGCATCTGCAGCACTTTGCAAGACAGTAAAGCAGAGGTGGGTGGGAGCCCCAGGAGCTTTCTGCTCCTTGTGGAGGACACGGGACTAATGGGCTCCTCCATGTCATGCCAGACCAGACACTCAGAACTGGCAACTTCCCCACAAGAGTGTTTGGAGAGGTGTGGGGAGGAGGAGGTGGTTTTGGTGGAGTCCATCCTCCTGTTAAGCAAACTGAGTCAGAGTGGAAGTGGGAAATGTAATTAAAGAACCCCCACAAGTTTTAGTTTTATATAATTTTCTCCCTGCCCTGGATTCCCACAGCTGCTTCCTGTCCCACTCCTGCACAATGCCTAGCTCTGCTCTGGGGTCTGGACCCACATCTCCAGCTTTCTGTCAGTGCCTTTAAATTACAACCCCCTTCCCAAATCCAGGGAAGTGAGGGCTGTTATTGGACATGGATGCTCCACTGGTTACCCATGACCTCAGCCTCAGGCCATGCCAGGAGAGCCCAGAGCATCACTCCCCACCCAGTCTGGGCTTGTCCCCCTCACTGACATGCAGGTCTCTTGAGGTTTCAGGTCCGTTCCTGTGTGCTGGTCACTCCTAAATACCTCCATTAATTGTGCATATGACTAAAAGATTGATGGATGAGAAGGAACAGCTCTGCCCCCACCCCAATTAGTACTTCATCAAACACAGGCCCTTCCCCTCAGGATGCTGCAGTGGGCTGGGGCAGAGGGGGCTCTCTGCATTCCTCTTGGACAGGGAGGTAATGGAGTGAGATTATCAGTCAATATTGAAATACAGACAAGATCTCAGCTCTTCCTCAATCTCCAGTCGGTCTATTGTGGCAATGACGCCGTGCCCTGGATCCCTCATTTTTTATCATGCTACATTACCCTCAGGGCTTTGGCTATTTGACCTCTTGACTCTGTTATCTCCATCTTGGAACAAACAAGAAACATTTTATTCCCACCAGCAAACTGTCATTCACATCAGCAGCTTCTGCTGCGAGGCCTCAGCTCCTTTTCCTCCATCCTCTCGCCTGCCCCACTGGCAGCTCAGACTTCCCCAGATGGAAAATACAGGCAGAATAAATCCACTTTCAGACCACTTACTCCTTCTTAAAGTGGCAGAGAAGATTTATGGCCCTTTTTGCCCCCTCCATGCCCAATGATTTACTTTTGTCTCTTCCTGAGTGTCTTTCAATCAGTTATAAAAGGAAATAGAAGGTTCTGTCTGAACAAATCACTTGGTAACAGTCAGATCAGGTGGTAATTGCAATTAAGATAACTCCTTAGTAACCATCTGCTGCTCTTGTGCCTTCTTCCACAGTGGAGCTGTGATTGAAGATACTTCAATAGTTATAGAATGATAGAATGGATTGGGTTGGAAAAGACTTCCAAGATCATCAAGTCCAACCCTTGGGCCAACTCCATTCCCTTTACCAGATCATGGCACTCAGTGCCACGGCCAAGCTCAGCTGAAAAACCTCCAGGGATGGGGAATTCACCCCCTCTCTGGGCAGCCCATTCCAATGCCTGGGCACTCTCTCTGCAAAGAAGTTTTTTCTGCTCTCCAACTTCAATTTCCCCTGGCAGAGCTTGAGCCCATCGTGCCCCCTTGTCCTATTGCTGAGTGCCTGGGAGAAGAGACCAACTCCCACCTGGCCAGAACTTCCCTTCAGGCAGTTCCAGACAGTGCTGAGGTCACCTCTGAGCCTCCTCTTCTCCAGGCTAAACACCCCCAGCTCCCTCAGCCTCTCCCCACAGCACTTGTGCTCCAGTCCCTTCTCCAGCCTCGTTGCTCTTCTCTGGCCCCGCTCCAGCCCCTCAATCTCTTGCCTCAACTGAGGGGCCCAGAACTGAACACAACACTCAAGGTGTGGCCTCCCCAAGGCAGAGTCCAGGGGAAGGGTCACTGCCCTGGGCCTGCTGGCCACGCTAGTTTGGATCCAGGCCAGGATCCTATTGGCCTTCTTGGCCACCTGGGCACACTGGTGGCTCCTGTTGAGCTTCCTGTCCCTCAGTCCCCCCAGGTCCCTCTGCCTGGCTGCTCTCCAGCCACTCTGTGCCCAGCCTGGAGCGCTGCAGGGGGTTGGGGTGGCCAAAGGGCAGGACCTGCACTTGGCCTTATTGAACTCCATCCCATTGCAATCAGCCCATCTCTCAAGTCTCTCCAGATCCCTCTGCAGAGCCCTCCTGCCTTCCAGCAGATCGACACTCCCTCCCAACTTGGTGCCATCAGCAAATTTGCTGATGATGGACTCAATCCCCTCATCTAAATCATCAATAAAGATGTTAAACAGGACTGGACCCAGATATCTTGCTCATAACTTGAGCAATAGAGCAAGATTTTTAGTAGAAGTTCCTTTAATATCAGTGTAATTCTGTAATTTGCTGGTTCCCTTCTGGTTTTAGTAAATAATTGGACACCTTAAGCATGCCAAGCAATCCTGCAAGTAGATTAGATTTGAGTTTAGCAGTGAGGGCTTTGGAGATATGTCAGTTCATGTGATTGATGCTGGAATAGCAGTAACTGTGCTTTGCAAAGGTACAAACAGCCACATTTTAGGGTCAGGTGTCAGGTTGTTGTGGAGGACCCACAGAGTTCCACTTGAAAACAGATCCATGGTGCTGTTCTTGAACTGGAGGCAGTTGCTAGGACAGGGCTCTGGACAGCAGGACCCACCTGCTCTGTTTGAGCTTTTGGGTTTTCATCTCTTGGTGCACAGAGAAAAACCGAACTGCCCCTTCTTTGAGGGCTTTGCTGTCAGATGGGAGGCAGCAGGACATTGGCACAGGCTGTGCAGGGAGGAATTTCCTTTGTCTTTCACTCAGATGCAGCAAAACTCTGTTCCCTCCCGTCCTGAGAAGGATGATCCCAGCTCTCTGCCTTGGGGGGGACCTGCAGGAGTGCTCCTGTGGAGGAGGTCAGGGGTAGGAGCTCTCCAACACTGGCCCCTTAAGCAACCTGCTGAATCTCAAACCCATTGCCCACTCTTTGCTTGGTTTGGGATGAAATTAGCCCAGAACCTCGAGCTGTTTGGAGGAAACCCCTCACACCCACATGGCACCTGCACGAGTGGCTGTGATATCCAGTGGGTACTCTGGCTGGAAAGGCAGGGAATGTCTGGGATGGCTGAGCAGAGCAGGCTGAGATCTCTGTGATGTTCCTCCTTCCGCTGTCCCATTGCCCCACCTCTGCACCTGCCCATTTTTGTGTGGAGGTGGTGACATTCCATGCTGTCCCCACAGGAGCTGCACCCCTTTCCCAGGTGTCCATGAGGAGCACGGCTGCCGAGGCAAAGGGAATGGCATCGATGCCTGCAGATAAATGACTACACCCATTGTAAGGCCTCGGTAAAGCCTCATTGAAATAAATGGCAAAACTCCCAGAGATTTCAAAGGGATCAGCCCTGAATGTTTGTAATTCTCTGCTAGACTTATCATATATCCTCAGCACCGCGTGCTATTTCCATAACAAGAGGTATGGCATTCCCTTACTTCCATGTTTGTTAAGTAACAAAGAGAGATTTCAACGCCTGTAGCCTTCCCAAATTTGTCAGGCACCGAGCAGTCTCCCCCTGGCTCCATGGGAGCTGTTCCCAGCACAGCCCCTCGTTAGAGCCCTGACGGGACGTTGTTCCGATGCCATGAATATGCATCAGGGCTTCGCTTGGGGTTTTGTTGGCATCAACAGTGACTTTGGCATTAATGGTCTCCAGGGCTGTTTTAATCAACATGCACATTTTGTATGTCAGTTTATTTCACTTCCCTGGTTATTATTTTATTTACAAATATTCTGGCAATTGCTTGGATTTGTTCTGTCCCATGCCCCTGCAACTTTCTTCTCTCTGCTCTGAGCTGTTCCCAAGTCAGGGGCTGTGGTTTTCCTTGCTTTGTCATAGGGAAGGATCAAATTTACCCTCCACCAAGCTCTGCTTTGCCTCATTCCCCATTTCAAAATGTTGATCAAAGAGGGAGGGAGTTTTCCTCAAATGAGATTTACAGCAGCATGTGGAGTCTCAGGCACCAAGGTTCAAATGGTCTAGACAGATAGGCAGGAGTGCCAAGGCCACCAGGGATGTGCCTCAGCCTTCCAGCAGGAGCTCTGAGCCCATCTGAGAGCTGCAGGATTTATTGGATCTGGTCAGGGGAGGACAGGAATTAGCCCAGTGCTACTGAGATATGGCGAGGGAGGTCCCAGGGAGATGCTCCCGAGGCCCTGGGGAGAGATGGCTGTGGAGAAACTCAAAGGAGAAAGAAGAAATGGTCTGGACAGATAAACAGGAGTGCCAAGGCCAGCAGGGATGTGCCTCAGCCTTCCAGCAGGATCTCTGAGCCCATCTGAGAGCTGCAGGATTTATTGGATCTGGTTGGGGAGGACAGGAATTAGCCCACTGCTACTGAGATATGCCAAGGGAGGTCCCAGGGAGATGCTCCCGAGGCCCTGGGAGAGATGGCTGTGGAGAAACCCAGAGGAGAAAGGATTGATGAGATGGAGGTCAGAAGAGGTGGATGGTGCAAGCTGGGGAGGAGAAGCTGAGAGCTGAGCTGGCAGCACTCAGAGGATCCAGCCAAGAGGGCAGGGGTGCCTCTGTCTGTGCCTCAGGGAGGAAGATGAATTTTGCAACGATAATTTGGACAGGCTGAAGTGGAGAGTGGGGAGAAGGGCCTACAATGCTTCAAATAAACACCCCTGTCACGTCCAGCACTTCACTGCATGCTTAGGGGTGGGAGCAGAGATCTTTTCCGGTCCTAGAGAGAGCACTTTCCCTCCAACCACTCACCAGAATTGGTGTTTTAAAGGAAAGGTGCCTGCCAGGAATTCAAAAATAAGTATTCAATCCGTGCTCATGTGCCTTGGCAACATTTCCCATCTCAGCTGCCAAGATGTCCAAACCTGAAACGAGCAGCACAGCATCTTTAATAATTCACTGACGGATGCTTTTAAAAACTGTGGGGTTTATATTCATGCCAGGGCTGACCCTCCCTCCCCTCTTCCCCATCTCCCCTTCCTCTCCTTTTCTTGCAGGTAGTCTATTTAATTTCAATTTCAAGCTGTTGCCTCCTGCTTTGGTTCAGCAAAATGACGTGTCTTGACCTATTCATTTCATGTTTCCAAAATCTTTTACATTTCCTGCCTCCTCCACTCCCCCCTCCCCACTTGAAAAGAAAAAACCAATTCCAACTCACGAAATGAAGAATTTCCCCACATCTGTAGAAAATCTGGCCTCACTTATACCTGTAAAAACAGTTGTTTCCCTTACAGGAAATGTCTTGCTTCAACACCTGAATTTTGTTTTGGGGTTTTTTTTCTGTCCTGGTGAGATATTGATAAATCTCTGCCTGATTTCAGGATGAAATGGAGAAACTCCATGAAGGATAAGTTGATCCTTTAGCCTTCCAGAGCAGAGGATTTCACTTTTCTCTATGAGACCCTTAGCAGTTCCCAGCTGAGGCTCAGACTGAGGTGAGGGCTTTGTGGTGGGCAAAAAAAGTGAGAGGAGCAGGTCCCTGTCCTCTGGGATCTTGCAGGAGACAAGACCAGCCTGACATGGGTTGAGAAGGAGTATTTTGTCAACCTGGGGTCAGATTCTGGAGCAGAAACCAGGATTCAGCCTCCTGCCTTCAGCTACCCAACTTCAGCCCCTGGGTCAGGAATCGAGTTGTGGATGTACCTCCCCAAGGTGTGGATGGCTGTTGGTCAGCCACAGGTGATTTTAGACCTGTTCCACCTCAGCTGGTATTGAGGAGGGAACCTGGGGCTCTCAAGGGGCTGAATCCAGGCCCTTAGACCAAGAGGCAAAGCCAAGATTCCACTGCCTGCTGGACATGGTGTGGATATTGAGGAGATGACTGTGAGCAGCAACACTTGCTGTCCTGTGCAGAAACAAAGGTCTTTCCTTGGAGAAGACACAGGAGGAAGAACTGACCTCTCTCCCACTGCTAAGCAGACAGGGGTTGGCTCCACGTACCAGAGAACAGGAGGGGTTTGTCCCCTCGGCAGGGATTTCCTGAAGAAAAACACTGGGAGAGGTCCTTGTCTAATGTAAAATTCTCAGTAATTATAACTGACTCTGCTCTGTTGGAAATGGGGCTGTAGGTGTGGATTGAATCATAGAACAGAATCATAGAATGAATTGGGTTGGAAAAGACCTCCAAGATCATCAAGTCCAACCCTTGGGCCAACTCCAGTCCCTTTACCAGATCATGGCACTCAGTGTCACGGCCAAACTCAGTTGAAAAACCTCCAGGGATGGGGAATCCACCCCCTCTCTGGGCAGCCCATTCCAATCCCTGAGCACTCTCTCTGGAAAGAATTTCTTTCTGCTCTCCAACTTCAATTTCCCCTGGCAGAGCTTGAGCCCATCGTGCCCCCTTGTCCTATTGCTGAGTGCCTGGGAGAAGAGACCAACCCCCACCTGGCCAGAACTTCCCTTCAGGCAGTTCCAGACAGTGCTGAGGTCACCTCTGAGCCTCCTCTTCTCCAGGCTGAACACCTCCAGCTCCCTCAGCCTCTCCCCACAGCACTTGTGCTCCAGTCCCTTCTCCAGCCTTGTTGCTCTTCTCTGGACCTGCTCCAGCCCCTTAATCTCTTTCCTGAACTCAAGGAATCCATGGGATGAGCCAGTTCCCTTTCCTGCTTTGGCAGCATTAACTTCTGCTTTGATTGTCTCCACTTTGAAGATGTTGCCCTTCCCATTTTCCATCTATACACCATTGTCTGTGTGTTTGTGTGTCTACCTCAACCTACAGAGATACCCGATTTGAGTTCACCTTCTTTAACACAAAATGGAATCATTTGATATAAATTAAACAGCAAATCATCCCCCCACATGCCATGTGTCATCTGCCACCTCCCCTTCAAACCCAGCCCCACAAAGCTCAGCCCTTTGGCTGCACAGACCTTGTTCTCTGCCACTGCAGACCACACAGCTCTGGCAAACTGCGCTCTGGGGAGGGGGCAGGAGGTGTTGAAGCCCCTCCACGAGCAGAGTGAAAGTTGCTGTAGGGTCTCTGTGGTCTGTGGTGGCTGTGTGAGTGGTGGCTCCAGGGGCTCAGGGCTGTTAGGGAGCTTAACTTTTCATTTCCTGTGTGGTTTCATATTAGGTATGGAATGCACGATGGAGGTTAATTGAGACACAAAGCAATGTTTTATGTACGTGCTGGACTTCCAGAAATAACTAGTGGCAAGGTAGACACCTCAGCAGCAGCTTTTCCAAGTCTCCAGAGAGCCTGGCTGTCAGAACAGAGATGTTTCAATGTTTGGTGTTCAGAAACTTCTTTTAGGTTTCCCTGCTATGGACCCCAAAGGAGGAAACAATGAAGATTAATAATTTGATTAAACCCCAAGTCTTCCTGTTCAGAACAGTCTTGTGTTTTGAAAGCATAAAATTTGCAAGGTTGAAAAGGCAAAGCAAGTGCTACTGTAGGTGCTGAGGCTTATGGAGTATCAGAAAGGTGTTCCAGCAGTGCCTTCTCCTGGCTCCCTCCCTTCTCCCCATCATCCCCCATGTTTATGAGGTGCTCAGCTCCATGATGTTCTCCTCCTGCTCTGCTGCATGACAGGGCTCTGAGAGCCTCTGTCCTGGCTGCCAATTTTGCTCCAGCTTTTTTAGGAGTGTTTGGAGCTCATGGCAGTGTGAGAACAGAGGAGCAGAGCCAGCAAAATTATTTCTATGAAAAGGAGATATTTTGTTTTCCTGGCATGTGTTCCCTGCATGTCAAAGGGGCTTTTGAGCCAGGATGCAAAATTGCCACAGGAAGGAGCAGAGAGCAGGAGAGACACAGAGTGTCGTTCCCACTTCAGTTTGGGGAGGAGAAGGATCAGGGAATGATGAGTATGGGAGTTTCCTCCTTTCTTCTCCAGTTTTGAAGGGGAAAATATAAACTGAAAACCCTCCATCACCCCCACTGCACGTTAAAGGAGGGACTTACTGTAGTTGCATCTATAATAACTTGTATCCATACATTGAATAGGACAAGGCTCATTCTGTGTCTTGGACTATCCTGGCACAGCTCAGCTCACTTCATGCAATTGCTTGTGGGCAATCCCTGGCATCTTCTGATCCCCTTCTCATGCCTGGACAGGGCCTTGGAGGTGGTTTATTTTCATGAGTCAACACCCTGCTAAACACACACATGCAGTGGGACAGGAAGGACCATCATGAGTCACAGGTACTATTTATTTTCTTAATACAGATATAACCAAGAAGACCAGATTCATGATGCACTTCCTCTCAAATCAGGGTAGACACCATTGCTCGTGTCTTGGGGTTAGTGGGAAGCAGAGAAGACCTGGTTAAATATGCAGGACAGGAAATTCAAACCTTCCTTAAAAATAGAGTTTTCTGCTCAAAACCTGCTTCAGCACCCACAACTTTGGTCAATTATATACATCAAGGATACATTAGTCTCTCTCTGGGGCTGGGAAGGTAAATGTGGAAGATTAGATGCCTAGAAATCAACAGCTTTGCAGGGTTTGAGGCAGAACAGGAATCTCATTTAGATGCTCCCTTTGTCCAGACCACGAGAAGGTACCACAGATGCATTTTGGTCATGTCTGCAAGCGAAGCAGGGAGGAGTGGTTTGATTTCAGGTTGGTGTTTAAGTCAGGCTGAGATCAGCTGCAGGTGGTGAACCCTTTGCACTGGGTTATGACTCCAAGGTATTGCTTTGGTCCCTCAGTGGAAAGCGAGGGGAGGACAGGATGGCAGCCAGGGAGCTCTTCAGTTCTGACCAAGGTCTTCCAATGTACCTGTAGGATGATGTCAGGAGCAGTGGAGGTTTCCCCCATGCAGGTCTCTGTGTTGGCATCATCCTTATGATCCCAACCATAAGAGCTTCAGCTGCAACTTGAAGTTGAGTTGGAGTCCCCATCCCTGGAGGTGTCCAAGGAATGGCTGGATGTGACACTCCATGGTCTGGGCTGAGGGACAAGGTGGGGACGGGTCACAGGTTGGACTCAATGATCGTGGAGGTCTTTTCCAAACTTAATGATTCTGAGATTCTGTGATTCCAGGTATGGAAAAGGACTCAACTGAAGCTGGTGGCTTTCCATGATAATGCACCTCCTGGGGGCAGAGATGATTTTTGAATGCATTTATAGGCCTAGGTCTAATATTACAGTTGGTTAAAACTTGGTTGTAATAATACCAAGGTCATGGGTTCAATCCCCTACATGGGCCCTTGACTTAGGAGTTGGACTCGATGATCCTTGTGGGTCCTTCCAACTCAGAATACTCTGTGATTCTGTGAAAGTGAAAGAACTGTCTTTAAAAAGCACACAATAAAATATATCATGCTGAAGACAAAGTTTTGGGCATTGGGAAAACAAAGCCTAAGTGGTGCTTTATCCCCTGAAACTCATTCTTTCCTCATGACTACCAAACAGTGTGAAATCCTCAGAAATCCCTTTAAAATAAAAAATAGGGATTTTATTTCTGTAGTGTGACGAGTTGCATGACTCAACACACAGCTCAGTATTTGAGTCATAATACTCCATGTTTCCCCTCAGGTCATCCATCCTGCCCCTGTAGAAGCCAAGACATTGATCTTTTTAATCATTAGCCTTGAACAAGGCTGTGGCAAAACCAAGTGTGATAAGATCTCACACATGTGCTACGTGGCTACTTTTGCAGATAACTTGACTTTCAGTAGACACAACATCTTAATTAAGGTCTATTCTCACTGCATTCACCTCCCTTTGCCAGGAAACACTGTGAAGCCTGCAGGATTTTACTCTCTCATGCAGAGGGTCCTGCCACAAACCAGCTTTGGAGAAGCCCTTGCTCAGTGTGAGTCACAGACTCAAGGAAGTGTTGTCTAGACAAGACCCCTGGTCTTTAAGCCACAGCTATGAGTGGGAGAAGTTAAGAGAAGCCAAGTGGTGTCAGCAGGAGGGATGGACTGCAAAGCTGTGGGGTGTCTGTGAATGCTGGATTGCTCTGGTGCCCACGTGGCACTTCCTTCAAGAGGAAAACTCACACCCTGCTGGGAGGTAACACATCCTGGTACGTGTTGGGTGATAAGAAGGACAGAGGTTCTCAGTCTGTGAAGTTCACTGAGCAGCTGGAGCAGGTGGTGATGGGTTTGGATGGACTCAATGTGGTACTTCAGCCCTTCATGGGGTCCATCCTGGTCTTGCACATTTCCAGACACACTCTGGGCAGTACCAGCTCTACTTGTGGGTGTTTGCTTTGGCGTGATGGCACAAGGAATCCTGACCTTTCACTTGTGAGAAGTCCTCTCACAATCCCTGCAAGCACAAGTGGGGTTATTACCTTATGTAGAAAATCTTATTTAATAATCATTATTAAAACCCCAAATTCTTTCAGAGCCAATAAATTGAGTTTTACACCATCACATTTTCTGGCTTCAAAGTAGGTTCAGTGAAGGAGACACTGTCTGTGTTTGGATGGTGAAGGGTAGGAAAAGCTCAGCTCTAATTAATTTATGGAATTGTTGTCTCACAGTAGAGAAGGGCCATGGCTGCATCTACCCAAGGAAGTGATTAACAAAGGGAACAGCTGAACTGGGACTGAAAATAGCTCAGCATTTGCAAGAGATGGGCTCACCAATGTCTGCTGGGCAAAACCTCCGAGGTTCGGCTGCCTTGGGATTAGTTCCATCATCTCTCATTCAGCTGCACAGATTTGTTGATGTTCAGAGGTGACTAAATGTCAGATAAAGGGATCGTGAAGCTGAGTCTGTGTTGATCGTTCAGGTTTGGACTACATTTTCAGCACCTTTTGAATTGCAATAGCATTTCAGATGAGCCTGGACAGAGGGAGACCTTTCTAATGTGCACAGTGTGGAAAAATAAAAAATAAATATCAAAGCTTTGAAGTCCCAGCTGGCGTTTCCTGCTTCTAAACCACCCAGTTTGGGTAGAGGACTGGATCTTCTTTCATAAACTCCCAATTGTAGCCAAGTGAATGGAATTCTGAGATTTTACTTGGCCGAGTTTCCAAGCCAAGTCAACTGCTTTGTTCTGGAGAGCTGGAAAACGACTTGATGGAGCTCAGAATTGCCTTCTCGGTGATGTCTCGCTGCAGAGAATCCTTTTTCCTTCTGTGGGGGAACACACAGATGTGTTTCTGAGTTAGCAAAAAATCATTTGCAACTTAGGCACGGCAAAAATCAAAAGCCTGTAAAGCAGTGGTGTCTCCTGAGCCAAGGATGGGTTTGCTGCCAAGTGCCTGCTAGTTTGGAAATCTTTGAGGTTTCCAGGGAGAGATCCATGGATATCTTTCAATATGAATGATTTTGCACTATAGGAATATTGTAAAGGAGTGCCTGGCGTGGAGAAGTGATTACACTTGTCTTCAAATGAGTCTCTAACTCTTTCAAGGTTAAAGAGTCCACAGTGGATATCTAACTTTATTCAGATTTATATTCTTGTGAAATTCCTCTGACTTCAATTATTTCGTGTATTACTCTTAAAAAGGGAATATACTGTCCTTCCATTCCTCCCCCCATCCATCAACCTAATCCAATTTAATCTAATCCAACCTAAACTGAAATAATGAAGACAGACAACCCTTCAGAACCAAACACAATTAATTCATCCACAGCTGAAATGAAATTTCTTTTTTTCATTTGGAATTTCCCTCTTTAGTTGGATGAGGCCTAAATTTTTGCTATAACTTTAGTAGGAGCAGATTATCATCAAATCCAAAGTACAGCACAAATAGCTGTGTATAAACAGAAAATGTGGCTACTTTTTCCAAGTCAATTAATGAAAAATCAAAATATTTGAAAGTTTAATGTCAGTGCCCACCTTTAATTCTGCCTTTCCTCAGGAATTTGCTACTAATGTGAGATACCCCAACAGGGAACTCTCCAGAGATAATTTGGGTTCAATTTTTTCATCCTGTTACTTGGCAGAGAGTCTGTCATATATGGAAGAAATACCCTTTCCCTGTGCAGTTCTCTCTTGGCACCCACAGGACTGGATGCACAAAGTGCTGTAACAGAGGGAGGAACGTGCAGCTCTCAGGGCTTGTCAAGCATGAGAAGAAGAGGTTTAATATTCCAGGCAGGAGCTGCTCTTTCCAGCTCAGAAAATCATTTTCAGGCTATCCCATGTCATTTTGGAAAAGGTTTAAGCTAAAAGTTTAAGTGGAAGGTTTAAGCTGAAATGCACAGCACATGTCCCCAGGCCACCAGGCTGTTTGTTTGGCTCAATCTACCAGGAAATCATAGAATCATAGAATTGATTAGGTTGGAAAAGACCTCCAAGAGCATCAAGTCCAACCCTTGGTCCAACTCCAGTCCCTTTACCAGATCATGGCACTCAGTGCCACGGCCAAGCTCAGTTAAAAACCTCCAGGGATGGGGAATCCACCCCCTCTCTGGGCAGCCCATTCCAATCCCTGAGCACTCTCTCTGCAAAGAAGTTTTTCCTGCTCTCCAACTTCAATTTCCCCCGGCAGAGCTTGAGCCCATCGTGCCCCCTTGTCCTATTGCTGAGTGCCTGGGAGAAGAGACCAACCCCCACCTGGCCAGAACTTCCCTTCAGGTAGTTATAGACCAGGATCTACCAGGATAATGCAAAAACTTGAGCTGGGAAGGCAATCAGGGCCCTGGTTCACTGAGATGGGCTGAGCACGGGCAACCCTTCAAGTGGAAGAGAAGGAAGATGAAGTTAACTCATCTCACCAGGGCTTGAACAGGGAAAAATCCTCAGAAGTCCTATCAAGGTGGACAATAATCCCTGTCTTGACCAGAAAAGTAACTTGGGATGGCTGCTGTGCTCACCCAGGAACCCCATTCCCATAACTGAGGTGGGATTAGGATTAAATTGGTGTTAAATCCACTCCCTCTGGTCTCCCAGTTCACTCAGAGGTGGAATAAAGATGCGAGAAAGGCACTGGGGAGGAGGATGTAGGTGGAATTTTGTTATTTATTTTCCAGCATCTTGTTTTAGACTGGTCCTGTATTTGTAAATATTATGGGATGCTGTGCATATGTTTATGTTGTAAAGTTTCCATGGGCTTTTTTCTCTTCTTTCTTTGGCAATTTACTCTGTCCCTGTGTGGTTTCCCCACGTGCTCAGGCAGTGACACCTCGCAGGGGAAGAGGAAGGGACCCTGCATTGCTGCTCAGGTGAAACAACACACACTGGACTTGCAGCTATTGGGCTAAATCTACTGAATTTACCCTGATCTGTGTGAGTGGAGTGGGGTTTACAGTCCCCTTCGGTGTATTTAATGGGAGATCTCCCTGTGGAAGGTGAAGGACAAGGAATGGGTGAATCCCCAAGGAAAAACCTGTGAACTCTGCCTGTGTTCTGAACCCCGTGAACTCCAAAATCAAAGAGTTTCATGAGCCCTCGAGCTCCATCAGGCTTTGCCTTGCCCAGGGGAAAGTCCCCAGTTTGTTTTCATCCCCTTTTTGTTGCTTGGGCTCTGTTTTATGAGCAGGGAAGCACAGCTGTACAGCCTCTCCCATCTCAGGGTAATTGCATTAGACACTTGCAGGCCTTCAGGTTGCCATTCAGGCTGGTGTATAATGAATTTACTTGACATGCAGAGGTCCTTATGTCACAAAAGGTTTTCTCATTATATTTGAGTTTTTACTTGTTTATTGAGAGGCTCTAAAGCCTCACTCTCTCCCCACTCCCAGAGTGGCAGAAGTGCTGCAAGAAGCTGCCTTTTAGTGCAATATTCACCAGAAAAGGCCCACCTGGCTCTAACTTTCCAGTTTCATTTGCAGCTTGCAAGGGAAGATTTGGCTGCAAATACCTGCTGTGAGGAGTCAGAACTGAGGGACAACATAGATGGGGGTGATCCATATAACTGGCAGTGTAATATTCTCCCTGAGGTGTGTGGGGACACCTGGGGGGTTTATCTCCCCTTCCCAGTAAGATCAAGCAGTATTAAGCAGCGGGTGCACCTTTGTCCTCATTGAAGGTGGCAATTAATCCCATGATCTGGTCTTGATAAATCCTGTAATGAATTTAGGCACATGCAGTGGAGTCATTGTTGGGTCCTGGATTTGACAAGTTCAGCACACAGCACAGGTTGCAAAGAGCTCCTCAGGGTGCAGTAAACAGTGCCTGAAGCCTTCATCCTTCAGCAAGGTGGGAACAGGGATCTGGTATCATGGCAATAGGCAAAGTTGTGTGAAACCCAGAGGGCCACAGAAAGGATGTGAGTATGCAATTCCCCATCCACTTTGGTCCTATTATCCTTGGGAATAGTTGTGATTGTACTCTCCAGAGTCTGCATCAGCACTGGGGGCCATCTGGGGTCTCCAGTCAGAGTTGTCTGCTCCCAAAGAGCTTTGGGCATGTGGGGCACCTGCAGGCTCTGCATCTTGGCAATTCCCCCCTGCAAACCAAAGCCCAAACCCTCCCCTCTGCAGAAGGGCTCAGAGGGGCGTTCACAGACTGCCTTTTGGCAGCCCCCTTTGGCCCCAGATCCCTCTGCCCAGATGTGGTGGGAGAGCCCCAGTCCCTCCTCATTAGCCTCTATCCAGGGCTGAGCCTGGGGCGCTGCAGCACCTCACTAATGATCCCTGCCCATTGTCCAGGGGCTCTCTGGGAGTGATGTGATGTGATATTGCTGCTTCTCCGAGGTGCTGGGGGCTCTGGCTGGCTCCTGTCTGCAGCAGGGCCAGGCTGGGAGCAATGTCTCACATGAATGAGATAAGAGAAGACAAAGCAAATGGGGAAGAAAGGAAGCTTGTAGCTTTTCAAGTTCAATGAGGCTTACCAGGCTTTCGGGGGCCTCTTCAAATCAGAGGCCAAGTTAAAAGAACATGCAGAATTCAAAGCCTGTCCTTTTCCAGGCCCTCTGCCGGCTTTGAAAATCCTCCCAATTCATGTTTACTCTTGTTTCTCCCCCTCCTCCCCCTCTGCCCCACCTTCCCCACGCAGACACACACTCAACCCATCTCCTCATAGGCAACCATCCCCCAAAATCTGTTCTGAGCAGCTCCTGGTCCAGCGATGCCCAACCCCAGGAGCAGGTGGGGTGGCTGTTTCCATGCCCCAAATCCTGAATGTGGGATGTATGCAAATGGCAGGGAATGGTGGGCAACATCAGAAAAGGATACAATGGACCCCCTAATCCCTCGTTGCCCAGAGCTGTCTCTCACCCCAGAGAAACCCAGCATCAGAATGGGGTATAAACAGTCCTTCCCATGGCAAACATTAAAGTGTTCCTTTTGCTGGCAGACATTTACTTTGGAGAGTTGCTGGATGGGGAGCACAAAGGCTGAGTGCTTTCCTCCTTGGAATTACAGAATGAGCCACCAGTTTCTGGGAGGAATCAAGGGCTTCAAGTGGGAGGACCCAGAAGGACAGGGAAGGTTGAAACCTCCATTTTTGCAGCTTTGGAAAATGACAGTGTGACTTTGCTTGCAAAGGGAGGTCAAAGCACCTGAGACACTTCCCAAAGTAAGGGCTCTGCAGTGAGGGGTGTAAGACTGGCTCAGGTGGGATCCATGCCTGGCTGTTCAAAGGAGAGGGTGCACTGGGCTGCATGGCCCATGTCCAGCTCATCCTGATCTCCTGGTCAGGCACAAGAATTTATTGTTACTGGCAAGAGGCCTCTCTAAGTTTGGGGTCTCAAAGTCCATCAGGTAAGTGCAAAGGACTTTTGCCCATCTGCTGTTCCACTGGCTCTGCTGGTGGCATGACTTCTGCTCGGCCCATATTCCTCCTGTTCTTCCCACCACTCTCCAGCTGGAAGCTCTGACCATGAATTTCTGGGGCAAGGCAGTCAAAGGCCTATCAGAATGGAAATTGCCCATATACATGAAGAGAAGTTCAACTCAGGTGTGTGGCTTCTTCAGCTCTTATAGCCTGATGTGTTTTGCCACTGCTGAGCTCCAGAAACTGGGACTGGGAAATGTCTTCTCCCAGTCACTCTTCATGTGTTTTAGCAATAACGGACCAAGAATGTGACCCCCAGTCCCTGATACACTGTGGTTTTGCCCCAGCTCAGAAACAAAAAAAAAAAAAAAATGCAGCTGGGACAAATTCAGAACCTTCCTCTGACTTTGTGCTTCTCTAGAAAACTTCACCATCCCCTTTCCTTGTCTGGAAATGTGTTGTTATGTCTTAGGAAAGAATCAGTGCTGAAGGCTGAGGGCAAACTAATGCTAATACCTTCATTTTTTGCATGGGAGCTCAATGCATGTTTAAAAGAGAACTGTTGGCTGTTTGTACCTCTAGGTTCATACTATTCACTCAATCCTGGGCATAGATCTGTAATTACCACCTTTTCATAGAATCACAGAATCATAGAATCGATTGGGTTGGAAAAGACCTCCAAGATCATCAAGTCCAACCCTTGGGCCAACTCCAGTCCCTTTACCAGATCATGGCACTCAGTGCCACGGCCAATCTGCATTTAAAAATCTCCAGAGATGGGGAATCCACCCCCTCTCTGGGCAGCCCATTCCAATGCCTGAGCACTCTCTCTGCAGAGAAGTTTTTTCTGCTCTCCTATTTCCCCTGGCAGAGCTTGAGCCCATCGTGCCCCCTTGTCCTATTGCTGAGTGCCTGGGAGAAGAGACCAACCCCCACCTGGCCAGAACTTCCCTTCAGGCAGTTCCAGACAGTGCTGAGGTCACCTCTGAGCCTCCTCTTCTCCAGGCTGAACACCCCCAGCTCCCTCAGCCTCTCCCCACAGCACTTGTGCTCCAGTCCCTTCTCCAGCCTCGTTGCTCTTCTCTGGCCCCGCTCCAGCCCCTCAATCTCTTGCCTCAACTGAGGGGCCCAGAACTGAACACAACACTCAAGGTGTGGCCTCCCCAAGGCAGAGTCCAGGGGAAGGGTCACTGCCCTGGGCCTGCTGGCCACGCTAGTTTGGATCCAGGCCAGGATCCCCTTGGCCTTCTTGGCCACCTGGGCACACTGGTGGCTCCTGTTGAGCTTCCTGTCAATTAGTACTCCAAGGTCCCTTTCTGCCTTTCTCCCACACTAGCCTTATAAGAAGGAAGAAATGGCAAAACTCACCTCTGACAGTCAGCTTGCTGTCACCCAGCAAGGTGTGAAACACCCCTGTGGGTTCTCCAACCTTTCCCATGCCCAGGTGGCAGCAGGAATGTCCCATTTTGACACAAACTTTGGTGCTGGAAGAAGCAGAGGGAGCATCAAGTTCCAGGACCAAAGCCCAGTTGGTCAGCAGAGACTTAGAAAGGATATATGTTCTGCTGCAGACCTGACAGGGACCTCAAATGGAAAAGAGCTGCCACTTCTTTTAAGAATTACCACTTATGTTTAGGGTTTTTTTTGGAACAGGACTGTAAATGTGTCTGTGAAGCATCACCTCCCAACCTTTGCTGAGCGACAGGAGATTTGCATTCCAACTCCTGGCACTTTTTAGGACATTGTCCACAGAGTCAGCAACTGCTGAGTTTCTCCCCCTTCCCAGCTATGCAAATGAGCCAGAGGGGTTGATGAAGGCGCAGGGGCAGGGGAAGAGGGATGTGACAATCACGGAGAGCCCCCAAAGTGCAGGGAGAGCAGCAGCCCCCACTGAATGCAGCAGAGCTCTCTCTCATTCACCGCCGTGCTCTGTGGCCCCTTTGAGCACGGCGAGGATTCTGCAGCTCAGAAACACAGAGGTGGATTGTGCCTCGTGGCCTCAGTTGTCAGAGAGCAGCAGGGAGATGACAGATCAGGCCGGGCTCCTCAGCTGACATGAGTTGCTCAAGTGTCACTGACCTTGTGTGGCCCTTTGTCACTATTGTCTCAGCTCCTCTGAAAAGAAACCCTCGGTCTTGTTCTCCTGCTCTGGGCTGGGAAACTGGTTATTATTATGTCCTGGCCTTTGGGTGATGAAAATATGTGCAGCTTTTGTCACACATTTCTCTATCCCAAGTGCATTTTCCTCCCCTTTTGCTATTCACACTTTGTGTGGAGCTGGTGTTCAGTAAACTGGCAGAGGCTGGGGGAGTGCAGGCAGAGAGCCAGGTACACCTCAGCCCTGCCTGTCAAAGCCTGCCCTTGATCCCCACAGGGCTCAGCCAATGCACCCCAAATCTGATGCACAGCTTGCTTCTGGACCCCCCAGACAGGTGCCAGCACAGTGGGCACCCACCCCAGTCCTCCATGCACCTCCACCAGCCTCTCCAGAGCTGCCTTCTGCTGCCAGGCCAAATGTTGAGGTGGGGAGGTTCAAGAGGGACAAATGCCAGGATGAGATGAGGAAGTTCATCAAACTCATTTCCATAAGTTGCTGAACACCTGACTCAAGATAGGATAGGACAGGCTAGGCTAGGCTAGCCTAAGCTAGGCTAAGCTTGACTAGGCTAGGATGGGATGGGATGGGATGGGATGGGATGGGATGGGATGGGATGGGATGGGATGGGACGGAACAGGATGGGATGGGACGGAACGGGATGGGATGTGATAAGATGCGATAGGATGGCATGGGAGGGCATAGGATGGGATAGGATAGGATAGGATAGGATAGGATAGGATAGGATAGGATAGGATAGGATAGGATGGGATGGGATGGGATGGGATGGGATGGGATGGGATGGGATGGGATGGGATGGGATGGGATGGGATAGGATAGGATAGGATAGGATAGGATAGGATAGGATAGGATAGGATAGGATAGGATAGGATAGGATAGGATAGGATGGGATAGGATGGGATAGGATAGGATAGGATAGGATAGGATAGGATAGGATAGGATAGGATAGGATAGGATAGGATAGGATAGGATAGGATAGGATAGGATAGGATAGGATAGAATAGGATAGGATAGGATAGGATAAGATAGGATAGAATAGGATAGGATATAGGATAGGATAGGACAGGACAGGACAGGACAGGACAGGACAGGACAGGACAGGATAGGACAGGATAGGACAGGACAGGACAGGACAGGATAGGATAGGATAGGATAGGACAGGATAGGATAGGATAGGATAGGATAGGATAGGATAGGATAGGATAGGATAGGATAGGATAGGATAGGATAGGATAGGATAGGGTGTATCTATATCTAAATAGATACACTGAATATCTCTGGGAGATCATATTGCCTGCTGTGCTCTGCTGTTTCTCTTTTTCCTTGCATCACTATTGGCCTTTGCCTCACTACAAAGTGAGTGTGGCTCCTCATCCCTGAAAGTTTTCCATCCCTGGAAGTATTCAAGGCCAGGTTGGACAGCGCTTGGAGCAACTTTGTCTAGTGGAAGGTGTCCCTGCCCATGGCAGGGGTGTTGGACTATGTAGCTTTAAAGGTCCCTACCAACACAAAGCATTCCATGATTCCAGGATGGACCACGTCATGGTCCTTTAAGTGAGGAGCAATATCTGTGATTGAGGCTTCTTATTGCCAGGACTGACGCCAGTGTTTGAAATAAATCTTGGGGGTTGTAGCAGCTTTGCTAATGCTTGTGCAAGAAATAGACTTTAGAGCAGTTACTCCTGATTTATGCAAAGTGGGAGAAGGATTAGATGAAAACCTGAAAAGCAAGTGTCAGTGTTCTTCCAGACTGTTTTAAATGGGGTCAGGAAAAGCAATTTAAGGGGAAGCAAAGGGCTAAATATGAATCATCTGGAAAAATCCCCCTGTGAGACATTCAGTGTGAGACAGTGGATCAGCTGTACCAACACCTTTCTGCTGACAGGCTGGAGGAGGGTTGAGCCATTTAACTGCCTCATGTGACAGTCTTAGTCCTAAACAACCAGACTACAGATTAAAAAAAAAGAGTAAAATTAATCCAGATGTCATTTATCAAATTATTCTGGGATCCTGGCAGTGAGTTGGCATCCATAAAATAAATACCATTTTGTAAGAGAGGTCTTGGGAGTGAGGTGGTCATAAAGCCTGGCCCACTGGTGTGGCACCATGGCATTGGCTGTGGTGTGTTTGCCAAACTCACTTGAGAGAGGTTTCAGATTCCCCCTTCATGGGGCAGGAATTAGGCAGTGATGGGCTGCAGCACCTGCTCTTTGGTGAGGCTTTGTTTGAAGGCTGTGACCAGCCACTCAGCCATGTGAATCCAGCTGTCTGGTAGCAGATGTCTTTGATCTGTACCCCATGTGTGCTCATCCAGAGGTTAAAGACAACTTTTCTGAGAACAAGGAGTGAAATGTGCCCTTTTCCTCCCTAAATTCTTCTGCATTGCCCTGGTGGTTGTTGTTATCATTAACTGCAGTCAAGCCACACTCAGGACACTTCACTGTGACAGGGACCATCCTCTTGTGTTTCCTTGGGGGGTCTCAACAGGCCACAAGGAGGTTTGAAGTAAATCTAAGAACAGAACTTTTCCTCAAAAATGGACCAGGAGGTGGAAGGAAACCAGTGCAGCATCACTGGGATGTGTGAATTCAGCACTTCTTTAAAGCTGCAAAGGTGAAACCACCAGCAAAGATGAGACCAAGCTGTGACCAAAGATGAGACCAAGCTCTAATTTATGCAAAATGTTCAAATTTCTTCTCTTACAGTTTGAAGACAAATTTTGCTTCACTGCCATAGGGAAAATCTGACCATAACCTTGGGAAAGTTCAGAGAGGGTCATTAAGCATGAATGACTTTGGAAGATGGTTTGAACTTCCCTGGGTGTCTTGTGTCATGGAGTTTGGATAAATGTTTTTCAAAAGCTGTCAGGGCTCCTGGTTTCTGTCAGAGCCTGGGAACAGCATTGTCCAGGGGGTTTCCCTGCTTCCACATCCTTCTGCCCTCCCTCCACAGGTGGGGAGGTTGCAGCAAAGACCAGTGTTCATCCCAGGTGACACTGAGCACGTTGCTCCAGTCCCCTGGTGATGGGTCAGCTGTCACTGTACAGCCAGTCTTTGCCTGGATCCTGCTGGGAAATGTTCCTGCTTTATCAGTATCCACAATTTCCACAGGCTTTTTCAACAGTCTTATCAGAAAGGCCAGCAAATAAACAACCTGTCTGAACTGGATTCTTTCTTTGCTCCAGGAAAGAGCTCTGTGGATCAGGGTCAAAGCCAAGAGATGCCCTGGGAGGAGCCTGCACTTGGCTGCCTGTACTGTTGTGGTTCTGTGAATAACAGGGATCATTTCCTTTCCAGGATTGTTGGTCTTTGCACTTAATATGCCATTTTTTACAAGGGGTATAATGATGAGGAGAGCCAGAGATGCTGAGGAACAGGCAGGTCATTCCTTGCAAGCACCAGATGATATACAGCAAACTATTAGCAGCGTGATACACTTCCTTCAAAAACCAAGCAAGGTTTCTTATGTAGCCCATGGGTTTGATCTCCACCAGGCCAGCTCTTTTTATCATGTTTGTCAGTTCCAGTGAAGCAGAAGCAATTCTGCTTCCTTGTCTGTAATAAATTCAGATTGGGCTCGCCCTGGTTGAAAGGCTGAAATGGCAAGATGTTCCTCCCATGACAATGGAAGCAGCTGAAATGAGGGACATGAGCAGATTGCCAGGCAGTCAAATAGCCCCAAGGTAACCTGTGCTGGGGGATTTGCTTTGCTCTCTTGCTGGTGCCTGCCTACTTTTTCCTCTCACACTGCCAATACTTTCTGCCAGATGGCTGTTATTTTTTACAGGACTACAGACAATTATACCTGTCAAGGGTGTGCCAGAGTAGTTAGCATTTATGGTGTTAAGGAGATTACCTTCTAAATGTTAATAGCAGACACAGACATGACAATTTTGCTACTCAGGATCAGTATTAGATCACTGCTTTGGGTGCTCTGAGGTTCACAGACCTACAACACCATCACTCCACAGTTCTGGAAGGACATCTGTACCCACCACCCAGTTGGTGCTCACACACTTGGCCACCACACATCAGCACAACAGGGTCGTTCAACACTCCCATAGGACAAAGCTGTGCAAGGGTCAAGGCCAGAAAGGTGAGATTTCATAGAATCATAGAATGGATTGGGTTGGAAAAGACCTCCGAGATCATCAAGTCCAACCCTTGGGCCAACTCCAGTCCCTTTACCAGATCATGGCACTCAGTGCCACGGCCAAGCTCAGTTGAAAAACCTCCAGGGATGGGGAATCCACCCCCTCTCTGGGCAGCCCATTCCAATGCCTGAGCACTCTCTCTGCAAAGAAGTTTTTCTGCTCTCCAACTTCAATTTCCCCTGGCAGAGCTTGAGCCCATCGTGCCCCCTTGTCCTATTGCTGAGTGCCTGGGAGAAGAGACCAACCCCAACCTGGCCAGAACTTGCTTCAGGGAGTTCCAGACAGTGCTGAGGTCACCTCTGAGCCTCCTCTTCTCCAGGCTAAACACCCCCAGCTCCCTCAGCCTCTCCCCACAGCACTTGTGCTCCAGTCCCATCTCCAGCCTCGTTGCTCTTCTCTGGCCCCGCTCCAGCCCCTCAATCTCTTGCCTCAACTGAGGGGCCCAGAACTGAACACAACACTCAAGGTGTGGCCTCCCCAAGGCAGAGTCCAGGGGAAGGGTCACTTCACATGATTCTCTGAGCTGTGTTTCATCTGAAGGTATCAAGGAGTTTCTCTCTGTTTCTGGGGCATTCATGTTGCCATTAGAGCCAAAACCACCGTGGGGACCATCTAAGTTGCAGCTGCTTGCCTGTGTTTTGAAGGCCACATGGTCTGATCACCTTTCAGAAGCCTGGGAAGGGCAGCACCATGTGGGTGGACATGGACATGGGGTTGTGCAAGACTGTTTTATGCCCCCAAGGCTGCTGGTGAGTCACTGAGTCCTCCCAAGCAATGATCTGCTCAGCTCAGATTGCACACACATCAAAGCAGGAGCCAACTCTTCCTGGTTTTTTGAGGGCACCTGATGCAACAGGACTCAACCAACACCTCCAGCTGCAGCTGGGAGGAGGAAAATCCAAAATAGATGCTGTTTGAAATGGCTCAGAGACATAAATTTACAGCAGAACCATCAATCTGCCCTGGATCCAGTAGAAAACATCCCTAACTTTGCAAACCAGCACCATAATACTGCTATTTACTCAAGAGCCCCCCACACCTGGTACCTCTTGGGCCCAAATCTGAATGTAAAGTACCAGGCTGTGAAGTACCATTCTCATCCTGGCTGTCCCTTGTCCTGGCTGGTTGGTGGATGGTCCCACCACTCAGCAGGGGCACCTTGCTCAGTGTTCTCTATGCAGATTGTGTGTTGTGTTTGAGCAAATGGAAGGCAGCACATTTGTTGTCTTGTTGGGGTTTGGGTCACGAACAAGTGAAGGCTGAGGCTGAATAATGAATTCTCATGGCCCCTTGCTGGGAGTGCAAAAGACACCCATGTTTGGCCCAAGAACATCTTCCTTTCCCATGGTCCCAGGAAAGCTGAATTAAAATTCTCATAACAAAATCCCTTGGCTTTTACTCCTGGTCTGCAGCCAGGCTGGTCAGAGGGTGTTTCAGCTCACTGTGTTTCTTCTGTGTAAGGGTTTGTTGTGCAGACACGGGGCAGGATTTGCAAGTGCTGACTCCAGGGAACAGCAGAGTCAGTCCTGGCCCTTCCTGTTTATTCTTTCCAAGGGCATCTGTCCTCCCACGGCCAAAGGGAAGGTACAACAGAAAGAGGAGGGTGTCCCACACACTGTCCTTGGGGGAAAGAAAGGAAAACTGAGTGAAGAGGCAAGGAGTTAAAATGTTCTGCTCTTCAGGTCTCCTATTTCTGCCCTTGATGTATGAAACAAAGGCAGAGGTGAGGGAGGGTTAGCAAACCTTTGAGGGAGGGCCCAAACCCGATTTGTTTGACATTAATTTGATTAAAGAATAAGGATGTTCATTGCTGATTCTTTATGTGTCTCTCTCCACAATCACAGAGAAATCCCACAGCAAAGTCACTGGCTGAGGGATGCCCTTGGCAGACCATGCCCTGCTCTCACTGGGCCAAACTCTGCCCTCAGTTGCACCAACACACGTGCAGGATGACTCAGCTGAGGTCGCTCCAATGGGGTGGACCAGGGCATTGCTGCCACAAATGAGTTTGGCTTGGCAGGGTCTTGTTTTCTCATGGTTGTGCTACTTTGTCTTCACTGGGGTGTCTCCTCCAAGTCATCCAGGAATATGAGGGACCTGGGGTTGTTAAGCCTGGAAAAGAGGAGGCTCAGGGGAGACCTTATCAATCCCTACAACTCCCTGAAAGGATGTTGTAGCCAGGTGGGGATTGGTCTCTTCTCTCAGACAACCAACAATAGGACAAGAGGGCATGGGCTTAAGGTCTACCAGGGGAGGTTTAGGTTGGATATCAGAAAGAAATCTTTACAGAGAGAGTGATAGGCATTGGAATGGGCTGCCCAGGGAGGGGATGGATTCTCCATCCCTGGAGGTTTTTAAGGTAACACTGGATGTGGCACTGAGTGCCATGATCTGGTAATCAAAGTGGAGTTGGATCAAGGGTTGGACTTGATGATCTCAGAGTTCTCTTCCAACCCAACTGATTCTATGGTTCCATGAAAGGATGGGAGTGAAGATCTACTTTGAGCAAATAGGGGAAAAGATGCCTCAAATATGGCTCAAATATGGCTGTGATGTGACTGTTTAGAGGGAATATCTGCATTTTAAATGGGAAAGACACTTTCCAAGGTTCCAGAGTTCAAGAAGCATTTGGATGATTCTCTCAGGCACAGGGGGTGACTCTTGGGGATGGGCCTGTGCGAGGCTGAGGGTTGGACTGGGTGATCCTTGTGGGTCCTTTCCAACTCAGCATGTTCTGTGAGATACTCTGTGTTTCTGTGACTCTAACAAGAACATTAGGTTAGAAGACAAGTTGCTGCCCCTACAATCCAGCCACAGTTGTTCACCAAACCCCACATCTGTGCAGCTCCCCAGAGCATTCCAGCCTGTGGGATGGGCTAATAATATCACACACATGGGAATAACCATCTCAGGTGTGGCAATATCAGAGTGACTGTGACATCTTGATTCTATCAATGGAGAGTTTTGGTCCTGCCAGCTGAGCACCCTCCTCAAGGAGCAGGAAGGAGGGAAGGCTCCAAGGGCTGGCATTTTCTACAGGGAAATGTAATTAGTCCAAGACATGACTTTGGTACTAT
This sequence comes from Pithys albifrons albifrons, assembly GCF_047495875.1. Taxonomy (NCBI): domain Eukaryota; kingdom Metazoa; phylum Chordata; class Aves; order Passeriformes; family Thamnophilidae; genus Pithys; species Pithys albifrons. The sequence goes on along the minus strand of NC_092476.1, from coordinate 9,841,042 downwards.
ATATGAACTAATCAAAAACCCCCAAAAGGCTCCAAATCCAGGAACAGTGAAAGGAAACCAAACAAACATGTTTGCACTGAGTCCATCTGCCTGGTCATCAGTTTGGATGTTGCAGAATCACCCTGTTGTGAAAGAACTTTGCTCACCTGACATGTTCCAGCAACTGCAATGTCCTTTCAGGAACAACCTGTGCTTTGCCAACTTCCCAGGAATAAACAGAGAGATACAAGAAAGGTCGTGGGCTCGGAGCAAATGTGCCATTTGCAGAGCACAGAAGGATTTGCTGCAGGAGTAGAACAAATTTCACAACAAAGCTGAAAGGTCTTGGAAGTGTCCCCTGCTTTCCTGAAATCTGTAGATAATTAAATTCACTGATAACAGGGGAAATGGCAACATTTTCAGTGGTTTGGCAAGTTCTGGATGGTTTGGTGTTTTAGTTGATACTCCCATTTTAATGGAGACTTGGGGATTAGCAGAAGTCAGTTCTTATTTCTCCAAGCAGGACATTTGGTTTGGTCATGTTGGGAGCCCTTCCAGATCAAGATTTAAATTGGGATCTTCAAGCTAAAAGTCCATGTCCAGAAAAATTCAGAAAAGCTTTATATCCCAATCATTTTTGGCATTGAAAAGAACAGTCACAGTAACTGAGATACCATCTGCATCTTTTCTAGCAGGGATGTCACTGTTCTTTCTATTAAAAGAGTTGGTTGAAGGTATCTCACAGATTTGACATCACAATAAAGTTTGGAAATTCCACATTTTGATAGTAAATATTACACCTCTTCTCCACTGTCTGTAGGATTGATCTTTTTTTTTTTTAATTCCCAATTTTAATATTTTTAGCTTCAAAATATTGAATGATGGAGTGCAAAGACAATTAGGGAGGCATTTCCAAAAACTCCTTACGTTTCTCCAGCCTCTGTTTTCCAAGGCCAATGCCTTCTACACCATTAAATGTGGGAGAGGCAACTCCCTTTCTTCTTTGAATGTCAAACCCTCCTGTGGCAGAAGGTGCCTATAGGGATACTCTATAACCATCTTAAAAGTACTAAATCAAGAAGAAAAAAGGCCCTTTGAAGAGCAGAAGCCTCTTCCTTGCTTTGCTGTTGTTCAAGGCTGTGCAGATGGGAAAATTCTGGGAAAATACAGAAAGGAAGTAGTGCAGGATCTGTGCTCAGAAAGCCTTTACTTGAAAGACCTTGGTGTCCAACTTTAATTCCTTGCAGACCGAAAAGACTTCTGAAAAACCTCAGCTAGAAAAGCAAAATCTCAGCTAGAAAAGCAAAATCACTCCTAGGCAAGCAAGCTCTAACTGTGCCTGTCCTGCCCACTGAGGATTTTCCATCACAAAGCCCAGACTGGATACTCCAACCTGCTCCTTTTTTTGAAGTTAACGGAGCAACCCAACTTTACACAGCCCAAAGCACCCAGCTCAGAGCACTGCAACTTCCACAGGCAGATGTTTCTCTCTCTCTCTCTCTTTGTGCTTGTTTGCACAATTCTATTCCCTAGAGACAACTCACAAGAAAAACACCTTTAGGTTTTGAAGGGAAGGCAGTGAGACCTTATCTACAATAGTGCAAGCAGCTGTTGGGGTCGTTTCCTGCAGTTGTTTAATGTATCAGCAAAATGCAGTTGCTGCACAGTTTGAAGGAGGCTTTACATTGTGCATTGATTGCATTTTTCCTGGTTTGCAAGGCGTGACCTAGAAATGAAACCCACCCATCCCACGGGTATGAAACACTAAAGGTTTCTGTGTTGTTTGCTGACTCTGCTTGGGACAGGCAGTGGGCACCAGCAGGGGCACCAGCCCAGGCTGTTCCTTTCCTTCTAGGAGCTGTATCCCTTGCAAGGACAGTGTCTGCCTCCAGTCTGTTCAATGCCATGGAAGCATAAAATCATGGAAGAGTTTGGGTTGGAAGGGACCTTAAAGCTCATCTCATTCCAACCCCCTGCCGTGGGCAGGGACACCTCCCACCAGCCCAGGTTGCTCCAAGCTCTGACTTTGGACACTTCCAGGGATGGGGCAGCCACAGCTTCTCTGGGCAACCTGTGCCAGGGCCTGCCCACCATTGGAATATCATCCCAATATTCCATTGAAATTTCATTCCAATATTCCATTGAAATTTCATCCCAATATTCCATCGAAATTTCACCTCTTCCAGTTTGAAGCCATTTCCCCCTGTCCCATCACTACAGTTCCTGATGAAAAGTCCCTCTCCATCTTCCTTGTAGGCCCCTTTCAGGTATTGGAAGGCTGCTTTGAGGTCTCCACACAACCTTTTCTTCTCCAAATTATTCTCCATATCATTCAAGGTATCTCCAGTTAGGGGCACTCAAGAAAACATGGTATGGGGCAGGAGTGATCATCTAAACCAACAGGTAAGTGCAATTGGAGGCCCAGAAATCCTCACCTGCAAGAATTTTCTGCACTTATTCCCCCTGGACAAGAAAGAGAAAGGTCTGAAAAAGTGTAGAAAGTCATCCACATCTAAAGTAAACAACATTTTGTGGAGGATCAAGGACACCACATGACAATCAGTACGATTTATGGTAGAATGCCCTTTATTAGTACACTGCAAATGGTTTATACAGGGTTAAGGCTACGTGCTAATTGGCTAAATTGAATCTCACACCATTAAGCTACAGCTCTAATTGGTTATAGTCCATATCTTACAAGTCCAGTGTTTTGATGGAAACATCCTGACTGTTCCCAGGTGAATCTCCAGCGTTCGGTGAGAAAGTCTGAGGAGTTACTGTGTGAACTCCTGGGGAGTGTTTCCTCCCTACCACTCAGTAGCAGCTGTTTCAATCTCACAGAGTCCATACAGATCTGGATTGCTCACATTTCATTTCTCTGTACACTTGAAGGGAAAACTCCTGGACTTAAATTTCAGCAAAGATCCAGGTTAGAGTGTCCTCATAAGCAGGAAGGGAGACAAGCATGGACCAGACATGTGAGGAAGGCACCAATGGGTGGTCTCTCCCACCAGCAGCAATGCACCCACCACCTTATTCCTAAGCCCACCCCTGCCATAGAATCATTGAATCATAGAATCAATTGGGTTGGAAAAGACCTCTGAGATCATCAAGTCCAACCCTTGGGCCCACTCCAGTCCCTTTACCAGATCATGGCACTCAGTGCCACGGCCAAGCTCAGCTGAAAAACCTCCAGGGATGGGGAATCCACCCCTCTCTGGGCAGCCCATTCCAATGCCTGAGCACTCTCTCTGCAAAGAAGTTTTTTCTCACCTCCAACTTCAATTTCCCCTGGCAGAGCTTGAGCCCATCGTGCCCCCTTGTCCTATTGCTGAGTGCCTGGGAAAAGAGACCAACCCCCACCTGGCCAGAACTTCCCTTCAGGCCGTTTCAGACAGTGCTGAGGTCACCTCTGAGCCTCCTCTTCTCCAGGCTGAACACCCCCAGCTCCCTCAGCCTCTCCCCACAGCACTTGTGCTCCAGTCCCTTCTCCAGCCTCGTTGCTCTTCTCTGGCCTCGCTCCAGCCCCTCAGCACCACCACGTCTCAGCCTGGCACAGAGAGCAATCACCAGGTCCCCTGGCCCAAACAGATCAGTGTCACAGGGTTGGGAGAGAGCTTTTCATTGCTCCAAAGAGCCTTTTCATTGAAGGGCACCTCATGCATTAGGGGAAGGAGAGGTGCCACCATTCACTCCACTTGTCACTCTACATCTGGTCAGGGGTGCCAGGAGTGAAATGCAGCAGTCCTGGAGACCAGGATTAATTCGTTAATGAATGACAAGCCCAAGCCCTGCTGCAGAGGGTGCTGGAGGAGGCAAGAGTGGTTGTTAAGGAAAGAGCTGTTCCATTGATGCATGAGATAAATGTAGAGACAGATGGATGCTGAACAGAAGCAAATGGTAAAGTGTATCTCAGAGGCACAAGGTTCCTCCTAAAGAATCGCCGTGATATATTTCAGGTTGGATTTTCAAAGTCACCTAAAGGTAATTTCTTTGGGGTTTTTAGTATAATGTATTGGTTGGCTTGAAAAAAAAAGAAACCAATCCATTTTAAACAACCAAGAGAAGACAAACAGTCAGCTGTAATTTAAAAGCATTGAGGGCTACAGATTCATTTTGAAGAAGAGAGTGATTTTTCAGAGCTGAATGGAATAAAACACCCGGTGTCTGTCAGCACCTAATTCCCCTTAGTTAACATGGAAACACAATGGATTCCATGTCAAACCATTCCTCTGTCCAGAATAACATGTAAAAAGGTTTCCAGGGGATGTTTAGAGGATAACACAGAGCTATAATATGAAATACATGACAATTTAACACACAACTACCATTGTATTATGCAGCCGTTATCGACAGCACGACCCACACAATGTCCAATTACCAGGGGGGAAATGACATCTCTTGCAGCTTAACAGCCACACTGTTAAATATGGTCAGTCTGTGCCTTGGGAGAGTTATTAAAGTGGCAGAAATTAGCGTTAAAGTAATTGATTGGCATTTCCTTAAGATGCAATAATATTCCCATAAATCTGTAGATAAGAGCAACGTATCTGAGACATTAAAGGGCTTTGGGTAGATTGCAGTGAGGGAGACTCTCAATGAATAATAAATGGCTCTGGGTGACTTGTTGTTATGGCTTTGATAGTGCACGATATTAACTTTTAAGGGATGCCTTCAGAGCCTGGAAACTTTATGGACTCCTGTGTTTTATGATCTTGTAACCTCAAGTCCTTCCTCCTGGAGACGGCAGGATTCTGTTCCATCTTGTGATTACCAGGTAGCTGCTGGCACCAAGCCCCTCTCAGCACCTTTCTCTCCAAATCAGCTTCCCTAATGAATGTTAGTTTTACTGGGCTGGAATGGAACCACTTTAGACCATATTTCCTCAGCCATAAAAAGTTATCTGGGGTTTTACCGATCCTAAGTGATGTATGCACATTAGCTAATTAATTAATCTTGTTGAGTAACATATTAATTTCTTTTAATTTCCTATCCCTACTTGAAAGGGAGCATTTCCCTGAAACCAGTGTGGTGGTGTAGGAAAGGAATTGCAGATTTGGGCTTTCGAAGTCGGGTTGGGGTTTGGCTCTGAGTTATGCAGCAAAATGCTCACCTGAGTGTTCACGTGGACACACACACAGACAGAGTCCTGCAAGATGTGGATGTGGACCATTTCTGTCATCCCCAAGACAGAGGTGGGCCATTTCTGTCAGGAAAACCAGCATTCTGGTCCAAAATGGACCTTTACTTTCAGCAAATGGCCTGAAAGGTGCTTGAAGCTGTGTACAAAGGAGGACTGTGCTGGTTTGAAGGTGAACCAGCAGGGGAAATGAACTCACCACGAGAGAGATTATAAGTCAGAGCTAAAATTTAATAATAATATTACAATAAATACACTGACACACAAGGGAAAATTGCTTTCAACTCACAATACCCTAGCGGTATAACCCAGTGTCCTGGGGCACAAACCCAAGGGGGTTTGTTTGCCCTTGTGCTGAGACCCCTGTGGTTCCCCCAAGTCCGGAGCAAAAGGAAAAGAAAAACCTGTTGGTGCAGGCGAGGGCTGTGGTCTGGGCGAGAGCGGGGATCTCCTCCTGTCGAGGTCCTGCTGCTCCTCTGGATCCAACGAGAAGTTCCCGAGGTCTTCTTGCCCACCACTTATGTACCCTCAGGGAGCACTCAGTCCCTCCCCCTGGGCGGGGACTCACACAATGGGTGATTAACTCTGGGAGCCAGGGGGTGTTGAACTGTTGATGGCCCATTAGCAGCTCCGCCCCCTCAGGCTGGGTGTGAAGGTGCCAATGACTCCCTGGGCAGCTGCTGCCAATGGTCCATTGTCCTTGGGGAATGAATAGAGGGGGTAGAATACACAGCTTTGATCACCCCACACAGGGTTAGCTGGTTCCTCCTGCTGAACTAGGACAAGGACTGAGGAATTTCCAGACCTAAATGAAACGTGGAATCCCAGCCCTTCTGTTCAGCCCCTCCTGCTGCCTCCACACACCCCTTTTAGCAGCTGGTAGAATCAAGGCTCCATTTCTTGCCATGTACAGAGGCACTTTAGTCCCCCCTGAAGATCAGCCCTGTTGTGAAGCTCAAAGCAAGGCTCTTCTCCAGCCAAGTCATCTCAAAAATTCAGTCCAACAGGCTCTTTGAGGACCCACAGCTGGACACTGATTTTGCCTCTGCCTCCATTTTTCCTTCCAAAGCTCATACTCATTGCATCATAGAATGACAGAATAGTTTGGGTTGGAAGGGACCCTAAAGATCATCTCATCCCACCCCCTGCCATTGGCAGGGACACCTTCCACCAGTCCAGGCTGCTCCAAGCCCCATCCAGCCTGGCCTTGGACACTTCCAGAGATGGGGCAGCCACAGCTTCTCTGGCCAACCTGGACCAGGGCCTGCCCTCCCTCACAGGGAAGAATTTTTTCCTAACATCCAACCTAAGCCTCCTCTCTTTCAGTCTGAAGCCATTCCCCCTTGTCTGGTCACTACATGCTCTCCTGAAGGGACTCCAAACCAACAGGCTGGATGGGTTCTGCAGCTGTGTGCCATGGAAATTCCTGGGATGAGGGGGAGGACAGCCCAGCCATAAAACCTTGGAGGTCATGGTCAAATTGATGGTTCCCTTTGGTTGGCAGAAACCATCAGACCTGTATCACGTTTGTAGTAAAGAGACAGCTCCCACCCAGTTTGATTTGTTGGTTCACTCATCAAAAATCTCAGCCTCCAAAGTGCCACTCAGGATTTGAGGACATTTCAGACGTGGCTTTGCCCCCAAACCAGCCCATTTCTGAGCTGTTGTAGGGCTGTGGTGCAGCCTTACCTCTCCCTGAACCTGCACTTGATGCAGAGGCTTTTATACCAGTTTCATACCCTGTGCTGGGACAGGAACATGCAAGCACAGAGTTATTCCAATGGATCAGTGTAATCATAAGTCCTTCTAGAAACAGGCTTGGAAAAACCCATGGCACAGACCGGACTGGGAATCATCACCTCTCGATGCCACCAACAGGACATCACTGACCTTGTGAATTTGTGGTTTTTCTTAGTACTGACTTGGGGCCACCCCAAAGCCTTTGACACCAAGCAGGACCTGGGTGAGGCATAAACTTCACAGGAGATGTGGCCACAGATGTGCCCAAATCAACCATCACCTCCTGCCTTCTCTTCTCCCTGGTGTCATGTGACAGGTCTTCTCTATGGACAAAGCCTGGCCATGGGGAAGGTTATCCACCTCATCACTACCCTGTTCCCAGGATGTTTCTCTCCCAGGATGGATGTAATTATTGTCTGCAAGTGAAGGTCAATCACAGGCATTTTCATTTTTACATTATTTTTATATAATGGTGCTGTTCTGCCTCTCCCTCCCCAGCCAGGCCTTGCTGCTTCCCAAAACCTGATTATGCCTCTTCATCCTTCTCATTTGTCCAGTGCTGAAAGTGGAGATGGGGCTGACATTCCTTCCTGAGCTACTCAGGATCTTCTTTTTAAATATTTCTCTGCAGTTCTCATCAGCTGGTTATACTTAAAGGTTGTCAAACTTGTTTAATTTAGCAAGAGCATTCCCCTCTCTGAGCAGGCTGGAGAGGGCAATGCTCCTTCTCATCTTCGTTCTGATGCTTTTTAATTGTCCTCAGCTTAAAAACCCTGATAAAGAAGAGATGAAGAAAACAAAGAAACAGGGAAAAAGTAGGTATTTTTCTAAAGTGGCAGAAATTCAGATCTTTCTCGTGGCTGAGACCTCTCTCTTCTGTATCTGAGATAGGGACTGAGACTGCTGGAATCAGTGAAATGCTGCACTCATCCTATATAAAATAACAGATTTGGGGTTTTTTTCCAGTTTCCTAAGAAAAAAAATAGTTTAGGGAATGCAAAATGTGCAATTTTATTTAGGACAACTGTGAGCTTGGAGTGGAGTCTTGTTTAGAATATGTTTGAGTGAACTGAAGTAAGTTTGAAAATCAGATTCCTTTTTGAGCTGAAAAGTTGCATCATGTCCCACTGAAAACACACCTGAAAAATCACTGTGTTGTTGGAGAGCACAGAAAACATCTGCAGGGGTAAAGAAAGGGATCTTCAACCCATATATTCTCATGCAATTAGAATCATAGAATCACAGAATCATAGAATGGATTGGGTTGGAAAAGCCCTCTGAGATCATCAAGTCCAACCCTTGGGCCAACTCCAGTCCCTTTACCAGATCATGGCACTCAGTGCCACGGCCAAGCTCAGTTGAAAAACCTCCAGGGATGGGGAGTCCACCCCCTCTCTGGGCAGCCCATTCCAATCCCTGAGCACTCTCTCTGCAAAGAAGTTTTTTCTCATCTCCAACTTCAATTTCCCCTGGCAGAGCTTGAGCCCATCGTGCCCCCTTGTCCTATTGCTGAGTGCCTGGGAGAAGAGACCAACCCCCACCTGGCCAGAACTTCCCTTCAGGCAGTTCCAGACAGTGCTGAGGTCACCTCTGAGCCTCCTCTTCTCCAGGCTGAACACCCCCAGCTCCCTCAGCCTCTCCCCACAGCACTTGTGCTCCAGTTCCTTCTCCAGCCTCGTTGCTCTTCTCTGGCCCCGCTTCAGCCCCTCAATCTCTTTCCTCAACTGAGGGGCCCAGAACTGAACACAACACTCAAGGTATGGCCTCCCCAAGGCAGAGTCCAGGGGAAGGGTCACTGCCCTGGGCCTGCTGGCCACGCTAGTTTGGATCCAGGCCAGGATCCCATTGGCCTTCTTGGCCACCTGGGCACACTGGTGGCTCCTCTTGAGCTTCCTGTCCCTCAGTCCCCCCAGGTCCCTCTGCCTGGCTGCTCTCCAGCCACTCTGTGCCCAGCCTGGAGCGCTGCAGGGGGTTGGGGTGGCCAAAGGGCAGGACCTGCACTTGGCCTTGTTGAACTTCATCCCATTGGAATCAGCCCATCTCTCCAGTCTCTCCAGATCCCTCTGCAGAGCCCTCCTGCCTTCCAGCAGATCGACACTCCCTCCCAACTTGGTGTCATCAGCAAATTTGCTGCTGATGGACTCAATCCCCTCATCTAAATCATCAATAAAGATGTTAAACAGGACTGGACCCAACACAGACCCCTGGGGAACACCACTGGTGACCAGCCACCAGCTGGATGCAGCTCCATTCACCAGCACTCTCTGGGCCTGACCCTCCAACCAGCTCCTAAGTTTCTTCAACATGAATTTCGAAACCAGTTCAGTTGTGCAGAATTTGCTTTTTATGGGAAGCGTGCAAAAAAATCCACTGCCTTATAAATGCCAGTTAAGTCTGGTGTCAATGCCCAGCTCCTGTGGCAGCTGTGCCAGGACACAACTGGGCACTGCTTGGCCTCAGATCCCAGTGCTGTGGCCCAGCACTGACCACATTTTCACACTGTTCCTCCAAATCAGAATCCCAGACTGTTCTGAGTTGGAAGGACCCCCAAGGATCATCGAGTCCAACTCAAGTCAAGGGCCCACACAGGGGATTGAACCCATGACCTTGGTGTTATTGCAACCAAGTTTTAACCAACTGAGCTCATCTCAGGGTCAGCTGTGGTGGTGCCACACACGACCATCTCTGCTTCAGTCCAGAGGTGCTGGCCTAGTCACTGTGAAATTTAGGGAGAAACATTTCTTTTCACCATTTTTCCTCCCACTTTCCCCATCACAATTTGCTTTGCTGACATAGAAGAACTTCCCTCAAAATGGAGTAAATCTGTCTGATGGTGTGGGCATTCAGGGAGAGGTGGAAAACTGGGCTGATGTAAACCTGAAAGAATTAAAAGTTTGTTCCAAGTGCTTTTTCTAATTGCATTTGCCTTTCTCCAGACAGTTTTGTTAGTGAATGGGAGAGAAGATGTGTGTGCATTACAATATAAAAGCAACATCTTCCCTACTGAGTGTGTGAATTACACACACACAGCTCTGGGCAGGGAGGGGGGAACACAAATCAAACCCAAACACTCCTTTTCTTTTTCCATCGAGCTGTCTGAGTTGTCAGTTAAGGAAATTAGCCCATCTATCACACGCCTCTAATTTCCCATCACTTCCCCTGAAACGTGTGGGCTTTCCAAGAAACTTCTTAATTTTTCCCTCATTATTGTGTTTCTTTTTTACTTCCTCCAGTTCTTAAGTAGGAAAATCCCGGAGGATTTAAGAGTCTAAACCAGAAACTTTGGAGCTCTTCTGTTTCTTGCCTGAACTCATGCAGAAGTTGCAGGGAGCAGGCAGAGAGGGATGAGCCTGTGTTTGAGGAGGACAAGGATGGAGGGTGTGTGTCCAGCCTGGTCCTGATGCCTGTGTGGGATTAGGGGTGTTTGGGAATGTGTTCTGGGGTGTTTGGGAATGTGTTCTACGATGTTTGTGCAACAACCTGCCTACATGTTTGCTCTGCCTGGGGGATTTGGTGGCCTCAGCTCCTACACAGGTTTGTTTGTGTCTCTTGGTGCTGTATTTGTGTAGGGCTGGAGGGGTGTGTGCTGACCCTCTGTCCAACCCACCTGCTGGTGCTCATTCCTCACCCTCCTTGGTGTTCACCCACGTGCCTTCAGTTCCCTTCTTTATTTCATGTCGTGCCTCCCCTGCAAGTCCTTTCAGGTTGTAAGTTTATGAAAATGGCAGAGTAGAACAGAAAGCTGGAGCAGCTGGGGATGCCTCGGGGACGGCACTTCCTGGCCCCAGAGATTACTGTGCTATCGCATTGCACTTAATTGTTGCAGTGTTTAGCAAATTGCATTAATTAAAGTGGCACATCTGGCCTCTTTATCAGGGGCTGTGCAGTTCTGGTTTTGATCCTGCAGTGACAGACTCTGACAGTATCAGCACCCCTGGGTAAACACTCGGTACACCAGGGAAAGGCTTCCTTTCTTCTGGAAAACAGAGTCCAGTGGGAGCACAGAAGGTTCATTGAGGAGCCTCCAGTAAGCCCTGGGAAGGAAAAAACAGTCATTCCTGAAGTTCAATCACCACAGCTCTGTTGATACCAGCAGTTACCCTGCTCAGAAAGGCTGGGCTTTCCCTCGTCCCAATGAAACCAACTCAGGTTTTAAGTTTGTACCCAGAAAGTAACTGAATCAAGGCATCAGCCAAACCTGAAGCTCTGCTCACCTGGGGACTCACTTTCCTGTGCCCTCTGAGCACCCCACAGCCTGTCCTGCAGCCCCTCATTGTAGAGAGAAGCTCACAGGCAAATACTTCACTTAATTTTAGCTCCTGGAGCCAAGGAATGGAGCTGAAACTCTCCAATAAAGGCTTAATGCACCATACAATATGTATATTTTTCAGCTCTGAAACTACCCACAGTTTCGGGGGGGGGGGGGGGGGGGGGAAGACAAACTTTCAGCACAGAACTTGTTCCCTGCACTTCCAAATCCCTGCATGTTCACTCCATTGTTTCATCCCAGGTATTCTGAAGAGTGCATCACCTTAGTAGCACAGGTGAAGGACACTTTGCTCCTACATCAGGAGCTATTCTTAAAATAATGGGCCACAAAAAAAAAATTACCTAATGGAGCCAATTATCTTAGCAGGTAATAACATTCAGGTAGTTTTCCCACAATCACAAACTTTATCTGCTTTTTATTTCAGCAGTATTTATATGCCAGTGTATTGGGCATGACATTAAAGTCTTCATCATTCAAGCCTGGCAAGGGAGGAAGAGCTGGGGGACAAAAGAAGTGACTCAGTGTCAAAACTGACACTTGTGTTTGTTTGCCTTTTAGGCAAATAAGGGAGTGAAGGAGTGGGCAAACTCACATAATACAAGCATGTCTGGGTGACAATTAGATTAACATCTTTAACTTCCTAGTTAGAGTTGAGTGTGTTTAGGGGCCTTTCAGCAGACAGCTACCAAAAGCCTGCAATTTGTGTGCTAATAGAGTCAGCCCCTCTCCGAGCCCTTCAGCACAGCCTGATGCTCCTGAGCCCCTCCATCCCCCTGCTCCACAATAACAGGGCACAGCTGACCCCAAGAGCTGCTTGTGATGGCCTGGAAATTGCAGATAATGACATGGTGCAGGGGATGATTGCTCCACCCATCCAAACCCACACTGCCATGGCAGTTCTTCCTTTGGCATGGCTGCCTGCTCACTCCATGGGGTCTTTTTTGGAAGGAGAGCTGCTAGCAGCCAGTCTGGGCTCTGTTTTGTCCAACACACTGGGAGTCAAAGCACTGGACCACAGGAGATGCACAGGCTGTTGGAAAGGGTGCCTGTTAAGGGGTGGACTGCCTTAATAGTGCAGTAAGTGATCCTGTGCACCTCACATCAGAAGTTCTGCTTAAAATAACTGTAAATTGGGATGCAAGTGGAGCCAAACACCTCCTGGAGCCAATCTGAGCTGCAAAGAAAGCTGAGTCACAGCTTGCTTGCTGAGATCCTCCAGATGCAGCTGGAATGTCAGCATGGACCTCACTCCTCCAGGAAGCCCTTGGTTTGAGCCCAGCTGGGTCTCAATGCTGGCTGATCCCTCAGCATCCTGCCAGGTCTGTGTGATGGCAGCTGAGGTACCAAAGGGTGTTCCCTCTCTAAACTAACCATGAGTTTAGCATTGCCTTTCCAAGAGCTTGGTCCTGGGTCAGAGCAGACTCAGACACCATGCACAGGGTGACCAGAGAGGCTGTGATGACCAGGGACAGCACCCAGGGAATGGCCTAAAGTTGTGCCAGGTTGGATCTCAGGGAAAGGCTCTTCCCCCAGAGGGTGGTGGGCACTGAGCAGGCTCCCCAGGGCAGTGGGCACAGCCCCAAGGCTGCCAGAGCTGCAGGAGTGTTTGGATGATGCTCTGGGGCACAGGGGGTGACTCTTGGGGATGGGGCTGTGCAGGGCTGAGGGTTGGACTGTGTGATCCTGGTGGGTCCCTTCCAGCTCAGCACATTCTGTGAGAGACTGTGTGAGGCAGGTGCTCAGCCTGGTCCTTACCCAGAGCACACAGGTTTGTCTCAGTGTCCCACATTCCAACCTCCCTGTGAACACCAGCAGTTCATTTCCTAAACACCTGGAGACAGATGCTCATCTCACCCAGTGTGATGGGTCCTCACTGCCTTCAGCAGAACTGGAGGACTCACACCAGAGCCACAAATCCCTTCCCTAAAGAAACAAGAGGCGAGGGAAGAGGGAAGGGCAAACTTACCCACAGAGAAGCCTAAGAAAGCCTCCACTTGTACATTCAGCCACAGCCAAGCTGCCATTGGAGGCAGGAGAGCTCCAGTGGCACAAGGCTGGAGCAGATTTGCAGTTGTATGGGGTGAGTGTTTGCTTCCCTGGCGGCACAATCGCTGTTACCGATATCATTACGCTGCTCCACTTGGCACAGCCGTTCCCTTGGCAGCCCTGGCTGAGGCTCTGAGGGTTCTCCAGCCTTTGGAAAGCTTTGCAGCCCTTCCCCTCGAGCACACGCTCTGCAGCTAAACGAGCAATTATCTGGGAGCTCTACTCAGCCCTCATTGCAGCTGAAGCTGCCTCTAAATTTGTGGCAGACCCTGAAGCCCCTCTGAAGCACTGAATGCACACTGGCATTTTGTGCTGGAAAAGCCTTCAATCGCCTCCTTGGTCTGAACAGAAACTTTCTGTCTCCTCCAACTGCCCTGCCTGGCAGTATTTAAATGAATGGGTGCTTGGGAGTGGAGCAGGAGCCCCGGCAGAGCTGTGTCAGGAAACAGCTCAACATCTGCCTTGGTGTGGGATGTGTTATTTATGTTCCCCTTGGCCAAAAAAAAAAGGAAAAAAAAAAGAAAAAAAAAAAGAAAAAGAATCTGCAATCAGGAGGTGGTAAAAAAAAAAGGTGTTTCCTAACAAAAACAGCCAAGGAGTTTGATTCCTATATGGAAGGAAAGTAAGAAATACAGGGTTGCAGAGGGTTTGAAAAGGGACAGAATTTGGCAAGGCTGCCTATGGTCCTTACAGAAAAATTCTGTTTTCTATTTCCATCATCCTACATGCCCTGCTGCTCAGTGTAGGGCCCTTGGCTGCTCTCAGGGCATGTTGAAGGACAGGGTGTCCCCAACTGCCACATCTACACATCTTTTAAACACCTCCAAGTGATGGTGACTCCACCACTGCCATGGGCAGCCTGTGCCTGGGCTTGACAACCTTATCACTGAGGAAATTTTCCTCTATGTCCCATCTAAATCTCCCCAGACACAACTTGAGGCTGTGCCCTGTAGTCCTGTCACTTGTTACCTGGGAGAAGAGACTGACCCCACACGGCTCCAGCCTCCTTTCAGGGAGATGTAAGAGCAAGAAGGTTTCTGTGAGTAGTTCCTCCTGAAAATGCGCTTCATTAAATTTTAATTTCATTTTCCTCTCTCTCACCAGCATGAATTCATTTCCCAGCTGGAGCAACACGTGTTGCTGAGTACCTCTTAGCCCCATATTTCCCCCTCCATGCCCATCATTTCCAGAGAGAAAGGGGGAGCAGCAGAAACTGGGTCCATTTTGTCCAGCCGCAGGTTCAAACTCTGCATTTCCAAAAGGTGCATTTCCAAACCAGAATCTCTCACACACAGTTGCCCAATTTCCAAGGCATGTCTGGGGCTGATGCTCTGTGGAGAGAAGGACAGAAGGACAGTGTTCAGCTGACTGCAGACCTCACATCCAGAAAGTTTTAGCAGCTGATAAGACTCTGGTAGAACAAGGGTCATAAAATATCCAGCTACTTCAACTTTTAACCTAATAATATATAGCTGATTATAATTTCAGTTCTAGAATGATGAAGATTTTGTCTGCAAGCAACAGAATCCAACATTTCACTTGATCACTTGTTCCAATGGTTAATTTTCCTCATCCTTAAAAATTCATGCCATATTTCTCTTTTGAATAGCCCTGATTTTAATTAGAAGGCTTTTGCTCTTGTTACTAAATTAAACAGTCCTCTTTGATCTGGTATATATTGCACAGCTCCTTCCTTTGCTAAACTAAATATAAAAGTCTTCAAATCTCTCACAATGAAGTATCTGAGGTGTCCCAGGATTTCTGTATCCACTGTCAGAGTCAATACACTGTTCTGTCAATACACCACCAAGAGAAGGAGCAGCCCATGGAGTCACAGCTGGATCAGTAAATGGGGAAAGAAGGATCCCAAAGCAGAAAGACAAACACAGGGAGCAATAGATAAGTGGATAGATAAACAGAGTCCCCCTCTTGAGGTTACAATGAGTTTTTCACATTAGCGAATGGTTTTTCTTACCTGAAAACTGTGAGCCAGTTCACACAATCCATCACTGCGCTGATGAAGCCATTTGCCTCCTTAATTTCCCCTGGAAATCACCTCCTCTCACTGATCACAGCCTCCCTTTTCACTCCCCAGATCCCTGGTGCTGTTATTACTATATTTAGCAGTGACTTCTTCCCATCCCTCACCAAAAGCACTCCATATCCAGCACCCCCAACTTCCCATCACCAACTTCCCAACTGGCAGGAGAAAGAGCAATTTTTTTCTTTTTTTTTCTTTTTTTTTTTTTTTTTTTTTTTTGTCCCTAGTCATTTCTGGCCTCTGGCCAGTTGGTGTCTTCATTTCTTGTAATGAATTTGTGCCATTAATATGTTGGATATGGCCAGCAATCACAAAGTAGTACATTAGTACAGAAGCTCTAGCTCTGCATGCCAGGCTTTTATTGCCACGCCTGATTTACAGGCTGATAAGCAACTTTGCAGCCGTCCTTGAGGCTGGGAAGGACAGGCAGTGTGGCAGCAGCAGGCACAGCACTGTGCCAGCCCAGGGGCACCGTGAGCTTCCCCAGGCCTTGCACAGCTGGGGGTGGGTGGGATTATTCCATCTTTCCTCCTTAAGAATTCCTCTGCTCAACCATCCCAGGGAAACGCTGCAGACAAAGCCTTGTGGAAATCCCTGGCACTTGGAAAGGAGATTAAATGCCATCACAGTCCTGGAGGTTTGGGAGCTTCTGTGTGACTAGTTCATAATAGAGCCATGTCATCACTTTATTGCAAAGATATGATAAAGACAGGCATTATAGGGTGTTAACATTTAACAGCCAGAACTGAACTTTCAAAAGACTTTGCAGGCCAAGTCACAGTGAATTGTTCCTTTCTGTGCCTTTAATCCTTGGCTCACATGCTACAGAGCAAGGGTGTTTGCAGAAAAGATAGAGTGCTAAGCAGGCAGACTGACAGACCTGTCTGTCTGTCAGCTCCAGAGGGTAATCCCTTGAAATGCAACCTTAAAAAAGAGTATTTAAAAAAAAGCATCAAACAGGGCCAGCACAGGCAACATATCTTACTGTAAAAAATAAACAGCAAGACTTCCCCTCCTGGGACTGATCCTGTGCCCAGAGCACTCAGTTCTGAGCCCCTGCACGTGGTGCTTTGGGCAGTTTTGGTGGAGCAGGATCAGGCATGAGGGTGAGAGGCACAGGAGACTCGGGCAAGGTCAAAACATCTGTTCAGATCCACCTTTGGCACCAGCAATTCTGTGCCTGTGGGCCAAGAGAGATGCAGCCAAGATGTTACATGTCCTGGTTTAACACTCTGCTTGAACTCCTGAGCTCCTCCCAGGTCAGAGGCACCCAAACCAAGAGGGAATTGTGAGCTGTGGGTCAGGTGTTTTCCCGGGAAATGTTTTCCCTGTGGTACTCACTGCTACAAGGTAAGACCAAAAACATCGTGGGACAAAATCAGATAGTCCTTCATAGCAGTAACTTGAGCCCCCAGAGCCATAAAAGAGGGATGATTTAGCAGACAACCCTTTTGGTGCTGGATCCTCTTGCTTTGGGCTGTGCACCAGTTTCATTCCGAGGGATGAAGGAGGAAAATTCCCCATGGATGGAGCAGGGGAGGGAGGATGTTATTGCTGTAACCACCCAGTTCTGCCTCTCCTTCCTCTGGAGCAGCTGCTGGAGGGCATGGCTGGGATGAACTATTGATCTGGGGAGTCTGTCCTTGGCCATCTGGCCACCTGGAAAGCAGGAGGGACAATCCCCCCACACTTCACAAGCCTGAGAAAATGGAGTGGGAAGTCCAGGGACCTCCGGACTGTCACTCCCCATCTTAATTAGGATTGTCAGCTTGCCCTGCACTTTAGGTGATTAATTCTGCTGCTGCATAGCTGCATCTGTGGTTGACCCCAGCTCCTGCTGATGGCACAGGGTATCAGTTTCATGGGCTCCCTTCCACCTCTCTGTTTGTTTGTGCTTGCACTCAAGACTCACACAACAAGAAGTGTTCAGTAAGTGCTCAGGAGAATAATCAACAGCGTTATCTCAGGGCCATACCAAAGAGATTTGGGCCAGAAATGGACTCAGCTGCTGCAAACCTATTTTAGCAGCATCTCAGATTTCCTGTGCACCAGCAAGTTAGGGGGCAAGCACTTTACCACTGCCCACAGCTTGTGGTTAATTACTGTTTGTGGAGTTACTGTCTGCAGTTATGCTTGACAAAATGCCCATGAAGACAAACATGAAATGCTGGCTGGTTTGGGATAGGTGCCACCTGGACCCCCTACCCATCCTCCCCCAGTGGGTGCCAAAAAACCCTCCAAGACCAGAGTTGGTGCAGGGTAGAGCTTTGTGCTGACTGGGAGCAGCCGTGCCAGGGGGGACTCCAATCCCACAGAGCAGTGGAGCTGTCCCAGGCTGTGCCCCCAGAACTCCATATGGCATTGCACATGTGGCCTGCACTCCAGGAGAGCTGATGGTGTTGCCAGCGACACAAAACACCTGGATCTACCTGCTGGAAGAGATTCAGAGTTGATGTGGCAGGAAACAGGTCTTTTCTAGCCCTGAATGTTTTCCCTCTTAGGGGTCATGGTGCAACATCCCCCTTGGACTGGGCCAGACTGTTGGGAAGAACACAACAATGTAGGGAAGGAGCAAAGCCTGAGCTGGTGGGGACTGGAGGTGTGAGATGGGCTGTGCTGGGAGCCTGGGGAGACATGGCTGGAGGGAGAATATGAGCAGTGCTGAAAGTTCAATAGCTGTTTGCTTCCTGTTCTGATAACAAAATCTCTGGGGAACATCAAATAACTTGATCCAGTGCTGAGTTCAGAGTAAATAAAGGGGAAAAAAGCACCAGGGAAGAAGGAAGGTGGTAGGAAAAGCAAGAGGAAAGAACAGGCTGGTGGCAGATGTCTGTTGCCTCTCTGTGTTTGTATGAATTCTCATTTCTTCTGGGGTGCTGTAGGGTGGTCCTGAGGGTGGGAGACATGATTTTGGACAGACTAATTTCTGTGTATCCATCTCTGAGACCCTGCTCAGGACTGCAAGTTCCCAGTCCTAACTGGGGAAATCTAAAGAGCAGCATGCCAGGAAAAGCTGGAATTGGGTGTAAAGGGGGTGGCCAGCCCCAGTATTTGGCCCCCCAGCCCATCTCAGCTAATGGGACAGGTAATGGGTTGAGGGCCATGACCTGGGCTGGGTATCCACTGCCAACCTCTCCCAGGGGTTGTGACCCGAAGGCTGAGAGCAACTAATGAGCAGATTTATGTCTTGTTAATAACAGAACTGAGCAATCAGTGTAATGAAATCCATGCTCTGCATTAACCAATGGCCAAGGCAGCAGGGGCTGAGCCTTGGCCTCTCCCAGGGTGGGCAGAAGGGGTGATGTCTGGCTGGATTCAGTAACTCCCTCCAGAATTCTGGAAGGAATCCTGAATTCTGCTTGGATTCAGCCACTACCTCCAAAAAAAGGGGTCCTGCACAGGCCAGGCAGCACCCAGTGCCCACCTCAGTTTTGGGTTTCCTACTGGCTCAGCCCCAGCTTTTTTTCATCACAGATGAGGAATAAGAAGGCAGCAAGAACATGGAGGTGTGTCTACACCTTCCCTGGCCCTCTGAACTGTTATTTTCATTGATATTGGTTCTGTGGAGACCTCACAGCACCTTCCAGTGTCTGGAGGGACCTACAAGGAAGCCAAAGAGGGACTTTTCATCAGGAACTGTAATGACAGAACAAGGACCAATGGGTTCAGTTTGGAAAAGGAGACATTTAGGTTGGATATTAGGAAGAGATTCTTCCTTGTGAGGATCATAAGGCCTTGGCACAAGTTGCCCAGAGAAACTGTGGCTGTGATTCCTTGATATTAAAAAGACATGCAGGAGAAAGTCACTAAAGTGACTCAAGTGTTTCCTACTCACTGTCACGTGCAACCAGTTTTAAAGTCACACATTGTGATTCATTCACAGCTAAAATTGGACCACGGTGAGGGCGAGTCACTTGATTTTTGCTTCAGGAGGGTGGAATGACGTAGGCAAAGATCTCGTGCTACAGCACAAAGATGCAGCTCCAACAGCTCTCCAATACCAGCCTGGCAATGTGTCACTGGAATATGGCCTGGCAATAATAATATCTCCTCCCTGAGGATGCCAACTCCATTCCTTGTTGTCCAGCAGGACCTTGGGCTTGAAGAGTGAAACCTAAAATGTGAGAACAAGGGCACATGTTTGGAAAAAATAAAATTTAAAAATTATTTATCTGCTTAAAAAAACCCATATCTTTATCTATTTTATCTAAATATGTATTTTAAAAAAGATATTTATCTGTTTTAAATTGGGAGGGAAGCTACAACCAGAACCAGCTAAACTGCCAGGCCCTTCTGAGATTCTGCCATCAAGGATCAGAAAGGCTCTTCTAAAAGAAAAGTGGCTGTGCTTTAACTTTTGCTGGGAAAGTAATGCTGAGGAAGCAGATCAGCTGCTCCCAGGAGCCTCGTTGGCATCTGCCCCATCTCTGGGTTCAGTGCCCACCTGCACAGGGCACAGCCAGCACTTCGTGGCATTGCCTCAATCCTGTCAGGTCTCACTGGGAGACTGGAGGCAAAACTGACTGAGAGTTTTGTGTCCAAAACTCTGTAATGGGGTGACAAGGAGGGGAACCCCAAAACCACAGAATATGCTGAGCTGGAAGGGACCCACAAGGACCATCCAGTCCAACCCTCAGCCCTGCACAGGCCCATCCCCAAGAGTCACCCCCTGTGCCCCAGAGCATTATCCAAACACTCCTGCAGCTCTGGCAGCCTTGGGGCTGTGCCCACTGCCCTGGGGAGCCTGCTCAGTGCCCACCACCCTCTGGGGGAAGAACCTTTCCCTGAGATCCAACCTGACCCTGCCCTGACATAACTTCAGGCCGCTCCCTGGAGTTCTGTCACTGCTCACACAGATCAGAGATCAGTGCCTGCCCCTTCTGTCAATTTGTTTGCCACAGAGTTTTCCTGAACAGCAACAGAGGAGGATGAGCATCCACGGGGTGACAGGTGGCTGCCAACCCGTGTGTCACAGGGAAGGAAGATCCCCACCTTGCTGCAGAAACCTCCCTGGAACACACCCTTGGTCACCTCGTGCCAGGGGACCCAGCTGAGGTTTAATCATAGAATCTTAGAATGGATTGGGTTGGAAAAGCCCTCTGAGGTCATCAAGTCCAACCCTTGGGCCAACTCCAGTCCCTTTACCAGATCATGGCACTCAGTGCCATGGCCAAGCTCAGCTGAAAAACCTCCAGGGATGGGGAATCCACCCCCTCTCTGGGCAGCCCATTCCAATGCCTGAGCACTCTCTCTGCAAAGAAGTTTTTTCTGCTCTCCAAGTTCAATTTCCCCTGGCAGAGCTTGAGCCCATCATGCCCCCTTGTCCTATTGCTGAGTGCCTGGGAGAAGAGACCAACCCCCACCTGGCCAGAACTTCCCTTCAGGCAGTTCCAGACAGTGCTGAGGTCATCTCTGAGCCTCCTTTTCTCCAGGCTGAACACCCCCAGCTCCCTCAGCCTCTCCCCACAGCGCTTGTGCTCCAGTCCCTTCTCCAGCCTCATTGCTCTTGTCTTCTCAGCTGGGTTGGAAGAGACCTCCGAGATCATCAAGTCCAACCCTTGGGCCAACTCCAGTCCCTTTACCAGATCATGGCACTCAGTGCCATGGCCAAGCTCAGCTGAAAAACCTCCAGGGATGGGGAATCTACCCCCTCTCTGGGCAGCCCATTCCAATGCCTGAGCACTCTCTCTGCAAAGAAGTTTTTTCTCATCTCCAACTTCAATTTCCCCTGGCAGAGCTTGAGCCCGTGCCCATTTCTCTGTTGCCATTACAGATGAAGTTGATGTCCCTTGTCCCTGGGGGATGTGTCTGGGAAGGGGAATGTGCTCCAAAACCTGCCCACAGCAGTTCTGGGCCACCCCTCCGTGCTGAAACAGGAAACATCCCATCAGCATTTCAGTATTTATTTCTCTTTAACCTCCCAGCCCCTCTCAGTGCCCTGTTCTGGAGGGGCAATTAAGTTGTGTTCCCATGGGAGCAGGGCAGAGGGGAAGGAGAGGGGCACTGGAAGCAGAGAACTTCCCCCCCCGTGTCATTAGTATAAATTGTGTTTGTGCAAGTTCTATTTTATGGCAGACGTGTCAATTAGTGTGTGAAATTTAATAACCCAATCGAGCTTCCCTCACTCACAGCTAAATTGAAAGCTGTTGCCTGTTTGGGAGAGGGAAGGGGCTGTCACGGGTGGGAGGCTGAGCTGGGGGGTCAGGTCGGGACGTATTTCATGTCAATTAAAACAAAGGGAGTGGTTTTGTCATCCTTGGCCAGGAGATGAACACCAGCTTTGCTCAGACAGGGCAGCTGAGCTGACTTTTTATTGTGTTTTTCTTTTTAAGGTAGTGACATTTTTTTAAAAAAAAGAAATCTTGGGAGGGAGAAAGGGAATATTATTGATTTGATTATAGTTAGTTATGCTTTTAGTGGGGAGTAAATTTCAGCACTGCGGAGCTGAGAGTTGCTGCTGAGCAATCCCAGCTCCCAACAGCTGGAGCCTTGAAATGAGGAGGAGGAGGAGGCCACGAAGATCACCAGCACCCTGTGCCATGGCAAGGCAGAGTTTAGAACAGCAGGACCAATGCTGAGAGCACAAGGTGATCAGACTCTGCCTGTAAGAGGAGCTGTCAAAACTCCTAAACCTGAACTCGAGCAGGTGTTTGTGTCATTGGGTCATTTAAGTTGCTCCAGGCTTTAGGATGGATCGTGGCAACAAATGGCTTTGGAGGGATGGAGGTATCAGCTGGTCCTACCCTGCATGTGCTGTTTGTCCCCACCACTGAGACAGAAGTATGTTCAGTAAAATCATCAAAATCAGTGCTGTCACCTAAAAGCTCTGGGAGCTGAGGAGTGGAGACAAACAACAAAATGATGACACTTCCATGAGCTCATCTCAGACTTTTATCCTCACTCCTATAGTAATATTTTGTGGGTTTGTTGTTTTTTTTTTTTAAACCCCTGTCCCAGAATCACAGCACTGATCCCCTCTCACTGTCAAGGGATTCCCCAAGAATCACAGCTTCATTCTGAGCAGCTCACTGCTCTCCCCCTTCCCACACCTCCACATTACTCCTGCCCAACATGTGAGTTGCTGCACTTCTCCTCTCCATGTCCCAGGGGACAATATGTGGCTGTGAAATGGTCCCTGTCCCACCCCATGCCTGTTTTTCTGAGTTCTCTTCCCCCCTCACTGCAGATACTCTTCACCCCACTCCCCTTCCAACCTCTCCTGGGCTGCTGGTCTCAAAGCTCTCCACAGAGACCCATTATCCAGGAGACACATTCCAGGACTGCTTGGCTTTCCTGGAGGAAAGCAACACAAAGGACCATTCTGTGGCAGCATCTCCTCACCAAGCCCTGCTGCAAATAAGCAGAGAGCTGGAAGCAGCAAAGGAATGTTTATAAAATTGCTTTCATGGACACTGCACATGTGGTGAAATGTTTGTAAATCAGGTCATGCCATTCCCTGGAATACATGGGCAATGGTGCTGGATGTTTAATGAAATAAAGATGTAATTAGCTGCAGCTTTTTAATGCTTTGGGAAACAGCATCGAACTGGTTTGAAGGGAATTCTTAAATAAGATTGAGTTACTACCCTGAGCAACCCATTGCAAAGATACAATCTGAGGAGGGAACCTGAGCCTGCCAGGATTTCCTCTGTGGTGTGTTTGTGTTGGATCAGCACCTAATCTGGAGCACACATCTACATTGCCCTGTGTCCCATTCAGACCCCAAAAAAAGCAAACTGAGGAGCTTCATTGAATGCTAAAAGAGAAGAAATTTGCTCCAGGAAGGAAATTTTAAGGTTATAATCTGCAGGGTCCAGTGTGTGTTTTTAGAAATGTTAAGAGATCTCTCAAGTCTTCCCAAAACTTTAAGCAGAAAGATAAAACGCTGCATTGCAAAGGCCTTTAGGAAGGATTGTGATGGGAAAAGAGATTAAATCTAAGATTTGGGCTGTCAGTGACCCCTACACATTTTCTCAGTGAACAGCAAAACACCCTGAAGGAATTCAGTCTCCACCAGCACTGCCCGAGGTATCCCCAGACACCAAATCCACTGGGGATCATTTAAATACCCAACTATTTATCCAGATTCCTTATCTTTTGACCAACTAGGCTACATTTCCAGAGGAAGGGGATTAAATATTCTAACAGGATGCTGTGGAGGCTGGTGAGAATTTAGTGGGAGATGCAGAAGAGATGCCCATAGCTCAAGGTCATGTCCCCAGCTGGGTGCTGAAGGCACAGCTATAAACTGCAAAAAATGTGCTTTAAGACACCCCAAATCAGCAAAAATTTTATGCAGCACAGCAATTAGAGCCAATAACTCACTGCATTTTCCACTTCCCAAACCTTCTACCCTTCCAGCAAATAAAGCCTACGATTAAACAAGAATTTGAACCATAATGAAAGACAATTTGGGTTTTGTAGGAACAGGGAGGGAAGGTCTTTAAGCCTTTCATTGGACAACCCTAGATATGACCCTACTCCAACATATTTCAAGGTAGACTCTCTTAGCTGAGGATCCAAACAGGCATCAGGACCAGGAGGATTTACAGCCCTGCCAGATGGACAGGACTCATCCCCAGTTGGGAGTCCCAGTTTTCCTTGTGGAGACTGAAGAAATACAATCTAGCACTGTGAGAACAGTGAAGTCCACTGTGAAGAGCAAAAATGCTGCTTTCAAAAGAGATGTTTGCTTGTTTTTCAGGAGTGAAGGGAACAAGGAAATTTGTCAGGGACAGGAAAAAATAAAAAGGTCTTTGGTTTGTAATATTTGAAAATAATTCTCAGGAGTCAAGGAAAATGACAATAAAAATGAGAAATGTGGAAAATGGAGGGAAGTGGGGAAGGCAGCACGAGACTCTGAGGGAGTCCAAGGAAGGGAGAGGTCAGTGCTTAGCCTTGAGACTGAAATCACTTGTTGAAAAATGAGGAATTTTTAGGGTGTTTCATTGAGAGCTTTTCAATCTGGAGAAGCCCTGAATGTCCCTCAACCCCTCAGCCCAAGGTGAAAACATTTCCTTCACACCAGCAAAGCACAGACTCCTGAGAAACACCCCCTCCTTCTCCCCATCCCCCCTTCAGCCCACTTAACATCTCTGTTCTCAAGTTGCCTGATGTGGCGTTTATGGCAGGAATAACCTGCCTTGGCACTGACACTTGAGTTTCACTTAAGGTTCATCGCGTTATTAATGACAAGATCAATAGAACCCAAGCCGCAATGAGAGCTCTCCCCACTCCTCCTCCTCCTGCCCTTCCCTTCCCCAGCCAGGCTTTTAATCCTCCATCTCTTCTCAAGGGTATTTAGCTCACCCTGGAAGGGGACTCACCCACCACCAGGGACGGTTCATTCCATCCCTGACAGCCCCTGACAGATTCCTGCCGAGCCTTGAAACCTGAGGGATAAAGCTCAGGAGTGGAATAACCCACAGAGTCCCTCTAATCACAGCCACTGCCGTGGCCTTGCTGAACTCTCCCACTACAATGAGGTGATCACACTGGCAGACAAACCTGATTCCATCATTTTGCCATCAGTAAAGTGGTATCTATCACCCCTAAGACAGACCTGTTATTGCTGCAAACCTCCTCCACCTGCCCAGTTAAAAACCCCTTGTAAAAGCAGAAAAGGGACTTGGACATATTTTATGGCAAATTAACTTTTAGTGTGTTCTGTCCCTCCTTGTGTTAAGATCACATTGGCAGCTGACACCTCCAATAATGTCTGTGCTCCTCAGCAGCTGCAAGGGAGGGGCTGGGGAAGGGCTGGCAGCTCCCCCTCCATGTTGGGAGGGCTTCAGGATAAACTTAAGAGGTGAACTGCCCTCTCTTTTTGCTCATCTGCCTTGGTTGGCTCTGGAGGAAGCCAAGCAAGGTGAGATTAGTTCATGGGATGAATCTTATCCCAAGGACAAGTCTCTGCCCCAGGGAAGGCAAAGGTCCCCAAACTCAAACTGAATTTCTCTTATCTGTTGATCAAAGAATCACAGAATCATTTGGGTTGGGAGGGACCTTGAAAATCATCTTGTTCTACCTCCCTCCCATGGGCAGGGACACCTCCCACCAGCCCAGGTTGCTCCAAGCCCTGTCCAACGTGACCTTGGACACTTCCAGGGATGGGGCAGCCACAGCTTCTCTGGGCACCTGTGCCAGGGCCTGCCCACCCTCACAGGGAGTTGGTACTGAAATCCTCTGGCTCTGCTCCTACTGGACCCCCAATGCAAGTCCATTAAGACAAAAAATGAAGCCTTACCAATTCAACAAGCTTCAGTCCAGGCCTACAGAGCACCCTGGAAACAAACCCAGCTCTCCCAGTGCAGCCCCCCAGTCAGAGATGAGAAACTCCCCGTGACCTCCAGCCTGCAGCAAGTTCTCATCTGCTGCTCATTCAACAGCTTTCTAAGTCCCATCCTCCAATTTTGGTTTCATTTTTGTTCTGAAAATGTGTTCTGGTCCTGTAGAGGTTTGGTCACTGCTGGGTTGAAAGGACACAGGGTGTTGGTTTGAATCACGTGGAGTGTTTCAGTGGCTCCACAGACCTCAGGACTGAGCCTCGAGCAGGACTCACTGGAAGGCAGCCCAGGCTTCACTTTGGCTCTGTCTTCCAGTTATTTTTCCCTGAAGGAAGGGTCTCTCAAATGCAGGGCAATGGGAAATTGGATCTTTATAATCCAGGGCCATGCATATTTTTATGAAAATTTTTCGGTTCTCATCTTTTTCTATTCATCAATTCCTTCTAGACCTGTCCCTTAACAAAGCCAAAACCTGTGATATCCAAGTGCAGCCAAGCCATTCCAGAGAAATACCTGCACTACAGAACACAAACCTCCCATTACAGAGGCTGTGCATGTGCTCTGATTGATCCCCAAACTGGCATTTCAATTTATTTCCCACTGGAGGACTCATTCATTATGGAGAAATAAGACCATTAAATGCATGATAAAGCACATGCATCAATAGATGAGGCTGCTGGTTACTTTACTGTACCTATCTAAACAATAGCTGGTAGAGAAATCTATTTGTGATCACACAGGACCTTTTAAGATGAATAAGGAAGCAGCAATTATTAAACAGAGATAAGGAAAAAAAAATAATTGCTTGCCAGCACTACCAATGCACACACACACATTTTGCTGTGCAGCTGTGACTGCAGAGGTGGATCAGATGCTCAGACTGTGCACAAACCTCCTCCAGACCTGCCCAGAGCCCCTGTGGCCTCTCTCAGGTGCAGGTCTGTGTGTGCTGAGGTGTTCACAGGGGAGCAAGGGCAGGGAAAGGTGCCCAGAGGAGACCAGGCAAGATATTTTCATCAAGAATAGGAGTAGCCACACTCTATTTTCCCTTTAATTGATTTTCCACCCAGCCACCCTCTGGGGAGAAGCAGCATGATCATACTCCATAACAATGTGCACATTAACACATATATCTATAATTTAATGATTTAACACACATATTTATAATTTTTCCCCACCTGCAATGGCTGAAGGAAAAGCAACAAAACACCATGGTAGCAGAAAGATCCCTAAATCATGGACTTTCTTACCTGGACAAGGGTGCTCTGGCCTCTTCTCACCTTCTTCACTGTGATGTCTTGCAGGATCTCCCTCCCAGCCTTCCAGATCTTCTGCTTCTTGCTGCTATTACTTCACCTTCACCCTTTGGGAAGGTGCTTGAGGTCACTTACACAGGCCTTGGCTCACCATCACTTTGTACCTTGGTGTACAATCATCTGCCTTGCCTGATTTTACCCTCCATCCACACTCACCCAAAGATACAACCAGTAGCTGTGGTTGTGGTTGCGTTCTGGGGGGCAGAGATGAGGGTGGAGCAGCTGGGTGGGATCACAAGCAGTGCCCTCAGCCCCTGCTCCTAAAGGTTCCCTACTTTCCCATGGGTTTTGGTTTGGCACCAAGGAAATTTGTACCACATCTGATACAGAGCCAGTGTTCCCACTTGTTCTTTTGAATCTTCTTTAAAGTTTGAGGAAATCAAACAAAAGCCTAAATGCAACCCCAGATTCTGGAGATAAAATACTTCCTGAGATCTTCATGGAAGTCATGGAGGTTTCAAATGAAGCCTCTACCACTGGAATAGCTAAAAGCTGATCTTTCACATCTGATCACACTTTCTTTTACTGATCCAATCTAATTTTTACCTTGCTGGACAGTCCAATTATCAGTGCCCTGTGTCACCCAGTGGGTGAGACTGGAAATCCATCACCCCTGTGATGCTCAGGTGATGCTCAGCAGTGCAGTGTCTGCATCAACAGGGACAGAGGGAAGGCAGCAAAGGCAGAGACAGGCAAAGCAATGAGAAAGCAAGAGGAAGAAATGAACATTCCCAAAATCAAGAGATACAAGTCCATAAAGACTCTGAAATGAGACATCAGAAGACCACTGGACAAAGTTGATTTCCTTTGAACAAATCAAGCAAGTCTGATCCTTTCTGTGCCCAATTCTGAGGACATGGGACAGTCCCATAACTGTTGGAATAGTCTGATGCCAAAGGGGGTTTTGATTTTTCATTTTTATAGATTTTAGAAGTATTTGTAGCTGCAGCAAAGTAGATTTTTAGTATGCTGGCATTCTGGCAGCCTAAATGCATTGTTTATACATCCTAACCCCTACCACAGATGAGTATCTCAAATTCTTTTAGCTGTTTAGACTCTCTTCAAGGCAGAAAAGCTGAAGACTATCAGAGAGGCCTGCAGAACAGGGTCAAACATAAGCCAACAACCTTGGGGCTCAGAACACTGGAAGAACTCCAAAAGCTCGAGGAAGAGCAGCTGATGAAGGCAGAGGGTCTCAACAACCCCCCAGACCCAATTCCTGAGGGTGGGACCAGGGGCAGGACTGAGACTGGACTGAGAAATGTGTAAAGTAATGATTGGAGGGATCATATTATAAAAACCATGGAAACCAGTGTTTGGGGAGAAAGATGTCATCATGTACTCCTAAAAGCCCCAAGTGTGGACATTAAAGAATGTACCTTTTTATCTCATCCCACATTAACTTAGAATCACAGAATCATAGAATGGATTGGGTTGGAAAAGACCTCCGAGATCATCAAGTCCAACCCTTGGGCCAACTCCAGTCCCTTTACCAGATCATGGCACTCAGTGCCACGGCCAAACTCAGTTGAAAAACCTCCAGGGATGGGGAATCCACCCCCTCTCTGGGCAGCCCATTCCAATGCCTGAGCACTCTCTCTGCAAAGAAGTTTTTTCTGCTCTCCAACTTCAATTTCCCCTGGCAGAGCTTGAGCCCATCGTGCCCCCTTGTCCTATTGCTGAGTGCCTGGGAGAAGAGACCAACCCCCACCTGGCCAGAACTTCCCTTCAGGCAGTTCCAGACAGTGCTGAGGTCACCTCTGAGCCTCCTCTTCTCCAGGCTAAACACCCCCAGCTCCCTCAGCCTCTCCCCACAGCACTTGTGCTCCAGTCCCTTCTGCAGCCTCGTTGCTCTTCTCTGGCCCCGCTCCAGCCCCTCAATCTCTTGCCTCAACTGAGGGGCCCAGAACTGAACACAACACTCAAGGTGTGGCCTCCCCAAGGCAGAGTCCAGGGGAAGGGTCACTGCCCTGGGCCTGCTGGCCACGCTAGTTTGGATCCAGGCCAGGATCCCCTTGGCCTTCTTGGCCACCTGGGCACACTGGTGGCTCCTGTTGAGCTTCCTGTCCCTCAGTCCCCCCAGGTCCCTCTGCCTGGCTGCTCTCCAGCCACTCTGTGCCCAGCCTGGAGCGCTGCAGGGGGTTGTTGTGGCCAAAGGGCAGGACCTGCACTTGGCCTTGTTGAACTTCATCCCATTGGAATCAGCCCATCTCTCAAGTCTCTCCAGATCCCTCTGCAGATCCCTCCCTCTGCAGAACTTGGCTCAGAGTCCTGGTTTTGGGTTCCCTGATGGCATCAATCCCATAAGAAAAGTATGGTTAGAATTTATTTTTTTCTTTTTTCCTTTAAATAAAAAAGGCATTCAAAAAAACTCCCCAAACCCCACCCAACATGCACCCAAACAAAACAATAAGCTCAATTCCCCTTTGGCCACATTCTTAGACCTCCAAGAATTCAATGTCAAGCTAAATGGATGTGACATAACTCAACAGATTTTCCTGAGCTCTAATTGAATTATAATCCATGACTTTACAGCTTCATGTTCCAAATCCCACATATTCCCTCCCTGCAGACAGTGATTCAGGGGTGCAGGAGGGCACAGTGAGCTCACAGTTGGTGGGCAGGCTTGGTATGGACCTTCCCGGGCCTGCTCCAGGTTGTGGTGGTCAGAGAACATCTCAGATGTTCAGGGATGTGCTGGTGCCTGAGGACGAATTGCAGCCCCACCACCGAGTGCCCTCAGGCACTGATTTAAGTGGAACAGAGGGGGGAACTCGTGCCACACGAATGGCCACTTGGGTCTCCACCCCCAGAGAAATCAGTTATCTGCTTTTTCTCACTGTGCAGGCAGAGGCAGCTCATGAAGCAGCTGTCTGGAGGCAAATTTACGGGACAATTAAAAGTGCTGACTTTCAAGCAGTGCTCTCGAGGTGGAGCCAAAAATTATTGGGTGTGAAATGCAAATAGATTTAACAGTTTTACTGCTATTTATATGATGTCCACCCATCCCCAGCTATTTTCCTCCCTCTCCCTTTTTTTTTCTCTCAGATTTTAAACGGTCCCAACTTTCACAGCTTTAACAATCTCAGACACATGCAGCAAAACCTGGGGCATGATCCAAGGCTGAACAAACCCAGCTCAGTGGTGTGTGCTCTGAGGGAGGGTGGATGAGAGTAAATTCTCTCCCAACCCCCTAACAAAATATTAATTTAGAATTAAGCCAGTAATTACATTCAGCTTTGGGTCTTCCCCACAGTCCTCTGAGGTGGATCTTATTCAATAAGCCTTTGGCCAGTACCCAACGAACCTCCTACTTCCATAATCACTAATTGACCAAACCAGTTGCTCTCCAGCTCCAGGAAAACCTTCCCTGAGGAGGGATGTGGGGAACCAACAGCATGACAGTGGGTCAGGCTCCAGAGAAACCTTGTTCCCATGGGCATTCCCATGGAGAATCCACTTTCTCTGGTGCTCCCCTGAGGTTCAGTGTCCTCTATCAGAGCTAGGATGGAGTTTTTATGAGGTTTAATTCCCTGCCTTCTACATTACATTAATGACCAAAACAGTCCCTGGCTTAATTAAAGATTAACTGTTAAGATCAGTAAGGCAAGATAGTCTCAGCTTGGCCAGGCAGGGCCTTGGGGGAAATGTTAAAGGATGAAAAACAGTGGGAGAAGCAAAGTGAAGCAACCCCTCCAGAGCCTCCAGCACTGAGAATTAAGAGTTTCATGACTTTTGGCTCATGTGACTTCTTAATCAAGGGCAAGTATCTGTTATTCCTGTCTAACTCCTCCTGAATCTCACTTCAAAAAGAGGTGCCATGGAAGTGCTTGCTACAGAGAGGGACTTTCTGTCCTACTTGTTATGGACCTTGTGCACCATAAATACCTGGAGCTGCAAGATTTACCACTGCTGGGGAGAACTCTTTGCTTCTCAGACACTTTAGGCTGTTGTGTGAGGGCCACTGTGCCCAAACAACTCCATCTCAACCTCATTTGCAACCAAATCTACACACTTGTTGTTTATGTTACTGTTTCTGTGCTTGTGACCTTCATCTGATGGGGATCAATCACCTCCCTCACCAGACTCTGCTGTCCCCGTGTTGTCTGTGAAATAATAGTTGTTGTTGCTAAAAATTCACAAAGCTGAGTCCACATGTCATGTTTGTGGTGCAGTATCTGTTGTTATCATGTCCAGGTAGGCACACACCCCCATCCATCCACTGTCCATCTGTTGTGTCACCACTGTGACCTTGGGTTTTGCACAATTAGTTCTAATAAATGGATTCACCTACATCAGAGTCTCCAAATCTCATCCCTTTGCCTCCCTCTCTATGGAGAACTGCCCTCATTTTGCTGGATTTCTTCCTCATCTCTCTTTGAATGTAGCTCTGGTGTAACAGGTTTGCCCAACAAGTGTTGAAATAAAACCAAACATTTGATTTTACTTAATTTAGTCTCACTAAGGGGCTCCTCTTCTACCATCCCTCCTCTGCCCTAGATGTCCCCAGCTATGGTAGGGACACAAAATACTTTTACAGGTATCACAACACACCTGAACCAAAAGAAAGGTGGTGCAAGAAACTGTATCTGCCTCTCTTTGCAGTTGTGTTGAGGTGCCTGTGATCCCATGTGGTCCCACATGTTGCTGGGGATCAACAACTAATTGCTCTGGTCTGGGATTGAGGCTGAGCAGAGAACTGAGGGAGTGGCACAACCCTCAGCAGGTCTCTCTCCCCCTCCTCCAGCTCCCCCTCGACGGATCTGAACCACAACTCTCTGTTTGCAGCTCCTGTTGTAGAGATCTATTCAGCTTTTCCTGCATTTCTCCTACAGAAATTAAATCAGATGTGGATAAAGCAGAGCAGTGCCTGGAATGTGAATGCCTTTCCCTCCACCCTCCCGTTGCAGAGCTCGTGCTCCTGTAACTCACCCATCAAGATCCTTCCCTGCAATCCAATAAATAACAATAATAACCATTCTACCAACTCATATTTCTGCAAGCAGGCACTGATTTATTTCTTTGGCTCTTGCATCTGAAATAACTGACAACATTCAATGGGGTAATGAAAAAAAAATCTCACTTTTAATTCTGAACTGAAGTCTGCCAACCTGGAAGGTCTTTAGTAATGATTTTCTGTTGAACATGCACTTGCTGGGTCTCCACTTGGCAGCTACATTTTGATTAAATCTCTCTCTATCTGTATATCATATATGCAAATTCAATTATAATCCCTTGTGGGGGTGAACAGAACAAATTTGGGGACTCACTCAAATAGCTTTGCTTAGAAGCAATTGTGCTCCTGATGAAAACACTCAGGATGGTTCAGTGAAAACTCTGCCCATGCCAAGGGGGTTTGGCTCCTGGTGAAGGGCAGAGCAGGGGTGCTCACAAGCACCTTTATCATCATTTCATCTGGGATTTCCCAGCTGGAAATGTCTGTTCTTGCCCCGTGCAGCTTCCAGGCAATGAGTCTGAGTCCTCCAAGCAGCAGCACAACCAAAACTCCACCTCCACATGGATGGGATGTGCCTCCAGCCCTTGGGCCCAGCACTGGAAGGACATGGAGCTGCTGGAGCAAGGCCAGAGGAGGCACCAGGATGGGCAGAGGATGGAGCAGCTCTGATGGGAGGGAAGGCTGGGAGAGCTGGGATTGTTCTCTGCCTTGGGGAGGCCACACCTTGAGTGTTGTGTTCAGTTCTGGGACCCTCAGTTGAGGCAAGAGATTGAGGGGCTGGAGCGGGGCCAGAGAAGAGCAACGAGGCTGGAGAAGGGACTGGAGCACAAGTGCTGTGGGGAGAGGCTGAGGGAGCTGGGGGTGTTCAGCCTGGAGAAGAGGAGGCTCAGAGGTGACCTCAGCACTGTCTGGAACTCCCTGAAGGGAAGTTCTGGCCAGCTGGGGGTTGGTCTCTTCTCCCAGGCACTCAGCAATAGGACAAGGGGGCACGATGGGCTCAAGCTCTGCCAGGGGAAATTGAAGTTGGAGAGCAGAAAAAATTTCTTTGCAGAGAGAGTGCTCAGGCATTGGAATGGGCTGCCCAGAAAGGGGGTGGATTCCCCATCCCTGGAGGTTTTTCAGCTGAGCTTGGCCGTGGCACTGAGTGCCATGATCTGGTAAAGGGACTGGAGTTGGCCCAAGGGTTGGACTCAATGATCTCGGAGGTCTTTTCCAACCCAATTGATTCTATGATTCAGCCTGGAGAAGAGAAGCTTTGGGGTGGCCTCACTGTGGCTTTCCGGTGCCTGGAGGAGACAACAAGAAGGATTGAGACAGACTGTTTGCAAGGGTCTGGAGTGACAGGACAAGGAGAAATGGCTTCGGACTGACAGAGAGTGGGTTTAGATTGAATATTGTGAAGAAATTCTGCCCTGGGAGGGTGGGCAGGCCCTGGCACAGGTTGCTCAGAGAAGCTGTGGCTGCCCCATCCCTGGGAGTGTCCCAGGCCAGGTTGGACAGGGCTTGGAGCACCCTGGGCTGGTGGGAGGTGTCCCTGCCCATGGCAGGGAGTGGGAATGAGATGAGCTTTAAAATCCCTTCTGACACATAACATTGTGATTCTCTGCTTCTATTTGTGTTAATTCTTTGTGGCTATTTTGCTCAAGAGCTGTCAGCCTCAAAGCTGGTGCTTGGAAGGTCTGGTGTTCCCAGATGGAGAGAAGATGTCCTGGAAAACCTGGCTGGAGGCAGTGACCTCTCCATCAAGAAAGAAGTATTTAATTAACTGTTTCCTGCATGCACTGGAATACCTGGACATACTGGTAGATCCTCCCACATGTCAAGTGCAGTTCTCAAAACTCAGGACTCCCTCAGGATAGTGCAAGAGCTCCCAGGGCAGGGGTGACCACAGCTCTGTGCAGCTCCAGGTGTCAAGGGCCTTCTTCTCACACTCCACAGGTGTGACTCTGGACATCTGTCATCTAGTGCTGGACAGCACATGATGGACACTTTAGGGTGGGTCCAGCTGAGTTTGGACTTGGTGAAAATGATGCCACCAGGGACCAGGAGAGCAGGCAGGGTTAAGAGCAATGCTCTTGTTCTCAAGTGCACTCTTGGCTGCTGCTTGTGCAGGGACAATGGGGCCGTTTGCTGTAATGTGATAACCCCAAATCTGTTGTGGCACAGCCCAAACTGGGCTGCAGTTCTCAAATCTCTGAATAATTGGGGGTGGGGGAGCCTAAAGAATGGTGGAAATTACAGGATGGTCAACATAAATTAATGCCAAGTCTGGAGTCCTGCTGTACCCCACAGTACCTCAGGATTCATTCCATGGGCTCTTGTGGTGGAACAAAGCCAGTGTGAATGAGAAAAGAGATGGGCTCCTCATAAATACATATATACATAAGCATAAATATAAATATATCTGTGTATTATTATTTTGCTGTGCAACAGTGGTCTTTAATTCCTTGACTGTGTTCCTGAGCCTTTCATTTCAGCAAGTCTAGATTGTAACTTATCCCATATTGGCTTCTTGGGGGGAAAATAGACAGGTCTTTATCCTTTCCTGTTTTGCTTTTCCCAAGGAAAAAACATTTGGAAATATTAAATCATGTTTGGATTGCATGAGATTTTCTATTAACCAGAACAAATTAATACAAACCTCAGGTCATGGTGCAAATAGGGTAGAGAGTAAAAGAAAGGAAAGCCAGAGCAGAGCTAAAGGGTTGCCTGGGGCAAGGGATTTCATAGCTGCAGAAATGTCCAAAGTATGAGTCTGTACTGGGGGGTGGGGACACAGAGTGGGCCTGTAGACTCAGAGGGGATTTCTGGGTGGGATTTCATGGTCAATGGCAGATATGGCTGGACCAACAGACAGGAAATGTTTTAACCAATAAAATACCAATGGAATATTTGGGAAGAAATTAGGGGCACGGGGTGAGGAAAGAAAGGAAATAATGTATAAGGTTTTGCTTGATTTTTCTAGACCAGCAGAGGAAGGAGTCCAGGGGCCACCTGCTCTCCCACCTGAGGTACAAGCCAGCTGTGCTTCAGCTGAGAAACCCACAGCAAATTAGATATCTCTGACCTGTTTGTTTAGTGAGTTTAGATCACAGACTCACAGAATGGTTTGGGTTGGAAGGGAACTGAAAGCTCATCCAGTTCATAGAATCACAGAATCATAGAATGGATTGGGTTGGAAAAGACCTCCAAGATCATCGAGTCCAACCCTTGGGCCAACTCCAGTCCCTTTACCAGATCATGGCACTCAGTGCCACGGCCAAGCTCAGTTGTAAAACCTCCAGGGATGGGGAATCCACCCCCTCTCTGGGCAGCCCATTCCAATGCCTGAGCACTCTCTCTGCAAAGAAGTTTTTTCTGCTCTCCAATTTCCCCTGGCAGAGCTTGAGGCCATCGTGTCCCCTTGTCCTATTGCTGAGTGCCTGGGAGAAGAGACCAACCCCCACCTGGCCACAACTTCCCTTCAGGCAGTTCCAGACAGTGCTGAGGTCACCTCTGAGCCTCCTCTTCTCCAGGCTAAACACCCCCAGCTCCCTCAGCCTCTCCCCATAGGGCTTGTGCTCCAGTCCCTTCACCAACCTTGTTGCTCTTCTCTGGCCCCGCTCCAGCCCCTCAATATCCTTTCTGACCTGAGGGGCCCAGAACTGAACACAACACTCACACAGTTCCACCCCTTGCCATGGGCAGGGACACCTTCCACCAGCCCAGGTTGCTCCTTCCCTGTCCAACCTGACCTTGGACACTCCCAGAGATGGGGCAGCCACATCTTCTCTGCCCAACCTGTGCCAGGGTCTGCCCACCCTCCCAGGGAAGGTCAAGTGAGATCAAGCTCAAGGAAGAGCTACACAGAGTTCTCTAAACAAAGGCACTTCAATATGGTCAGCTGACTTCCTTATCAGATGTTGTCCTTGGGTCAAACAAAGTCTGGCCACCACATCTGGACTGGAACAGCTGGAAAACAGGCAGGAGTAGGGGGGGAGAAGGAAAGGTAAAATCTCTTCTATAAGGTCACTTCATTTCAACAGATCTCATTTTCAAAGATTTTTGTTTCAAATGTCATGTTGATTCATTTCATTTTGACTTTTATATTAAAACACTAATTGTATTATATATAAATGTTGACATGCCATTAATATATTAATATATTAATATTATGGGATAATGTAACAGTCAAGGCAAAACGAATGGGAATGGCAGTGCAGATGTGTGAGCCCTGTTGAAACTGAAACTTCTCATGGCCCCAGATATTTTCAGAATTTCTTTCTGCCTCCCATTTCCTCTGGTCCTTCCATATTGGATCAGCCCAAACTGTCTCAAGTAGAGCTGCAAGGAATAAAATGCTTGTAGGCTGTACAGGTCCCCACATGTCCTCCCATGTCATGATTTGTGGGTAGTGAAGTACCACTAACACTGTTTTTTTTATGAGCATCTAGAGCTGGTTTGAAAGATGGTCCCTTCCATCAGATGGAAAATATGATCACAGTTTTCCTAAATTTTTAAACAGAACTAGGAAGGAAAAAAGAAATCTTTGTGCCTCTTGGTTTTTCAAAAACAACTTCTTTTTTTTTTTTTCAGTTGAATCCTTAAAATCCGTTGCCAAAACCCCAAAGCTTTTGGATATTAAAAAAAAAAAAAACAACAACAAAAAAAACAACAAAAAAACCCAACAAAAAAACAAACCGTTGGGTTTTGAGTTTTTCTTTTGGCAAGAAAGCAAAATTTTGAGGCGAGCAGATGCTTTCTGTCAGAAAATGTCATCTTGTCAAAAGCACAATCTTCCTTCTTCAAGGACATTCCTGCCAGAAAGAATTCCATGAGCTCTGTTTGCATCCCCTCTCCTCTTCCAGGCAGAGCGACACAGGGACTGCCTTTAAACAAGATGAGCTTTCCAAGAAGAGATACTGAGAAACCAGGAATTTCTGATCATAGGATTATGAAAGGAGCCAGCCTTATATTCCAAACCAAGGATCCACCTATGGATGCTGTTAATGGAGTAACTCCATCCTTGAATGCAATTCCTCTGTTGTATAAATATATATTTCCTCGGCGGGACGTTGTGGTTACTTGGAGAAGCTGGAAGACATCAGAGCATCCCCTTTCCAAGCTTGGCATTGAACAAGAAGCCACCAGAATGAAATCAAAGAGCTTCTTTCTGGCAGGCAGAGCAGGAGTAATGAAAATTCCAGCCTTGATCCTCTGCCAGGGGTAGGCAGCAAATTGAGTGCATGCCTACCACTCCCAAACCAAGTCCCTCAGCCTTGCCCGGGATGCCAACGAGCAGAAGCACAAAAGATGAAAACAGGCTGCCAGACAGAGCAAACCAAAGGGCTCCCTTCATTAACAGGAGGTTAATTATTCTCTTCCAGCTCCACCCAAAAGCAAATCCATCCTGCTCGATCCTGTTGGGACTAATGAAGGGAGGTTGGAGATGTCTCCCCCAGCCACCAGAACCCTCCCTGATCACCCTCCCAAAAGATGCACATTCTTTCTTTCTTGCAAGGTGCAAGGTCTCCACCATTGTAAAGGCAAAATCCAGTGAGGCTGGAGGGAGAACCAAGGAGAAACATCACTGGGAGGAGAGGAGACTGAGTTTGGAGAGGAGGCAGGTTCATAAAGCTGCCTTGCTTTGTCTCAGTCACAAAGATCTGAGGAACATCAATTATTGAGATGAGTGAAGCTGCCTGTGTTCAAAGAAAAGATG
This sequence comes from Pithys albifrons albifrons, assembly GCF_047495875.1. Classification (NCBI taxonomy): domain Eukaryota; kingdom Metazoa; phylum Chordata; class Aves; order Passeriformes; family Thamnophilidae; genus Pithys; species Pithys albifrons. The sequence goes on along the minus strand of NC_092476.1, from coordinate 9,803,566 downwards.
GTCCAATGGTGGCATGTGAACATACCCCTCAGCTGGGGCTGTGGGCTGCCTGAGCCTGTGCTGTGCCCCCCTGGGCAGCTCGTGCTGCTCTGGGATAGAGGCAGCTCTGGCTCAGCCACTTGAACAGTGAGGAGCCTCAAAGGTGCACCAACCCCCGAAGGCAGAGGCACCAACAAGCACGAAGTGGGGAAGTTGTGTTTGGGAGCAATATCCACATTACCTGCCCTTTGATGCTGAGATTTCCCACCCCACTGGTGAGTCCCCTCCACCCCAGGCCTCCTGTTTTCCTCCAGCTACATGAAGAACAAATCCAAGCACCCCTACAGAATAATGCTTGTCCCACCACCTGCTCCTGCCTTGGCCACCTGAGCCTGACAATTTGACAGGACAAAATATTTAGTTAGCTGAAAAAAAAATCTTATTTTGCCCTCATACTCCTTGTGCCTCCAGAGCAGCTCCTCTGAGACCACAGAGTTGCTCCAAATGAGCAGAAATGAGGCTAAAAATCAAGCTTTTCCTGAAGCAGCTGCTGTTAAAAGCTTGGGAATATTGCTACAGTCCTGGATTCAGGGGGGCAAGGAGAGGGGTTTGAAAAGGCTCAGCCTTATTTTCTTTGGGACCATGGTGAGAACAAGGTTAGATCAACACTGAGTGCTTTTGAAGGTGCCATTCTGCACTGAACAAGAAAGTGAGGCTTTGAAAATGCTGAACAAAAAAAAGGGGCTTTTGAGATTTTTATTTGAAAGTTGGGAGAGCAGCATATCCCAAAGTCCTAGTTCAGCAGGAGGGACCAGCTCCCACTGTGTGGGGGTGATCAAAGCTGTGTATTCTACCCCCTCTATTCATTCCCCAAGGACAATGGACCATTGGCAGCAGCTGCCCAGGGAGTCATTGGCACCTTCACACCCAACCTGAGGGGGTGTGGCTGCCAATGGGCCATCAACAGTTCAACACCCCCCCTGGCTCCCAGAGTTAATCACCCACTGTGTGAGTCCCCGCCCTGGGGGAGGGACTGGGGGCTCCCTGAGGGTACATAAGTGGGGGGTAAGAAGACCTTGGGAACTTCTTGTTGGATCCAGAGGAGCAGCAGGACCTTGATAGGAGGAGATCACTGCTCTCACCCAGACTCCAGCCCTCACCTGCACCAACAGGTTTCTCACTTCCTTTTGCTCTGGACATGGGGGAGCCACAGGGGGCTCAGCACAAGGGCAAACAAACCCCCTTGGGTTTGTACCCCAGGACACTGGGCTATACTGCTGGGTTTTGTGAGTTGAAAGCAATTTCCCTTTTGTGTCAGTGTATTTATTGTAATATTATTATTAAATTTTAGGTCTGACTTATAATCTCTCTCGTGGTGAGTTCATTTCCCTGCTGGTTCACCTTTAAACCAGCACACCCGATTAGTGACCACCCCCTTTAGAAAACACCAGCAGCTGTCTGGATCCATACATTTGCTACAAGAAATGTGGCAATTTAATAATTAATGCCTATAAGTGCCTAGCTATGAAAATGCAAAATGAAATATTAAATAGAGTTGGTACCAAATGGAAGGAGTTCCGGAAGGGAACGAAGGAGAGCCATGTCATTCACTATTCCCAGGGAACAGCCCCAAGGATCTGGAGCAGAATGAATCCAGGTGGAGGAGTGTGAAGTGCTTGGGAGCAGAAGAGAAGGTGGGTCACTGATATCATTGTCAGCAGCCCTGACCCCTCCCAAAGTGGGACATGCAGGAGACAAATCCCTCCCAGCAGCGACTGCTTTGCTCCCTGTGCCAGATTCATCCCAAATTTCAATGAGGCACATGCAGGGCACCTTCTGGGCCACAAATTGGTGAGGTCTGCAGCTGAATATGAATAATGAAGAGTGGAGATAACAGCACAGGCTGAGATGCGTGTTCAACCTCCCTCCCCATCCCTTCGGAAGCTCCTGATCCGCTTCTGATGGAGAGAGTGCCTTGGAGTGATCTGAGAGTTATCAACCCTAGGTCAGAGCAAGCCAGTTCTGTTATCATTGCTGGCAAGAGCCAGGGTTATTAATTGTGTCAAGACTAAGAAAACCTGGGTAGGATGTTGATATGGATATCAGGAGTATTTAGTGTAATAAACAGTGTGGAGGCAAAGTTAAACCCCACACTCCAGAGCTCAAATTAATGGCTCTTAGATACCAAGCTGAAATCACTGTGGGTTACAGATAACCACCTTTCTGTTTCTCTAGGAATTTTGCATATTTTTCTGGCAGGAGCAGCAGTCTTGGGAAGACTAATTTTTTCAGGTTTTCCTGGACATTCCTCCATCAGATTTTTTTGGAGGGATTTTACCTATGTTTCTGGTTTTTCCAGGATTCCTGATTGGAACAGATGTGTAGCATTTCCAGCCAGGCTGGTGACTAGCAAGGCATGTGCAAACCCAACAGACACTGTGTTTGTGGTAGATCCAACACTTCTGGTAAGTGCTGGTCTCACCACAAGTGCACAGCAGCCTCCAGTCAGGCTGGACACGAGCCCCACAGCTCACATCCATCTGGGAAACCCTCAACAGATGAGCAGCAGTGCTGGGTGCTGGCAGTCAGATGTAAAACACGGGGTTTGACAGCTTTTATCCCAAGCAGAAGTTCAGCAGTGAGTCTGTACCATCATATGGACTTTAGTTTCCACGTGTTCCCAGGGAGACTCCATGGGGAGACTGTCCTGTCACCCCCTGCCCCAAGAACTGGCACCACCAGCAAATAATCCCAGCAAAAAGGTGTTGTGCGTGGAGGGAGAGGAGCGAAGAGAAATCCAGAGCAGCAGGAGAAGCTTGACAAACAGAAAGGTTTGGGCTTTTATGTGGGACACACGGCAGGCGTTTCCAGCAGGCAGCAGGAGCTGATCAAAACATGGGATTTTCAGGGAAAAGTAAAGAGATGGCACTGACCATGAGCAGAAAGACTCAGCTTTGGGTCCAGGGCAACTCTCCCTCACCTGGGTTTTATAATCCCATTCCACACATCACAAAGTGTTTGCTTGAAAATCAGAAGAGACTCTGGAATCTCATTTCATAGAATCACAGAATCATAGAATGGATTGGGTTGGAAAAGACCTCTGAGATCAGCAAGTCCAACCCTTGGGCCAACTCCAGTCCCTTTACCAGATCATGGCACTCAGTGCCACGGCCAAGCTCAGCTTAAAAACCTCCAGGGATGGGGAATCCACCCCCTCTCTGGGCAGCCAATTCCAATCCCTGAGCACTCTCTCTGCAAAGAATTTTTTTCTGCTCTCCAACTTCAATTTCCCCTGGCAGAGCTTGAGCCCATCGTGCCCCCTTGTCCTATTGCTGAGTGCCTGGGAGAAGAGACCAACCCCCACCTGGCCAGAACTTCCCTTCAGGGAGTTCTAGACAGTGTTGAGGTCATGGGACCACATTTTCAGGTGGCTGAAATCTCCACAAGTCCAACCCTGCAAACTTAGAACCAGCTCAAATAATGAGCTCAGAAAATGAGAGAAGCCCAGAAAAACCTCCTTCATATGTTGCCCTGCAGTTCCTCACAAGGGGGAATGCTTTGAATCATCCCCAACCAAGTGTATATTCGTTATTTTCTGTATTTCCAACTCCAGGATTAAGCAAACTACTCCAGTGCTGTGACATCCATACAATTAAATGTATCATTTTCCCATCAACTGCCAGGCTGTGCCAAGCTGGGCAGCTTGGATCCTGCTGCCATATGGAATGGATCTGTGCCTGCATGAGACTCAACGTGACAGTCAGAAATGGGAGGGCTTTTCCTCCTGTCTCCGTGAGCAGCAAAGCACTCTGGAAGCATTTAGTGGGTCTGGGAGGACTTCACTGTGTTAGAGCAGAGCTAAAGGTGTTTATCAGCCCTTCCAGCTGAGGGTGAACCAGAGGCTTTAACTCATAACCCTCACAGGAGGTGGTGTGAGGGACCCATGTGGAGGCTCTTGTCCAAGGCTTCCTCTCCTAAGCAGTACCAGTGGCCCAGTGAAGTCCAGAGTAGCTCCTAGAACTCTGCTTGGGGGTCTCCCTCCAGCCACATCCTGGCATGAAAATATTATACAGAAGAATTCAAAATATAAGAAATTATGGAGTAGTCAGTCCCTACAGCCATTTGGCTGGAGCTTTCCTAAACCCCCATGAGAGATGAGGGGAATCCTGATCCTCTGAAAGCCACATCAGAGCTCCAGTTCAAGGCTATCTAATACACAATTCCCAAAAACCAGTGGAAGGTACCAGCCTTTGCTCCCTGTTCCCTTTGCTAAAACAGGAGGTGTTCTCCAAACAGCACCATGAAGGTTTAGCTGCAAAGAGCACAGAGGGATGTCTCTTTTCCTGGAGTTAATGCATTCCCTGCTCATCTCATGCCCACCTTCCAGCAGATGATTGAAGAAAAGGGGATGCTGCTCCTCAGGACAGGCTGTGTCACCAAGGCTGAGCTTGGCAGTTGCTTTCACATCCATGGACAGGACAGAGGAATTGACCTGAGCCCCTCTGCACTTGTTGAACCAGATCTGACCTTCTCTTTTGCAACCTCCTGAGATGACCTTGATCTTCTTCATGTTCCCACTGCTCCCAAGGTTGGGTTACACCCTTGGTTCTGGACTCTGGTTTAAGTCTCCCATGAATAACAGTGTCAGATCTCCACACAGCTATCTCAGGAATGTGGCCAGGCTGATCTCCTGTGCTTGCTCAAGGTGACATTGATTCATTCTCCCTCTCACTGCCCAGATTACATTTTGAGAATGTGCTTCATAACATCCCTGTTCATCCACCACCACCCAGCTCCCAGCCCTGACCTCCACCTTTGTCAGCCCCCTGCTCTGGGATTTAGGGCTTTCTCAGCAACAGAACATGCAGCCAGAGGCACTTAGGCCTTGGGAAGAGGCTGAGAAGTTACATTTAGACACATATCCAAGGTCAGGTTTTGAACTGAGGCCCTGTCTCTACACTCCATTTTATGCCCACACACCAATTCAGAAACCAGGCACAGCTCCAGGGAAGGAAAAAGATCTGGGAATGGGAGGACCATCCCCAGATTCAGAGCCCAAGAACCATCCAAAGGGGAATATTTGCACCTTAAGTGATTTGCAAGAAATTACTTTCATATCCAGCCCTCTTGGATGGGATTTCAGGCTGCTCATGGCCTGGCCCCACAGCACCTGGTGAGTGTCTGTGCTGAAGGCAAAGCAGAAGAGAGACATCTCTGCTTAACCACTGAAGGGATCTGTTTATATTATGTGCCTGAAAGGTGTTTAGGCAAAGAACTAAGGTTTGTGAAACACTTCCAGGTCTTTGTTTTTGCCAGGCTTCTGGGAAGAGCTTAAATAAAGGATTCTGCTTTGGAGAAACTAAAAACAGCAAGGGAAAAAAATAGACAGACATCTGGAGTGCTGAACAAGGCCCTGTCCTCAGGCTGGCCCAGTTACAGTGTTTGGGGAGAGCTTTGCAATCCTGTCCAACAGGAGGAACGAGCAGCTGAAGGCTGAATTCAGCCCTGGAGTAAACAAACCTCTCACCACACCAGCCCTGCACTTTTCCTTGAGATCTCCATCACCATGGCCATCAAGAGCTGCAGGTCTCCCACCAGGCATGGGAATGGCAGCTTGGAGCAGGTGCTCCTGCCCTGGATGCCAGGAGGTCCCAGACACAGCATCCCCCAGGGCTCGGGGATGTGCAAACAGCTCAGGGAGGGCACTGCCCCCAGCCCAGCCCTGGGGCTCCTCCTGAGGTTCCTGTGCACCAACAGCAGTGAGGACACACACAGGGGACCTGCTGCAGCTCTCCCTCCCCAGACACACGAGTCCTGTGACAGTGACATGTCACCCCAAGCCATGTTCAAGTGAAGGAAGGGACTTCTTACATGGACAGATAGTGATGGACAAGGGGGGATGGTTTTAAACTAAAAGAGGAGAGATTTAGGTTGGATGTCAGGAAGAAATCCTTCCCTGGGAGGGTGGGCAGGCCCTGGCACAGGTGCCCAGAGAAGCTGTGGCTGCCCCATCCTTGGAAGTGTCCAAGGCCAGGTGGGACAGGGCTTGGAGCAACCTGGGCTGGTGGAAGGTGGAAGGGAAGGTGGAACTGGATGTTCTTTAAACCCTTCCAACCCAAACCATTCTGTGGTTCTCTGATTCTATGACATTCACTGAAACTACTTCACTGCCTGTATTATCCCAAAGGCAACACCTTTCACACCCTCAAGTGAAGTAATTGTTGGAATGTCAGCAGGTTTTCTGCAAATCAAACCTATTTTTCAAGTTTAAAAATTAGGAACAAAAAGTGGTGCCACCACAATTTTCTTTGCAGGTTGAAATTCAAGCACAGCTGCCCTGGATGGGCTGGGACAAAGTGCAGATTTGATTAGACATTGCCAACCAGAACTGATGGGCTGTTTAAATTCAGCTTTATCTCCTTTAACCTGCTACTAATAACCTTTCACCAAAACTGACTTCAATTTAAAATAAAGTTATTTACAGGAAAAGTTGTTTTTTATTAATAATAATATGTTATTCATGTTGTTTACAGTAAAAGCCTGAATGTTTCCCCAGATCTGCCCTTTGTTCCCTTCAGAAAGGCTTCTGAAAGGCCACATGTTGTAAAGCTCGAGGTTTTTTGGCAGGAACCTTTCTAGTTGTGAACAGGAGGGCAACACAGAGATCAACAAAAATGATGTTTTGCAAACATGTGGGTTCAAATCAGTGTTTTGGCCATCGTGCTGATTCAGAGGGAGTTGTGCAGTTCTTGCCCAACCCAGAATAATTATCTCTGATAAAACAGGGTCAGAGGGATGAATTTCTGAGCTGAGAAAAATAAAGTCAAGGAGAAGAATTCAGGGTGACGCTGCTGGACCCACGGGAAGGGGTCAAAGAGGAGAAAGCTTGTTAGTCACAGACAAAACAAGCCCCAACATCCCTATCAGTGAGACCTTGGAGAGATGCCCCATCCTGCAAACGCCACCTCCCAGGTCAGTGTCCTTCAATTCATGACCAGCACAATTTGTACTGTTAATTTTGCTGCAAGGGATGTGCACTTTGGACTGAGAAGAAGCCCCATGTTTGCTGTAACAGCCTCCCCTTCCTGATAAGAGCTGCCCTTGGCACAGTCCCATCCATGCCCCAAACAGCCAGACCTCTGTTACTCCTCACAGCACCCCAAAAAGCAATTTATTTCCTATCAGGTCTTAAACCACTTCACAATATGCCAGTAGACTCCAGCACATTGTGCCAGACCAAACCCACATTTCTATTAATATCTTCACCCCCTCCTTCCCCCCAAACCTGCTCAATTTTTTTTCATTATAAGCCCAGAAAAGCCTGACCTAATAAAAGTAAAGACTGAGGAGGAAAGGTAGAAATTCTCTTCAGATCTGAACACTGAAATATCTCACACTCCTTCAGGGATCTTGGAGCTCTTCAAACCTTGTCAAGATCTGGTGCTATTTGGGCCTCGCTCTGCAGTGGGTGCCCAGAAAATTTCAATTTTAAGCAAAGAAAGAAAGAAACCCCCCAAGGAGCAGTTCCACATTGCCCTAAACCAAAAATGGATTCTTTCTCTTTTAACAAAACCTCATCACTGTAGATGAAAAATGTAAGTTTGGGAAGAAAATGTGCATCCTGCTGATAAGAAGATTTGTTTGTTTTTTCTGTATTAAAACAAACCAACAAGGCAGGATTGAAACTTTCCAGCCTTCTCTGCGTTTTCTTTTGCTTCTCAGCTTCAGATTTCATCCACATAGTTTGGATCCCTCAGTTTGAAAAGCCACAGCCTGTTTGCCAAAGGTGACCCAGAGCTGTGTCTAAGCCCCTCTCTCATATTATCCCTGTCCCTTACAGACCTTAAATATGTCTATTTAGAGTCCATGTCTGAATACGTAAATTTATTGACAAAAATAAATAAAAAAATTGATGTCTAAGTAGACCATAATGCTGGTGCTGGGGTTGACTTTGGTCTGCACTCGTGGGGTCTGAGGAGTGGGTTCCCTCATCCAGCATGAGCCCAACAACATGGACACAAACAAGACAAAGGAGGGGCAGATGTCAAACACCCCAAGACTTTCTGTTCATGTCCATCTCCTTTCTTTTACTGCCTGTGAGTGTGGTGTCCACCACCCAAACACACCTGGAGACATCACAGCCCCTTCCTGTGTCTGAAGGGCCTACAAGGAAGATGGAGAGGGACTCTTCATCAGAAACTGTAGTGACAGGACAAGGGGAATGGGTTCAAACTGAAAGAGAGGAGATTTAGATGAGATATTGGGAAGAAATCCTTCCCCTGTGGGGATAGTGAGGCCCTGGCACAGGTGCCCAGAGAAGCTGTGGCTGCTCCATCCCTGGAAGTGTCCAAGGCCAGGTTGGACAGGGCTTGGATAGTGGAAGGTGTCCCTGCCCTGGCTTGGGGGTGGAACCAGATGATCTTTCAGGTCTTTCCACCCCAAACCATTCCATTATTCCATGATTCCATGAACCAAAGGTACTGAGAGCAAACACCACCCCCGAGGCACCTGGGCCAGGGGGACAGTCAGGCTGTGCTTTGAGGCTCACTGAGAGAGGAAGGTCCTTTCTGTGCTGCTGATGCACAGGCAGCTTGTCCTTGCTCAGCACAGGGTGTGCCTCCCACTGCCCCGTGTCCTGTGTGTGAGCAGAGGTGGCACAACGTGCCCAGAGCCCCAGGAACACACTGTGCAGTCCAAACAAAGATAACTCTGGGGCCAGCAGCTCACAAAAAGCTGCTTTTTACCTTCAGGGTGAGCCCTTGTAAAAGAAGAGCCAGGCTTGTTTCAGGCCAGGGGGGAGCTTGTAAAGAGATCCTTTCTCCATGCCCAATGGGATGATGAGAGCTTGGAGCAACCTTCCCAAAATCCAAAGCTCAGGGCAACCTTCCCAAACCCCAAAGCTCAGAGCAAACTTCCCAGACCCCAAAGCTCAGAGCAAACTTCCCAAACCCCAAAGCTCAGAGCAAACTTCTCAAACCCCAAAGCTCAGAGCAACCTTCCCAAACCCAAAGCTCAGAGCAAACTTCCCAAAATCCAAAGCTCAGAGCAACTTTCCCAAACCCCAAAGGTCAGAGCAAACTTCCCAAACTCCAAAGCTCAGAACAACCTTCCCAAACTCCAAAGCTCAGAACAACCTTCCCAAACTCCAAAGCTCAGAGCAAACTTTCCAAACCCCAAAGCTCAGAACAACCTTCCCAAACCCCAAAGCTCAGAACAACCTTCCCAAACCCCAAAGCTCAGAACAACCTTCCCAAACTCCAAAGCTCAGAACAACCTTCCCAAAATCCAAAGCTCAGAACAACCTTCCCAAACCCCAAAGCTCAGAGCAAACTTCCCAAAACCCAAAGCTCAGAACAACCTTCCCAAACCCCAAAGCTCAGAGCAACCTTCCCAAACCCCAAAGCTCAGAGCAAACTTCCCAAACCCCAAAGCACCCACTGGTGGGAGGTGAATCAGCACTGATCAAAGAGGAACCCTTGAAGGATGCAATAGCCAGCCCTGCTCTTCCTCCCCAGCAGCCAGAACAGGTTGCACCAGGAGTCAGCAGGGAATTTTCTACAGGAATTCTTTTTTTGTTTGTTTTTCTGATGGAAAATAAGATTTCCACAAAGCAAAACTATGTAATGAGAAACAGGGGTTTTTTTTGTTTTGTTTTGTTTTTGTTTTTTTTTTTTTGTCCACAAACAAATTGACTTTTTCATTCAAAAAGAAACTTTTCCTTTCGGATGGTTTTAAGAAATATTTCATTTTGTTGGAGTTACCTGAAATGGTCTGTTTTAAAATGGAGCTCTAAAAATATCCAGCTCCATTTCCCAATTACTTAATGGAAAATTCCTTCTCCCACATGCTCCTATTTTCAACCTAGGACTGATCTCTTTGAGAAACTACTTCTCCCATCAGAAACCTTTCCCACCAGCACCAATCCCATGGATTTGGGGAGCCATTTCACCCCACTAACCCCCCAGGACAGCAGATTTCTGAACAAACATCTCCAAAACTCAGCACAACAAAGCAGAAAACACGACCTGCCCTTGCAGTGTCTCCCACCCCCCAGAGGAATAATTTCAGCTCTATCTCACATTGCTTTAAAAAGCCTTTTGGCCCCATTAATAATCTAAACAGATATTGGGAGCCTAATTAGCAGGCTAATTGGAGAGCATGGTTAGGCATGTACTCAGGCAGGAATATTTTGTCAGTGGAATGAGAAAAGAAGAAATGCTGTTTGCATTAAAGGCCTTGTTTTATCTCTGATTTATGGGCGAAGTCTCAGCCCCACGTACAGAGCCCTGGCCTAAAGCAGTGTTGGACCATCACAAGAAGTAACTGTGAGGCTGAGGAACCCTTTGCCTTCACCCACCAGAGTTTCCTGGTGAGGCCACACCTTGAGTGTTGTGTTCAGTTCTGGGCCCCTCAGTTGAGGCAAGAGATTGAGGGGCTGGAGCGGGGCCAGAGAAGAGCAACGAGGCTGGAGAAGGGACTGGATGTGGCACTGAGTGTCCTCTGAAACACCTCCAGGGACAGAAAATCCAACATGTCTTGATCCAACCCTACTGTGATCACCAGCCCAGGGCACAGAGTGCCCTGGGCTGGTGATCACAGTGGGGTTGGATCAAGGGTTGATAATCTCAGAGGTCTCTTCCAACCCAACTGAGAAGAGCAACGAGGCTGGAGAAGGGACTGGAGCACAAGTGCTGTGGGGAGAGGCTGAGGGAGCTGGGGGTGTTCAGCCTGGAGAAGAGGAGGCTCAGAGGTGACCTCAGCACTGTCTGGAACTGCCTGAAGGGAAGTTCTGGCCAGGTGGGGGTTGGTCTCTTCTCCCAGGCACTCAGCAATAGGACAAGGGGGCACGATGGGCTCAAGCTCTGCCAGGGGAAATTGAAGTTGAAGAGCAGAAAAAACTTGTTTGCAGAGAGAGTGCTCAGGCATTGGAATGGGCTGCCCAGAGAGGGGGTGGATTCCCCATCCCTGGAGGTTTTTCAACTGAGCTTGGCCGTGGCACTGAGTGCCATGATCTGGTAAAGGGACTGGAGTTGGCCCAAGGGTTGGACTTGATGATTTTGGAGGTCTTTTCCAACCCAATCCATTCTATGATTCTATGATTCTATTTCACATCCCCCACACCATTTAAACCAACTTTCCAAACATTTTCCAGTTTGTATGACCTTGGTGGGGGGAGTTAATTTTCTAAGGGTTTCCAGAAGTCTCAGTTATGTCATGTATGTGTCAGACAAATGTATAGTGCAGGAAATAGCTGGATTTCAACACCTAAAATTAAAATTTTTCCAGGGTAACATTCCCCTCTGCAGCCTGAGGGAAAACATCCTGGAGGTTGGCATTGGGTGAGAAATCCTACTGGAGACAGGAGGTCCTTCCACTGTGGATCTCCTGCAGGGTTAAGGGCTCTCTTTGCCACTATGGGCTCATGGCCACACATGGATACACCCCATAATAGTAAATAATATTGATAATTTTCATTATAATCTATACTATTATATATATATATATATGCACTGTCTAATAGTAAATAATAATAGCAAGTATATAATTCCAATTAACCCCCAGTTTCTCTGCCTGGGACCTTGAAATTAGGACTATTCCATAAGTGTGTTTGTGGTTTTACCAATCCCCAAGTCTGCTCAAAAATCAGCATTTCTGTTTCACTGCCAGTTTTGGTCAGTTCAGCCCCAAATTGCACCCACACAGGTAATGATGCCTCGTGTCCTCTCAGCCCAGGAGTCCTGCCCAGGCCATGCCCCAGCTGCTCTCCCAGCAGCAAAGCCCAGGCACGTCCTCAGGGACATATTTCAGGTCAGGAAGCAGCTCACAGGCAGTAAACATGAATTACTCTTGAACTGAAATTTTTCCATTCCATTTGAGAAATGAAACATTTCACTAAACCCCGAGTGAAAGACGCTGCCCTGTTTTTGCTGATGGGAATTTGGTTTTTAATCAAAGTTCTGATTTTGTGGGAAGCATGAGGTTGGGTTGTTGTTTTTTTTTCCTTACTGAAAGCCCTTCAGCAGTAAATCCTTGGCAAGATTTGCTGCTGTTCTATCAAGGCCACATTTGCCTGGTTTCAAAAGATGCCACAGCCTTGGGAACACCACATGGCATTCATAGCACCACGTGGAAAGGCTGACAAGAGCCTGGGAGCCTGGTGTGAAAATCCATCGTTTTATTCAATGTAAGTGCCTGCCAGCCCATGTTCACTCCTGCTCAGGGATGGGTCTGACTGGCAGTGGACACACTCAGGGATTAAAGGATCTGAGACATAAGTAGCACAACACATCCTTGCTCAGTCAAGCATATGCCACAAAATATATATATTTTACAAGAAAGGCAGGGGGTTTGCACAAAAAGAGCCTCTGTGTCACAGGCAGTGGAGGTGGTTGAAGGTTCACAGCTCCTCTGGATGGGATTGGCTTTGGGGCTGGGCACTCTTAGTCCTCCCTGAGATGCAGAAACACCCACGTGTTTTGACAGCCCCTTGCACTGCTCATCTGAAATTCGTGGTGTGGGCTCCAGGCTGTCCCAGCATTCTATTCCAGGTAAGATTCCTGCTGATTCCTCTCATTTACAGCTACAGCAAAGGTGGCCATGAACAGAACTATTTGACTGCTCTGCTTTGAGTCCCTGGTCTCTTATGCCATGTGATACTCTCCAGCCTTTTCTAAATAAGTCCCCTTTTTATTTTTCCAGAAGTCATTCCATGCTGCCTTAGGAAACATTTCTCTCTCCCACATTAGAGGTGGGATGAGTTTTCTTTTATAAAGCAGGAGCCTCTCCTGCACATCCCAGTGTTGCAGGAAAGCCCTTCTGTTGCCTGAGCTCTGGGGGTGACAGTCCTTTGGTGGGCTCAGCCCCTCCTCTCACACAACCCTCTTGTTCCTCAGTGCCTGGTGGTGCTGCAGATTCTGTGTCTGCTCTGACTGGTATCAACTGGGCAGGAAACCATTTAAAGAAGCTTTGGTTTAAAAGAAAAGCAAAAAGCAAAAGCAGTGCCTAAACAAGGGATTTGGCTCTGCCCTGTAACATTCCCAGCCCATGTGGGGAGGACCATCCTGGGATTCTGGGCCAAAGGATCAAAAAGGATCAGCTCCTATGAAAACAGGCTGAGAGAGCTGGGGCTGTTCAGCCTGAGAAGGCTCCAGGGAGACCTCAGAGACCCCTCCAGTGCTTGAAGGGGCTCCAAGAGAGCTGGAGAGGGACTTGAGACAAGGGCCTGGAGAAGGGGGAATGGCATTAAGCTGAAGGAGGGTAGATTTAAATTGGATATTAGGAAGAAATTCTTCCCTGCTAGGATGGGCAGGCCCTGGCACAGGTTGGGCAGAGAAGCTGTGGCTGTCCCATCCCTGGGAGTGTCCAGGGCCAGATTGGATGGGGCTTGGAGCAACCTGGGCTGGTGGAAGGTGTCCCTGCCCATGGCAGGGGTGGGACTGGATGGGTTTTAATGTCCCTTCCACCCCAAACCATTCCATGATTCCATAACCTAGGAACCCACTTCCTGCTCAGTTATCCATAAAGGCCCATGTTCTCTATATGGCTCAAGAAGGAGACCTGTGCCATGGCACAAACACACTTCTCATCCACCTCTCAGCTGTTCAATGGCCTTTTGAAGCCATTGACTACCACGTAGCCTTTCATTTTCCCCCAAGATGTTCATCATTTGGAGCTGGGGGAGGATGAGTTGAGGCAGGAGGCAGCAATTCTGCACCGGCTGGAGGTGCACAGAGCTGGCAGAGGGAGGCTCACACGGCTGCTTGGGCAGCAAAACCTCCCAGAACCAAGTCCTTCCAAGGGCTTGAAGTAATGGCCTTGTGCTCAAGGGTGATTTCTGTCCTGGGTTTACACCAGCTCTGATTTACTCTGACCTGGAGGTTGCATTAGGCCACCAAGTGGCCACCAAGTGGGGGTTGCCAGTCTCCAGCAGTGAACTGGGATTTGAAGAGGCAAAGAGGCTTTTGGAAACACCAAAGCTGTTGGGGTCTCAGCTGCTTTCCTTGTGCAGCCACTTCTGGAAATGCCCCTTAATGTTTAATTGCTGTGTGAGCGACATGCCAGAGTTCAGAAGGCAGGAAACCTTCCTGTGGTGTCTCCTGGGATCCCCAGGTAAAACCTCAGCCAGCACAAAGTCACTGGGAAGTATTTGTGATTCTCCTTTCAGATTTCCAACTGCCACTTAACCACTGGCAGCACAGATTAGCCTTTATCTGAAACATAAACCCTGAAATCTGGCTTCAATCAGCAATGGGGAATTGCAGGCACCCATGAACTCTGCCTGTGGATACAGATGCTCCCTAAACAGTTTTATCCCAGGTGGAAAAGCTGAAGAACAGCAAAACAACATAATTACATGTGGTCTGTATTTAGGGTAGGAATATTCAAGGTGTCAGCTCTGAGCACATAAGAGAAAGGAAAGCAGGAGCTTCAGGGCAGTGGTGCCTCTGGGCTCTGCACACCTCCAGCATCTCAGCTCCAGAATGGATCCACAAAACAGGTACCACTTTGAATGAGTGATGCCCCAAACATCCCCTATTTATCAGCTCCAGATAGAGAACTGGGGGTACTCATTGACAGGAAGCTCAACAGGAGCCAACAGTGTGCCCAGCTGGCCAAGAAGGCCAATGGGATCCTGGCCTGGATCCAAACTAGCGTGGCCAGCAGGCCCAGGGCAGTGACCCTTCCCCTGGACTCTGCCTTGGGGAGGCCACACCTTGAGTGTTGTGTTCAGTTCTGGGCCCCTCAGTTGAGGCAAGAGATTGAGGGGCTGGAGCGGGGCCAGAGAAGAGCAACGAGGCTGGAGAAGGGACTGGAGCACAAGTGCTGTGGGGAGAGGCTGAGGGAGCTGGGGGTGTTCAGCCTGGAGAAGAGGAGGCTCAGAGGTGACCTCAGCACTGTCTGGAACTGCCTGAAGGGAAGTTCTGGCCAGGTGGGGGTTGGTCTCTTCTCCCAGGCACTCAGCAATAGGACAAGGGGGCACGATGGGCTCAAGCTCTGCCAGGGAAGGTTTAGGTTGGATATCAGGAAGAAGTTTTTTATAGAGTGGTCAGGCATTGGAATGGGCTGCCCAGAGAGGGGGTGGATTCCCCATCCCTGGAGGTTTTTAAAGTGAGCTTGGCCGTGGCACTGAGTGCCATGATCTGGTAAATGGACTGGAGTTGGACCAAGGGTTGGACTTGATGATCTCGGAGGTCTTTTCCAACCCAATCCATTCTATGATTCTGTGATTCACAAAACAGGCACCACTTTGGGTGAGTGATGCCCCAAACCTCCCCCATTTAGCAGCTCCAGCATCCAGCAGGACACCTGATGGCCCAACCAGTGCGTGGTGAGCCCTGAAGGTTCAAACACCCAACACCATCACACCAGGCACACCTTGTAAATCCCAGCACCCAGGCTGCAGTTGCAAACGGCTGATTTGCAGTGGAAAAGGGAGAACTGAAGCCACCAGAGCTGCTGCCTCCTCTCCCAGCAGCAAATCCCATGGCCAGGGGGTGACAGGGTGCAGCCCTTCCCTCCCGTGCGGGGTTTGGGGTGATCCCACACATGAGGTGCAAACACACGCCCTGTTATTCTCAGTCATAAGATGCCTGTCAACATATAAACCAATTAGGTGCAGCTTTTGTGTTCATAATAAGGCTGGGCAAAATGCTTCCTATGAGCAAGTGCTTTCAAGTGAGAAATAGCTTCTGAAATAATCTGACAGTTCACACATGAGGTTTCAGTTCGCTCAGGGTTGGGTTTGGTCGGTTGGGTTTTTTTTTTTTTCATATTCAAGTAATGAAAATTCTCACATTGTTTCAAACCAAGAAACTGTGTCTCAGTTTTCAACAATCCTTCTCTCTCACACACCCACGCACTCCATTGCTTTTAGCTTTCTTCCCCCTTTCTCTCTTTTTTTTCAATCACAGCAAAAAGATGGGGAAATGGGAAGAAAGGAAAACCCATGTTTGAAAGGAACACACTGGAAACACTAATTTTCTTCATTTTAATAATATGAACTTCTTTCAAACCAATGTTTTTTTGTGTTTCCATGTATTACCAACCAAGATCCATATTTTGGGATGAAAAGTATTTATCATTCCAGTTTCAGTTTTCAAATAGCCAATGAACCACTGCCAGCACAGACCAGCCTTTATCTGAAAGACAGATCCTGAATTCTGGCTTAAATCAGGGAGGGGGAAGTGTAGTTACCCCTGAACTCTGCCTGTGGCTACAGATACCCCAAATCCCTTTTTTTTCCAGGTAAAAAAGGTGAAAAACAGCAAATCAACCCCATTACATGTGCAATGTACCTAAATTAGTCCCATATATCATTTAATCTCTCAGAGGACATGAATAACTCCTGTTTAGTCTGTATGGAAGCCCCACCCAAGTGGGGGTTTTTTGGGAGTTCAAGCTCACAGTGAGGCTGCATGATTTATTTTAATAAAAACCCGAAGATGCTCCCCAGAATGAGCCCCAGCACCCCTGGCTGAGCTCCCCTCTCCAGGTACAGAAGAGAAAGACTCGAGCCTCATTCCAGCCATGCAGCTGCAAAGGCTAATTGTTAGTTCTCCCTGCAAACACGAGAATTCCAGACCCTGGGAGGCATTCCCATCTCCCTCTAGCGGTGCCGCAACTGCCCGGAGCGCCCGCGGGATGTGCCGCCAACAGCCAGCGCTGCTCGCGGGCCACGATCGCGATGGGAAGCAGAGTTTGCACCAGGCTGCCTGTCCAGAGCCCTGTTTGCAGAGCTCGCAGATGAAATACGACATCTCATTTTGGCTGCTGAAGCACCGAGAGGCTCCTCCTCCCCGGGATGCTGCAGGTGGCCCTAAACCATCACGCAGCATCTCGAAATAACTGCGGAGCGTAAATCACAGAGTACATCGGAGCCATCTGGGCTCTTCCAGAGGAGTCAGCAGCATTGCAACCGCTGCATCAGCACTGCCCCGGGCTGTTCCAGCCTGCCTGGATACCCACGGCTATTTGTGCAATGTGGGAGTAGCAGCAAAAGGAGACAGGGATGGGAGGGAAAATCATAGAATCACAAAATAGAATCATAGAATGGATTGGGTTGGAAAAGACCTCCGAGATCAGCAAGGCCAACCCTTGGTCCAACTCTAGTCCCTTTACCAGATCATGGCACTCAGTGCCACAGCCAAGCTCAGTTTAAAAACCTTCAGGGATGGTGAATCAACTTGTCCTTTTTCACACGGGGACCACCAGAGAGCTGTTCTGTAATCAAAGGCAAAATCACACCCCTGGCACCTGCAATCACCTTTCAATAAGTTGCAGAGAAGACACATTTACTGTGGAGAGCTGGTTTGGTTTAGGGATTGAGTGTTGTGTTCAGTTCTGGGCCCCTCAGTTCAGGAAAGAGATTGAGGGGCTGGAGCGGGGCCAGAGAAGAGCAACGAGGCTGGAGAAGGAACTGGAGCACAAGTGCTGTGGGGAGAGGCTGAGGGAGCTGGGGGTGTTCAGCCTGGAGAAGAGGAGGCTCAGAGGTGACCTCAGCACTGTCTGGAACTGCCTGAAGGGAAGTTCTGGCCGGGTGGGGGTTGGTCTCTTCTCCCAGGCACTCAGCAATAGGACAAGGGGGCACGATGGGCTCAAGCTCTGCCAGGGGAAATTGAAGTTGGAGATGAGAAAAAACTTCTTTGCAGAGAGAGTGCTCAGGGATTGGAATGGGCTGCCCAGAGAGGGGGTGGATTCCCCATCCCTGGAGGTTTTTCAGCTGAGCTTGGCCATGGCACTGAGTGCCATGATCTGGTAAAGGGACTGGAGTTGGCCCAAGGGTTGGACTTGATGATCTTGGAGGTCTTTTCCAACCCAATCCATTCTATGATTCTGTGATTCTATGGCTCAGTTTAAGGAGGGTCTGGCATGAATGCCTTGCACCAGGATCCAGCCCCACATGTTCCCCACAGAGCAATGCACCAGCAGGCTCTGGGCTCACTCTCAGGCCCACCTGTCACAGCTGAAGGGTTTTTGTTCCACCTTCCAGGATGAAAAACTGGGGGGAGGGAGATACGAAACCTACCCAAATCTTTAAAGGAAAAGGAAACCCTCCCGTCACAAGAAATAGCCAAGCTCACCACATGTGCAAAAGCAATTCCCAGAAACAAGTGGAATCCAGTTCCCTCTTTATAAAAGAACACTGGGGAAGGAGATGCAACAGCAACAGCACAGGGAAGCAAGAGGAGGGAGAGCCCTTGGAGTTGTGTTTGATGTTTGGAGCCAGAGATGTCTTTAGGTGGAAAGTACTCAGAGCCCTTCAGCTTGTAGGACTGGGAGTGATTGTGCAAAGCAGCCCAGCACTGCAGCCTTTGCCTCCCATGGCAGGAGGAGCCTCACAAGCATCATCCAGGCTGCAAATTCAGACCATCCCTCCATACAGGACTAGCAAAGCACAGCCAGACACAGCAATTCTTGCTCAGGCTCATCACAGAGGAAAGCAGGTGGAGGAGAGAGGCCAAGGGGCTGAGAGCAATATATACCTATGCATGGAAACTAATAGATTCCAATTTAAAAAAAAATCAGTCAAGGTTTGTACAGTATGAATGATCCAGGGAATTCCCAAGGGCTGCTCTGAAATCCAAAGTGTTGTATTTTGCAATGGACACAGACCTTGGTGGGAAGTGGGGGAGCAGACAGTAATGGTTTAATAGACTGTGGAATGGCTATAAAAAAAAAAAAGAAAAGAGGGAAAAAAGAAAAAGCAGATGGCAGCCCCTTCACAGGAGCCATAAAATTTCATGGTGTATTTTCTATCCATGGCTTCACTGTAATTCAAGCCTTGGGGGCCAACTTTCTCTTGCAGTGGTTACTGAGGGGCCTTGGAGGGCAGAAGTAACAAAGGGTGGACAGTGCTTGGGCCCTCTGACCAAATGCTCCCTCTTGGGCTGGAACAGCAAACAAAAAGCAAGTCATTTCAGAGGAACACCTGGAAGCCTTCCCAAATGCAGCCTCAAAGTGCCAGGTCAGAGATCCAGAAATGAAAATCCAGGAAATAGAAACGGAAAAGGGGATCTTTGCATCTGCAGACAGAAAATAAAACTCAGAGGAGACCTACTGTCACTTAACACAGCCTTCATCTTGCATAAAAAACCAGTTTAATTTCCACAGCATTGTCCTGCCTGTGCCACTGGGCTCTTGAGAAGGGCACAGGGTCAGGCCAGGAGTGTCTGTCTTACAGGGAATTCTCTCAGACTTCCACTTTTCACTGACAACATGTTTAAACACTGCTCTGTCATAGAATGGTTTGGCTTGGAAGGGACCTCAAAGATCATCTGGTTCCAACTCCCTGCCATGAGCAGGGGCACCTTCAACCAGACCAGGCTGCTCATCCAGATACCTGTCTCTAAATTTGATCTAAACAAAGCCCAGCTCAAGACCACATCTAGATTTGACTTTGGCTTAGTTACCATGTAGGATTTGACCCAAGATCCCAGATAGGAATGCAAATAAATCAGGCTGTAAAGGTTAATGCACACACTTTTTTATTCCAGCTCTCAGTACAACAGTGTCTTGCTCAGGTGAGACCCCACCTGCAGAGCTGCTCCAGCCCTGGGGACAGCACAGCAAGGACATGGAGCTGCTGGAGAGAGGCCAGAGGAGGCACCAGGATGGGCAGGGGATGGAGCAGCTCTGCTGGGAAAAAAGGATGAGGGAATTGGGGTTGTTGAGCCTGGAGAAGAGAAGCTTTGGAGTGACCTAATTGTGGCTTTCCAGTACCTGAAGGAGCAACAGAAAAGATGGAGAAAGATTATTTACAAAGAGCCTGGAGTGACAGGACAAGAGGGAATGTCTTCACACTGACAGAGAGTAGATTAAATCAGATATTGTGAAGAAATTCTTCCCTGTGAGGGTGAGCAGGCCCTGGCACAGGTGCCCAGAGAAGCTGTGGCTGCCCCATCCCTGGAAGTGTCCCAGGCCTGGTTGGACAGGGCTTGGAGCACCCTGGGCTGGTGGGAGGTGTCCCTGCCCATGGCAGAGGGTTAGAATAAATGGGCTTTAAGGTCCCTTCCAACACAGGTCATTCTATGATTCTGCATCCTCAGGGTTACCCTGGGCCTGTGTCTCTGTGTTTCCAATACTTGCAGGTACAGGGGGGTATCACCAACCCCAGAACAGCAAAGCACCTGCTGCTGCTTCATCCTCTCCTTCTACCCAGCACATGGTCATTTGGGATATGAATAGCAAAAAGGTGATTAAATGTTAATCTGTCCATGTTATATAAATAAAACAGAGCAATTACCATGCTGGAAGAAAAAAGGGGAGGAATTGTTTTAATTTGATCTATCTTGCAAATCTGTTTTGACATGGCAGTTCAAAGATTAAGCATTCCACACCCATTAGAGATAAAAAGCAATAATTAGAAATGAATGCAATGAAAACTCAATTTTCCTTCCACCTGTTTCCCACTGGAACAATTGCTGTATGGAACATAAGGAGAGAAGGAAAGGGAAAAAATTCAGCCTTGGGAAGCTGAGCATTTCACTTCCATTGATTCTAATGATTCCAAGACCTGTCTCTAATAGCTTTGCAAAACTATTTGTTTCCAAATGATAACAAAACAAGCCAGAAGATGAGAAATACCTTCTCAAGCATTTATGATTGTTTCTTTTTTAAAAAAGCTTCATTTTAAAAACCACTATGAGTGTTTCTTTGTCAGAAGCATTTCAGAATGTTCACACAGATGTTGGGACATTGTGGTGAAATGGGTATATGTGGGGCTTAATTATTTTTGTGTGTGTTAAATAATGCAAAGTTTATAGTGGGAGACAATCAGCCTCAGGGGCTGCAGGTGGCCAGTGTCACCCAAACCTGGGCTGACACTGAGGAGTTCAGATCTGAGAGCAGGAGATGTGGCACGTCCTCGTGATGTGTGAAAAACCTGCAGAATCCAAGTAAAATCAACCCAGACCTACTAGTGTGTCCCAGGAATTGCACAGGGCTGAACAAAACAGCAGAGGGAACGTGTGAAGGATGCTGAGGGCACAGAAATGCCTGGAGTGTGTGTGCATGTGCTTGAATTCCCCTTTCTTCTGCAAACGCACTCTTCAGGCCTGTGCCCAGATCTCACTTCCTGCCCCAGTGCCACAGCCCCTGCCCCAGTGCCACAGCTCCTGCCACCAGTGCCACAGATTCTGCCCCAGTGCCACAGCTCCAGCCCCAGTGCCACAGCCCCTGCCCCAGTGCCACAGCCCCTGCCCCAGTGCCACACCTCCTGCCACCACAGCCCCTGTCATCAGTGCCACAGCTTCTGCCATCAGTGCCACAGCCCCTGCCACCAGTGCCACAGCTCCTGCCCCAGTGCCACAGCCCCTTCCCCAGTGCCACAACTCCTGCCCCAGTGCCACAGTTCATGCCACCAGTGCCACAGCTCCTGCCACCAGTGCCACAGCCCCTTCCCCAGTGCCACAGCCCCTGCCCCAGTGCCACAGCCCCTGCCACCAGTGCCACAGCTCCTGTCCCAGTGCCACACCCCCTGCCACCAGTGCCACAGCTCCTGCCACCAGTGCCACACCCCCTGCCACCAGTGCCACAGCTCCTGCCCCAGTGCCACAGCCCCTGCCCCAGTGCCACAGCCCCTGCCACCAGTGCCACAGCTCCTGCCATCAGTGCCACAGCTCCTGCCACCAGTGCCACAGCCCCTGCCCCAGTGCCACAGCCCCTGCCACCAGTGCCACAGCTCCTGCCCCAGTGCCACAGCCCCTGCCACCAGTGCCACAGCCCCTGCCCCAGTGCCACAGCCCCTGCCCCAGTGCCACAGCTCCTGTCCCAGTGCCACACCCCCTGCCACCAGTGCCACAGCCCCTGCCCCAGTGCCACAGCTCCTGCCACCAGTGCCACAGCTCCTGTCCCAGTGCCACACCCCCTGCCACCAGTGCCACAGCTCCTGCCCCAGTGCCAGAGCTCGTGCCATCAGTGCCACAGCCCCTGCCCCAGTGCCACAGCTCCTGTCCCAGTGCCAGAGCTCGTGCCATCAGTGCCACAGATTCTGCCACCAGTGCCACAGCTCCTGCCCCAGTGCCACAGCCCCTGCCCCAGTGCCACACCTCCTGCCACCACAGCCCCTGTCATCAGTGCCACAGCTTCTGCCATCAGTGCCACAGCCCCTGCCACCAGTGCCACAGCCCCTGCCACCAGTGCCACAGCTCCTGCCACCAGTGCCACAGCCCCTGCCCCAGTGCCACAGCCCCTGCCCCAGTGCCACAGCTCCTGCCTCAGTGCCACAGCTCCTTCCCCAGTGCCACAGCCCCTGCCACCACAGGTCGTGCTATCAGTGCCAGAGCTCATGCCATCAGTGCCACAGCTCGTGCCATCAGTGTCACAACCCCTGCCATCAGTGCCACAGCCCCTGTCACCAGTGCCACAGCTCCTGTCCCAGTGCCACAGCCCCTGTCACCAGTCCAGCCCAGTCCTGCAAGGCCTTGCACAGGGGGAATGAGCTTGGCTACTGCTCCTCATGCCTTTTGTTGGGGCTGGAGTAAAAAGAATGGAAATCTGGTGATTTTGGGGTGCACATCTGAGAGCAGAGTGAGAGAGTCCTCTGCCTGCATGAGGAATTAGAGTAGCTGGAGGTGCAGGGAGTAAAGGAAACTTGTGCTCTCTGTTTGGAGTCCAACAGTTCAAAGCACTCAGAGTCTAAAATTAGGCAGTAGAAGAAAAAATAATAAAAGCTTTCCTTATCATTTTGCTTTTGGCACAGCACAAAACGACCCATTTTCTCACTGAGGTGCAAAGGAGAAGGAATGGGGAGAAGCAAAAGGATTTTCCCCCTCCCTGTGAATCACAGGGATCCCTTTATGGCTAAAGAACTGAACCCCAGAGATGCCATCGCTCTGCAAATCACTTCTTTCAGCTGTTTCTTCACAAACATCTCGCAGGTGCTCATCATTGGCAGGGCACCAAAGGTCTATTTTTGCCATTTCTGAGCTATCAGAATCCATCAGAAGGAAACCAGTGGGATTCCCACTGCTGGGAACTGGCACCATCCCGTCTGACCATGGGTTTGGAGAAGGCTCTGCCTGTGTGTATACAATCCAGCAGCAACATTTCCCACTAATGAGCAATTCCTCAGGAAGGTTAAAGAAAAGTCAAGGTCTTCATTAAAGGCTCTGGCCACTTAATTGGCCTATTCTGACAAATGCCATAATATTTGTGGGAAGATAAAGGGAAAAGTAAACAAGGTCAGGAGTATCTGTGTGATACATGTGGTGGAAAAACACTACATTGGTGCCAGGGAGGGGATGTTCACCCCATCCCACTTGCTGGACTTTGCACTTGGGGGTAAGGCAGTGCTGCTGTTAGTCAGGAATTTGCCTTAGGGATGAGCAGACTTGTGTAGAATTAATGCCAGATCTCCAGATAACTGGACAGGCACCGCTTGCCCACACACCACAGATGGTGTCCCAGAGGTCCTGGACAAGCCCATGGGCAGGAGCAGAAATGAGCTAAGAGAATATGTCTTTCCTCTAAACTTGGGTTTGATAAAATGATCAGAGAATCACAGAATCCTAGAATGGTTTGGGTTGGAAGGGAACTTAAAGCTCATCTCATTCCACCCCCCTGCCATGGCAGGGACACCTTCCACTAGACCAGGCTGGTCCAAGACCTGTCCATCCTGGCCTTGGACACTTCCAGGGATGGGGCATCCTGATAAAAAACAATGAAAGTATGTCTAGGAAAAAAAAGAAAGCAAAGCCCACAAATTTAATTTTTCTGCAGTTTTGTGCCCTCCAGTCTCATTTAATTTCTTACTCCACCTTCTTTAACAAAGGTAATTTTCCACCAAAAGATATAAAAACCTGTGGCTATTATTAGATCTTTTCAGTAAATGACAAGGAAGTTTAAAATCTGGCAACAGACCAGATGGCATCATCTTGTCTCCACCTTCAGTGATCTTTGGCCTGTTGTCAGCAGCATTTTAAGTCTGTCTCAGCTCTTTCCAGGAGGCCCCTCCATGGCAACACCCCAGAAGAGCCCCGAAGCCCCCAGGACCCTCCTCTGACACGGGGCACTCGGGAAGATGAAACGTGAAATGCTCCAAACAGACCAAAGGAAGCATTTCTAATGTGAGTAATTATCCTGTGGTGCTTCCTGCCATGCGATACAAGAGAAGCAAATAATGCAGAATAATTCCTCAAAGACTCAGTTACCGAGTTGAATAACAGCATCAGCTGCAGTTTCGCTGCCTAGGTCTGGTATTATGAAGGCTCCTGGTCTCTGTGCTTCAAACTAATCCCCTGCTGGGATTAGAAAAGCAAACAATATCTCTGTCTCAGTGACAGTCACAACTTCAGGTAATAAGGAGGGCTCAGACTTTGGCTGGGGAAGGAGATAAACCTTTGGGTTTGCTCTCATTTCCCCAATGGATTGCTTTAATTTTCCTGTGCTGTTTTCCTACGGAATCCTGTCCCTAACAGGGATGCCTCACCTTTGCTTTAAACCAGCTACTTAAAGATCTAAAGCACCTCAGAAGTGTAAGGATCTTTCACTTTTCTGAACAAACCACCACCTCTGGCTGCAGGGAGAGTCCAGTTCCCACTTGTCACCTGCTGGTGACTCCCTCACATGGTGGCATTTTTGAATGCTGAGCTCCTCTGTCTAATGCCAAGGTCATGGGTTCAATCCCCTATGTGGGCCATTGACTTAAGAGTTGGACTTGATGATCCTTGTGGGTCCCTTCCAACTCAGAATAGTCTGTGATCTCTGTGATCCCATGTTTTTGAGGGCCAGGCACCCCCAGCTATGAGGAGGATGGGTGACTGTGCCCTGCCTTCACGCTCAGGTTGGCACATGGCTCCTCCTGCAGCAGGTGCCAGGGCCACTGCTCTGCAGTGTCGTTAAGAAGCAGCTACTTCATGTCCTTACAGAGTCACTCCAGTGCTGCTACACGAGTAAACGGGGAAGTTACACATTAGGTCGTAACATTTCAGGACCCATTAGGAACAAAAGTGCCTTTGTGAGCACACGGGTTACTGAGTAACCTCCTCCAGCCCCATAAAAAGCAGAGAGTGGGATTGAGGTTCTTTTTTCTTCTTTTTTTTCTTAAACAAAATCTAGTTTATATGCAAGTCAGGATGTTGAGGTTCCTTTTTGTGTCACCCCAGCTCGCTTGCCTTGCTCTCAGTCTATCAGCCATTCCCAGCAGGAACAAGCCCTAAAGCAGCTTTGGGGTCCCACAACAAAGGGGTCTGAGATGTTGGTGTTTAAGGCAGGAGCAGTAATGCCCCTGAAACACACAGGCCCACCCATCTTTGGTGCATTACCCCTACTCTGTGCCACCCTGGGGGCAAATGGCATAACAAGTCAGGCTTGTTATTTTTTTCCCCCAAAAAAAGCAGAACCACCCTGCAGAGAGGGGAGGAGGAGAGGGAGGAAGAAAACACAACCCATGTGTACATGTAGCTGTGCTGCTGCTCATCTTCTGGCACGAGATATCCCAGTTAACAACCCCGAGGTCAAACCCTGACCTTCTTGCAGTGCATGGGGGTTGGATGGATTCAATCCCACAGGTGATCTCGGGGCACTGTGTGGCTGCTGCCTGGGCCAGGAGCAAGGCTGGGTGTACACAACCCCTGAGCCCCCTCCTACCCCTCCAGTGCATCCCTGTGCAGGGGCTTGACGTGACTGTTTATCACAGGAACATTTCTCAATCACCTGTGAACCCACTGGAGAGGAGCCAAACCTGCTGGAAGTGCCAGACTCTGCCCCTGCCCAGCAGCCCTTGCCCAAGCCCAGCTGAGCACTTGGAGGCTGCTCTTTCTCCTGCTGCTTTGCCATCTGCCCTTTCTTCTGGGCTACCTCCTACCCAGTTTGTACCCATATTTTTTATGGATTTTTTATGGATTAGCTGTAACAGAGACACTGGTGTGCAGTGAGTGCTGGTGCCTTCACCCCAGCTTTGACTGCTGCTCATTTTCTGCAGCACTTTCTCACTTAGACCGAGGCTATGCCTTAAAACTGAGTGTGATGGGGAATCCTGGGACTGGCAGGAGGAACCTGAGCTGGAATTCTGTCTCCCTGAAAGAGCTGGTCAGGGGGAATGAAATGACACTGCTCTTGTGCTGAGCAGTTATCAGGCTGTAGTAACAAGCCCATCTTTCACACGGAGCCAGCTGGGTCCTCTCTCCCTTCTGCTGAGCTTTCCTCCTGGAAACCTCCCCTGCACAGAGCCCTGGGAACTCCAAAGCAACAGCTCTGTGCTTTTTGACCCTCGTTTCCTCCTCTGAGCCAAAGAGAGCGATTCTCTCATAACCAGAATTCCCAGACCTTGCACTTGAAGGAACTTTAATGTTTCTGTAACTCCAATTATATTACTGGCATTTCCCACCGTCTGCACCAGGGACTGTGCTGGGTAATGCCAGGCTGTGAGAGCCAGGCAGGACCCAGAGGCACTTCTGTCATCAAAGACTCACCCAAAATCACAGCAGAGGCAGGAGCAAAGGCAGCCCAAGAGCTCCCATCTCATGATTCCCAAACCAGCACTCTCACTGCTGGATAATGCACTTGAAAGCACATCCATAAATAAACTTGGGCCTTACATAAACCCAATTAGAATACACTGGCAAATTATTCAAGGAGCCTGGCAGACACATTCTTTACCTCAGGTGTCAGCCACAGGAGAGTGTCGTGGGCTTTGCATTACAGGGAAGGCTTTGTGACTTTGAGTTATATTGCACTTAGCCTGTAAGTGAAACAATAACAGCTTGGTCTATGGAGATAACACCCCAGATCAGCTCCCTCCAATAAATTAGTGAAACATTCCACGCCCCAGCCCTGCAGTCTCACACCTCTAAATATCAACACAAACTCCAAGGGTTTGATGGAAAAAATGGTGTTAAGTCTCATGGTGTTTGAGGAATTTCCCAATATGCACTAAATTAACTTTCTGGCTGTACTAAAGAGGGTGGTTGAAACCAGCCCCATCTGAGGCAGATGCAGGGGGAGAGATCCAGCAGCTGTTTTGCACATGAAATCAGATTGAGAGTAACACTGAGCCTTGGAGTCCTCACTCTGGGGGCAAAATACAACTTCAGGGACCCCTCAAGTTTCTTCAGTGGACTGGGATGAATTGGGAATTGGAGATCTCCAGGACATGCAAAAGTCAAAGAATAAAAATCTCCCTTCAACAGCAAAACCATTGACTTATATTCAACCCTTTTGTTTTCTCTAAGTTGGCATTTTAAGGCTTTGGCCCAAAGTATAAAAGTCAAATTCATCAGATTCAACCAGAGAAAACCACTCACTGCTGCAAGAGGACCAAGGCACAGCACAACATGACAGAAGGACAGGGATAAAACAAGAATAAAAGTGTTGTACAAATGATGTCTCTTAGTGAGGATAGAACAAGAATAAAAGTGTTGTACAAATGCTGTCTCTTAGTGGGGAAAAGAAGTGGGAGAAAAGGAAAGGATTCAACCTAGTGGAGACTTGTGCCCTGGGGAGACCCCCCAGGCTTTTTTCCCATTTATTGGTATTGACATAAATTCAAACTCCTGGAGGAGAGAGAGAACAGCTCAGGTGGTGCTCTGGATGGGATGGATCAGGATTCCCTGGATGCTGACCTTTTTTAGTCCTTCCCTGGCTCAAGTTGAGCCTGAGCACTGCAGTAACCAGCCCCTGAGGTGTGGCAGCTCTTCCCAGAGGGTTCAGCTCATTTAGGCCACTCAGCAGATAACACGGGATTGTTTGGGGAAAGGCAAAGCAATCTGTCCATAAGGATTTCTCACGCTTCATATGCCGAGCCCTGGCCAGGGAAATACAACATTAACTACATCCAAAGAAATTGCTGAATGAATAAATTATAGAAGCATTCAGGGTACCTATCTGGGGTATTATTTTACACGCTGGTGCCGGGTAGGTTAAAGGAGCATGTTTGGCTGTTATTGCATTCCAGGCTCTGCTTGCAGGGACTCGGCATCGCTGGGAAAGTGAGACTATGGCCACGAGCTCCTGCCAGCACAGCAGGACCAGCCACAGAATTGGCTGATGTCACCTCCCCTCCAAGCAGGGCCCTTCAGTGAAAGGCAGCACACGCTGATCCCGGGCAGAACAAGAGGAAGAAGAGCCCTCCAGACAAAGCCAAACATGAGGCCTTTGAAACAAGTCCTCAAATTGCAATTTCACAGCCCCACGCTGCCTGTGAAGCCCCATCCTCCTCCTCCTCCTCCTCCCTGAACCTCAATATGAACATCTTGCATAGCCAACCATCCACCACCCAGAGACACAGGGCTCTTCCTTCACCCAAGCACTTATGTACCAATGCACATTGAAGGATTTCAGAAAGCTTTGACAATTCAGAAAGCTTCGAAAGTTCTGGCCAGGTGGGGGTTGGTCTCTTCTCCCAGGCACTCAGCAATAGGACAAGGGGGCACGATGGGCTCAAGCTCTGCCAGGGGAAACTGAACTTGGAAATCAGAAAAATATTCTCTCCAGAGAGAGAATGCTCAGGGATTGGAATGGGCTGCCCAGAGAGGGGGTGGATTCCCCATCCCTGGAGGTTTTTCAACTGAGCTTGGCCATGGCACTGAGTGCCATGATCTGGTAAAGGGACTGGAGTTGGACCAAGGGTTGGACTTGATGATCTCAGAGGTCTTTTCCAACCCAATCCATTCTATGATTTATGACAATTAAGCTTCCCAAGCCTTGGGTGGACAGGCTGAGCATTATCCATCACAGTTTCTCAGTTCTGGAAAAAGATGGAGAGAGTCATTAAGTGCTTTATCTTGTATCACCCAGAAATCCTACAAGAGAATCAGGATTGTCACCCAGATCACTGGATTACCAACCCTTTTATATGCAGTTTATTCCTGATCAAAACCATCCAGTCCACTTCAGGGCTTTGCTCCTGGGAAGGTTTCTATCCAAGCAATGCTCACACAGCTGCATTTTTTTTCTAATAGGGAATAAAGAAAACAAAAAAAGAGAAAGAATTAAGGAGCCAGCTATCATTTTAACTGGTAATCAAACAGAATGTTTGTGCCTTTGTGCTAAGAACAGTCACTGAGGAAGTTCCAAATCATGGTTTCCTAAATATTAAAGGGAGGAGCACCCAAATGTCTGGCTGGCAATCCCAGAATTACCTCCTTTGCAGACACCCAAGGTCCATTCATGGAGCAGCAGGACTAAATCCTGACTCCATAAAGGTCACAGGATCACTGCCATTCCCATCAGTGGGGCCAGGGTCTCACCCAATGCTTAGAAGGTGAATGCTGTTGCCTTTGGCATGACAGACCTCCCTGGGTCACTGTAAATTATTATAAACCGATATTAATTTTGGCCTTTTACCCAAAGAAATAAAAGCCTGCTTGGGACCAAAGCCTACCCACGTGGAGACAGGCTCAAAGCTTCAACCAGGGGGGAAAAGGCAGTTTGGAGCCAGAGGCAAAAGTGGGGATGTGCTGCTGCTGCCTCGCAGCGAGTTCAGAGTCCTGGTCACAAAAGATGTTAATCTGGGCCCTGCTGTACAAGCACAGCCCGTGTCAGGCCCCTCTCCCCAGGCAAGGCAGTAAATCACATGTCCCTGCATCCAGCCCCTCTGGTCCCCTGCCCATATGTCCCCTCAGGGCTGGTTACCAGGGCTTGGGGCACCCCAGCCCTGGATGTGCCCCAGCTCCCAACAGCTCTGGGGGTGATTTCAAGGTATATCAGCCCAGTTACCTCCCAGAGGTGTTATTTGCCATCTGGAGCTGGGCAAGCGTTTCCAATCAGTGTGTTATCCATCAAAAACACACTTCTCTGCAAACTTAAATTGGCTACATTTGAAATGTATCTTGCTTGAAAAAAAAAGTCATCCACACAATAAAGTTATTGGTGTCTGCAAAGCAAAATACTTCAGTTTTCTTTTAAAGCAGTGTCCTTATTTTTGAAGTGAGAACAATCTTCGTTTATAGAAAGAATTTGAAAGAATTAAAAAACTTCAATCCAACAAAATATTTTCTGACTGACTCAGAACCAGAAGCTCAAAAGTAAAAACAAAAACCCCAAATCAGACCCATTGCAATCAGTTCCCTCTTTCCATGCCCCAAAAAACTTCAGATGAATCCAATCCAGCTTTAGCAAGTCCCACTAAAACCCAAACCCAGTGAGATCAGGGGACACAGACAGTGGTGCAATGAGACAGATGCAATTGTTCCCACTCCCTTCTCTGTGCATCTACGAGGTCCAAACCACATTTGAGGCTGATTTTTTTTTTTTTTTTTTGCAATTCAAGGTGTCACTCTGAGCTCATTTACACAGTGGCTGCACGAGGGGGTGATATTTATTCTACAAGCCCTGACGTTGACCCCCCTCTCTGCTTTTCCATCTCCCAACCCAAACTTTGCAATGTCCTGGAGATGTGCCAACGGTTGGGCTTCCCTGGAAGCCACTGTGGGTCCTGCCAAAGCCCAGGCTGAGCAAGCAGCACGCTGAGCCAACTGTTCCCAGTGCTCAGGGGTCCCCACAGGGAGGGTGCTGAGGACAGGGAGTGCAAGTCTCTCTTAGCCACAGTTTGAGGCTTTTTTCTTCCTTCAATGTGTCTGTGAAATGAAATCATTTTGACTCCAGGCTCTTTACAGCTGTCACATCTGAAACGGATTTTGCCACTTTGGTGTCAAAAGGCTGGGTCTGCAAAAAGAGACATAACATGAAAATCCCTCAGGAGAAGGAGCCAAATCGCTTGTAAATTGAGCCACGGTGTCTTTGGTGGTGTGACATTCATTTAATTCTCTTCGTTTGGTGCTTAGGCAGGAACACTCCTTACCTAGCCAGTGATCACAGGCAAAAAGGTAATAACCACTTAACAAAGATCCCCAGAAACAAACAACGCTGGGCTTTTGAAGGGACTGTGTTTTGAAGTATTTACATTTCAATGGGATGGAAGGCATAGTTTCTCAAGGATGCCTTGCCAAAGTCTCTGAAACACCCTTTTTTTCCCCTGTTTGATTAATCATTTCATGCTTAGAGTCTGTTAAAGTACTGCTGCTCCCAGAGAGCAGATAAATGCACATCCCCTCAGACAAATGGCAAACCTTAAGGCTCTGCTCTGCTTTGCTCTTTTCCTTTTCTTGCTCCTTCAGCTCCTAAATCAGCAAATACACAGCACAGATTTTCTGCCTGTGTCAGAAGAGCTGGTGGATTTGAAAGACCAAAGCACTGCTGCAGGTTCCCCTGCCTCAAGCAGGGCTGAGAAATTACAAAAGCCAATCTAATAAAAAGGTGATTTTTTTCCAAGTGTTCGACTTGATTAAAAACCAGCCAATTAAAGTTCTGATTCAATATTAAAGCTGAATGTTTCCAAATGTATAAAACACTTGACACCAGGCTGACATCTGCCCTTTCCCTGCAGCTTTCCATATGGAAAAGAGATCTACCTGCCATCTCTGGGCTGCTCTGCAGCAGTGGAGTTTGGACTGAGCTAAGCTGGATTTGCCAGCAAAATCTTTGCCCTTAACCCTAAATTCAAACCTGGTTTGCTCTTCCACAGCTCCTAAAGCTGCTTTATAACACATAAAAATGGCTCAGATGATTATCTGACAGTGGCAGCAGGAGATGCTGTTTAGAGAGAGCCCATGAGCTTGGCCACTTCTGCAGCTCCTTCCCTTTCACCATCAACCATCCAAGCTGCTGAATGTGGCATTCTGGAGTCACATCCCTGTCCACTCATTTCAGTGCCCATTTATCAAGGTGACTTCTAAAAATTCCCCTTTGGAACTGCTGATTTGCCACCTTCTTCATTTTACAGACCTCTCCCACTTTGCTTCTCAGAGTCCTCATCTCCAAAGGCTCATGGCTGCAGGAAGCAGCTTTTTCATCCCCAGCTTAGTGCAATACCTTCTCCAGCTACCCCATGGTCTCCACAGGATTAATTTTACTTCATCACAGGACTAGTTTTAATAGATGAGACTGGTCAAAGTGCAATTTGGCCCTGTCTGCTGCCAGGGGGACCAAGCACCACAAGCACCAAGCACTGCTGTGCTGACACATCCTCGGTGCTCAGAGTGAGGATCTGTCCTAGTTCAGCAGGAGGGACCAGCTCTCACTGTGTGGGGGTGATCAAAGCTGTGTATTCTACCCCCTCTATTCATTCCCCAAGGACAATGGACCATTAGCAGCAGCTGCCCAGGGAGTCATTGGCACCTTCACACCCAGCCTGAGGGGGTGTGGCTGCCAATGGGCCATCAACAGTTCAATCCCCCCTGGCTCCCAGAGTTAATCACCCATTGTGTGAGTCCCTGCCCTGGGGAAGGGACTGGGTGCTCCCTGAGGGTACATAAGTGGGGGGTAAGACCTTGGGAATGGTTGGCTTGATCCAGAGGAGCAGCAGGACCTTGACAGGAGACCACTGCTCTTGACCAGACCACAGCCATCACCTGCACCAACAGGTTTCTCACTTCTTTTTGCTTTGGACTTCGGGGGAACCACGTGGGTCTCAGCTCAAGGGCAAACAAGCCCCTTTGGGTTTGTGCCCCAGGGCACTGGGTTATACTGCTGGGGTTTTGTGAGTTGAAAGCAATTTCTCTTTGTGTCAGTGTATTTATTGTAATATTATTATTTAATTTTAGCCTCTGACTTATAATCTCTCTTGTGGTGAGTTCATTTCCCCTGCTGGTTCACCTTTAAACCAGCACAGGACCTCAGGTCAGAAATGCTCTAAAATTTCCTTGCTTTTTTCTGACCCCCTTTCTCAGCCCCATGAAGTTCTCCAGACACAGGAGGATCCTCCTGCTACCATGTTTTTTCCTGTCCCAGAGGGTTTGGTGCTGCTCATCCATCCCACCATGCCCACCACAAATGCTGGAGCATCCAGCTCTGCTCCCCTTAGAGAGAGGGAAAGCTGCTGTGTCACAACCAACTGGCAGCTTTGAAGCTGACTGGCATGTTCTTGAACCTCAAAGGAGGTTGAAACATGTTTTAAATTTCATTTTAAGTGCTCACTCCTCATTCCTGGGGCTCACATACATCAATGTCACAGCAGAGCAATATATTGTGTCTGTATTCCATGAGTGACTGCACGCACAAGAAGTAGGAAGTAGTTCTTGTGTTCTTCTTCCACATGTACAAAATCAATAATTAACAAAAGGGGAAGTTTCACAGAAAAAAAAAAACCCAAACATTCAAAGCTTTATTAAATGTCAAGTCCAGAAGTAATCTTGAAAACGCTGAAATTAAAATTCAAATTTTAATTCAGAAATTAAAATTCGGGTTAAGAGGAGAAAGTGAATAAATGCACCATGCTACAAACCAAAACTACTGTTTTGGTCTCAGAGAGAGGGAGGAACTCCAGCTGTATTTCTGGAGAGCTGAGCCCCTCATTCCTGCTAGGAGGTGTTTCAATGATTTTCCCATTTTGGAAAAGGCTTCTCTCCCCCTGCTATTCACCAGAACGACTCAGGACTCTGCACAAATATTCATTGTCAAGCCCACAGGAACTGCTGATGCTTCTCAAGAATCCTCTGGGATTTCAGGCTCCCAGCAGTGTGGGCAGCAGCCTGTGTGCCACCCCTGCCTGAAGTCACCAGGGGAGATGTGAAGAGGAAAAATTTCAGTGGGAAGAAGAGATCTTCTAACAGGAAGACCATGAAGCAAACTCCTGATCCCTCCCTGCAGCTCTGCACCTGCTGGGCAGGTGAGACAAGAGGAACAAACCCATCACTCTCATATGTGACACTCTGACATGGTCCAGGATCCTCTTATCCTTATCTTTAGGGATTCTGGGCTTGTCCTGGGTGAGCAGAATTTCTGGAGCCCTTTGTATTTCCAAGCAAAGATGAATTTCTTTGACTTTTCTCAGTACAGTTGTAGATATGAATTGCTTCAGAGTCTCAAAGTCACACAGTTGGAGGAGAATGAGAGAACAGGAGTGGCAGATACTCATTTTCACAGAATCATAGAATGGATTGGGTTGGAAAAGACCTCCAAGATCATCGAGTCCAACCCTTGGTCCAACTCCAGTCCCTTTACCAGATCATGGCACTCAGTGCCACGGCCAAGCTCAGCTGAAAAACCTCCAGGGATGGGGAATCCACCCCCTCTCTGGGCAGCCCATTCCAATCCCTGAGCACTCTCTCTGCAAAGAAGTTTTTCTGATCTCCAACTTCAATTTCCCCTGGCAGAGCTTGAGCCCATCGTGCCCCCTTGTCCTATTGCTGAGTGCCTGGGAGAAGAGACCAACCCCCACCTGGCCAGAACTTCCCTTCCTGCCCAGAAAGTGCTCAGACACAGGTGTAACCTGGCACTGAGAGCTTCCCCTGGATGGGACCTTGCTGCCTGGAGGATGAGGGGAAAGGCATGAAGTCATTCCTCCACTCCAGCCCTCTCCTACAGCTCATCCCATGGTAACACATTTACCTCTGTCCTCCTTGGAGAAGGGAACAGGAGAAACAGGTCCAGCTTGATGCACTTTTGTCTTGGACATCCAAGGGGTTGATACACCAAAGGCAGCACAATTCTCCTTTGTTTTTAATGAGACCTTTGACTCAGCTCCCAAAAGATAGGTGAGAATTTTGCTTTATTTTAAAACCTCAAGCCCCAGACATTTCTCCCTCCACTTTTGCTGCTTTGATCTTGGCTTAAATTATTATAGGAATAACATGTGATGGAAACATTAAAGCCCAACCCAAAGGGAACCAGTGGCTCTTTCCAAGGGTGAATTGACCATCCTGTTTCAAAGGCCTCAGATTCCTTGTGGGATGGTGTTGGATCAATCCTCACTGGAGCACCAGCTCCCAGATTCCAGGGAGGGAGATAATTGGACTTGAAACTCCAAATACACAGAGCAGGCAAGACTTTTATGGCTAAAGAACTCCTGGAATATTTTGTAATCACTCCTACATTGAAGCCCAGTATTATTTTCATAATAATCCTGTTTTATGGTATTTTTCATCCAGGTAAGCTCTGAAGGACTATTTCACAGATAAGGGCAAGAAAGAAAAGAAGTTCCAACCAACTTACAGAATTGTAGATTGCTTTGAAATGCTTCCTGGAGAAGGGACTGGAGCACAAGTGCTGTGGGGAGAGGCTGAGGGAGCTGGGGGTGTTCAGCCTGGAGAAGAGGAGGCTCAGAGGTGACCTCAGCACTGTCTGGAACTGCCTGAAGGGAAGTTCTGGCCAGGTGGGGGTTGGTCTCTTCTCCCAGGCACTCAGCAATAGGACAAGGGGGCACGATGGGCTCAAGCTCTGCCAGGGGAAATTGAAGTTGGAGAGCAGAAAAAACTTCTTTGCAGAGAGAGTGCTCAGGCATTGGAATGGGCTGCCCAGAGAGGGGGTGGATTCCCCATCCCTGGAGGTTTTTCAGCTGAGCTTGGCTGTAGCACTGAGTGCCATGATCTGGTAAAGGGACTGGAGTTGGACCAAGGGTTGGACTTGATGACCTCAGAGGTATTTCCAATCCAATCTATTCTGTGATTCTCCTGGAGTAGCTTTATCCCAGTCTCAGGGAAAGCTCCTCTGTTTAACATCCACACTGCAGGTTAATAAATGCCACAGTGTCATTTCCTCCACTTGCTGGTTTTAGCAAATGTCAAAGGGCAACAATGTCGTAGCAGAAAGCAAGTGTTGAAAAGGGAAACAGCAGGGACCAATAATCTCAAAAAGGTTTTACATCCCTCATCCAAATTCTTCTGGGTTTACTTCATATTCATCATTATTCTGAAGAAATGCCCTGATTTATTTTCACTGTCCAATCCCGTGATGTATCACTGATGGAAACATCTACATCGAGATTGTTAAAGCTTTTAAAACATTTGGAAACCCCAGACAGCCTCTCCCTTTTCTAGGGTGATACAAAAACTGGAGCAGAGAAGTGGGTTTGATTCAAAATTTATTAGAGAGATTCACAGGTCCATCTGTGGCATTTCTTTTTAAAAAGCAAATCAATTAAAAAAAAAACCTACTAAAAATGACAAAATCCCTTAAGCTGCTCCTTTAGTATTTAAAAAAGACAGATTGAAACTCTTTTCTAACCATAATTCTGAGGTTGTCATGAGATTTATATTGGGAACACTTGAAGATTCCTTCCCCTGTCCTGCACTTCAGTCAAAATATTCTTCTTAATAATCATAAATAATACATAACAGGCTTTAATGAGTCATTGTACCCAAGTAATTCCCTGTGTTTACCAAGAGTAATAGTCACACCAAACAAGTGTGCAGTGTGTGCATTTTTGGCAGTGAAAGGTGAATGGGCAGAGATGCCATCAAAGTTGTGCTTTTTTTTCCCTGCTGTACTTTAGGATTGATGTCCAGAGAAGAGCAACGAGGCTGGAGAAGGGACTGGAGCACAAGTGCTGTGGGGAGAGGCTGAGGGAGCTGGGGGTGTTTAGCCTGGAGAAGAGGAGGCTCAGAGGTGACCTCAGCACTGTCTGGAACTCCCTGAAGGGAAGTTGTGGCCAGGTGGGGGTTGGTCTCTTCTCCCAGGCACTCAGCAATAGGACAAGGGGGCACGATGGGCTCAAGCTCTGCCAGGGGAAATTGAAGTTGGAGATCAGAAAAAAGTTCTTTGGAGAGAGAGTGCTCAGGGATTGGAATGGGCTGCCCAGAGAGGGGGTGGATTCCCCATCCCTGGAGGTTTTTCAGCTGAGCTTGGCCGTGGCACTGAGTGCCATGATCTGGTAAAGGGACTGGAGTTGGCCCAAGGGTTGGATTTGGTGATCTTGGAGGTCTTTTCCAACCCAATCCATTCTGTGATTCTATGTATTTTAGTGACAAATCTGTGCCCAAACCCAGGCCAGTCCTCACACTGCAGGCAGAGCATCAACCCCCACCTCCCACCAGAGCTGACCCACAGAGCCCTCCACCCACCACAAAGCCCTCTGTGCCTTTGTAGGAGGATTCTGCATTTATGGAAGTGTTTTTACACAAGAAAGGCTCTTTTGCTCACAGTTTAGAGGCAAAAATGCAAAGGGGCAGTTCCAATCCCTCAGCTGCACTCCCCAGTCCCACAATGGAGCCCCATTTTAGAGCCTCCCCTGCTGAGGACCAACACCCACCAGCATTAGGGAAAGACTTTAATGAGGATTTCAGCAGATGTTGAATGGCAGCTGATTAGTCAGCAGAGAAGGGAAAGAGAGAAGGCTTCACAGTGATTAACTGGTGCTGAAGAAGGAGGAATCATGGAATGGTTTGGGGTGGAAGGGACCTTAAAGCCCATCCAGTGTCACCCCCTGCCATGGGCAGGGACACTTTCCACCAGCCCAGGTTGCTCCAAGCCCTGTCCAACCTGGCCTGGGACACTCCCAGGGATGGGGCAGCCACAGCTGCTCTGCCCAACCTGTGCCAGGCCCTGCCCACCCTCACAGGGAAGGATTTCTCCTCAATATCCCATCTATCCCTGCCCTCTGGCAGCTTAAGGTCATTCCCCTTGTTCTGTCCCTCCATCCCTTGTTCCCAGTCCCTCTCCAGCTCTCCTGGAGCCCCTTTGGGCACTGAAAGGGGCTCTCAGGTCTCCCTGGATTCTTCTCTTCTCCAGCCTTGTTACTGTGATGCTCTGCAACATCTCCCATAAAACACAATAAGCAAAAACTAAAAAGCTTCTTGGAAATAAAAACTTCACTTAATTCAGAATTCACATGCAAATTATGGCAAATCACAGAGTCACAATTGTTTGGGTTGGAAAGGACCTTAAAGATCATCCAGTTCCAGCCATGGGCAGGGGCACCTCCCACCAGCCCAGGTTGCTCCAAGCCCTGTCCAGCCTGGCCTTGGACACTCCCAGGGATGGGGCAGCCACAGCTTCTCTGGGTAATCTGTGCCAGGGCCTGCCACCCTCCCAGGGAGGACTCTTTTCCCAATATCCAATCTGAACCTACTCTCTGCCAGTTTGAATCCATTCCCCCTTCTCCTGGCACTTGTTAAAACCAGAACAATCCCTGAGATTGGTCCACCCCAACTATGGGAAAGCAAAGACAAATGTGTGCAACACAATCTTCCACAAGGAATAGTTTTCCACCGATTTTCCACCTGGTGCCCTCCGTGCCAGGGAGCAGAGCCCAGTGAGGGATGCTGCCCTGACCTGAGGAGAGCCAGACCTCCATCCCTGACCCATGCAGGTCCCAATTAGCCCAAATTAGTCAGCTGTGGCCAGGGTTTGTCTTCCTTTGCACACCTAACTGTGTGAAAGCTGCAGCCCCTTTCTCCTTGGCGCCCACTCAACCCTTTGTGGCTTTACCCCTTCCCCAGGGAGCCTCCTCCGGTTTTGTTTCTCCCCTTCCCAAGCTGTGCCAATCATTAAAGATCCCCAGCAGCCCCATTATCATCCTGGGCAATTCTTAACTCATTAGGCTTTAAAGTTGTTGGAGTGCAGAAAAAAAAAACAAACCCAACCCAAGCAGGATGAAGGGACGTTAATGTTTTACCCCACCGACAACGCCCGAGTCTGTAGGACAATTATTATGGATATTTCCATGGGTTTACTGTTACTTCTTCCTGACGTGAGGTCCTTTGCGTGGCATCTAATTAAAAATAGAGGAGTTTAATCTGCAGCCAAGCTCGGGGGTTGATTTGAATTCTCCCACTGTGAACTTTCAAACATTGAAACACGGCTGTTTGCACCGGTGGGATCCAATATCCTGCCTTGCCAGTGGACTCCTTGCATTTTGGCAGGATTGTGCCAGACTGCAGCATTAATAATTCACTACCTGATCTGATCTTTCAGCAGGAAACACAAGTAAAGATGACATTAAGTGCTGCTTGGCTTCCCCTCCTCTGCCATTCTCCTGTTGTGCCTTCAGATTGTGCTTAATCTAATGGGAATTTAGTATTAAATTAACACAAAAAGTCACGTTTTAGGAGGTCAAACCCACATCTACTGCCGAAGAGAGAAAACTGAGTTTCCTGCTGAGTTTACCTTTAAAACCAGCGTTTTAATTTTTGTTTGGATCTCTGTATGAGAAAGAGATGAAATGTGTTTAAATTAGGATGCAGGAGAGGACAGCAAACATTTTAGACTCCTAATGAACAGCACATTAACACTTCTCCCCTGGTTGTGTGAAAAGATAAGGCACCTGTGGAGATGAGAGGACATTTTCCTTCTGGAGGGGAAGAACTCCATTTTCTAGCAAGACTTGCAAGTTTTTCCTTGCAAGGAAAAACCTTTTAGGAGAGAAAACTGCACCAAAACA
This sequence comes from Pithys albifrons albifrons, assembly GCF_047495875.1. Classification (NCBI taxonomy): domain Eukaryota; kingdom Metazoa; phylum Chordata; class Aves; order Passeriformes; family Thamnophilidae; genus Pithys; species Pithys albifrons. The sequence continues at coordinate 9,764,493 of NC_092476.1, read as the reverse complement.
TTTTTATATGGTGGAAAATGGTCTGAGCCACTTCCCCAGTGCCAGGGACAGCCAGTCCCACATCCAGCTGCACTGGGAATTGTGGACCAGGCACTCCCTAGAGCTTTCTGCTGGGGCAAAGTTACTGTCACCTGAGTCCCCAAAACCCAGAGTGACTTAAAAGCTTTAGCAAGCTACAAATCTTCCCTTCTCAGGGCCAGGATTTTTTTTCTAAGTGAAAAACCCTGGAAAATTGAGGAAGATAAGCTCAATTTTAACAAACCACTTCCATTCAGAGTGTTTTGTAGAACGTGCAGTTTTTCTGTGTGCTTTCTATTTGATGCCTTAATTATTGCATCCCAAAAGCTATTAGAAGGAAAGGAAAATACTTTGCTTGCTGTTCCAAAATAGATTGTGCTGCTATTTTGCACTCAATCCCCTGTTCTGGTACTGTTATCACATTAACACTTAGAGATCCTAAGCAAGGTCAATGCCTTTGTCTGTCAGCCTTTGTACAGTCAAGAGACAGTCCTTGCCCCAAAGACCTTAAAATATAAATAGATAAGGCAGACAAAGGGAGAAAGAAAGAGAACATTTCTATCCTCGTCACAGATAGGAAACTGGGAGATAAAATGGTTTGCTGGAGGTCAGTGACACAGAGCTGGGGAAAGAACACTCTCAAGTCTCTCTCAAGTGTCTTTAACCATGAAGCTCACAAAAAAAAAATCTGTATTTCCTCCAGTGTTTCATTCAGGCCCCTGCAGAGATGTCCAGAAAAGGGGGCTGTAAGGAATCAGTGCAGACTTTCAGGGAGGCTTCTTTTCCAGGAGGAACTTCTCAAAGGAACGTGGCAGAAAGAGCAGAAGTTTTACCAGAGATAAGTCCAAAAGCAGAGACCAAAAATCCCAAGTCTGGACTCCACTGTTGAGAACACACAGGTTGAGAAAAGCAGGCAGGGCTGGCCCAGCCCCAGAGCTGTTCCTCACTGTCCACCTCAGCAGAGGAAAATAGGGGATTGTGGTCAAGAATCCAAGAAATAAGGGGGAAAAACCTCAAGTAGCAATTGGGGTCAGGAGAGGAGGATGCAAGAGCCTGAATTGTTCTGTCTTTGGTGTGTCCATGGCAGCACAAGGATATGAAGGAGATGCCTGGTTTAGTTCCATATGCCCCAGAAAGTCTGATACATTAAAAAGATAGTGGGGTTTGTTTGGGGCAGAATCAAATGAACTGAAGGACCAAGTTCATGGTATCCTTCACACTGCTATTGAAAGATAGGGGAGAAAAAACAAAGAAAAAGGCAAACTTATAAGCCATTCAGCAGAAGAATTTGCACTTCAGCCCCATTTAGTGGCTGGTGCATGCCCTGCCATCTGAGATTTCCCATCCTTTATTCATTTTCCTCCTTGGGTCATGAGGGATGTCAGAAAAAGAGCTCTCCTTTTCTCCCTGACAAGCTTTATGTCCCAGCCCATCTGGGGGCAGCTGGCTCTGTGATTAACTGTGCATGGGGTGGTGGTTTATCCCTGGCTATGACATGCCAAGCAGGTAATGTTAGAAGTCTTATGTTGAAACAGAGTTTGAGTCTGTTTAGTTAACCGAGGTTAAGTTCTGCAGTTTCTCTCTGCTTTCTCTGCCTTCCCCCAAGCACAACTGCTCACAGGAATTTGCAGTTTTGGGGGGTTTTTTGAAGCCTTTGTCTTCCCAGAGTTGCTTGTGTTAGACCACAGCAGGGACATCTGTAGTGACACATAAACTAAACAGCAGTGAAGGGAAAACAAGTTGCATTGACATCACCAACAGCCTTCAACGAGGGATTCGTGCTCAGACTTGGTGCAAGACTCTGCTCTGACCCAGGCAAAGGGGATCCATCTGGGGGTGGGGGGCAAGAGGACATCCTGGTCCACACAGTTCCAACAAGAGCTGGTCCCAGCTCAGCTCTGGATTGATCCCTGGCCCACAAGTGGGGCTGGGATTTGTCTCAGCCTGAGTGAGTGAAAGAGCAAAGCCATGTCTGCATCAAGCTGTGCCTGGTAGACCACAGTGCCCAGCCAAGGACAGAGCAGGAATTTGGCAACATCAGCCTGGGGCAGGACTGATCCCCAGCTGTCACAGCTCCTTCAGAACCCAGAGGGAGGAATAAAACCAGTTATGCCCACCCTGGGAAGCAGGAATAAGGTCTTGAGCAGAAAACAATTGCCAGCTTGGTGTGGGGCACAGGCACTAACACAGCACAGTGGCAGCCCAACTTACAGAGGGGACTTCAAGCATCACCATATCCCAAGAGATCAGAACAGCCCATATTTCACCCAAAACACTGTCCCTTTCCAGTCCTACAACCTGTGGCCCACCTTGGGTTTGCCATATAATCTTCCTCTTGGGAAACCAACACCCTCCTCTTGCTGTTTCCTGGAGCACAATCGCCCCTGTGGAAGAACAAGTTCAGACTGTTGCTGGAGCTACTGTGGCCATCCAGACCCTTCACCAATATTTAAAGAAAGCTTGAATTATTGATGGATGGCAGGCTCTGGCTCATGGTTGTGTTGGTTGCTCCATGGCTGAAGCTCTGCCAGTTTATGCAGCCCTGCTGGGTTTGTGCTCAGCTCTTCCAGGGACACTCCAGAGTCATGGGGATCCTCTACTTTCTGGAGGGAAGGATCCTTCCCAACATGCCTGGGACAGGACACAACCAAGAGAAATAAGAGAGTTTAGAGCAACAAATACACAGCCAAGATCAAAAGCACAGCCTGCCCCACCAGCAGTGATGATATATTGCATACCATCAATTTGTTCATCCTTAACCCAACTCCTGGAATACTTGCTCTTTTTTTTTTCCCCTTCCTCACATCTATTACTCTCCCCTCCACATTTTCCACCAACAGTGCTGTCTTCCAATCCCCTCCTCTCATTTTTCTCCCCAAACACACACAGCCTGCAGAGGCCCCTACTAATTGGAATGGTCATGGAGATAGTTCGTCTCGCAAGAGCAGCGCCCGTGGAGATGCTCCGGTGCCCCATCCTGCCTGCAGCCCCACCACACCTGTCCTGTGTCACAGCTGGGCTGCCCAGACCTGGAATCTAATCCCAGGAGAGCTGGGGAGGGAGGTTATTTTATCTTCAGAGAAAGGCAAACAGGATGGGCACTCATCGATCTTGAGAAAGAAACATTAGCCAAGTCAAACACACAGCGGGGTCTGAAGCAACAGGATGTCCATGATGTAATGCCTGGATTCACCTTGGCATCTCCTTTTACAGTGAGGACAGACTTGGAGAGGAAATGAAGAGATGTGAGCACAGGACAAAGAATATTTTCAAGGAGCATTGACCAAAACTGTTCTAATTCAGTGCTGGCTCCTCACACCAGAAAGGGAGTTCAGACTTGCTGCTGCCAAACATCACACACTGTTGGACCCATGAAGGTGCCACCACCCACCCTGATGCCCACCCACCTCTCACAAATAGAGCCTTGAGCAATTCAGCCACCCACCCAAACACCTTTGCAGGGCCCACTGCAAAAAGGTTTTCCTCTTATTTACTCTGTGGCAGTGCCACTGGTGAGGTGCAGACCTGACTGGGAGAGGAGCTCTTGCATCTGCAGCTGGAGCCAGTCATGACTGAGCAGGAACCCAAAAACACATTGGCAGGAGGTGGAACTGTGGGACACCAACTTCTGCACACATCAAACATGGTTTTGGGCTAAAGAGGTATAAGGACTCCTGCAGAGATGCTCCAGCTTGCACAAACTTCCCTTTATCCAAGGCTATGAGACTGTATTTTTAGTTATTGGCTCAGACCCTTTCACCTGTGGCCAAAGAGGAGACAAAACCCAGCAGGATGACATTGGGACAGTGAGAAACAGCCCAGTCTCAGCCAAAGGGCCATTTGTCAGGTGCTGAGAAGTTATTTTGCCCTTAAAAATGTTCTTTAGACAGGTACAGCACAAAATAACCTTCCAGGCCTGGCCTTGGCCACCAGAACTTGCATCTCACAACACATGGTGGCCAACACACTTGAGCCAAGGAAACTGCAGTGACTGCAAGGACCAGCACAGAGCTCTGGTTCCCAGCACAGGAAGGACATGAAGCTGTTGAGCAAGTCCAGAGGAGGCCACCAAGTTGATCTGGAGGATGGAGCAGCTCTGCTATCAGGAAAGGCTGAGAGGATTGGGATTGTTCAGCCTGGAGAAGAGAAGGCTTTGGGGTGATCTAATGGCAGCCTGAAGGAGCTGACATAAAAGATGGAGAGAGACTATTTACAAGGGCCTGGAGTGACAGGACAAGAGGGAATGATTCAAACTGACAAGACAGTAGATTTAGATTGGATATTGGGGAAAAATTCCTCCCTGTGAGGGTGGGCAGGCCCTGGCACAGGTGCCCAGAGAAGCTGTGGCTGCCCCATCCCTGGAAGTGTCCCAGGCCAGGCTGGATGGGGCTTGGAGCAGCCTGGGCTGGAGGAAGGTGTCCCTGCCCATGGCAAGGTGGTCTTTAAGGCCCCTTCCAACCCAGACCTTTCTAGGATTTTACAAAAATGTGGTTGCCAAGGGGCAAGCCCTGAGAACTCCAATGGGAACAGCCAAAACCAAGGCTCTGAATTCAAGGTCATGACAACCCTCTGGCAGGAGTTCCAGCATAGTGAAGTCTCTGGTGTTTCCCAGGTCTAACTGGCACAGTTGGCACCAGGAGGAGCCGTGGTCCTGCCCCTGCAGTCAGGATCTCTCACCAGAGAGCTGCAAAGAACAGAAACATAATTAAAAAGCATTGAGAAAACCTTGATGGAAATGGGTGGTGGCTCTGTTTGAGCTGAAAGTCAAAGTTGTGTTTGATCTCCTCATTTCCCAGAGCTAGTTTGGGGAGCAAACTACTGGCATGGACCTCAAAAGTTTATCTCCTTGCCAGTATTCCAAGGCTTGTATTCCCTTGTGTAACAATAACCCTGTAAAATCAGACCTGCACTGATGCTGAATTACACAGAGTTTCACAAAAGAGCAAACAGCTCCTCTGACCATCCAGGCTCTGATTAAAGACAACACCCCTGAGAAGGGGGTAATAAAGACTCAGCACTTGCAGTGCTTGCCATGAGACCTGTCTCTGTGTAATGAGTTGCCTCATTAAGCTCAGCCTCATGGACCTGCCATCCCTGGGCAGATCTTTCCCAATGCTCCAAACAGTTCCAAGTGGGAGGCAACACACGTAGAATGATAGAATGGATTGGGTTGGAAAAGACCTCCGAGATCATCAAGTCCAACCCTTGGGCCAACTCCAGGCCCTTTACCAGATCATGGCACTCAGTGCCACGGCCAAGCTCACTTTAAAAACCTCCAGGGATGGGGAATCCACTCCCTCTCTGGGCAGCCCATTCCAATGCCTGAGCACTCTCTCTGCAAAGAAGTTTTTTCTGCTCTCCAACTTCAATTTCCCCTGGCAGAGCTTGAGCCCATCGTGCCCCCTTGTCCTATTGCTGAGTGCCTGGGAGAAGAGACCAACCCCCACCTGGCCAGAACTTCCCTTCAGGGAGTTCCAGACAGTGCTGAGGTCACCTCTGAGCCTCCTCTTCTCCAGGCTGAACACCCCCAGCTCCCTCAGCCTCTCCCCACAGCACTTGTGCTCCAGTCCCTTCTCCAGCCTCGTTGCTCTTCTCTGGCCCCGCTCCAGCCCCTCAATCTCTTGCCTCAACTGAGGGGCCCAGAACTGAACACAACACTCAAGGTGTGGCCTCCCCAAGGCAGAGTCCAGGGGAAGGGTCACTGCCCTGGGCCTGCTGGCCACGCTAGTTTGGATCCAGGCCAGGATCCCACTGGCTTTCTTGGCCACCTGGGCACACTGGTGGCTCCTGTTGAGCTTCCTGTCCCTCAGTCCCCCCAGGTCCCTCTGCCTGGCTGCTCTCCAGCCACTCTGTGCCCAGCCTGGAGCGCTGCAGGGGGTTGTTGTGGCCAAAGTGCAGGACCTGCACTTGGCCTTGTTGAACTCCATCCCATTGGAATCAGCCCATCCCTCAAGTCTCTCCAGATCCCTCTGCAGAGCCCTCCTGCCTTCCAGCAGGTCGACACTCCCTCCCAACTTGGTGTCATCAGCAAATTTGCTGCTGATGGACTCAATCCCCTCATCTAAATCATCAATAAAGATGTTAAACAGGACTGGACCCAACACAGACCCCTGGGGAACACCACTGGTGACCAGCCACCAGCTGGATGCAGCTCCATTCACCAGCACTCTCTGGGCCCAGCCCTCCAGCCAACTCCTAACCCAGCAGAGGGTACACCTGTCCAGGCCATGGGCTACCAGCTTTTCCAGGAGTATATTATTGGAGACAGTGCCAAAGGCCTTGCTGAAGTCCAGATAGACACATCCACAGCCTTCCCCTCATCCACCAGGTGGGTCACCTGATCATAAAAAGAGATGGCATCCCATGGAGCTTTCCCTTGATCCAACCAACCTCCTGTTCCTGGTTAAGAACTTTTAGCAATCACTTTTAATGCCAAAACATGACGTTTTCCAACCAAGAGATCTGCCCATGTCCAATGGGAAATGAGAGTTTGTTTTAGAGGACTTTTGCTGCAAGAACCCCTCCAGTGAGTGGGGGGTCTTCCCACTTCCCACTCTTCCTGAAGAAGCAGTTCATATTTCCTTTGGAAGTTTTCATTCTTTCAGTAAAATATAGTTTGTTTTTAAGCTGGAAGCTTTAGTTGTTCTGGCTGAAGTGGCACGTTGTTACCTCTGGGGCTTTAACAGTTTAATTTTACTCTTTTGAATAAACATTAGAGAGAAACTTACCTAAATGGGATCCTTTATCATAAAAGGCCATTAAAAGTTTTGGAGAAACTTCTGCCTAAGTAAAAATTGCTCTTAAATAACACAATAGTACTGTTCAGATTTAATTTCTCCCTGTTTATTTTATTTAGTTTCTGCTCCACAGTCCCTGGCAGGAAATTGGAGGCAATCCCAACCTCAGATATATTAACAGCCCTTTCTTGCTACCAGAGATTTGTGATTGTCAGCTTTGACTTAGCAAACAGTTGAATGAGAAACCTTTCAAATGGAAGAGTTTCAAAAGCCTCTGTCCAGGATCAGCACCTTGGAAATTTGCCTGTCACAACTGATCCTGATTGCACTGTTCAAATTTTGTCTGATGTTCAAGTTTGTGCTGCAAATGGAAACTGTGTCTAAGCAGTTATTGAGAAATAGTCTTTTATATGAAAGAAAATTAAAAAGCAAAACAGATTCATGAGAGAAGTTCTGATTTTTTTGTTTAAATAAGATAAGCCAAATTTGGACATTTAAAGATAATTTATACAAAAGGTTGCCAGATCACCTCAGAGTGATTTTACCTTTCTGATTAACTTTAGAAGTCATTCAAACCTAGCAGGAAAAAGTTGTTTTCAAGTGGCAGCTTTGCCCCCTCTGCATCCCAAGGCCGTTGCTTTGCAGCAGTCACAGGGTCTGGCTCAGCACAGCAAGGAGGGAAAAAGCCTTTCCTTTGGAACTTTTGTTTTCTCATAGCCAAAAAATCAGGACCCAAAAATCAATGTACTGATCCAACAGCACCCAACATGACACTTCGCTGAAATGCCACCCTGGAGTCAGCCCAGGGGTGGCACTGGAGAGGAGGAGCCAAGAGAAATTCCTCCCATTTGCTGTCTCTGGATGTTCCCAGTCACAGCCAGGCAGCACCACTCCCCCCTCGGGCTCTGGGAGTTGGGCTCAGGGCACCAGGGAAGCTCGGAGGGTGGATGTTCAGAAGGTCTCAAGTTTCCCCTGGAGTGGAAAAGCCTGGTTTAGTTTCCCAGCTGAAAGAAATCCCATCACTCCCCCAGCAAAAGCAGAGCTTCCCACCTCCCTCTGACCTCCGTGGCTCCAGAGGGCAGCGTGGCATGGAATGCCCTGGAGATTCCCTCCCAAGGACCTGTTTCCACCCAAACCCAGACCCAGCCAGACCTCGAGGTGAGGCTGCCCCAGTACAGAGCAGAGTGGGACAATCCACTCCCATAACCAGCTGGAGATGCTTCTCCTGATGCCCCTCAGGACACCAACATCTTTCTGCTGCCACAACAGGCTGAGTTCTCCCCTTCCCAGCAGCTGCCAATCCCACCTGGCATTCGTGCTTCCCTCTGCATGGGAGCAGGGGAATAATGGAAAACTAAATCATAGAATCATAGAATGGATTGGGTTGGAAAAGACCTCAGAGATCATCAAGTCCAACCCTTGGGCCAACTCCAGTCCCTTTACCAGATCATGGCACTCAGTGCCACGGCCAAGCTCAGCTGGAAAACCTCCAGGGATGGGGAATCCACCCCCTCTCTGGGCAGCCCATTCCAAGGCCTGAGCACTCTCTCTGCAAAGAAGTTTTTTCTGATCTCCAAGTTCAGTTTCCCCTGGCAGAGCTTGAGCCCATCGTGCCCCCTTGTCCTATTGCTGAGTGCCTGGGAGAAGAGACCAACCCCCACCTGGCCAGAACTTCCCTTCAGGTTTGGACTGAGGCAGGATCCAGCTCTGCAGAGGGAGGCAGTGGGGAAGAGGGTCCTAGCAGAGCAGAGGGACATGGGCAGCCACGGATGGCACTCAGAGTTCCAGGTCTGAGAGAGCAGGATGGAGCCAGGTGGAGAATCTTATCCCTCTCATCCACCTCAGAGCAGAGGGAACAAACCTCTACATGGCATTTCTTTCTCTCTAGTGAGCATTTCTCATCTGAGCTTCTTTTTTGATGTAGGACATCTCACTGTCACAAGAAAATGACTCTTTTTTCTCCCTGAAAATGGGCCTTAAAAGCCCAGAAAACCGACACTTTCTTGTGCTTTGGTTTTGTTCCCTTTCTTTTCCCACTGGCTCTCTGTCCTGCCCTGCACATTTCTGTTTTCCCCATTTGTCTCTGAAAAAGGGAGATGGGAAGAGTAAAGTAAAAACCAAGAATGATTAAAATCCAGTTTGAGGAAAAAATTGGGCCAGTTTCCTTTTCTTGATGTTATTCTTGCTGAAAACATTCAAAGGTGGGTTTTGTCATTCTTTTTCCATTCTCGCAACTTAATCTTCAGCCAGATCTACTTAAGTTTAGATGTAAGGCAGGAACTAAAGCCAGAGTTGGTCAAAAAACCCAAACATTTTTCAAAAAAATTTAAAATATCCATTGAATATTCATTTTCAAAACCAAACATCACCCTCCTCACAAACAAGGAGCACTTTGCAATCTTTCCCCTCTGCTACATTTCTCTGCTTTTTTTTTTTTTTAATTAATTGCATTTATTTTTCTGTTTGCATCAGGATTCTCTTTCTTCAGGTTCTGGCAGGGGGCAGAGTTGATCTTGCACACACAAAGCTCAGCTCACAACCATCCTGCTGACCATGGCTGGGATCACAGAGATGAGGAGAAACCTGGTCTTCAGGAGAGCTGCAGATTCTTCCCTGAGCATCTCAGCTGCTCCAAGCCAGAGGAAAAATACCAGATTTATCTTGTTTTACCCTTAGCCTGGCTAGAAGAAATCCTGCAAGAGGTGGAGCAGGAGGGGATGAAGGGATGGGTGTTTTCATCCAGCCCAGAGTGCCAGGGAAGAGGCTGGTGAGCTCCTGGGCTGCCCAGGGCTGCCCTGGAGTGCTGCTGCTGCTCTAACCCAGAGCACTGGGGTATTTGAAATTTCAATTATTTATGTGTTCATGCTGTGGGTTAATGCTGACTGACACTAAAACACTGCCTAGATTTAACTTCATAAAATTTTTATCCCCTCTATGAACTGCAAGTCTTTCTCCAATTTCATTTAAAGGAAACAGAGTATTGAAAAGCCTACTGAGGAATTCATGAGCAACTAGCTACAACCTCACTCTTCCTCCTAGCCAAATCCTGGGACTTCATTACCATGGCAACATATCATAATTTTAATTCCCTTCCTGATTGCTGCTGCACAGAGACCAATCCATCTGCTTGCTTTCCTTGGAGCCTGCCATGCACTTTGGGGTGGGTATAAGGAGCATGGCATTTGCTTCCTGGGGCTCATGATCCAGGAGAGGATGCTGTGTCCTTTTTTTAGGGGGTGAAACACTCAGGAAAGGTCAATAAAACTCAGCAAACCTGACTCGGTGCTTGAACTTTGGGCACCTCAAATGTGCAGGCACAGCACAGGGTGTTGGGAGCCCCTGGGAAGAACAAGTTGTGCTCTTTGTGGGAGTTTAGGTATTATAAAAGGAGGAAAAGCAGCTTCCATCACTGAGAGAGCTGGAAAAGAGATGAGAGGAGTTTATGAGAACAGAGGCTCTCCAGCCATCACCAGTCCCTGCTTTGAGGTTTCTCTTATTTTAGGAATTGTCACACTCAGAAGCACTTACAGGATTACAATCTCTGTGCTGGAACCCAAAACAGGACCTGAAACACCACCACACTAATGATTATCTTAATTATTTGTCTAGTTCAGTTGCTCAAGGCTGAAAAGCCTTGTTCAGACTCAGAGCCCACCAGGGAGCCCTGGGGGGGTCACAGATTTTTGGTGCTGCTCCTTGGATAAGAGACAGTGAGAGTTGCAAGAGGTTCAGACAAGCTGAGCCAGGGCTGGAGACAGTCACTCCATCACTGGAGCATGACCCATTAATGAGCCATTAATGATCCATTAACCATCAGAGGGGATTTGCTTCAGCATCCTGTGCCTTTCTCAACCCCTCAGAGCACCCCAGCGAGGATGGAGGAAATCATAGAATGGATTGGGTTGGAAAAGACCTCCCAGATCATCAAGTCCAACCCTTGGTCCAACTCCAGTCCCTTTACCAGATCATGGCACTCAGTGCCACAGCCAAACTCAGCTGAAAAACCTCCAGGGATGGGGAATCCACCCCCTCTCTGGGCAGCCCATTCCAATGCCTGAGCACTTTCTCTGCAAAGAAGTTTTTTCTGCTCTCCAACTTCAATTTCCCCTGGCAGAGCTTGAGCCCATCGTGCCCCCTTGTCCTATTGCTGAGTGCCTGGGAGAATGGGTGTCCCCGAAATGGGTGTTTCTGTGGGAATTAAACTCCTCACTGACAGAAGATTCTGGGGTTTATTCCCCTCAAACCCCCCACATTTGGCAAAGTCTCCTCAAAATTCCCAGTAGCACCAGTAACTCACCCCTGACTGAGCAGCCAGTGGCACAGACACCCCATAGAAGAACTTTGGGTCTCTTGTGCTCATCACTTTGGAGAAAGGTAGAAAGGACTCCTGGAGTTTGGACCTGCCCTCTCATCTCTCTTGAGTTACATTATACATGTGTGTGCATGTATATAATATTTATTATATGTATGTATTTATAATGCTCAATTTTGTTGCAGGCATCTGGAGAGTCACAACTTATTTAAGCACAGAAAAAGCCTGGGAGATTCACCTTCCTTTAAGGGCAGAAATAAAGGTTCCTTTGAAAAGAGCAGACTGAAATCTTGGTGGAATATTGCTCCAAGCCAGCCTTTTCCTCCTCCTCTAAATATCCAGCCCTTCCTCTTGTTGAAGGGTTAAAAAGTCAGAACAGAAACCACAGTGTTTTCTTTCTTTTTTTTCTGAGCTTTTTTATTTAGTTACTTTTTCATTATTGTTTTCCTTCGTCTAAAATGTAATCTAAGTAATTATAATCATAAAATGGATGTGAGCAAAATGGGAACTGCGGGGTTTATAAAACACAAATTTCCCTTTTCTGGGAAATATGGTCTTGCCTGCACTTAAACCTTTCAAGCTGTGCCCAGACTCCTAAGGTGGCACAAACCCCACAAGGCTTGTAAGGCCCTGAAGAGGAAATCACATCAATATCCAGCTCTCCTCAGCAGATGCAGGATTGCCATTGGAGCACCTCAGCCCTGCCTTGCACCAGGATGTGTCCTCACTGGGCTGGGAAAGGATCCTTGTTGAGCCTCAATTAATAAGTGTCTAATAAAAGGGTTGGGTAACTCTGGACATGCATTGAAACATCTTTGGTAGGGGTGGATCACACGGCTGAGCTGAACTTGCTCAAACCTCCCTGATTGCCACCAGGCTGAGCATCCAACCTGCATTAGGAAACCCACACCCAGCAGGAATCACCCTCTCAGCCAGCAAATGACCCCATTTAGTTTAAGGTTGTTTCTTTTTTAACTGTTTTCTGAAAATAACCCAAGGAAAACTTTCCTTGGTGTTCACTAAGCCGTTATTGGCAAAATATCACTGATGTGAAAACAAGGGATCTTTATTACAGGTTAAATGTATCCAAACTGCTCCAGCCTCTTTTTGCTATTCCTTTATTTATTTTCAAAGGGGTAACTACACTCTGCATTTTCATTTAGGCAGAGAGAGGGAATTCCACTGTGAGTTAGGAATGGAAAGCACCAGCCCTTAGCTTGGGAGATCATGTAACCTCCATTAAAACCTAACTTTTATTCCCAAATTGCTAGAAAATCCTGGGAGAAGGGCAGGTCTGACTGTTGTGTCCCTGTCTTGAGAAGCTCCTCTCTCCCCTGTGCAGTGGCAGGTAAGAAGCTCAAGCCTGGCTTTATGCTGAAAAATGACATTTCTTCTTCCATGGTGTGCTGGTTTAAAGATAAACCAGCAGGAGAAATGGACCCACCACAAGAGATGTTATAAGTCAGAGCTACAATTTAATGAAAGATGTTGCAATAAATACACTGACACAAAGAGAAATTGCTTTCAACTCACAAAACCCAGCAGTATAACCCAGTGCCCTGGGGCACAAACCCAAAGGGGTTTGTTAGCCCTTGTGCTGAGACCCGGGGGTTCCCCCCCAAGTCCAAAGCAAAAAGAAGTGAGAAACCTGTTGGTGCAGGCGAGGGCTGTGGTCTGGTCGAGAGTGGTGGTCTCCTCCTGTTGAGGTCCTGCTGCTCCTCTGGATCCAACCAACCATTCCCAAGCTCTTACCCCCCTCTTATGTACCCTCAGGGAGCACCCAGTCCCTCCCCCTGGGTGGGGACTCACACAATGGGTGATTAACTCTGGGAGCCAGGGGGTATTGAACTGTTGATGGCCCATTGGCAGCCACGCCCCCTCAGGCTGGGTGTGAAGGTGCCAATGACTCCCTGGGCAGCTGCTGCCAATGGTCCATTGTCCTTGGGGAATGAATAGAGGGGGTAGAATACACAGCTTTGATCACCCCCACACAGTGAGAGCTGGTCCCACCTGCTGAACTAGGACACAGGGTCCATTTGCTGCCTCAGCTTTGCTGTGCAAACTGTGTGGGACATGGCAGAGTTGGCAAATGAAGTAGCCCAGATTCCCTGTCTGAAAGGGGCTGCAGTGCATCCCAAATAACTCACTTAGTGCTTATTCATGTGTATTGCCTAAAACATTCTTCCAAAGCTGGTATTTCATCCACAACAGTCAACCAAGCTTTCCTGAGCAGACATTGTTCCCTCTACACAGTGTCTTCAATGGCAAGGGGGAATTATTTAAAATACCCTCAGCTCATTTCAAACAGTCCCACAGCCTTTGAACTGAAGGACTTCTAACCATGGAAATCTACATCTCTGCAACATCATCCCCTGTGCAACCAGCTGGCAGCCATGGAAGGGTGGCCTTCACTCAAGTGTCTTCATAGCCTGGCTGTGTGATTTGGGCACATTGTGATTTGGGCACATTGCTGAGGGTTTGGATCTTCTTGAGCAACCTTAGGAGGCCTTGGTGGTGCTGGTAGGTGAGAGGCTGGACATGCCCTGCCCATGTACATGGACATCCCAGAAATCCCCCATGCCCTGGGCTGATCCCACAGCACCGAAGAGGGGAATTCTACCCCTTTGCCCTCTCAGGTGAGACCCCACCTGCAGAGCTGTTCCAGCTCTGGGGGCCACCACAGGAAGGACATGGAGCTGCTGGAGAGAGGCCAGAGGAGGTACCAGGATGGTCAGAGAATGGAGCAGCTCTGATGGGAGGAAAGGCTGAGAGTTGGGAATGTTCAGCCTGGAGAAGAGAAGCTTTGGGGTGACCTCATTGTGACCTTCCAGTGACTGAAGGAGCCAAAATGAAAGATGGAGAGAGACTATTTCCAAGGATCTGGAGTGCCAGGGAAATGAGGAAATGGCTTCAGACTGGCAAAGAGCAGGTTCAGGTCAGATATTGGGGAGACATTCTTCACTGTGAGGGCAGGCAGGCCCTGGCACAGGTTGCCCAGAGAAGCTGTGGCTGCCCCATCCCTGGGAGTGTCCAAGGCCAGGCTGGACAGGGCTTGGAGCAACCTGGGCTGGTGGAAGGTGTCCCTGTCCATGGCAGGGGGTGGGATGGAACAGGATAGCCTTTAAGGTCTTTCCAATCCAGACAATTTTGGGATTCTCTGAACCTCACTGATGCTCAGGAGATGAAGATCCAGGTCTGAGCTGTTACACAGTGTCCCTGCAGTCAGAGCAGAGAAACAGCCAGTGCCAGAGGAGGGTACAGTTCACAATAAAGGAGGTGTCCAAGGAGGAAACATTTCCCTCCCCCTTATATACAGAAAGCTGTGATTTAGAGTCTACAACTACACAAGACTTCCACCTGCAGCAGCAGGTGAGACAAGTTCCACCTTCACCTCACTGTCTCTGAGCTCATCTGCTGCTTCTCCAGCATGGGTGACATCCTGGCTCTCTGGGTGAGGATCAGCAGAGTTGAATGGACAAACAGCCTCATCACAGGTGACAGCAGGACCCTCTCAGGGAAGTACAGCCCCTGTGGCAGTGTGAGGAAGAAGGTAAGACACAGAGAACTCTTGAGCTGACCACAGCAAGCCTGACCTCCATAGCAGGTTGATTGATCTTTGCTAAAGGCATCAGTGATCTTGTTTTCTCCTCTGGATTTTTCCCCCAGTCTGCAGCCAAGTGCAGGACATACAGTCATTTAGACCTTGGTGGAACTCTGGGAAGGCAGATGCACCACCAGCAGCCCTGTGCAACAATGTGCTTTTTTACATCAAGTACATTTTTTTTGATGTGCTGATTCTTTGGCGATATGTTAAGCAGCAAAGTTAATCAGACCCTCCATTTCTCTAACCAGCTTTAAGGGATTTGTAATATTATGCTCAGTTATTGGAGTGCAGAATTAAATTGTTTTTCTGATTCTGAATCAGTTATTTATGTGTGTTAAGAGCATGATCAGCTAATGCAGGATATTTTATCCCAGTTTTAGGGGGGTGGGAGTGGCAATCGACAGTCCTGTCCTACCAAATGACATGAACCCACTCTGATCTCAAAAGTCATCTCCTGAATACTAAAGAGCTGGGACATAAAGGCTTTTAAAGAATATAGTTTCCAATTAGGTCATTGGTTTCCAACACAGGGTGTACTAAATTAGTAACATTTGGTGGTAAATTTCTTTGAAGTTCTCATTAATCTTGGTCTTGGATTTGAACTTTTCTTGGCCATGTTCCTTAAAGAATTTGGATCCCAGTTATGTCAAAACAACTGATTAGCCCCACAGTTTGAAGGCAGGGGGGATTAGGTGGGGTGGGTGTTAGGTTTCATGAAAGGCCTATTTACCTATTTAGCATGACCAAATGGGAGGGCAGCCAGCAGGGGCGGCGTGTTGGAGAGATTCCAACCTTCCTGTCTCATTAGAGAGCCCCACAGCAAATGGGAGCCATGGATTTGTAAGAGCAGCCACTGTTCAGAGGCAGCTGCCCACAGGGCCCAGGCAAGGGCTGAGGGCTTCCCTTGACCTGTGGTGGTTCTTCTGCATGATTGGAATGCCCACCTCTTCAGCTCTTGGGAAGTCAGTGGAAAGGAGGAAATACTTCTAAGGAACACCTTCAGGTGGTGTCCTTTCTTCTCCGTGAATGGCCTAAAACAAACTTCCCCCTCAAATCAATAGAACCCTTTTTTTTTCATTCCAACACATTCAAAACCAGGCTTTTGAACAGCTCAGAACCACCAAAATCAAGGCTGTTAAGCAACTCAAAGGGATGCTCTCATGTAGCCTCTATCTAAGAAGCAATAAGTTTAATTCATGACTTAATGAACCATAACCCAGATGAGAAAACACACTGTGAGTCATGGCAGTGGTGAAGCTTGGGGAGTTCTCAATAGGGTGAGCTACAGCACACCAAACCCAAGGCACACTCATGTCCATGCAGCACATCTCCTTCCTGAGGCTCCAATTAGGCAAAGAACACAGAAGGACACTGGGAGGTCTATCCTGGAGGTCACAGCCCAGCAGCAAAGACCTGACGAGCACAAAGCTCAGAAGTTGCATGAAGAAAAGTGCTCTGTCTCACTGAAGCATGAAAGGACTGAGAAACAGGCTACTGTCAGTGCCCAGGGGACACCTGATCCCATGCCAAGACAGAGTGCCAGCCCTGGAGGGTGCAAGACCAACATTATTTACAGGTCAGGCTTGGCCCAGCTTCAAGCCTCTTGTCATCTCTTGCACTTAGCACTGACTTGTGTGGTACCAGGATGGGCAGCAACAGCCCTTCTGGGTGGTAAAGCTGTGTGAGACACCAGCCAGCCTTGCCAGGGCTTGGGGGCTCCCTGTGGGCACTGCTGCTCCTGCCTGTGCTGGGACACTGCCCTGGAGTGGAAACAACTCACGGGGAAACTGCAGCTGGTGCAGCAACAGCAAGGACTGAAGACACCAGCAGTGCTCAGTCACAATAACATGGTATAAAACTGTTAAACTCCTCTGTTCCTTGATGGGAAAAAAAATCCTGGGACTGTGCTTTAATTTGAGAAAATTACTGGTTCAGGCCTTATTTTATATAAAACTCTCTCTTCCATCTCTAGACAACCTATTTTAAACACTGCATCAGAAAGTCCTACACCAAAATGCAGAGAATGTCTTGTTCTCCTCAGCCCTGTAAACACATCCCGTTTCCAGCATTAATCCAACCTCACTGGCTTCAGCAGGAACTCATAACATCGATAACTGTACATATGCAGAGGTGTTTGCAGGGTCGTGGCCAAGCAATTAATAAAGAACTAACTTTAATAGGCTTAATTAGGGTCATTCCTCAATAGTGTGAAAAGTAGCACTGATACTTATTGGCTGGGGAGGGAGAAATCACAAGTGTTTTCCCACAAGTTGGTGACCTCAGGGCAGAGCTTCAGAAATCTCTCCTGTAAAACTGGAGCCACAGAAAAACCAGTTGGCTGCATTTAGATGAAGCCATGGAAAATACTTTCTTTTTCTTTTTCTTTTCTTTTTTTTTTTTTTTTCAGCAGAACATTTTGGCTCAGAACCATTTCATCCAGAGTTTGGAGCTCAGTAATGTTCCTCACATGATGATGTCAAAGCATGGAAAAAATAACCAAGAGGAGGAGCAAGAGTGTGTAAGAGCCCTTTTAGAAGGATTATATTCTAAAGAAAAGGAGACTTTTAGGGCATTTAATAGAAGTTACATGGGCAAAAATGGAAGTGTGTTGTGCTTGTTGTCTTGTTTTCTTCAGAAATATAAGCTGTAGTTGGAGGACAGGTGGCACAAACCCAGATCATTTATCTGCTGGCTTTGGGACCTTGGCTTTCCATCATGAAGCCGTATCTTCCACTTGTCCTCATCCCTCCAGCTCACAAGACCTGTCATAGAACTCCAGAATGGTTTGAGTTGGAAGGAACCTTAAAGACCATCTTGTTACAACTCCCCTGCCATGGACAGGGGCACCTTGCACCAGACCAGGTTGCTCCAAGCCCTTTCTGACCTGTCCCCAGAACAAACCAACCAAGCCAAACCCACAAGATGCACTGCCCAACCTGCCCCCAGCACACGGCCAAACTTTTAGCAAGTCCAAAGCCCCAGAGCATTCCAAGGAGGGGCCAACAGTGACTTGGATGCTGGAGGGTATCTCAGTATCCTTTCCTGAGGTGGACTCTAACCCTCCCTGACCCACAGGTTCTTCCAGGATGGGACAGAGCAGGCAGCACGTGCTCTGCAGGAGGGGGAAGGTGGGAGTTTTCCAGGGTAAAGCATTTCCTCTGGTCCTTCAGTGGCCGACAAGAGTTTCTCATCTGGCATATTGTGAAACCACCATTTCAGCACAATTTACAGCCTTTTGGGGAAGGGAGAACTCGGTTATTTAGTAACTTCCCTGCTCTCCCTCAGGAAGGTCAGAGCCTTTTGTTCCCTGCCAGAACAGTGAAAGTCGTAAACTCCAGGAGGGAGAGCGTGTTGGGAGCTGGTACTTGCAGTGCAGTGCACCTGGATGACCCTGCCAACAGCCCTGCAGTGCAGGGAGGGCACACAGGGAGGAGGGCAGTGGGCTGGCATTGATGCAGCAGAGCAGGGCACACTCAGCAGTGCTGGAGAGGAGCTCAGCACACGGGGAGGAGTGGAATGGGCTGGCATTGATGCAGCAGAGCAGGGCACACTCAGCAGTGCTGGATGCAGCTCAGCACACAGGGAGGAGGGCAGTGGGCTGGCATTGATGCAACAGAGCTGGGCACAGGCAGCAGTGCTGGAGAGATGCTCAGCACCCATGGAGGAGTGGAATGGGCTGGCATTGATGCAGCAGAGCAGGGCACAGGCAGCAGTGCTGGAGAGGAGCTCAGCACACAGGGAGGAGTGGAATGGGCTGGCATTGATGTAGCAGAGCAGGGCACACTCAGCAGTGCTGGAGAGGAGCTCAGCACACAGGGAGTGGAATGGGCTGGCATTGATGGAGCAGAGCAGGGCACACTCAGCAGTGCTGGAGAGGAGCTCAGCACACAGGGAGGAGTGGAATGGGCTGGCATTGATGCAGCAGAGCAGGGCACAGGCAGCAGTGCTGGAGAGGAGCTCAGCACACAGGGAGGAGTGGAATGGGCTGGCATTGATGCAGCAGAGCAGGGCACAGGCAGCAGTGCTGGAGAGATGCTCAGCACACAGGGAGGAGTGGAATGGGCTGGCATTGATGCAGCAGAGCAGGGCACAGCCAGCAGTGCTGGAGAGGAGCTCAGCACACAGAGAGGAGGGCAGTGGGCTGGCATTGATGCAGCAGAGCAGGACACACTCAGCAGTGCTGGAGAGGAGCTCAGCACACAGGGAGGAGTGGAATGGGCTGGCATTGATGCAGCAGAGCAGGGCACAGGCAACAGTGCTGGAGAGATGCTCAGCACACAGGGAGGAGTGGAATGGGCTGGCATTGATGCAGCAGAGCAGGGCACAGCCAGCAGTGCTGGAGAGGAGCTCAGCACACAGAGAGGAGGGCAGTGGGCTGGCATTGATGCAGCAGAGCAGGGCACACTCAGCAGTGCTGGAGAGGAGCTCAGCACACAGGGAGGAGTGGAATGGGCTGGCATTGCAGAGCAGGGCACAGGCAGCAGTGCTGGAGAGATGCTTAGCACACAGGGAGTGAAATGGGCTGGCATTGATGCAGCAGAGCAGGGCACAGGCAGCAGTGCTGGAGAGATGCTCAGCACACAGGGAGGAGTGGAATGGGCTGGCATTGATGCAGCAGAGCAGGGCACAGGCAGCAGTGCTGGAGAGATGCTCAGCACACAGGGAGTGGAATGGGCTGGCATTGATGTAGCAGAGCAGGGCACAGGCAGCAGTGCTGGAGAGATGCTCAGCACACAGGGAGTGGAATGGGCTGGCATTGATGTAGCAGAGCAGGGCACAGGCAGCAGTGCTGGAGGGCAGCTCAGCAGCTCAAGGCTACAGCAAAATGTACAGGGGTTGATGCACTTTACCAAGGTTTGGATAAAATGTGCTGCTTCAAGCATGTGGTGGGCATCAGAAGGGGCTGATTCCCATTCATTTCCCCTTAGTTCCTGCTAGGAGATGGAAAAATAGGTGCAGGTTTTCTCCCCCCCCAGCAGCTGGCACCTCTGGAGCATGGTGTGGGACCAGCTTTGCTCCCAGGCTCTTGTCAGCAGCTGCCTGAGCTTGCAGGGCACTGCAGAGCCTGGATGGGCTCAGAGCATGGCAGGAAAACCCAGGGCTAAGGCAGGAATGAGATTAATTTGCCAAGAAGCTTCCCCACCCTGACTGTATTTATTAATAAATTTTTAAAAAGGGTTTTTAAGGGGATGAAAAAAAAATAAAAAATTAGAGACATTACTTCTATGCTGCCTTGTGTCCAAAGTTTTGTGGATATTTAATTATTATTTGCAACACCTCAGGCAGGTTCACACAACACAGACACTGCAGGGAGGGAAAAGGCAAGCTGAACACACCACTAATTGTTGTGCTGAGTTTTCCCATGAACCTCATTCAATCTCCATCCAGGGAGTTGGGGAATAAAGGTTAAAAAATCCTCCAGGCTCAGAAAATTCACAAGGAAGAGAAGGAAACATCTTCCATTGTTGCTACACATTTGTTAACATTTCATTTCACAAGAAATCAATCCAGCCCAAACATTTCTGCCAAAAGCACAAAGGAACAATGGTTCAAGGGCTGCAGAACATGGAGGGTTTTTTATCACCTCACCAAGGCATAAAACAAACACTTTCCCTCTGCCTCCCTGTTTATTCTCAATAATATTTGTCCAAGAAGAGCTGAAACTTATCTCCAGGAAGTTTGCAGAGGAAAGATAGTGGAGGAAGAGAGAAGCAAGGAAAGCATTTTGAGCAGTCCAGGCTGGGATGGCAAAGCAGCAGTTCCCAACATCATCTTCACCTCATCTCGCTTGTTCAGCCTGACAATCAACATCTGATTATGCAGTGCCAGCGTTTGTCTGCAATTTAAACAAGGTAATGGTGTGTGATCTCCAAGGTCACTTCTGGAGAGATGCCTTTAGCCCACTGGTTGCTAGCTATTGAGGAACAAAAATGACAGTTTTAACTAAAGCAAATTACATTCTGGGAGTGTAACACACTGCAGCAAGTGCACTGGAAATTATCAGAGGGGAGATCTGGGAGATCCAGCTTGGAATCTCCTGTGGGGAGAGGCTGAGGGAGCTGGGGGTGTTCAGCCTGGAGAAGAGGAGGCTCAGAGGTGACCTCAGCACTGTCTAGAACTGCCTGAAGGGAAGTTCTGGCCAGATGGGGGTTGGTCTCTTCTCCCAGGCACTCAGCAATAGGACAAGGGGGCACGATGGGCTCAAGCTCTGCCAGGGGAAATTGAAGTTGGAGAGCAGAAAAAACTTCTTTGCAGAGAGAGTGCTCAGGCATTGGAATGGGCTGCCCAGAGAGGGGGTGGATTCCCCATCCCTGGAGGTTTTTCAGCTGAGATTGACCGTGGCACTGAGTGCCATGATCTGGTAAAGGGACTGGAGTTGGACCAAGGGTTGGACTTGATGATCTTGGAGGTCTTTTCCAACCCAATCCATTCTATGATTCTATGAATGCCTTAACTTTTGTGTGTATAAAGCAAGTTTGTGGGATCCAGAAACATTCCAGTGTATCCCTCAAAGAAACTGTGCCCCCCCTTCATTTTTCTCCAGATATACAGATTCCTAATTATAGCAATCTCTTCCCATTGTACCTGCATACATCAGTCTATTTAGAGTGTATTTCCTTGGAGTTTCTTTACCTTGAAAGAATTCATCTCAGCCAGACAGGGAAATATATTATATTCTGCACATTAAAAGCTCCTTTAACTTATCATGAAATTTCCATTCTTTCTTTTCCCATGCTCTTATCTGAAGAGGATCTTTTTCTTCTTCCATTCAGCAACTGGCTCCTGTCTGCTTTAGCCAGTAGTTGCCTGGGGCATCATAGTAATTTCTGTGATGATTAACCCATGTCACCAAGGCCAGGCTTCGACATCACAGAACCAGCAGGTTCCTTTTGGGAACAGATGGATTTATTTATTTAGATTTAACCACTGCTGGTGAATGCCACGTGGTGTGTGTTTGCCAAACCCTCAGGAAGGATTTTCTCACCTAATAGTGAGATAAACCAAGGTTTGGGAAAAGGAAGAATTTGGCAACTCATATTCAAGTCAACTTGAAGGGGATCTTTGCATAAAATGTAATACAGATGATGAAAAGAAGGTGCTGTAGATCCATGGGTTCACTGGAACACCAAGGTGGAGACAAGACTGTGGATGGAGGAGGAACATCTTTAAATTTACCTGCCAATGATTTCCAATGGGCAACTTTTGATGCCTTTCCCCCTTTCATAATGAGTCCATACAGAACAACTGCTGGGTCCTGCACTTTGGCCACCCCAACCCCCTGCAGCGCTCCAGGCTGGGCACAGAGTGGCTGGAGAGCAGCCAGGCAGAGGGACCTGGGGGGACTGAGGGACAGGAAGCTCAACAGGAGCCACCAGTGTGCCCAGGTGGCCAAGAAGGCCAATGGGTTCCTGGCCTGGATCCAAACTAGCGTGGCCAGCAGGCCCAGGGCAGTGACCCTTCCCCTGGACTCTGCCTTGGGGAGGCCACACCTTGAGTGTTGTGTTCAGTTCTGGGCCCCTCAGTTGAGGCAAGAGATTGAGGGGCTGGAGCGGGGCCAGAGAAGAGCAACGAGGCTGGAGAAGGGACTGGAGCACAAGTGCTGTGGGGAGAGGCTGAGGGAGCTGGGGGTGTTCAGCCTGGAGAAGAGGAGGCTCAGAGGTGACCTCAGCACTGTCTGGAACTGCCTGAAGGGAAGTTCTGGCCAGGTGGGGGTTGGTCTCTTCTCCCAGGCACTCAGCAATAGGACAAGGGGGCACGATGGGCTCAAGCTCTGCCAGGGGAAATTGAAGGTGGAGAGCAGAAAAAACTTCTTTGCAGAGAGAGTGCTCAGGCCTTGGAATGGGCTGCCCAGAGAGGGGGTGGATTCCCCATCCCTGGAGGTTTTTAAGTTGAGACTGGATGTGGCACTGAGTGTCATGATCTGGTAATCACAGTGGAGTTGGAATAAGGGTTGGACTTGATGACCTCAGAGGTCTCTTCCAACCCAACTGATTCTGTGATTCTATGATCACTTACCACGGTGCATTCACTGGAAAAATCTTAAACCTTCCATGAAACTCCAAGCCCTGCAAGATAATTGTGGAGACCATGTGTGATATCCCTCCAGTGCTCCTCAGGGTGGCTCCAAAACTCAAATTTGCCAGTCTTCAAGTGTGCCAACTGTTTTTGATCAGAGAGAGTATGTCAGAGCATCCCCCTTTAGTAGGAAAAGCCAGAACAATGCCAGCTTTACATAATTTTGACATTAAGTCACTTTACTCATCACAATCTCCTTGAGATGACACCCACAGAGACCATGGGATGTGCTGTGGTGACCACACACCTCTGGCCATACCCCAGCAGGATAAAAGCCACTGGAATTAACTGTCAGATATTGACTGACTCTAAACCTTGAGGCACCACTGACCAGCAGGCAACTCTCAGTTCAGTCGTGTCACAGTGATTTAGATTATCTTAAAATACCCCTAAATCTTCATGTGTTGCCCAATTTGATGGTGTCACCTCTCCCAGCACTTTGAAAGATTCCAACACCCCAAGGCTGGGAACGGGACCAATTTACTGAGAGCTCACAGACATGAGATTAAAGCTTAAAACATTAAGAGCCTTCTGGGGTTTGGGTTTCCCCCCACTTCCTCTCTTGCTGGAATCAGGAAGTACAAAGAAGCAACTGTGAAAATAAAACCTACTTTCTTTTCAGAAAGTTACTTGAACTTTCTGAACTTTATGTTCATTCCTGTTGAAGGCAAAGATCCAAGACAGTTATTCCTGTGCTGTAACCAGGTTCAGTCATCCTTAGTAATTAAGGGCACTAGATCAAAATTAAATTTATTGCACCAGTAACACAACCACAATGGATCTTCATAAAATTTAACCACACAGAAGTGGGTTGCCTGAGATCTGCCATTCAAGCAGGCTTTATTGCATTTAAATATAGAATCATAAAAAATAAATTAAGAATGGGGATGACCCTTTGTCTACCTAGAGGCCCAGGAAAGATGTTTGCCTCTGATACAGTTTGAAAATTAGCATTTTATAGGGCCTGGGATGCTGCCTGACACACAAAATACTTTAAAATTCTGTAAATAATGTAAGTAAATTAACAAGAGATAGTGACTGTAATGAATAAAACATAAGTTAAGTACCTTTAAGCTTCCTCTGAAGCCTAGAGGAAAAAAGTGACTAGATTCAGCTCTTTGGGGGAAAAAATTGCAAGTACTTGTGGTGTTTGGTCAGAGAACACACAGATAACTCAGAGAAATGATGAAAAGTCAGTCTGAAGCATCTTCTACTTAACTATGGAAAAGTGAGGCTTTTGTGGCAAAGGTAAATCCCTTGGGTTGGGTTTTAGCCCTGTAGGGGACAGTCCAACACCCATCAAGTGCTTGAGAAAATCATCAGGGATGAGTCTTCTCCTTCCTCACTCCCCCTGCTCCCCCTTCACCACCCACCAGGCTCCTGGGGAGGTCAGCACAGCTCAGGGGGCTTTTTGTTTCCAGGAAGGGCTGCTCAGCCCTTCCAAAAACTCTTCTGCTCCCTCCAAAGCTCAGAGAGCTGAGGAAGAACAGGGAAGCCCAAGCTCAGTGCTTGTTGCTCTGCTCTAAGTTGGGAATGCAGCAAATGTATAAAAAATGTGACCATCACCAGCCCCAAATCACTTCCCACATTAGCACAGGGCTCTTCCTGCCTCCTGAAGCCCAACTGAAACCTGGGCACACCTGAGCAGTCCCAGAATGTCTCTGCCAGCAAGGCAGCATCAGGTTGTCAGGTAGGTTTATTTGGAGACAGAAATGAGCTTGGACCTCCTTTAACATAAATGTATGGATGGGGTTACCCAGTTCCTTGAACAGCTTTTAAAACAGAGAAAAGTGCCACGAGGTTTGATATGACCCTGGACAAGAAAATTAGTCACCCACCTGGAAAAAAAACCCCACACATCCCAAAGGGGAGCTCTGAGGTCAAAGGCATTACAGCTGGTGAGGCATCTGGTTGACACAACAGCTATTTTTACATTTACAGTTTGGATCTGGACTTGAAGCCCTGAGATGCCATCCCTGGCAGGGGCAGAGCAGGGATCTTGCAGCAGCATGAAGGCTCAGAGGCACAAACCTTATCAGATGGGCTGCAAATAGGACAGCCAGAGCCTCTCCCAGGATGTTTGGGCTTGTGAGCCAGGATGAACACCTGGAAGCCAAGAGGAGCCTGGAACAGATTAAGGGAATTGGCCAGGCTTTCTCATCTTGTTAACATGCTGCAGGCTTCATCTGTGCTTTGGGCAGGGATTCAGGGTGGTTCTTTATTTGATTCAAACCAGATAGCCCATCACCAATCCAAGACTCCAGCTCGTATCAGCATCAGCCAGACACTGTCCCTGCAGAAAAGGGGCTTTGTGGCAAAGTCAAACAGCACACACAGAGCAGGGTTTGGCTGGAGGTAAAACCTAGCAGAATCTTCCACTTTGCCCCTCTTTTTCCACCTTTCATCCTCTTTGCTCACTCCTCTATATCTACTTTCACTGCCCCAAACCATAGGAAGATTCAAACCAAGCCCTGCATCAGGAAGCTCAGCTGCAACCTCCACAAGGACAAACACTAAGAACATCTCCTTGAAGAGCCTGAACCACAATCATGGTGCTGTCCCATCACCCCAGACAGCAGCTTCTATTCATTTTCCTCCTGAGCAGCAACATTCTTCTCTTATATTCATGGGGATGACTCAGAGGTCCCACAAAGGTCATGTTTCCACCTCATGCCTTCAGGAGATGTGAGGTGAAGACAAGTCCATCCAGATGACACCCAGTGAGGACACACACACACACACACACACACTACCACAGCACTGTCCTCTGACCCACATCCCTGTTTCACCCAACACTCAAAAAAACTTTCAGAGATTACAATGTCTTATAATATATAATTTAATTTACACTTAGTTGAGTGGGAATATTCAACCAAAAAAGGCCTGACATGGTGAGGACCCAAGACAGCAACACCACAGGCATCAGACAAGGTCTCTCTCTATGCTGCTCCTGGACCAAGTAGTTTCATGGCCAGGGAAGTCCCAGCATGACTGTTTGCATTTGCAGGTAGCAAATAAAAGCCAAATGCTTCAGGGAAAGGAAGCTTCTTCTCTTGCTCCTTCTCCTGCCAAGGGCCCAACATCTCATCGATCATTTCCACGTGGTTTGTGCTGACAAAATAAAACATGTTTTGTGCAGGAAGGAAACTGCTGACACCAGTTACCAAATCAGGAATGGGGAAGGATTTTACCAAGTACCATTTGCTGCCAGATCTACCTGTGTGGAAGGCCTTCCAGTGAAGATATAAATCATTGGATAAATGACTTGGAGTGGGACATGTGGCCCTGCTTCTAAAAGAGGGCTTGGCTCACAGGCAAGGGAAATAATCCTGACCTGCTTCCAGGGCAGCCCAGTTAATGCCCTCTCGAGTCTCTGCACAGCCAGCATGAAGCAGGAAGAAATTAAGTTCTACCTCAAATGCTGTCATTTATTCATTTTATGATCTTGGGCAAGGTACAGCCCCATTTTTGCCTCAGTTTCTCTATTCAAAGTGGAAGTGAACTCAGTCAGCTTCTGAAAACTGCTTTAATATTTATGGGAAAATAATAAAAAAAATTCCCAGAAAGAGTCTTACGGATTCATCAGAATGAGGAAGTAACAGTTATTTCCTTCATTTGCAACAGCAGAAATCTACAGTAAAGGCACTCTGTGGGTACAGGCTCTTGCAACTGCTGGGAACACACAAGTGTGGATTTCCCTGTTCCATGATCTTGGTCAAAGTTATCCCTGCCTTGGGACTTTTCACTCAGAAGATACCAGGATTTAAAGTTCATTGTTTTACAAGCAAGCAAAATGGGTTGGTTGTTGTTGTTAAAACCATTTTCCACTGAGAACTGGCAAATGATTTCCCATCCCTATCCCCTTTCCTATTGTACACCAATGTCATCAATTCAGATTTGGCTTTGTTTAAATGCTACTGAAAGCTACAAGAGGATTCTGTTTGTCAGAATTCTGTCTGTCTATCAACTTTTTTGGAAAGAAAATTCCAGTTTTCTTTCAGATGAGGACAGCCAGCTCACAGCCCCCTCCCTGGGCCAGGAAACTGGGGCAGCTCCTGGGTCTCAGCTTTACTTTGGCATCTCAGTCTCTGGGAGAGGATTTGTACCCAGAAAATTCCTTGCCGTGCTCACAGTGCCTTCTGGAAGTCAGAGGGTCCCAGTGAACCTCAGCCACAGACCAAAGTGGTTTGGGTTGGAAGGAGACTTAAAGAGCATCTCATTCCAACCCCCTGACATGATCAGGGACACCTTCCACTAGACCAGGTTGCTCAAATGTGCATGTGGGTTGTTGGGCCAGAGCTTTGGGGGAAAATTCCATTAAATCCAACCCAAACAAGTCTCCCAGTCTCAGGGCTGGCTTAGGCACTGGCTGGGCAGCCCAGGGCCAGCTGCTGGTCACACATTGCTGCTCCAAGGGAGGCAGAGCTAAAGGGGCTCCTCAGTGTTCCATAACTTCCTATTCCTGCCACAAAATCCACCCAATTTCCACCTGGAGCTGCTCCTGAAGGACACCTGGACTTCAGGCACCCCTGGTGCTGCAGAAGGGACTGCAGGAGCTGTGCTGTGAGACCCAAAGTACAAGATGGTGCATAGGATAGAATTAATCAGCCTGCTCTGAAGAAGAAATTCTCCTTGCTAGGGCAGGAAACAGCTTTGCCTGCATGATGAAAATTTAAAGAACTGCTGGCCTGGTGCTTTCCTCCTGAGGGAAGTTAAAGCAGCAGCCTGAAGAGAGAGGCAGACTTTTCTCTTTACATACAAACTGCAGATATTCTGCCCATCTCAGTGAGTTTCTAAACAAATTGTCCTCCTTGTTCCCCGAAAATCCAGGGGGATGTTCATCATTTCCCCTCTCCAGAAGAGAATCAACTGAAAGAGGAAGAAATTGTACTTTTTAGTTAATATTTTGCTGAGAGTGAATTCTCAGAGCTGCACCACCCCAGACTGAGCCAGCCCAGCATTTCACTCACTCAGCAGCAGCATTTGCTACTCTGAGTTTGGAGGGAAGAGGCTGAATTTGGGCAATTCCTGCCCTGTAAACCAGCAGACTCCCTGACAAAGGAGACTGTGTAGCTACTAAAAAGAGAAGCAACTCCTTTTATTTGGGATTTCACCCCTTTCCAAAGCTCAAGGTGATGAGAGCACCGTCCTCCTCACAGGGGTGAAACAGGGAGGATGGAGATGTTGCCCAGGGCACTCGTGGTTGGCACAACAGGGGCAGTGCCGTGGCTGTGCCCTCCTGTCCTGCCTGTCCCTTTCCAGGGGCAGACCTGGCTGTTTTCTCTCTGCAATCCCAGGACACTGAGAGGTCAGGGAGGGACCTTGGCATGAGGGTCCCACTGTCCCTGCTCCCTTAACCCCCCCTACACCCCTGAGCAAAGCCAGGGGCTCCAGCACACAGAGGTGGGGCAGCCACAGTGCCCACAGAACAAGGGGGGCCTTATCCAAACATCTGCACCTCTGCTCCCAAACAAAAACAAAGGCACAAGCTTTCCATTTTCTTCTTTTATTACCCACCTTAAAAAAAAAATAAAACAAAACACTGGTCAGCCACAGGATTCCTGATTTTATGGAGCCCATCCTGCCACGCTATTGCTCCACCAGGACATTATTAATGCCATTTACAGCTCAGCTAATAAGTGAGCTCTGGCTGCTCCATAGGAGAGGGCTGTGGAGGAGCCATTCCAAAGGGATCCCAGCAAAAGCAGCCCTCACCCTGCATCCTGGCTGGAAAATCAAATTAAATAAAAGATCCCATTTCACCCAGGGCCTAATACTCATTTGTGTAACATTCCCATTATACAGTGCTGCCTACAGAAAACACACACCAAAGCACTTGGGCGATTTAACAGGGAACATTCCAATAGGAAACATTATTAGATTTTCCTATTAAGCTGCTCAGGGCACACGCTCGCTTAATAGACGTTAATTACATTAGCAAGGCTGCAAATTCAGTCCTGGTGGAATCCAAGAGACTTCTGCAAAGTTGACTCAGTCCTGGAATTTCTGCAGGGACAAAAGGTGAGAAAGACCTGGATAGACTTGAGAGATGGGCTGATTCCAATGGGATGAAGTTCAACAAGGCCAAGTGCAGGTCCTGCCCTTTGGCCACCCCAACCCCCTGCAGCGCTCCAGGCTGGGCACAGAGTGGCTGGAGAGCAGCAAGGCAGAGGGACCTGGGGGGACTGAGGGACAGGAAGCTCAACAGGACCCAAAAGTGTGCCCAGGTGGCCAAGAAGGCCAATGGGATCCTGGCCTGGATCCAAACTAGCATGGCCAGCAGGCCCAGGGCAGTGACCCTTCCCCTGGACTCTGCCTTGGGGAGGCCACACCTTGAGTGTTGTGTTCAGTTCTGGGCCCCTCAGTTGAGGCAAGAGATTGAGGGGCTGGAGCGGGGCCAGAGAAGAGCAACGAGGCTGGAGAAGGGACTGGATGTGGCACTGAGTGTCCTCTTAAACACCTCCAGGGACAGAGAATCCAACATGTCTTGATCCAACCCCACTGTGATCACCAGCCCAGGGCACTCAGTGCCCTGGGCTGGTGATCACAGTGGGGTTGGATCAAGGGTTGGATTTGATGATCTCAGAGGTCTCTTCCAACCCAAGTGAGAAGAGCAACGAGGCTGGAGAAGGGACTGGAGCACAAGTGCTGTGGGGAGAGGCTGAGGGAGCTGGGGCTGTTCAGCCTGGAGAAGAGGAGGCTCAGAGGTGACCTCAGCACTGTCTGGAACTGCCTGAAGGGAAGTTCTGGCCAGGTGGGGGTTGGTCTCTTCTCCCAGGCACTCAGCAATAGGACAAGGGGGCATGATGGGTTCAAGCTCTGCCAGGGGAAATTGAAGTTGGAGAGCAGAAAAAACTTCTTTGCAGAGAGAGTGCTCAGGCATTGGAATGGGCTGCCCAGAGAGGGGGTGGATTCACCATCCCTGGAAGTTTTTCAACTGAGCTTGGCCGTGGCACTGAGTGCCATGATCTGGTAAAGGGGCTGGAGTTGGCCCAAGGCTTGGACTCGATCTTGGAGGTCTTTTCCAACCCAATCGATTCTATGATTCTGTGATTCTATGAAATAAATCCCAATAGATAGATAGAAAATTGGAACAAAACCACCATGTCACCACTTTCTCAGCAGTGACTCTAAAACACTTTAATGCATTGGTGTGTTTTGCTTTCACTTTTCCAGAGTGGAATTTTCACAAATTTCCCAGCTTGGCAAAAATAATCAGAGGCAGCTCATAATATCTGAATAATGGATTTTTTAATTATTTTTCTTTGCCACAGCAAAAAGGCTGAATATTTCAGTTCAGTCTTTTTGTGAAGCCACTACAAGTATTTCATGTTTCCTCAGCATGTGCTTGTGTCCTATTACAGCCAATGGGGGTTTAAATACACACTTTGAGTTAACAAGGCATGTCATGATTAGCCTAAATCAAGATCTAATTACAGAAGATTGTTGACAAATGATTTCAGACAACACATAAATGCAAGCCAAAGAGTATTTCTCTTGCACCCAACAGAATTACTCTTTCTGAGATAATTAGCTCTGGCCTGGCTGTATCATACCCAACATTTGAGGCTCTGCCTCCACAGACAGCTCAACTCAGCCACAGCTTGGAAGCATCTCCCCTTTTCCACTGACTGCCAAGGCAGCCTAAGCATGGATTTGGGACTCCACAGACGTATAAAATTGTTTCTGGCTCCATCACTGGTAATTTGGAGGTACAATTCCTCTTCAGTGGTGCTGTTCACCCTGACACTCAGCTCCAGGCAAGAGCCTCAGAAATGACACCCACTTGCAGGGCAAGGAATGGTTAGCCATTTGCCTGGAGCAGTGGCAAAGCTGGGGCTGGAATGTGCTCCCAGGGACCCCAGTCCTGCTGCAGGGTGGGGACATGGATGGGACACCCTCGGGGTTCCCTCCTTACCCCAGAGCAGGAGGTTGTACAGACACCACAGCACAAGGGCTGGGCAGGTGAGACCCACGGGGGGTTTCTGATGTTGGGTCTCTTCCCACATGCAAGCACAGGAAGAGCACTTGTCTAATGAAATTATATAATATATATACTACATATAATTATATAAAGAAAGCTCCTAAATCTTAATTAGTCCCACTGTGTCTTAAATTCAATAATGAGCTGATGACTCAGGGCCCTGGACAGACTTTTCATTCTAACTTGTCAGTGTTAGAAATACTAAGTACACAGACACTCCCCAACCTTATCCTAATCCCTTCCCTTACTCTGAGCTTCCATGACTTCTAACAGATGTGTTGCATTAACAATTAAGACAAATCTAAAGGAAGATTAGGCCTGAATTCAAGTTTCTGGAGAAGCAAGAGATTAGGAAATTCAGCAGAATGGCTCAGGAAGGTTGGACTCAGTGATCTTGGTGATCTCCAACCTTAGGGATTCTCTGCTTCCAAAGCAGCAGCCCCACCTGAGCCCCAGGCTGGAGGAACAGCAGCTCTATCCCCCCCAGGCTTCAGTGCTCTCACTCCTGGCTGCTGGGTTGTGACCTCAGTGGAGTTTCATCAGCCTCAAGAGGGGGAATCAACCCTGAGCTTCCTATTCCTTCCCACTTCTGCAGTGCTTGGGAGCTGGGACACACCACTCTGGGTTACTGATTCCCATCAAGGTGACATTGACAGCTTTCCTCCCAAAACAGTGACCACACTGTGGGTGAGCATCCTGAAGGAATGGTCATATTCCCTTGCAGGCTGGTGAACCCCCCCAGCTCTCTACTTTGAATTAAATCCACAGGTCTCTTGGCCTGACTCACCACCACACACAGTGTAGATGGACCACCTGGAGCTGCCTTGCTCCAAATCAAGACCTATAGTTTTTTTCCCATATTTTCCATCTCTAAGACTCACAACTTACAGAGCTCCCCATCTCAGCAGCCAACCCAAGCTCCTCCCAGCCCTGCTCCACTCATGGGCTCTAACCCAGGTCTCTGAAGTTGACCTCTTACAATGAGAAACCATCAGGGAGAAACACTAGAGGAGGACTTTGATGCCTGGGATCTGCTCTCTCTGTGCCCTGATGCTTGGCTGCAGGATGTCCCCATGTCTGCTAAGGGGGTCTCCTGGTGCCAACCACCAGTGGGGCTGTGGGGTGGGGCCCATCTGGGTCCCCAGAGAGCTGGGTGAAGGTGGGAAACCATGGAGTAGAAGGGCAAGCATTTCCTCCTGTCAGTCATACTCAACCAAGGAAGGAATAACATGGTGAGGACCCAAGACAGCAACACCACAGGCATCAGACAAGGTCTCTCTCTATGCTGCTCCTGGACCAAGTAGTTTCATGGCCAGGGAAGTCCCAGCATGACTGTTTGCATTTGCAGGTAGCAAATAAAAGCCAAATGCTTCAGGGAAAGGAAGCTTCTTCTCTTGCTCCTTCTCCTGCCAAGGGCCCAACATCTCATCGATCATTTCCACGTGGTTTGTGCTGACAAAATAAAACATGTTCTGTGCAGGAAGGAAACTGCTGACACCAGTTACCAAATCAGGAATGGGGAAGGATTTTACCAAGTACCATTGCTGCCAGATCTACCTGTGTGGAAGGCCTTCCAGTGAGCAGATCCTGAGTTTGAGGGAGCTTTGGGTAACTCTGCTCAGCCCTTTGGAGCTTGTCCTGACCCTTCACCAGCTGTAGGCAAAGGGCTCTGGCTCTGGCTCTCCTTCCACTGCCCCAGGGCAGGGATGTGCCTGCAGTTCTTGGGGCACACCAGGGAGGAACAGCCATTCCCAACACTGCACTGAGGAGGCAGAAACAAGGAACTGCCCATCTCAAGATTTCTGACAGCTTTTAAGGCTCAAACTTAAACCCACCATTAGCAACGTGTGTCCCAGGGAATTCCTCACGTTCTGTCATTTGGGCTAAAGTGTCATTGAGACTAATTGGCCTTTTCCAGAGGCCAAATACAGTTTATGAACTCTCCCTTTAAACTACATGCAGACAATGGCATCCCCAGTGTGAAGTTTTTCAGGCTCAAAACATCTAATTAAGAACATGATAACATCAACACAACTTCAGCTCCACTCCAGGAGCTGTCATCACACAGACCCACCATTCCCTGCAGTTTTTATCAGGAAATCCATTATATTTGGCTTTTCTCTTCAGTCCCCA
Organism: Pithys albifrons albifrons; assembly: GCF_047495875.1. Classification (NCBI taxonomy): domain Eukaryota; kingdom Metazoa; phylum Chordata; class Aves; order Passeriformes; family Thamnophilidae; genus Pithys; species Pithys albifrons. The sequence continues at coordinate 9,731,629 of NC_092476.1, read as the reverse complement.
GCAAAGGACTCACACTGTTATACATGCAACTCTCAGCTTTCCAGTTCAACTCCATTTCTACTATTAATGCTTGGAAGAAAGGAAAAAAAAGGCTCCAGAAATCATGACCTGAGTGTAATTGAGGCCTTAAGAAGTAGAAGTTAATTCAAACCAGAACAGACCACCCCCCTCTGTGCCATCATGCCCTCATTTCCAAGAGCAAAGCAAGACTCAGAAACACTTAAGATATTACTCAGCTCAAGTGATGTGTCAGAAGGCAGCTCTGGCTGCAGATAATCCACTGAAATCAGCACTAAACCCTGAAAAGCACGGAGGGACCTCGTACCATCTCCCACATCTCACTGTGTGCTGGGACAGCTCAAGGGGCTGAGCTTGGCTGGACAAGACAAACTTGTTTCTTCACCAAACTGAAGTGTTGCACCAATGAGGCTGAATGAGTGTAATTATGCCAGGTGTTTTATCCAAAAATGAGCATTGTGCTGGAAACACACAGCCTTGGGCAAGCTGTGGTGCCAGCAAGTCAAAGGGCTGGAAAGGAGAGATAACCAGATAGGAGAGAGGGTTTCTGGGCTGAGCCCAGTGAATGTTGCCTCTTGGCAGGTTTTCCCAAGTACCTTTCTGTGATGGGAAGGAAATCTTGGGTTTGAGGAGCTGGTGGAAGGAAGGAAAAACTCTCTGAAGTGCATCAAAGGGCTCTGCCCAGCCCAGGGCAGCCAAGGCAGAACAGTCAGTGGGCACCACAGGGGACAGGGAAGGGACATTCCAGCCTGAAGGGCATATTTTGCCTGGAACAGCAGATTTGTTTCCTTTCCCAGCTGCAACACAGATGCTGCTTTTCACATGGCAGGATGTATTGAGCTCTGCTCACAGCATGCACAGCACCAGGACATTGGACTGACAGCTGTGGGTCTCCTTCAAGGGGCAGTTCCACAGATTTGATGGCTCTGGAGGCACAGCTGAGTCTGCTTTTAGGAGTAAGGGGGTAAAACTGAAAAAACTGCTTTTTCACCTCAAGAAATGCCTTCATACCTGTGCTCTAGAGAGGACAATCCAGCTGTTGGAACAGAAAACTCTCCTCCTACAGAGGTCAGGCAGATTCAGAACCCACATCTTGTCATCTCAGGGACTGCTCCCCTTCTGCCACAGCCCCACTGACATCAGTCAGCACCATCTGAAGCTGCTTTATCACCGTGAAAAACGCCTCTGCTTTCCTTTTTATTAAAAATCTTCTGAAATCTGCTACATCTTTGGCTCCTCCCTGCGAATGGCACTGATCAACATTTGTTTGGGCGTTTATGTGGTTCGCTTGCCAAGAAGCAAGTCTGTCACCTTTCTGCCATCAGCATCCCATAAAAACGCTGGAGTACATCACAACAGTCAGGAAGAATCTCTGGACAGAAGCTGGTGTTAATCTGATTCTTATCAGTGGGTTTAGGATTTCAAGATAATCATCCCTGGGAGGTTTCTGACCTGCCTGGCATTCCCTCTGCTCTCAGGCAGGGCAGGTACTGGTGGGCAAGTCCACAGGTGCCAGCACAGCTCCCACAGGAGCATCCACACGCTGCTCCTCACCCAGGAGCTGCCCTCGCCTGACCTCGCTTTGGTGGTGAGATCACAGCCCAGAGAGAGTTATGGCTGCAGGCCAGTGAGAAAACAGATGTCTGCCATAGACACCACTCATTGATACTTTATTCCCATTTATTATTTATTTAATACACGCTGTGGGTCGATTAGTGCTCTGTTATTGTGAACTCTGTGCTAACATTTTTATAAGCAAGATCTAAGAATAACTGGAGAGACTTCCCTGCCAGGGGACACGAAAACACTCTGCAGTTTGTTGCTAGAGGAAAATTGTCTCAGTGATGCCTTTTTTTTTTTTTTTACCCTCTCCTGTTCTGTGGTGTGTCTGTTCAGTCTGGAAAAGAGAAGACTGAGGGGAGATCTCACAACAGCTACAGCTCCTTCAGGAGGGGAGGTGCAGAGGAGGGGCAGGCACTGATCTCTCTTCTCTGTGACCAGGGACAGGATGCAAGGGAATGGCTGGAGCTGTGCCAGGGAAAGGTTAGGTTGGATATCAGGAAAAGATTCTGCCCCCAGAGAGTGGTTGGGCACTGACCAGGTTCCCCAGGGCAGTGGGCACAACACAAAGGCTGAGTTTGGACAAGGCTCTCAGGCACATGGGGGATGGTTGGGGTGTCTGTGCAGGGCCAGGGGTTGGACTGGATGATCCTTGTGGATCCCTTCCAACTCTGGGCATTCTGTGATTCTGTGATACAGAGTTTCTTATCCTCTGGTAGGAAACATTTCAAAAGTTTTTTGGACCAGCAGCTCAGGGTCTTCTCCAGCCCAGTGACAGCTTAGCCAAGGCAGAGTTCCAGTCTTCAGGATCAAGAGAAGCTGACAAATAGATGAAGTGCCTGAGTACCAGTTCTCCTGGCACAGCACGTGGCTACTCCAAACAGAGACAGCCCCAGGTCACTTTGGGTGTTTTGCAGCAGAACTGCCCCATTTCTAACCCAGCCTTGCCACCTTTGTGCTGAAGATTTCACAAACATGATTTCTTCATTACTTTTGAGGGAGATAGGAGGGCAAAGAAAATAAGTCATAAAAAAATCATTGTACCTTTTAACATTAGAAAACCTGCTCAGTGGTAAGTGCAGAGATTGACCTGTGAATATCAACACAATTTGGGGCAGAAAGGGAGGGCAAAAAGCCCTTAATCCATGGGGCAGGACAAATTTCTGCCAGTGTTGGGAACAGTAGAAATTGGGAAATTCTCCAGAGACTGAGAGAGATGTTGCTTGGTTGTGGTCTTCTGATGAAGCAAGAAATGGTTGCTCATGGATGTGCAACCAGAGCAGTTCCCAAGTTCCTGCTGGTTTGCTACAGGGAAAACACCCCCTGCCCACCTCACCAGATCTACCCCAGCATTGGAGATCAGCCATGTGGTTAGTTTGGTCCAGACTCACCTCAGTGCCAGTTCAGGGGTATAACTGACCTGGATCCCCTCCACCCTCACGAGGCAGAACAAGACACTTGGACTCATCTACACCAATTCCCTTTGTTTGGGAAGTATGATGGGCATTTTACTCTCCTTTTGCTCCAGGAACATTTCCAACACCAACATAATCTGTAGCAGTTTCCCAGCAATCCCCAGCAGAAACCAAACCCCAGTACAGGTGTGTCCCAGGTCCCTTCCCAGCTCTGCATTCCAGGGGGGAGGGAGCAGCCTGTGCAAACACAGCCAGGCAGACATTGCCAAATGACATTTTCCTTCATCCAGTGATAATTGATGATCAGGCCATTAGAACAGAGATTAATGTCATAGGGTCACAGAAGATAGTCTAGAAGGGACCTTGAGGTCATCTAAATCCATCCAACTGCCCCACAAAAGGCTCATTTCTGACAGGTATTTGACCTCATTGGAATAAGAAGGAAGTTTCTGACATAGATAATATGTTAAACAAATATTTTCTTTGGCTGACTACAAAATACTTCATTCATTTCTTATGTATTTAAAAACTCTCTAGAGGCACTTTTCTTCAGGTAATTTCAACATGGAATCAAACTCATAATCAAAAGGACACTTCTGAACTTCTGTATGGTTCCTAGTGAAAGAATTCTACTCGAGGCAACAAAAACTCCGGGGGGTTATTCTTCTTTTTTCATTATTTTTTTTATGGCCAGCCAAGATAATGTTGTTTCATTTAAAAAGTAATTAAAATTTCCAGCAAAAAGAAGTCATTCCTATTTACCCAGATGTGAGGATGATTCCTCAAGGATGAGTTGGGTGGGGATGTGATGTGACACCACTGAAGCAATAAGGACATGAGGGATTTGCCCCAAAGAGTTTTGGTGCAATAAACTCTGTTTTGCCCATTTTCCCTCTACCTGGTTTCCTCCTCAGTTCCTGCCTGTGTTGAACCAGGGCTGGCAGGGAGGGAAGAAGGGGAGGAGGGGCCTTCATTAAGTACTGCAGGTAACTTGACTGAGAGGTGCCACCCAAACGTGCAGCTCTGGGATGATGGATGTGAGAGTGTAATGCTGTTTCCCTCCCATAATTACAATTTCATCATGTAATAATAATAGGTTGTGATTGATTGTGACCCTGCACTGCTGCAGGATGTGGATCATTAGGAAGAACTGATTGATCACTGGGGCTGTCGTTTGGCCATGCAAAGCCCTTCCACCACATTTTTGGAGGGGAATGAAAGTATTTTTAAATAAATACTACTTTAAAGATCCCAGGTCACTGTCAGCCCCTTCCCATCCTCATTGTGTCACTCAGCAGAGCAGGAGGTTGATAGAAGCTGCCTCAAAAGGCATCACTTGGCTGCTGTAACCCTGCAGAGATCCTTCCTCACCATAGTCACCCTCCAGGTGGTGAGGAGACACTGAGGAGAAGGTCAGCAGGGACCAACCATCCCCTCAAGCTCCACAGGGACTGTTTCAGTTGGTGGCTCTGGCACAGGGACAGTTCCTGCTCTCTAATCCCTCCGGAGAACAGGGGTCCAATCCTCAGATGGGATTTGTATCTGCTTAAGTGCTTTAAGGAACTGTGGGCTGAGAGCCAGGAATGCACCTTTGATTGCAAGCTCTGCCCCAGGCTCCCTGGACATCCTTGGATAAATCCCTTTGTGCAGAGAGGAAATTGCTTGTGCCTGAATGGCACATTTTCTGGAGCCAAGGACTGACCATTCCACAGGGAAGCTGCCCTTCCATCCCAGTGGGGCTCAGTGTGGCCAAAGACCTCTTGGGACCTGCTGTAAGATCCTCAAGGACCTCACACTTCAGCCTACACCAAATCCCATCCCTGTGAGAAACTCAGCAGCTTCCCAGGTGACTTCAGGCACCTCTCGATGTCAGTACATTAATAAGCAGAGAGATCTGCTGCCTGACAGGGACACAGCCCTGCACTCTGCCAGCATCTGCCAGAAGTGTTGTCAAGCAACTAACTGCCTGTAATTGAGCTCTCACAAGTGTCTGCCCCGAGGTGAGCCACGGAGAAATTTCACAAATGAAGATAATAGATGTTTATGTCACACACACACGGCGAGAGGCAGCAAGCTACGATCACTCACTTGATAAATCCACCTTCAGCAGCAACAGCTTTGTCCTCCACAGCAGAATTAGGCAGCATTTGATGCCTCAGAGAGCAGAGTGGGGCTGCTTATTGCCCTGCCTGGAGCAGGTCACAGTAATCCATGTAATACCATCCTTATCCCACAAATATTCATAAATTTCTGCAGATTTCCAGACAGGATTCATTATCTGCAGGCATTCACCAGAACATCTGGAGAAACAGGGCCAACCACATTGCAAATATCAATCAATTCCTCTCCCTTGAAGTCAACACAGCGATGCCAACGTGCCCTTGCCAAGAATTAGTCAATCTTCTCTAAACTATAAGCTCTTCCTCTATTTACTGTTTATTCCCAGCACACATCATTATTTACACTATAAAATAGGAGAAGGAAGGCAGTGAACAGCAAAAAAGGCACACATGGAGCCAGCTGAGGTATCCAAGTGCTGCTCCAGAATTAACAGAGCTGTCAGGGTAAGGTAAGGCAGACCTGGGAGCTCAGGATGGAAACAACACAGAGATGTGTGAGGAGGGCAAGATGCTTGCCAAAAACACCCCTTCCAAACAATCCTGGAGCATAAACCAAGCCTCCCAAAATGTAGGACTTTGTTTTAGCTTTTTGTATAACTTTCTCAAAGGGTTGTGAACCTGTGAAGAACCAGTGAAACTGCCCAAGCACCTGAGGCTTAAGCGTTTGAAGTAAATTTTCAGAAGTGATTGGTCCTGAGGCCCAGATCCCAATTAGGCTTCTAACTGCCAGTGTAAGCAAATTGCTTCTATATTTTGAAGCTGGAGGCCATAGAAACCTGGTCCTCCCCAGGATTCCACAGGAAAATGAGTGCCAAGAGCCCAAGTTGCCGTTGAAAATGGGATTGTGCAGAATTAGAAAAGCACCTCATTGTAAATCTGTGAAATGCCAAGAAACACCCCGAAAATTAAAGTCTGCCACCATTATCCTTCCTTGAGGAGAGCAGAAGGTGAGGTTGAATAGCTGAGGCCCTGAGACAGTCAGGACTTCTGCAGCTGACCTTCTGCAAAGACCTCGTGGTTTGGTGTGTTCAGACCCAAATACAGACCCGTGGCTTCATCTTTAAAGAGCTGCACATGAGCACAAGGGTGAATCCCTTTCACTGGTGAGGTGGGCTCTGCCACAAATGGCAACACAGGCACTGAAGAGGTGTTTCACAGACTCCCCTTCCACAGGTAATCCAGTCCTTGTGCCCCAAATCTCATCAAACTGACCTCCTTACTCTGAGACATCCTGCACAGGACCCCTCACCCTGCATCCCCCACACCTCTGCACCGTTGCAACCACAGCCCTGAGGGTCTGCAGGCTGTTCTTCACTGTTGGTACATCAACATTGTGTGTTTTCCAGCACAATAATTGAACAACAGAGTTGCCAAACACGCTCTTGAACAAAGCAGTACAAAGCAAATACAAACACACATGAGATCCCAGCACTGCTCCCCCTCCAGGGCTGAAGGATTCCAGCCCAACACATGGCACATGAATTTCCCCAGGACTGGCAACCAACTGGATTTCTTGTACAATTGTATCACTTTGTGCATCTGTGGCCATGTCAGGGGAGATGGAATAAGAGTTAATCTCCATCAGTGCCACAAGGATACTCAGGATGGAGCTGAGTCCCAGCCAGCCCAGGTGTTGGCTGCTGGGTTTGGAGCCCAGAGGTTCTATGCAAGCAGATCCCACCACATGTCCTAAGCCCTGTGGATGCACTGAAGTGACTTGGGAAACCTCAGCTGCAGCACACAAAGTGAGGCTGGTTTATACCAAATTGAGGATCTGGCCCTCAACGCTGGAATTTGATGCAAAGACTTGAAAAATAATTAATATGGTCTTGCTCTGTGTCCTTGTCTCAGGGTCACCTGAGCAGCTCACAGTCCACACTGCAGGTGGAGATGCAACACACCTGCAGCTGCACTTAGAGCCATGGAATGGTTTGGGTTGGGAGGCACCTCGAGGATCATCTCCTTCCACCCCCTGTCATGGACAGGGACACCTTTCACTAGACCAGGTTGCTCCAAACCCCATCCAACAGTTCCAGGGATGGGGCAGCCACAGCTTCTCTGGGCAACCTGTGCCAGGGCCTGCCCACCCTCACATGGAAGAATTTCTTCCCAATATCCAGTCCAAACCTGCTCTCTCAGTCTGAAGCCATCACCCCTTGCCCATGTGACTGTGACCCCAGGTTTTGAGTCAGTATTTGCTGAATTCCACCCTGCACATCAGCAGGGCTGCCCTCCCTGGGCTGTCTTGGTGCTGCTGGTCCCCAGGAGGTCTGTGCCTTGGAGCTTCCCCTGGCAGAGCTGTGTTAGTACTTGGCCTGAAGTTTGTTTTTTCCATCATTCTTGTGATCAAAGAAGGCAAAGTGCTGTCAGGCACTCCTGAAGTCAATCCTGTTTCAGTCCATGGTTGAACAGCAGTTTGGGTGGGTTTGGACACCAGTACAGCCCAGTGGCTCCAGCACATCTCCATATCTGCCTGATAGACCTTCACCTGCAAGTCTGCCCAGATATCAGCTGGTCCTTTGGGCTTTCACTTCCCCTCCTGCTGCAGAGACCCATCCAGCTGCCGAGGTCCTCGCTGCAGCCCCCACTGCCCCATCTGGCTGCCTTATGCTGGGCCAGAATTAGCAGAAGTGTTAGTGCCACTCCATTTTCCAAAAAGTTGTTTTCTTACTTTTTAACTACATGGAAGTTTCTGCAAAGCAGATTTCCGTGGGTGAAGTGGATTTTCCATAGGAAATAATGAAAATCTGGGGAGGAGAAATGAGTCAAAAGCTCCTTTGGGTTTTAGGGGAGTTTTCCTTGTTTGGCTTTTTGATTTTCAAGTTTTGCCTTGGCTTGGGAGGGTGGGAGAGTGGGACATGGAGTAGAGCAGCTCTGCACGTCCTACAGCAGGTTGTAAACAACATGGTCTTTCCTGTGCCCACTGAGATGCTGGACCAAGGATTGAGAGCAGGTTGGCCAGATCCTCTCCCAGTCCTCAGCAGTGACAGGTCATGGACTGACCAGAGTCCTCCAGCTTTTTAGGCTGTGACCCCGGGAATGTGATTTACCTGCTCATTTTTCCCTGTTCCTCCCTGAGTTTAGCTTTGGGAATTCAGTACTGGAGGCTGGCTGGTCATCCAAGATGACACAAGTGAGAAAGTGTGCTGGTTTTGGCTGGGATAGAGTTCATTTTCCTCACTGTAGCTGATGAGGGGCTGTGGTTTGGATGTGTGCTGGAAACAGTGCTGATAACCCAGGGATGTTTCCTGTGCTGCTGAGTGAGGCTCACACAGAGCCAGGGCCTTCTCTGCTCCCACCCCACCTGGGAGGGGGCACAGAGGGCTGGGAGGGGACACAGCCAGGACAGCTGATCCCATCTGACCCAAGGCATGTTTCTGACCATATGGCATCATGCACAGCATATAGAGCTGGGGGAGAAGGAGGAAGGAGGGACATGTGGAGTGATGGTGTTTGTCTTGGTAAACCACCATTGTGTGTGATGGAGCCCTGCTGTCCTGGGGATGGCTGAGCACCCCCCTGCCATGGGAAGTGGGAAATGAATTCCTGATTTTATTCTCCTTCATAACAGGGCCTTTGCTTCACCTATTGAACTACCTTCATCTCAGCCCACAGGTTCTCAGATTTACTCTTCCAGTTCTGTCCTCCATCCCACTGGGGACAGTGAGCAGTGGGGCTGAGCTGCCAGTGAGGATTAAACCACAGCAGAGAGGAAGAACATGGTAAATCCAAGCCACCTGTAATGCCAAGGTCATGGGTTCAATACCCTGTATGGGCCATTGATTTAAGGGTTGGACTCTATGATCCTTGTTGGTCCCTTCCAACTCAGAATAGTCTGTAATTCTGTGATTCTGTGACCATATTTGTAAGCTGTTGGTGAAGGACTAGGGAAACACTGAGCTGTAGGTTTAACACTCTCAACCCAAACTAACCAGCAGTGCAATTCCTAATGAGAGTTCCATGAGCTGTGGCCAGCCAGCCCTACCTAACCTAAATTATGCATTTATTGGCAGGGTGGGCATGACCCACTGAGCTTCAGAAATATTCTCACATATAAGGTACCTCTAAACAGCCCCAGCCCACGCAAGGGGCACAGAAAGACAATATTTGAGGTGTCCCTGTGCAGTGCTCCCTTTCCCACTCTCCACACCACCCTCCAGCCATCTCTTTGCTGCCTGCAGCTTCCTCCCAGCTCAGCCTTTGAAGGCAGTGGATCTGTGCCAGCTGAGGCTCTGCCCCCCTGGCATTCCTGGCTGTGAGCTCACTCCTGCATTCCCCAAGGAGGTGCTGGAGCAGTTCTAGCTGTCTGCCCGGGTCACCTGCCAACCAGGTTACCTTGCAGCAACCTGAGCTGGCTGGAAGTGGCAGTTCCTCCCACGGGAGGTGCAGTGGGAGTGTTCTTGGGGACTGTGGGAAGCAGGATCTGCTTCTGCAAAGGACCTTTCAGGAGGTCAGGCCAGTATATGTAAAGCACCCAACACTTGTCTGCCTTTCTGAATTATCCAAGTTACTCTGCTCTGCAGCTGGAACTGGCAGTTCACACAAGAGTTGTCTGCTGGTCTCTTCAAGTTATGCCCAAGGTCTGCACTGCCAGAAAAACCCAAGCAGAGCACAGACCTTCAGATTACTGATTCCCCCCTGAGCAGCAGGAAACAAAGGGTCATCTCCAGTTCCTTGCTCTTGGAGCTACCTGGGATCAGAGGTGGGATGCTGGATGCAAACAACACAACCAACCCAGCCCTGTTTGGGAGCATCCTCAGGGCTTGGAGCATCCTCAGGGCTTGCTCCAGGGACTTGGAAACAAGCTGAGCTTCACATAACAAACCAATAGTAAAAAACCAGACATGAATCAAATCAGTAAAACAGAAACAAGGACAATTCCAATACCCAGGACACACATGCCTGGGACAGAGTCACGGATGCTCAGTGAAGGAATCAAATATTAAACCTCAGCAAGAGGTTCTGTATCTAAAAGAAAAGAGAAACAGAAAAGGAAGTGATGCTGTTTGAAAAGCTCTTGAAAAATTCCCTGAGAACTCCAGGGAAAGGCCTCTTTCTTTTTTTTTTTTTGTTTTCTGTTTGTTTGTTTGTTTGTTTTGTTTTTTGGGGTTTTTTTTTGGTCAGAATAGAAGCCCAAACCAGAACCTGTATACACACCTTGGTAGTAGAAGAGATGCCTCAGGGAGCAAGGACAAGCTGAGGCCCTGGGGAAGACCTGGGGTAGGGCCCACCAGGATTCCTGGGAAGGGAAGCTGGAGCTGTGCATTGAAACCCAAACTAGACTCCTTGCCCCCTTTCAAAGGTGATGCAGAATTATCCAGGGATGCTGCTCTTATTAAAAAGAAAAAAATTTCTTTGCTTCACTGCCAAAAAGTGATATAAAAATAATTCATGGCCACATTAATGAGAGAGAGAAAGTCTTTAGAAATCAAAAATGAGATAATTCTGCTGTCGACATGAGTGATGGTAAGAAATAAATTCTATTTGGCTGACATTACTTAATTAGTTGGAAACATGGTGCTTTCTTAAATTTTCTTTGGTGAAGCTTTTAAGCTTTTGACACATAAATTCCCAGCTAAATAACCTCAATGTCAAAGCAGTTGCATCTCCTCTGCCAAGCCATTTTTTGAGCTTATTATTTTAAAACTTCATTCCTTTGTACAGGATTTTGGTTGCTACCAGGGCATGGTGTGTCATTTCTGGCAAGAAATACCCAGATTGTTCCTGAGGGCACCTGGTGCTGATGTTCTCCCTCCAGCTCCTGGTGGGTTGGGGAAGAGATCAAGGCAAGACAAATGGTGATGCCTTCACTGCTGTGAGCAGCTCAAATAAGCAGTAATGCTTAGCACTGCTGCAGTGCTGCTCATCAAGCATCTCAGAGGACTTAATGAGCATGAATTAAGCCTCACAATTATAGCTGACTGTATAAATAGTTGCAAATAATATTCCTGGAGGACGATGTGAATTGTTCTGGTGAGAGTGGCTGATTCTTGCAATCCTATTTGTAAGCCCCTTCTCAAAGGGAGGAGGAAAGTGAGGAGGAAGGAGTTGAGATCTTAAAGTCCTGCAGGACTGAGTTATGTGCTGTTGGAAAATAAAGGTAAAGGAACATCTTAGTGAGAAGAGTTTAGAGACAGAGAGCTCAGCAAACCTTCTGTGTTTGGTACCAGTTGCTCTCCCAGTGAATTAGGGTGTAGGACCCTGAAATGATCTGAAATAGGCATTTTAATGAAATTAATTTTAATCTGCAAAGGGGGAAATCCTGATCAACAGAAAGATCTAAGAACTCACAATAACCACAGGGTTTTTTCCCAGCTGAAGGTACCAACACTAACACTTGACACGGGAATTCCTCTCTCTAATAAAGAAGCCATTAAACAAGGTGCTGAACAATTGCCTTGCATAGAAATGTTTGAATGATTTATAACTAATTAGTCACTATTATTACCTCTTTAAATATATGCATTAGGAAAAGAGTTAACACCATGGTTCTTAACCACAGAGAGAAATTGGAGGATAATAAAGTTTAGCTTTAAATAAAGCGATTAACGGACAGATCTCGTGGCTAAGTAACATTTTTGAAGGGGAGAAAAAATAACAAAACCTCAGAAATAGAAGCAAAGCACTTCCTACTGCAGTGCTTTGGTGGTTTGGGAACTGGGACTGCCAGCAGCACATCTGTCCACCAGGCCCAAGGAAAAATCCATCCATACAATAATGATGTCTTCCTGAAACCAGGCCCCAGTGAAAACTTTCTCAAGCTTCAAGGGTACTTTAAATGCATCATTTTGGCCTGAAGCCAAATAAACATGTTGCCACCTATAAAATCCACCAACCTTTTCAATGGCTGTTTTAGCATGGCCTCAACTCCAAGTTACCAGCACGTTCTTGCCTTTGCAGATCCTGCCCAGACCTTTCCTTAGTTGGAGTTGGACCAAGGGTTGGACTTGATGATCTCGGAGGTCTTTTCGAACCCAATCGATTCCATGATTCTATGATTGGTGCTTAAAGGCTCTCCAGGTCTGTCCTCCTTCATTTCAACATTCCCTCACCCTGCTCAGAAAGGTCTCCACACCCTCCAGATGCCACCCAGAGGTGCTCATGGCAGCAGCCTGTTCCCTCCAGGTGAATTCCTCCCTGCTCTGTGTATTTTCATCCTCTGTATCTGTATCTTCATGAGGTGACACCTGCCTGGGACATCATCTCAGCACCAAACACCTTCCCTAGAAATGTCACATTCACTTGCACAACCTGGAGATCTGGTGGATTTCTAGATTAAAACAATACCTGGAGAAAAGTTAAATCCACTTTGGTTATCACCATTTTTCAACTGCTTCACCTTCATCAATCCATGATCCTCCTTCAGGAGCTTCCTCCTTCAGCTGGGGTCCCCAGAGCTGTGAGAAGACCCTTCAGCCCATCTTCTCTGTACTCAGGATCCCACAGAAACCCTTATCCTTATCTTCTTGATGCTCTTGCCAAAGCAGCACCTGGGAATGGGCCTCATGCCAAACTGGGGAATGAATTCCCAGTATCCACAGGTACAACTGGGAATAGCCCACAGGGAGATAGAGAGGACAGGGCAGATGCCATAAGGACTGGAGGACTCACCTTCCCTTTCTTCAACAGCACCAGTCCCACCGTGAAGGAAAAGCACCCACACCCTTTCCATCCCAGCAGCTCTTACAAAACATGGGAATGAGGGACAGGACTCCATGAGCTGCTGGAAAACCAGGCTGAGCTCTGGTCCAGGCTGCCTACAGGACATCTGCTGGAACATTCACACCTGGTTTGGAACGAAGCCAAGGGGAGGTGAGAATGAGGTAAGGAGCAGCTCTACTCCACCAGGCTGAGGTCAGCTCACAGCCCATCCAGCTGTGCTGCTCCAGAGGTACATGGGAATGGCAAAGGCAAATCTACATATTTTAAAAATGAGACACCTATAGAGTGCAAGCACTGCCAGAGTCTGGAAGCAGCTAATTACAGTCCTGACCAGCTGGAGCTTTCCAGGTTCAACTCTTCCTAAATTGCTAAATTAAATATTATGCTCCTTTTGACTCCTTTTCTAGAAAATCTCTGAAAAATGGACAACCAGAAAGACTCCCATCAGATGCAAGGCTTGTGAAAATAAATGAAATTATTTTAATTATTTTAATTTTAGTGGTAGTTGCTACACTACAGAAATCTGTAACATTCACTTTGTATAGCACAATCCTGGGACTCTTCTGAACTTAATGATAATGAAGTTTTATATCAGAGAGTGTTGAGTGTGTGGGGAGCAGCAGCAACCACTGGCCCCAGAGTCTGGACTACAGAATTACAGGATACGTAGAGCTGGAAGGGACCCACAAGGATCATCATGTCCATCTCCTGGCCCTGCACAGGCCCATCCCTAGGAGACACCCCCTGTGCCCCAGAGCATCATCCAAACACTCCTGCAGCTCTGGCAGCCTTGGGGCTGTGCCCACTGCCCTGGGGAGCCTGGTCAGTGCCCACCACCCTCTGGGGGAAGAGCCTTTCCCTGAGATCCAACCTGACCCTGCCCTGGCACAGCTCCAACCATTCCCTGGGTGCTGTCCCTGCCCTGACACAGCTCCAGCCATTCCCTGGGTGCTGTCCCTGCCCTGGCACAGCTCCAGCCATTCCCTGGGTGCTGTCCCTGCTCTGACACAGCTCCAGCCATTCCCTGGGCGCTGTCCCTGCCCTGGCACAGCTCCAGCCATTCCCTGGGTGCTGTCCCTGGTCCCCACAGAGCAGAGATCAGTGCCTGCCCCTCCTCTTCTCGAGGAAGTTGTAACTGCATTGAGGTCTCCTCTCAGTCTCCTCTTCTCCAAACTGAAGTGCAAACCTTTTGGAAAGGAACTTGGCACTGGAGAGGTTCCTCACCACCAACTGCAAAGGGCTGAGTTTGTCCTGCACCATCCCTGAAGCAGGAGGGTGGTTCTACCACCCACCAAGCCCATCGAGTTTTTGCAGCAGGGCTGAGGGCAACCCCTCAGGTCTCCTTCCCTGAAGTGAAGTCGGATGAAGGTTTGTCCAACAGGACAGAGCAGAACCCACACGACCTGACTGAGCCAAACACAGACACATTCTCCCCAGGGAAGCCTCTGGCTCCTGAGAGCCCTGTGCTGGATAGGAGCTCATGTAGGGGATCACATGAGGGACTCAGCTCAGGTTTCAGGGCTTTGCCCAGCTGCATGGACAGTCCTGGGATGGACATGCAAGTCTGGGGGGCAGCACCCCCAAACCCACATGGGGAGACCACCCTCTGAATGAATACAGCTGTGCCCATCTCTTCGTAAAATAGAGCTTTTATTTGTTCATACAAATAGTATGAATTATCAGAACTTCATTTTCCTAGAAACATCTTTCTCTGTGTAAAATTAATTTGTGTTGTACATACCACAAAATACTCCATTTACATATTTTTTTCAGATTTTCTTTTTTTTGTGTGTGGTTTTCTTGTTTTGTTTTGTTTTTCTTTCCCTTTTGTTCTTTTTCTTATAAACTCATTACTACTCTATAGAACCATGTTACAGACAACACATCACTACTACCTGTACTGCACTTCTGAATACAGGACTGAATGAAACTCAGCCATAAATTAATGTTACAATGTGAAAAAAAACCCAAAACAAACAAACTTTTAATCACACCTCCAAACTTAAATTAAAAAAAAATATTTAAAAAAAAATATGACAATAGCACTGATTCCAGTATTAGCAGCCAGATGGACACCACGGGGAATTCACCTTCACTGTCATACTTGTTAGGTAAGGCTTTTTTACATTAAAAGTCTAGTTCAGACTTCATTATGAAGGATATTGAGTCAGGGCTAACAATCTGCTTAAGGTTAGAAGAGTTGTTACTCACTCTCTGTATTTCCACTCTCCAGTTTCATGAGAGCCTTTTGCAGCAGGGCTTGGATATACAAATTAAGCCCACACTCTGCTGTGTAGCTGGGGAAGGCAGTGGGATATTAAAAACTTGTTTCCAGGCAAGCAAGAAGGAAGACATAGGAGATGCAAAACTCTTCTGGCACTGAGAAGCAGGCACATGCTCTGGAGGGAAGCAAATGGGAAGGAAACCACGGCAGGTCCTGAAGTGAAATGCTCAGGGAAGTGGCACAGCCATGGCTGGGAGCTCACCCAAAGGCCAAGTGGAGAGGTCCAGCTTCTTTCCACGCATTGCATAAGCTGCTAGTAGGAAGACTGAAGTTTAGAGAACCAAAAATCACTTTTTTTTTCACCAGGAAGTAATTTCTTCTCATTGCCTGTAGCCCCTTCCCTTCAGTCACCCAATGGCAGCAGGTTTGGGACAAAGCAGACCTGCTCATGCATTCATCACCATCACACAGCTGGGGACGTGGCTGGAGCTGAAGCTGAAGCCCCTGAACGTGCATAGATCCACCCACCACCTGCATCCTGCAGGACAGGGAGGATGTGGGGGCTGTCAGCCTGCACATCTCACCTGTGCCCCCTGAAGTGGGATTGCATCAGCCCAAAGCGTTGCTTCCTCACTAGAAATGGCTCAGGGCAAAAAGGAGAACTTTTCCTGTTTGTGGGAAGATGTTTGCAGGCAAAACCCAAGGAGGGAGTTGCATCTGCTCACAGCAGCCTTGCAGGCAGCTCAGGCCTCATGTTATGCTTAACATCTCCCTTTCCTCCAGGTCATCCCAGTGTGCTGTACCCCATCTGTGAACCCACAAACAGAGGTGTAAGGCCCTGGCTAGTGGAGGGTGTCCCTGCCCATGGAGGAGGGCTGGAATGAGATGGTCTTTAAGGTCCCTTGCAATCATTCTATGATTGTTTGAAATCCCCTTGGAGACGCAAAGCCAAGCCAAGAGCCTGTAGGTTTAAGATCTGCTGTACCTGCAGATCCTGCAGCAGACCCAGAGCTGAGGCTGCTCTTTGCTCTGTCTGCCTGAGCAGGACCAGGCAGAGCAGCCCAGGCTCTAAGAAATCTTTCCATCACCCAAAAGTCACAGCAGAGAACTGGAAGACACAGGCAAGAGCGAGGAGGCTGCAAAAATAAAACATCTGGGAACTGCCACTGAATGTGCCCCACCACAGCAGGGCACAGCTCAGCAATGGGGTGCTCCAAGTGGGAGCTGTGGGTGACTGGGGAGAGGTGCAGGGCACATGTTTATATAAGGAAACATATATAAAATTGGTTACTTTGCCCATTGGTGCTCTTGCTGCTTCCAGTTTCACTCACACACCCCCTGCTTTATGGAAGTGCTCCCATGGCAACCTCAGGAGATGCTCAGTGTGGTGCATCATTTCAGTGCTGCAGGTGAGGTACATGGAATTTGCTGCCCAAAGACATCATAGCCCTGTTTCTGTTAAAAATTCTAGGAGCAAACCTCTTCTGCTGCCACCTTGCTCTGAAAATGTTGTAGTCAAGGTTGCAGGACCTCTGACAGCAATGATAAGGCATCAGAAGACACACACAGTGCTAATCAGGACCTCCTGAGCTCACAAAACATGGCCAGAGCTCTCAGGTCAGCCCAGCCAACCTGTCCTGGAGTCCCACAGCATCTGGTTCCACCTGAGGGGAAGGATTTCCAGGTCGATAATTACATGTTCAGAGCCTTATGTCCCATCTGGCTGCCACCCCTGCACTCAGCCAGGGCACGTCTGGGCTGCTGCAACACCCCAACAACAAGCACTGCCCAGACTCCCCCTACACATTCACCCTCATTGGCAAAGCAGAGCTATTTCCTGGCTCTAGGCAAATGCTGCTCCTTGGGAGAGACACGTGTAGGGTGTTGGACCAAAGAGTGATGTGAATTAACCAGGCTAAGGTTGATGTTCCCCAGTTCCATGTGCTGGGAGTTGCTGCAGTGGCCGTGGGACTGGAGGTAGCGCTGCCTGTGCCGTGTCCTGGGTTTGCTCTGTGCTGGGCATGGTGCCAGGCAGAGACCTGGGGGTTTCCATGGCTCTGCCAGTGTCTCTGGTGGGTGCAGGATGCTCCGTGTGCTGCAGATGAAGCCATGACCTAGCAGTGCCCAGAGTACTCCTGCAGTGAGCACTTTAAATGCATAGAGGGATGATGGGCAAGAGCCTCCTTGACAAAAGGCAAGAAGGAAAAGTACTGAGGAGAGAGCTCTGCCCACACAACGGGCTCTGTGGCTTCTCCCCTGGGAGAGGATCCCTTTGCCCTCCCAGCAGAGCCCTGGGTGTGAGAAGGAGCCCCCTATGGCTTGGGGTTCCCCTCTGGGAAAACAGGCTCCTGCTCAGCAGAGGTATGTGGGATGCAGGGATGCCCAACCTCCCTCCCACCCACCCCAGAGAAACCCCACCGGGGCCACGGGATCAACTGGAAAACTGTGGGAGGAGGGAGCACAACAGTGGAGCAGAGACTGGGACACCGGAGTAGGGAAAGCAAGTGTTTATAAAGGCCAGATACCCGTAACAAAAATAAACTTGTGCTTTCCCTCCCTCCCCTCCTTCCCTCGCTTTTTTCGATTTTTTTTTTTTAAATACAAATTTTGTTTAGGAAAAGTGGAAGCACTGTCTGTTACAAACTAAACCAAAAAAAGGGGAAAACAGAAGGGGAATAAAAACCAAAACAAAAAAAAAAAAAAAAAAGGAAAGGAGAGTCATATTAGAATTAAACACCGTGGAATGTTAAACAGGTTACGGGCTACCGTTCTAGCCAGTGCGGTTAGGCAGCTTAGTGAATTAATTGCTTAGGAATTAAAAATAAATTATTATAAAATAGATTTCTGTACATTTTACATACATATATATCTCTTTATATAAGCAAACCGTGCCGGGCAAGTAATTACAAGGGGCCTTTCCCACGCCAGGCTCAGTCCCAGCCGAAGTCCTGCCCCGTCATCTGGTAGAACTTCATGTTGAAGGGGCGGTAGAAGTCCCGCAGCCTCTGCACCACCTCCTGGTCGATGTCGGGGTGGGTCCTGCCTTTCGTCTTGCCCAGGCAGTGGGGTTTGCTGCTGCCTTCCGCCTTCTTCAGGCACGGGAACCCCTTGGTTTTGTTGAAGTAGAAATGTTTGTCGGTGATGATCCTCTTGAGGCCCAGAAAGTCCTGGACCCTGCCCAGCTCCCCCGCGGGGTCGCTGATCAGCCTCTCCCCGCTGACGAAGAGGATCTGCCCGATGGGGAAGTAGAGGAGCCAGTTCTCCAGGTGCTTGGCGTAGATGCCAATCTGGATGGCGCTCCACGAGGTGTCGATCAGGCCCGTAGTCCTGTTTTTGAAGGTCAGGCTCTCAAAGGTGGGGATATCAGGCTTCTTGGAGAGCGTCTGGGTGTAGTCCGAGATGGCTCTGGTCACGGGGTCCCGCACCACCACGATGAGCTTCGTGCCCTTGGACATGGAGGAGATGCGGGCTGGGGCCTCCTTGGTGACGAAGTAGCTGGGGGTCTTCTCCATGGTGATCTGCCCCTCCAGCGTCCTGGGCATCAGGTCCCTGCCAACAAAACACATGGAAATGGGTCAGAAGGGCAGGAAACAGGAAAAAAAACCATCCATATGCATTTCTAGGCATGCTCACACACAAGAATGCTTCTCCCTAACATGCCTTCACAGGCCATTTGGTTTGTACAGACAAATCCATTTTCCATTGATTTAGGGATTAGGGAGGGATTATTATTAAAGGCCACTGTATTAGAAATCCAACTGAGTAATCTCCCAGTTATCCATGAGTGGATTAGCTGGGCTACACTCTGCACCTGGAGTGTGGCTCCATGTACCACAACAGCTCCAGACCAGTCAGGATGAGTCCTGAGCTGCACCAGGTGGCTTTTCTGGCTCGTGTCAATACCACAGAGCCCCAGTCCTGAGCTTGTTTCCCCACAGGAGTGAGAGGATGGTGTAGCAGAATAGCAGGAGCTCACTGGAGCTCATCCACATTGCTTTCCCTTAGCATCCCAAATGCAAAATGTTTCCAAATTCAGGCAAGAGAGTGCAATTTGTCCCTGGCTTATGAGCAGCAGAACCTCACTGACCACAGGGTCCTTCTACACCCAACTTCACCGACTGTTGCTGTGCAGACCTGTCTCTAACATGAACTAGAAGGAGTATCAGGAGGTGCTGGTGGCATATTCAGCATATCCCAGTCCAGCATCCAATGAGGACAATCCTTCTCCAGCATTGCCCCACAGGTTACAGCAGGTCTGGATATGGGATATGACCATGGAGAACACAACCTCAGCTCATGGGGAGGACGTACCTTCACAAAACCTAAAGCTTTCAGCAATTCCACCTTATTCCCTGGCTATTTCTAATTAACCATGTGGGGAAACTCTGGAGAGCTTGGAGTATTGATGGAAGTGGCACGAAGCAGGAAGAGTCATTTTTTCCTATCCTTCACTAGGCAAGCTGAAATATTTCAGACCATTTGCCAATTCATTCCTTTTATAACCCAACGGGACTCATTTGCTTTGGGTTGCAAGACAGTTGAAAAGAAAAGGCAAGAGGGGAGTCAGGCACGAAATTAAAGCTATAAAACTTGATTAAGTTTTCAAAGCATCCACCCAGCACAGTGAAATAACCAGCCAGTGTGTGATCTGCAAGCCTGGAGCTGTGCTTCTCTCAGCTGTATAACATCTCACAGAGGCTGTTTCCCCACCTCCTCCCTCACTGCTTTTGTGCTTCCACAGCAAAGATCACCAGGCCTCCTGCAATTAAAAAAGCCACTGATAATTTGTGTTAATGCCAATGATTGTCTTGATCAAGAACTCAAGGGAAAAAAACCTGACCAGTCTGTTTTGAGGTCAAATAACAGGGAAGCAGGAATGAGAGAACTGATTGCATCAAAAATCATCCCATGCCTGCTGGTCAGTGGCTGTTGATGCAACTCCTGGTGAGCTCACACTGTCCCTGGCATTTTGGTTCATCAGCTTCTGGCATTACCTTTGTGCAATGTGTTTACTGGCAAGGGGCACCCACTGGCTGCACCTCCACCCTGCAGGTGAGCTGTGCCTGGGGGCTGCCCATAAAGTCCCTTCTCTACAGACTGATGCCATGAGTGACCCTTCCCCCCAAAAACAGAACTCTGAGCACGTTAGTGTAGGGTAAGATAAAAAGTAAAGGTCCTTTAATATCACAGGCCTACAGCCCACAGGAATACAGGATGACATGCATGTGTCCCAGTTCTTGTTTCTATGGCTTTTATAGTAAGATCCCTCCAATCATTGCTTTACACATTTCTCAGTCCAGCCCCAGTCCCACCCCTGGTCCAACCCCCTGGAACTGGATCTGGGGCTGTCAAGACCCTCTGTCTTCATCAACTCTTCTTCCTCAGGCACACAAAGATCTCTTGGAGTTCATCCAGTTCTGGCTTTTGGGTCACTCTGACCTGTGTTTATGTTTCATTCTGTAGGCCTTCTGATATCCTTCAGCTCTTTACCTTGGAAAAGAGTCTAAACAAGATTAATTAACTAAAGGAATTTGAGCTCCCTGTTCTGGGACAGGGGTAGTGATAGAAAGGCATTAAACTTAAACTGTTAGAAATATTAACCCTCTAAAAATCTACAACTACTGTGTTCCTAAAATCTACAAAATGTGAAAATCAGAACAAAAACCCCTTTGGCATCAGACCTATGATGGGAGAAGATGGTCCCTCTACCAGATCTGCACAGGACATTCAGAAAAGTGGTGATGGATGAGCTGGATGGTGGAGGAAGAGGATATAAACTTCTGGAAACCTCCAGGCAGGCCCAGGGATGGTGACAGCCCCGAGGGCTGGGATTTCAAGTCCACACAAGTGGAGTTTCACACACAGATAAAAATCACACTGGCCTACCAGACACCTGGGATGTGAAAGCTTCTGGAAGTCAGGAGCCATTGTGTGCCAAAAAACAGTAACCAAAATAAAACTCTGACTAATCCTTTGCCCTTCCGGCCAACTCTGCCATCCCATTGTGCTGCCACAGGACAGAGCCAGTCAATAACGCTCAGAGCAACTCCTAAATCTGTCGTGGGCTGATGTGGATTTCAACATTTGCTCATTAAGTGGTGTCTCCTTTTATGGCCACATTAAACCCGAGTTCCACATCCTGTCCTGGCCACTGACTGCTTGCCAGCTTGATTTAAGAGGTTGGTTTCAACCCATGAAGTCCTTAACGGCTTGGGACCTGCCTAGAGAGGAGAATGCTTCCCAAGACATCCTCAGGATGGCTGTGGCCCTTTGGCTTCAGGTCAGGTCCATCAGGTTGCTGGTTGTATGTGGTCCTGCACCTTGGGACTGACTTCTCCTTCAGGACTACTACAGTCAGTGTTTATCAGTCTCCTGGGAATGATGCAAGGCTTACTTTTCCCTCCTTGCACAAGAAAGGCACAGGGTAGGGCTGGGCTGTGAAACAGGAGGAAATTGCTGGGAATGCAGTGCCAAGTCAGTTGATCCAGTTGGGAAACGCAGGTTCCTAATTAGCATTTCAACGAACATAGTGTAAGTGGAAGAAAGCAGGGAGCAACTCTTTAGCTAAGAGGCATCCACTGGCCTGGTGTCAGTCCCTCTGCAGAGCCACCAGCTCCTGAGCACACACCTCATTTGTGGCTCTGTGCAAGTTTAGACCCTCCAGGTTATTATCTTTGGAGAGGATCTGAATCCTTGGCTTGGCAGAGCATCTTGCTGGGGACCCATCACAGGTGGAGAAGCGGGACAAAGCACATTGATGCTGCTGCTGCCCTTGGGTTGGGCAGCACAGGCTGAGATGAGCAGAGCTAGAAATGGAACTTTCAACCCAAGAAGAAGACCTGGAACCACCAAACTCAGCCCTCACGCCCTTGTTTCTGCACTACCTTCCTTGTACCCACACAGATGCCAGGCACAGCCCAAAACTAAGATCCTCAAGATTGTCTCAGATGGTGCCTTATTTAAAAAGTGGCTGCATGAAAGCAAGACAGCTGCAAGTGAAGCCAAATATTGTGGCCCATGGATGTGGTTTGAACCTCTGACAGCATCACATCCAGGAAAACAAAGTTTTATTGCATGGGCATGTCAGTTGTGAGGAGCTTTCCCATGGTTTCCATCATTTCCCACAGAGGCTCCATCCATCATGCTGGCAGTCAGAGACAGCAGAGCCTCGGGGACAGGAGGAACTGGTACATTGGCTGCCCTCAACTCACAGTGGTGGAAAAGTCCCTGAGAAGTGCTTATTCCCATTCAAACCACAACTGGAGAAGGGCAATCAGGCCCTGTGCAGCTCCAACATGCTGGACATACATTTTGGTGGAAGGAGGACCAGATCCAGCTCCAAACACATCTGCTCCTCGGGCTCCAAGGCAGCAAGGGCCACACTCAACCACAGGGAGGGGAAAGAGGAGCTGTAATGGTCAGAAGCCACAATGCCCTGGCAGGATGCAGCTCCTTGGGTGAAAGGAGTGAGGCTCAGCACAACCCACGTTCAGCTCAGTGGTGTGTGCACAGCTCAGCCCCAGGGCAGCTCGTGACAGCTTCTGCTCCCATGGAGGCTTCACAGGCACATTGGAGACCTGGGCAGCTCCTGCCAGCACTGTCTGGTGCAAGGTAAGAATGGCAGAGGTGCAGCCAGCACTGCTGTCCATATGGGAGAGGATAAAGGGAGTCAGGCTGTGGGAAACAGGGAGCTCAGGACATTGAGGGCTGTAGCGGAAACTTGTGGTGGAAAATAAAGATGGCATGAAAGCTTGGCAAGCAATCCCTCCTGCCTTGTTATCCACCTGCCTTCTGGCAACCTGCAGTTCAAAGACCTCTGGAGCCAGCATCTGCATCCAAATCATCCCATTCCATAGTGACTATGAACTCTCTAATCCTTTCAAACCCACAAATACTTCTGGCCTTGAGAACATCCCACAGCAGAGAGTCCCAGCACCAAAGCACTGCCTCTACCCATCATTTGAACCCTCTCCCTCCCTCCCTGCTTGGGAAGAGGTGAGATATCTGCTTGCTGAGCAAGGAAGAGACAAGTGAGGATGAGGAGAACCAGCAGGTTCCCAGCAGCCTTTATTGCCCAGCCAGCAAAGCACTGCTGGGGCTCAGCACTGCTGACTCGGGCAGAGCTGCCAGGGGTCCCAGCGAGGGGAGGGAGTTGCTGTGTGAGCACAGCCATGAATTTTGCACAGCTATGAATTTTGCACAGGGAGAGAGTGAGCCCCTAACCCTGAGCTATTAACATGTCAAGAGGGACAGAGGAAAAGCTTTTCCTTTAATGAATATTTCCTCGGCGAGGCCCGCACCCTTCAGAGGCGAAGTGATAGGCTTAGTCTAAAGATGGATTGGCCTACTTTACCTATTAACCACTTAGACTAATGTAATAAAGGCTCTCTGCATTCAAACAGCCCTAATCCCCAGCCCCAAGCAGCTCTGAAGCCTGGAATAAGAAGGGATGCTCAGACAAACTTAGCCAGGCTGCTGCTTGGACAGGCACTGGCAGGGGCGGGGAGGGGGAATTTTATGGGGTTTTTTTGAAGTTCAAACTTCCCAAATGAGAAAACTGGACCCACAACGGGATAAATTTACAAAGTGGGGATGACAGGTGGCCACAGGGTAATCCAATCCTGAAGCCTAATGCCCTTTGTGGCAGCTTTTGTCTGCGCAGAGGGGCTCTGGGCTAATCTGCTGCCACTTCCCAAGGAGGAACAGCGAGGGGCCCGGGGGGACAGGGGACCCCCCCAACCTGTTGGTGCTTTATTCACTGCAGGTAGGACAGAGCAGAGCACAGCAGTGATGGCTTTATCCTGGGGATGTCTGTTGGTCCCCCCACGCACCTCCTGCCATCACCAACACCTGCTGGGATAAAACCCTCTGGGCTCTGCTGGAGCCTGGAGCCCTGGGGGGCTGCAGAAACCACCCCCCTGCCCTTCTGCCCACACAGGGGTCACCATCAGGCTGCCTGGCCAAGCCCTGGCACACTCAGGTGTCCTGCTGCCCAGCAGGAGCCCTGGGGCAGAGCAGAGGAGTTTTCCTTCCTGAGGAGGGTTTCATGCTGGGTATATTCCTATCCAGCACCTGCCACCACTCAGCATCAATTTTGGGGATGTTCCTCCAGGTCAAGCACATTCAAGAGTTGAGTCCCTCAGGCAAGTGCTAAAATCATAGAATCAACCTCCAGGGATGGGGAATCCACCCCCTCTCTGGGCAGCCCATTCCAATCCCTGAGCACTCTCTCTGCAAAGAAGTTTTTTCTGGTCTCCAACTTCAATTTCCCCTGGCAGAGCTTGAGCCCATCGTGCCCCCTTGTCCTATTGCTGAGTGCCTGGGAGAAGAGACCAACCCCCACCTGGCCAAAACTTCCCTTCAGGGAGTTCCAGACAGTGCTGAGGTCACCTCTGAGCCTCCTCTTCTCCAGGCTAAACACCCCCAGCTCCCTCAGCCTCTCCCCACAGCACTTGTGCTCCAGTCCCTTCTCCAGCCTCGTTGCTCTTCTCTGGCCCCGCTCCAGCCCCTCAATCTCTTTCCTGAGCTGCAGCAAGAGCACCCTCCAGTCTCAAACCCCTCCATCCCTCAGTTTCCCTCTGAAAGGGTGACAAAACTCTCCTGGAGGAGTGGACAGGGTATTGTAAAAGCAAGGGAAGTGCTGTTACAGTCAGGATAAAATGCCACACCACCTGGATGCAGCTACAAGAGGCAGATCAGGGAGCGCTCACAGCAGTCCCTGCAGCAGCTCTGCCCCCAGACACAGCAAGAACTGCCTTTGGGACAGAATTCCTGGACTTTCCCCCATGGCTGTTTCCTAGAAGCAAGGAAAATATGGGAAATGGGAGAAATATCAAGCCAAACTATTTTGGATATCAATCAAGTTCAGGCCTGTAATCAAGAACCATTTGCTGTGCAGCCCTGAGCTGCACACACAGAGCATTCAATGTATTTCTGGCCAATTTTTACCCACATTCCTGGCTGGTGTTTCAACAAGACAAAAAGTGATGGGTCTTTTCCCAGAAAAGTGAATTTTGGCATCCTGAATGTTTCTGGGGAAAGCCCCCTCAAGTCCTCCTAAAAGGCTGTTCAAGAAACTGCATAAATTATATTGAAATGTTGTGGTGAGAAGGTGAAAAGAAATATGAAGGGTAAACACAAAAGTTCCCCCTTTCTGGGGGGAAACAGATTTTTAGCCTCCAGAATCATGTCAGAGGGTTTCAAAACCCAAGATGACACCCAGCTCAGTAGAGCCAGAATGAGAACAACCCAGAACGTGGTACAATTCAGTGCATGTGATAAATTTAAGATTTTTGCTGCATTTTTAACTTGCAAGCTGGAAAGCAAACAAGCCCACTGGTGCCAGCTTGGAACAGCTCTAGAGGAACCAAATGCAGAAGATAAGGCAGGTTAAAGCCTCATCCCCTCCCACGCTGATGCTCCCCAGGCTGCTGCTCCTCCCTCTGCCCCATCCCCAGGGGCAGTTTGGTCTCCTGCTCCCATCCCAGCATGGTCCTGCTTAGGTTTGCCCCAGTCAGGATCCCAGCAAAGCCAAAGGGCTCATTTCAAACCACAGTCCATCCATCCATCTGTCCATCCATCCATCCATCCACTGCTTTAAGTCAAACACACATTTGAGAAGGGCTTTACTGCCATTCTCACCCTGCACAGCCAATTCTCCAATTCCTGCTGTGTCTCTGCCTCTTCCTTTCCTTCCCCATCCCCATAAATAATTTTAGGCCAAGTGATCTAACTCCAGTATTTTGAAAAAGAGCTGTAGACACGCAGGGAAGGATGGGGGTGGCACCTCCACTGCTGGCAGCTTTGCCTTCCAGCCCACCCGCTCTGCCAAGGCGATACCCAGTTGCTCCCAATTTCCGAGCTGCTGTCAGAAAGCAGGAAAAAATGTGCAGTGGTGATAAAAGCAGCCAAGGGCTGGATTAAAGCCACACACTTGTAGCCCTGTAAAGGCACCTGGCAGTGAGCAAGAGCTTTGCAATGCTCTGGAAAGTAAAAACTTGAGCATCACCAGCTCAGCTCCCAAGACCACCACATTAGTCCCATCCCAACCCTACCAAGGCCTCCTCACTACAAGGCTCATCACAAAATCATCAAATTCCAACAATATTCCTTAAAAACAAGCAGCTGACAAGCCCAGGGAAAGACTGTTAAAGTAATAAAGCCTTTTAATTGCATCACAGAACCTGCCACCTGCATCAAGGTCAACTGGCATCAAAATTACCCTCTTGGCTTTGATTCCGCTTTCTGGTGGCAGAAATGGGATGGGGGAATGAGGGAGATGGAGGAAGAGGAAGAAACAGAGAGAGAAGAGGCAGTAGCAAATTCCTCTTTGGGGATGGGAGGACTTGTTGATTTATTATTTGCTACATCACATTTTTCTTGCCAAAGTTATCCCTGGCTTGGGCTGTTGTTGTGCCACAGACCTGTACAGTAGCAGGCAGCCTCTCCTCCTTTTATGACCAGTGGTAAGAGCAACATGTGTGCCTTTGTCTCGAGCAGGAGCCTGTTGTTTGGGTTGGCAAATTATACAACAATAAAAGGGAATGGCTGGGAACCAGCCTCGGCCTTTTTGAAATGGGTGTAACCCAATCCAGCTCGGCCAAACACTCGCCACGACACTTACACAAACCAGATGATGGGAATTAATGAACTTTGGGGGTGAGGAAGGGGTAGGTGAAGGAGGAGGGAAAGGAGAAAAAAGTATGTGGGCCCGAAATGAATGTTTTTCTCACTTTCCTTGCTCCCTGCCCCCAGATCTGCCAGGTGCCCTTCACCTGTTGGGGAGTTTGGAGGATTAAAGGAGGGAGAGGAGGGTAATGATGTGTGAAGGCTGCCCAGCATGAAGGTGCTCTGGGACTTCAATAGGACCAAAGAGGAGGTGGCCACAGGTGGCATCACCACATAGCCCACAGGAACAGGCTGTGGCCTGGCTGTGGAGTCTGATCTGAGCTCCTTTGATGAGGATACAAAACCCCATCAAAGGCTGGGGGCAGCAGGGAGAAGCAGGACATTGGCAGATGGCCCTTTCGTCCCCACCCCACGGCGGCAGAGCCGGGACCAAACAGCCACAGCAAATCAAAGCAAGCAGTGCCTTGAGGAGGGGGCAACACGCTGCTGCAATCACCAGGGGTCAGGGGCTCTTTTGGGGGGGGTGTTTTTTTAGATAAAAGACTTTATCCACCTCCCCAAAAGTCTCTGAATTCCAGTCAGACCTCGGAGTCACTGCGGAGGTTTGACCCTCTCTGTGCTGCTGTGAGGGACGTGGGGAGCTGGTCCAGCCACAGAGCTGAGCAGGTTTGCAGCAGCATCTGAGCACCAGGCTGGGCAAAGACCTGATCCATGCACAAAACCTGGAGGGTTTGTGCCTCTGGGCACAGCAGTGGGTGTGATGAGCTGGACCAGCCTCTGCTGCCAAGGCAGCCTCCCATCCTGTGCCAGCCAAAACCAATCTTTCACCCAAATGCCTTCCCCACCTGATGGGTCTAAGTGGCTTAATTAGAAGCCCAGACTCATACCAAGATAATGAGATGCTATCCCTCACAGGGCTGCTGCCTTCTGTATCCAAGTGCCATATATGGTGCACCATATGACAAAGCCTATAGGGGAGGAACAACTTAGATCAGCAGAAACACTTGATGGGAATTTTGTCAGCAATTGGACAGGGCTTGTGCTTTCACCAGTGAGCACAGTGAAGAGGCTAAAGAACCACAAAGGCTCCATGGAGGCTGAGGAGTGATGTGCCCATCCCTTGGCAAAGGATCTAAAGGCACAAAGGTGGTCTTGGAGGTGGCTGACTGAAGCAATTCCCCTTTCCCACCTCAAAGGTGATGCTCCATGTGGGACAGCCTCCAGGAGGGCTCAAGGGGCTGGGACCAGCCTGAAACCTTGAGAAGGTGCAGCCCTTTCCTTCAGGCCAAAGCCCCTGTGGCCTGGGGATCTCCAGCCCTGGCCAGAGGAAGGCAAGGACAGAGCAAGAACAAGTCAAGTAGCAACTCATCCCCTACTGCTCTCTCAGTCTACATCCAAAATCAGCTCAGGGGCTTTGCTGTGCCTAATGCAGTTTGTCCACTTAATAATCCTCAATCAGTCACTCTTGCAACACTTTGTCCAGGTGGATGTGCTATACCCAGACAAGGCCAGGTTGGATGAGGTCCTGAGCAGCCTGTTCTAGTGGGAGGCATCCCTGCCTGTGGCAGGGAGTTGGAAGTGGATGATCTTTAATGTGTCTTCCAACCCAAACCATTCTGTGAGTCCTCCTGAGCTCACGCAGACCCTCCACATGCACAGCCCATCCCAGCCCCTTGCTTTGCCCACTGTACATCAGCTCCTGCCTTTACACCATGTAAAGATCCTGCACCACCACACCAGTCCATCCCTCCTTTCATCTCCAGCCTGCTCAGGATTTGTAGAGTGCCCCATCTTTCCCCAAGACATCTCCTTGCCAAGCTGAGGACTCTTGGCCTACTTGGTCATTCCTCAAACAAACATTCCTCCAGCCCTAAAGAACAAACCCAAACGGTCACCACTGTCACCAGGTGGACTCAAGCACCAACTGAACATGAACTGCAGAGATGTGGGGCTTTCTTCAGCCTAGGAAGGAACAAATTTCCAAATATTTCATCCCTTCCTCACCAACAACAGCTGGAGATGTTACGACTGCTCAGCAAGAACTTTCCCTGCTCCTTTGCTGGAGCCAGGCACAATATTCATCAACTTCACCAGTTCATTACACAGACCCTCCTCTCCTCTTTATGTAAACACTGAAGCCTCTTTCTGCTCCCCATCATACTTAAAAGCTCTGAACTTCCACTAAATAATTATCTTCACTGGGGGGAGACGGGCAGCACTTTACATATCAAAGGGCTTCTTTGGAGGGATTTACAATAATTTAAGATGAAGTGGTAAATATTCTATTCACTCCAGTTCATCTCCAGTAATAATTATAATCCTATTAGCAAAGTCCCAAGAAAGTGATTGCATTATCATCTAGCGAGCATCTATGTGGATTTCTTGGAGGGGTGGGATGGGGGAGGCCATAGGCAAGGAAAGAAGGAAAAGCAACAAAAGATGCAATTGCCAGCACCTCCCTTCCCCCAGCAGGATTTGGGCTCCATTGTCCCGGTGCTTCAATAGTGCTTTGCTCTGAAAATAAGAGCTTTTTGAGCGCACTAAGGGGGTGGGGCTGAAATGAGCATCTTATTCCTCTCGGTCAGCCCCGGTCCCCTTTCATGGCTGTGGGTCCCCCCCGGTGCTGCCCCGGCCGACAAAGAGCGGCCGGTGCTGCTCCTGCGGGCGCGGGGCGGCTGCGGGGCCACAATTAAAAGCTAATTGCTGTTTCTGGGTGAGTTCTTTAGAATATCGCCCAGCAGCACCGGGCTGCGCTGCCCACCGGTCAAGTCATGTGAGATTACTCTAATCTGTCTCCATTTCCCCCCGAAAGGAACAAAAAGACTGGTTTTGTTTAAAAGCAGAGCAGGGAGGGGGCAGTTCTGTGAAACTCACGATTTAACGGGAGGGGGGGGAATAAAACCCCGAAACTCAGCAGGAAACATGACTGAGCTAACTGGCAAACTGGGACTAAAGGCTCTTTATCAGCACATCGCAGAGCCAACTGTCTGTGCCAGACTGTGTGTTTTATTCCTGTTCCATGTCACCTCTTCGTACACCCCGCTGGAGTGTTTAACTGGAATTTATCCCTGCAGGAGAGCCTCACTTGCACCAGTGTAATCCTCTTCCCTCTCTTCTGGCACCTGGAGGCCACCAGTGTGGGCCCCCAGCACCTCCACCAGGAGCAGGCTCTGCTCACCCTGGGGAACCAGCAGCCACTCCAGAGTTGTGTCCCTGCTGGTCTGCAACAAACCAGGATTACTGTCCCGGTGTCCAAGAGCTTATTGCAAAGCAGTAGAAACATTGTTCTCAATAAATTAAACAGACAACAGCCTGAAAGGGAGGAAAAAGGAAGAATTTTAGGCATGTGCAGAGATTTCAGTGCTCACAACTGAATCCTGGGGAAAAATAAATTCACTGGGCTGCTTCTGCCTCTTACTCTATCACGACCAGAAAGACCAGCAACTTCTCCTCCCTCAAAAATTTATAGCCTGTTGTTAAAATTATGTGTACCAAACTCCCACTACACAAAGATTTGATAGATCCACTTATGGAGTCATTGCAAGACAGAGCTCTGCTCTCAAGGTTCCTTGGGCAGCACTGGTTTAACACATCCTTGCACCAGAGATGTAAATTCTTGAACTCTGCTTTACTTCTGTAGCACTAATCCTGCCCTCATGGGAAGCTGGAATCAGCATCTGATGAGCTTGGGCTGGCTCAGCACCTGCAAGCACAGAATGTCCTTGTACAGAAAAAAAAACCCAGCCAAGCCAGAGTGTCGGGGTCTGGAGTTACTGGTTTAACTGTGCAAATAAATAGAAAGGGTAAAACCCAAAAAGAGGCTCTTGCAAGGCTGTCCCTAGCTCAGAGTAGGCCTGAGCAAAGGCAGCCTGGCTTGAAAGAGGCTTAAAAGCAGATGAAGAAATAGGTGGTGGGATATCCAAAACACATCCATGGCACCCAGGTGACAGGACTGTGAGATGTGAGACTAACACAGCTGTCAATTGGCTTCAGCCAACTCCAGGGACAATGATCTCAGGGGTTTGGCTTCAACTCCACCAGGAGAACGACTGGGCTTTTCCCAGAGCTCCCAACCAAAGGCCACTACTTGCTGTCAGCTCTCTTGCCATGCAGTGGCTGCTGAGCCACATCCAAGTGGTGCCCACTCCTGGCACTGCAGCCTCTTCCCTCTCGCCCCTTCCAGGCCACCAAGGCTCAGGCACAACCATCTGGTACTGGCAGGAGTACCAGCCAGTACCAGGGGTGTGTTCAGCCATCCCAGCAGGAAGTCCGAAGCCCCAGAGCTCCCACACCCACCAATTTGCTCTCTTAATTGTAGCAAGGGCACTAATCCTCTCAAAGCTGTTAAACCCCTCCAGGCACTGCCCCTCGTGGGTCTTTAAGACACCTCTCCTCATAGGCCTTGGGAAAGTGCTTCCTCACAGCAAAGGGAGCCATCTCCATTGGGTTAAACCCTATGGATGTGGGGATCTGGGATTTGGGGGAGGCAGAAGCTGAGGTGCACAGAGCTGGATCTTCAGACAAGGTACAACCTGCTGGCTTTCTGCTGTTGTCCCCAAAGCACCAGGTGGCTCAAGAATTAGATGCCCAAACCAAGTAGCACCACAACTCATCCAAGAGCCAAATCACTCATCCCTGCACAGGGAGCAGAGCATCCTCCTGGCTCACAATCAGTCACACTGGGGCTCCCAGGGCTCGTGCCCTTGGTTAGGACACCAGGAGATGTTCCTAATCCAGGTAGCCCATGGGAGGGTTATCCCACCAGCCTCATCTCTACAGTAGCAACCCATTATGCCAGTGGTGGGGAGCCCAGCAAGCAGAGTAAACCTCAATTTGGACCCAAAGGGCACAACTGGTGTAACCAGCACAGAGGAGATGGTCTCTTCATGCACCACAAGTCACCTGCATGGCAGCTATGCACTGTCACAGTGTTTCTGTAGCCATGCTGCAAGAAGGAAGTTTCCCAGAAAAGGGGTCAGTTCAAGAGAAGCAACCCCTGGTTGGATCCATCCTAGGGTGGGGGTCCATACATCAATATATGGATAAAGACTTTATTGGCACATACTCATAAATTAACTTTCTGGTTAAGTAACCATGCAGTGACCATGGCAGCAGCCTCTCTCCATCCACTAAAAGCAGCTGGATGTGGGTGGCCAACCCTGGTCCACCACAGCTGAACACTCAGGAACACCTCACAAATTTCTACCCAGGACAGCACTACAAGGAGATGAACTTCAGTGACTCTTCCCAGGCTCTCCCTCTCCCCTGAGGCACTGCCAAGCCACTGCATTTCACCTGCTCCAATTCTGCTGGCAGGTCGGGAAAAAAACCCCAACCCAACCCACAAAGCAAAGAGCCAACCCCAAAGCAAACGATGCACAAGTCAACAGCCACCAAACAAAACCCACCCAGCAAGACACAGGCAGGACCACGTTCCCCTAATGCCACATTCATAAATCACAGCCCTGCTGAGAGGTCTTTTGTGTTTTCCCCACACAGAAACAAATGCCCTAATCCTGTACCTGCACGGGCAGGTAACGAGTTGTGCTGATAATGCTGCCCTTTGTTAAACACCAGCACGAGTGGCCCAGCATTTGCACAGGGAGGACTTTGTTTGCCACCTTGACACATATTTCTCCTAATCAAGCCCAGCCTTCCTGCTCTGGGGCTTTACAGCCATGATTAGAGTTGAAAACCTGATAAACTCCAGAGCCCCTTTCTGCCCTGACACCCCAGCTTGGCCCCCTTGGATCATAATTGATGCAAGAGGAACATCCCCGGTGATTCACCTGCCCTCAGAGTAAGATGTGCCAAAGGGAGAACTCTGCTGGGTTAAGAGCACCACAAGGGACTGGTGACAGCTGAGCTCCTGCTCCTCTTCCTCACCATAGACATAACAAAGCAGGAGGGGGACAGGGACACTGTTTTATTCACCCAGCAGCACTTTCCTCTGGGCACTGAGAGCCCCTGGAACATCTTCCATGTGAAGTCTGAACCAGAGCCCAGTGGCTCCTCCACAGCATGTGGGAAGGGAGCTCACAGGGTGTCAGGGCCAGGGCAGGCTTGAAACAAACCTTGAGGCACATTTACCTCTACAAGTTCTCAAGAAAAAGCTGTGTAGGATCTCCAGGAATCCACCTTTTGCACCCAAACAGATCCTCTGAACATCCAGCACCACCTGAACAGCAGAGACCTTTGAAACATCAGCTCAGAAGGTATCCAGCTTTCCATTTTCACTATGGAAAAAGTTATGAATTTTTCTGCCCTTTCTAATCATGCATTCATGTTCCTAACACAGGCCAAGTGCTGCCAAACCTCAGCTGCACAATTCCACCTGCCTCTTTGGCAACACCCAAACCAGCCACAAAACCATGAAGCACTGAGGTTCCTCCTCAGCTGCTGCAGAGGGAAGGGGATGCCCCCTCTGACTGCCAGAGGGTGGGTCACCTTCCTGGTGGCCTGTGAAGAACAAACCCAGGACCAGCTACATGGGAAGGTGCCCAATGAACCAAGCACGTCCCGTACTCACCAGACACTCATTACCCTCAGCATCCCAGCAAGTGGGTCAAGACTTTAAAATTGGTTTAGGACTTTATTCCCAGCTGAGACACCCAATTAACTCCTTAAAGTCTCCCACTTCCTTCCCAGAAGGACCTGAACCATCAGTAATGGGGACACTGGCCAGGTCAGCATGACCCCCCTTGGGATGAGCTATATTTGCCACCCACTGGAACAAAAGGCCTGGCAAATTAATACACCGGTGATCCTCTCAGTACTGATCCCTAAATGCATTTTAACACAAATGGGATTGTCACCTCAACTCATTTGTTAATGGATTTGTGATTTGCACTCATAAAGGAGTGGTGCTGGAAATTAAGATCTCTCCCTGGAAAGCAGATCAGGGCAGTGAGACATTTGTCCAGAAAGGGATTTTTTTACCCAGCACATCTCTAGTCAGGCCAGGATGAACCTCCTGACTCTCTCTCTATTCTTCTTACATCCCACACCAAACGTTAAAGACAGAAAATAAAATTAAGTTCCTCGACAAAAAAAACCCCCACAACTTTGTCCATTGAGGCAATCAAGGTTTGTGGTGCTACCACATCTCAAGGTGATGCTGCAGGACTCAGGGCAGAGCAGAAGGAACCAAACCAGCCTTGGGAAGGAGAGAAATTCCCAGCAAAGGAGGGAGACAGGCACCAATTAGGGAAACATGAAGGAGCAGGTCTGTCTGCAGGCTGCTCCTCCTGCCCCAGTCATTACGTGGGATCGTGACGTGGTCAAAAACAGTACACGAAATACAGTCAAGAGCTCTTTAAGGAGCAGGCTCAGCTGGTGGAGATGCTCTGCTCAAGTACAACAGATGCAAAGCACTGCTTCTCATTAAAAAGGTATTCACATAATTAGAGACTTCACTTCACCATACCAATGATTTGATCTCGTCCAGAGCACTCAGCCAGCATTTAAGAGGGCTCTCCATTCCTTCTTCCCACTTCTGACTGCTTGGGTTGTCTTTGTGTGTGACTCTGCCCACCTCCTCACACCCCACGTGCTGTGATGGCAGGTCCCTGGCTATGGTGACAACCATGAAGGACCTTATGGAGCAAAACTACGCAGGTCAAAATCCATCAGCAACCCTCAGCACCTTAACTTGCTTCCATCAAGAGCTGATTTCATTCCAGAGCCTGCCATGGGGCTGAATTATCCCCAAATTCTTCAAGCCCTTCTACATAAAGAGCAGAGTGGGCTGATCTTCCAAGGGTTTGGAGCACAACCCAAGTGAAATGACTTTTCCCTGAACACTGAGGACTCTGAATGACAGCTATTGTTATTCAGATGAAACCAAGTGTCAGATTAACAAATCAATGGGCATAAGAGATATAAAATGGCTGACCACTGAAGCCTTTCAAATACCCAAACCTGTGGATGAACCAAATGTGAATTGTAATTGACTCACCCGCACCTTTGATCTCTACACCCTTGGGCTCCTAAAGAGACAGCCCAGCCCCCTCTGACCCGGGCTGAACCGAGTGGGGACTCCATTGTGAGGCCTCACAATGTCATTTCTCTCTGCCTCCAACCCCTGGACATAGATCCAGCCTGGGGTTTGGGCAGTGAGACCAGCCAGCTCTGCCTTGGAGGGTCAGTGGAGCTGGAGATGGACAACCTGAAACACAACCTCTCCTATGGAGCCCATCGCCCTGGGCACCTCCTCCCCCCAGTCCCCAGCCCCAGTGATGGCTCTGTGTCAGCTGGATGTGCATAAGGAAAAGCTCTGGGAAGCAGCAGGAAGGACCCTGGATAAAGTGTGGGCAGTGCTCACGCTCGTTCCCCCACTGCTCCCAGGGCCAGACGTGGGATCTGTTCTGTTTTCCAAGGATTTCCCTGTGCAAAGCCAAGGATCAGACTTTGCTGATGGGTTCATGGCATGCACGTGCCCCTACTACAAAACCTGGGCTGATCTGGAAGTGCTGGAAGCTGCTCTGCTCTTCTCCAACTGCCTCATCAGCACATTATCACCTATTCCTCATTAAGAAATGTGATTTGTAATTTTCTTCAAGGTGTTTCTGCAGCTACACTGAAATTAACCCAGAGTTTAAACAAATGTTATCCCTATATTTTCACTTTTGGGTTTTGGAGTGAGTTTTGACCAGTTTCAGTTTTAGACAATAGAAGAGACAAAAAAAACCACAAAAAAGCATAATTTTAGATCCTGTACAGATCTCAGCTCCCCAGGAGTCACAAGGCAAGCAATGGTTTTGGTTTAGTTTCAAGCCTCATTACAAACTTCAAGTAGCTGTACCTCTTCCAGTAACCCAGCCCAGCTTATTCTTCCACCTCCATGCTGCAAAACCCGCCACAAATGTGCTTTTTGAGGAAGTTTTGAACCCTTCCCTGCAGTATCCCCTCCACCGTGGAGGGGAACAACCAGCCCATCTCAGCTCTTGCTAAGTGAGGTTGAAAGCAAGAGGAGTTTTGGAATGCCTGTTGCTGAAGGCAAATCCCAGCAGCTCTTCCCAGCGCCGGGCTATTCCCAGCATCAGGCACCAGCACAGAGCGAGCGATCCGCGCCAGGCGGGCACAGACTTGGTACGTGTCCTGCCCTCCCGCACCAGCAAAAGGAGTGAGTTCGATGGGGGAACTGGGTGAGCTGGGAATCCACCGGGCAGGCTTTACTCTGCCCCCATCATTTTTGGGCTCAGCCCCAGCTGTGCAGCTGCTTTACCCACCTGGCGAGCCCTGCTGGGCCGGCCGAGCCCGCGACAACTGCAGGGCTCACCCGCGGGGGAAGAGGAAGATGCGGGGAGGAAGGCGGAGAGGAGGGAACTCTGGGGGCTCTTAATCTGCTTTAGGACCACGTGAGCTTTGTGTTTATATATAGCTGAATTAATTATTTCGCCGCATTTAGCAGTGCGACCTTGGGCCCGTGCGCGGGGAGCGGCGGTGCGGGCAGGGCAGGCGGCCAAGGCGCCGGTGCGTGCCGAGACACCGCGCGGGGCCCGCGGCTCCTCCCGCGCGTCCGTCCGGCTGGCCGGGCAGCGCCAGCCTGTAATTACCAGCCTTAGGAGCAGACAGCAGCTCCCGGCTCCTCTCGGCTTGCAGCAAACCCGCGTTGAAACCCTAACCGGCTATTCCACTTCTGCTTTGGCAAGGCTGGTATCTTCCTTCCCTGCCTCAACACCCCCCTATTAGCTATTCCCTCTGCTTTTCCAAATGCCATGCAGACAGCCCAAGGCTCATCAGCTACCAGACCAGCTCCAGAGGGAAATTAAAAGAAAAAAAACAATAAAAAGAAGTTACAAGCTTTGTCTTAAGTTGCAACAAGTGCACTGCGCTGGGAAAAAGGAAGGAGATGGGCTTTGCTAAGCGTGTCCTGGAGAAGCGGCAATGTCCGGGCTGCCTGGATCTTTGCTGCTCACTTGGATTGGTCCAGCCATGGTGAAGTCGGGGCAGGTGCCCAGGAATGCTCACAGACACCCCTGGAGAAGGGGCAGTGCCCGGGCTGCCTCTTTGCTGCTCACTTGGATGGGTCCAGCCATGGTGAAGCCGGGGCAGGTGCCCGGGGATGTTCACAGACACCCCTGGAGAAGGGGCAGTGCCCGGGCTGCCTCTTTGCTGCTCACTTGGATCGGTCCAGCCATGGTGAAGCCGGGGCAGGTGCCCGGGGATGTTCACAGACACCCCTGGAGAAGGGGCAATGCCCAGGCTGCCTCTTTGCTGCTCACTTGGATCGGTCCAGCCATGGTGAAGCCGGGGCAGGTGCCCGGGGATGCTCACAGACACCCCGCTGGCCCCAGGTGAGACCTTCGTGAGCTTCCCCCATCCCAACCCCCTCGCGGAAGATGGGACAGCCCCGGCACTCGGGGGACCAGCTTGGACCCGGCACAATTCACTGAATGTGTCCCCGGAGGTGCGTGCGGGGGGGTCAGAGCAGAGGCTCAGCACCTCCATCAGGCAGCACGTTCTCTCCAACACGCAGAGCAGAGTCGCGGGGTCCCTCTGCCATTCAGGTTCAGTGCCAGCACTCCCGGCCACGCGTCCAGCCCAGCTGAGGACCGTGCACAGCCACTCCGCGACCAAGGGCTGGGACACACCTCCTGTTTACTCCAACACCCCCTGCTTTCCTTCCAAACCTAATACACCTTTAGAAAAACAAACCGAAGGCGTGCCAAAGCTGCAGGCCTTGCCAGTTCTTAAACAAATATTTAATAGCTGAATGAAGCAGCAGAGCACTTTGTAAGACGCCAGGGTTTCGTCCTCCCCCTAGTGACGGGAGGATCTCCGAGTCCCCCATCGCCGAGCTCGGCCACCGCTGCAGCCCCCAGGCCCTGCTCCAGATCAAAAATATTAACGCCATTTAACCCCAGAGCAAAGCTTTCCTCACGTTTCAGTGCTCTTTTACCAAATCAACATAATTATAAAGATTTCCTACACCTCCCTGTGCCACTCGCTGCACTTCATAGACTTTCACATTTTAAGGCAAGTTTGTGTTCCATACTCAAGAGAGGCTGTGAACTCAGGGCTTCAATATAAAGCTGCTTTACCGAAGCTGATAATTGTAATGGGTTTTGGCCTCTGTGGGAACACTTTCTGTACCCACAGTCACACGGATACACATCAAGAGGCTGATCCTGGAGCCCTCCCCCAGGCAGAGTTTTGGACTGCATTAAACACAGCCACATCTGGGGACCTGGTTCAGTCTTGGCCATGACAGGTCACTGAAGACTCATCTCATCAGATCAACTTCCCATGTGAAAAGTGTATTTTCTAAAGGAAATTGGGGTTCTAACTCCAGCCATACTCAGTACTGTCAGAGCATGTTTGTGGCAGTGCAGAATTTGGCCTTGTGTTCACTTTCAGGAAGGGTCTATAAAATATATACATCCACCTATAATGTTATACATCAGCATATAAAATGAAAGCCTGTGCACAATTCTCACTCTGTTCTGGAAGAGCTGCCTGTTGTGCTGCCAGGAACACACACCGGAGGGGAAAGGCTGTGCCAGTTCCAGGGAGAAGTTACAACTGCTCATTTTTATTATAAACCAGCCACTTTGGTGGATTCACAGAAACCCCCAGCACTACCAGCAGAGAGGACTGGCCAGATGACAGCTCTGGCCTAAGGAATTTTAGCAGCACAAGACTGACAGGCAGAGGGATAAAGGAGGATCACCCCCCAGCACAGTTTAGCAAAGCTGGGCTCTGTGGGTGACTCTGTACAAGCCACATGGAGGGAAGGGTCAGCCACACATGGCCCTGCACCCCAGACTGGCTGCAAATTAAATTGTGGGTCAGACCTGCTGCCAAATAGAGCCATGACTCCCTTGATGCCAGAGCTAAGTCACAACAACCCTCTGTAGAGATGTTCTTCCTGCCTCCCTCCCTTTTCTCTAGAGAGAGGAGAAAACTGAACTGCTGCTGGAGCAGGGTAGTTCCAGGGCGTTTCCAAGGAGGTTAACACAGACATCAAGCATTTAGCAGAACATGGCATTATTTTTCCCTAAATAAAGTTCTCCTGGCCTCCACGTGGCAGGGCACTGCCATACTCACATTTTGACAGAAAAATTAAAAAAGTGGAATTATTCATTTGCTAGAAATCAATGTGAGAACTTCTGCCAGCAGCACTTCTATACCTATTTTCCTCTAACATTATCACAAACATCATCTCAAACCTCAAACTCCCAAGTTTCTGGTCCTCTCCGAATGACTCCTGTGGCCAGAGTTTGGGCAGCCAAGCAAGGTGGGTCACAGCTCCCACAGGTCCCTCCTCACCTCCCAGTATGAGGGCACCAGGTGCTAAATCACCGAGTCCACTTTCCTCTTTGGTCTTTAAAGGTGGCACCAGGAGAGATTGTCTCCTTTCTACCACCTTTATGAATGAACTAAGTTCCACTGCACACCACAGCTGAGCAGTCCCCACCATTCCCAGGTGGAGAGATCACAGAATCACAGAATGGATTGGGTTGGAAAAGACCTCCGAGATCATCAAGTCCAACCCTTGGGCCAACTCCAGTCCCTTTACCAGATCATGGCACTCAGTGCCACGGCCAAGCTCAGCTGAAAAACCTCCAGGGATGGGGCATCCACCCCCTCTCTGGGCAGCCCATTCCAATGCCTGAGCACTCTCTCTGGAAAGAGTTTTTTCTGCTCTCCAACTTCAGTTTCCCCTGGCAGAGCTTGAGCCCATCATGCCCCCTTGTCCTATTGCTGAGTGTCTGGGAGAAGAGACCAACCCCCACCTGGCCAGAACTTCCCTTCAGATATCTCAAGACAGACTTCCACTTCTTGTCTGACCCCCACCATGATGCAGTGCCCTTCTCAACTTGTCTCTGGCCTTGCAGCCACCTCTAGACTGGGAACAACTCCCTGCTGGCAAAGTTATGCCACCAGTAAACCCCTGTCCCGAGTTAACCCTCCCTTCCCTTTGAGCCGGCTGATAACCAATATATTTCATCACAGGACCTCTTGTTTCCATGAAGAAAGCCAAGAAAAGGTCCATTTACTTTCTTGCCTTCTGGGTGCTGCGGGGCTGAGCAGCTTTAAATAGCACAAGGTGTTTCTTGTGAGCTCATGAAACACACAGGGAGCTGCTGAAAGCCCTGGAATTGCGATGGCGTGGGCAAGCCCCGGTACAGTCATCAGCAGCAAGTCAGGACCCAGCACAGCACTTAGTCATTTCACACAAACTAAGGAAGAAGCCTCTCCTCCAGCCCCTCCTCACACACCACATGGTGACAACAGGTAGCAGCAGATAGCCCCTGACCCCCTAATTACACCACTGAAACAACTTGCCCTGCTATTTGTTGCTCTTTGAGCCCATATGTTGCCCATCCCACATGGCCTGACCCATTCATTATCCCTTGAACCCACTGATCACCCACGGTCACACCACCAGGAGACACGAATCTCATGCTGAATGAACACTAAATGAACACTTCTTCCTACTTGAGATAGATTAGAAGCCCCAAATCCAGCCTTGAGTGACCAGAGCAGCTCAGCAAGAGAAGCCTGAAGGGAGGACAATCCCATCATCAGGCAGATTGGA
Organism: Pithys albifrons albifrons; assembly: GCF_047495875.1. Taxonomy (NCBI): domain Eukaryota; kingdom Metazoa; phylum Chordata; class Aves; order Passeriformes; family Thamnophilidae; genus Pithys; species Pithys albifrons. Next base: position 9,691,456 of record NC_092476.1, on the reverse strand, counting down.
AATACAGCCCCAAAGAACGGTGGTTTGGGCAGGGTTTTTATAACCACCGCACCCAGGGCTCGCTGGATGCTTTGGAAAACAAAGCCTTGACTAGAAGCGCCTTGAGATATCCAAAGCTTGGTGTGTGTTACAGACATCTGCCATGGCCCACTTGAAAAGAAAAAAAAAAAGAGAATAAATGCCAAGCCCAGAGCTGAGCCCGTGGGTTTTCATTCCCATCGTTCTCATGCCAAGGCGCACAGCGCTCCCCGGCAGGCCAGGCTAACACGATTAGCCAGGCAGATCCACCACCCGCATCCGTCACCCCCAACCCTTGGTCAACTTTGAAAAGTTCAGCAGCTCAACAGGTGAGGCCATGAAACCCGAGCAGGGCAGACAATGTGGTCCCCCCCCCAGCGTCGTGCTGGGAAGAACTTGTCACGTGCGTCATATCGGGCAACATGCTTGAAACAGAGCAGTGCACTGAAACCCCAGCAACACGAATAATCTTTGCCATCTGTTTGAACAACTCAACCCTCCTCAGATCTAGAGGAATGATCCCATGCAAACACAAGGGCCTTGCTGACTGATTATAGCAGCCCAGCCCTTCTTTTTTGGGGCCATTTTCTTCCCAACATTGCACAGTGGTTAAGATGCATAGTGGGGAGCCACTGCAACGGCCAAGGGGACACTGAATGCTGTGTAGGTTTGGAGAGGACCATTAAAAGTCCCCACTTGCTAAAGCAGAACACAGTCCAAGGCCAATAGCTGATTTTCAAACTTTTTTTTACATCAAGAAAACAAAATCTCAAAGGCAAAGTTGTTTGGCAAAACCATCCCAGAAAACACAACTGTCCTTCAGGACACGCTTATTCCAGCCCAGCCCAGCTCACAGGAACGCTCTGGAGGAACCAGTCTCTGCTCAGGTGCAGTCATTTACTCCCAAAGTCCAGTTGGGAGAAATGGGGCTGTTCCCAAACTTCCTGGGGCCCACAAACCTTGTGCCACCCAGTGGAAACCAACACATTGAGTGTTGCAAGGGCTCGGCTGCGTCCGCGCTCCGGGTCCGTGCCCGCCGGGGAGGCTGCAGAGCACTGTGGCAAGTAAGCAGCAGGTATTAAACCCTCCCTAAAGCTGAGATTATAGAGAATGACCAAACACAAAGGGTGAAACCCTGCCCTGCTCAAGATTTGGTGCAGCAAGGCCTTCACCCCGAATTTTAACCATCATTTCCTTATTCTTCCCTTGCTCCCAGCCTGGCCTGTTGCAAGAACCATCTCGCACCCCCACAGGCTCCTTGGGGGAAAAAAGGGGGGAAAAATAAAAAAAAAAGGCAGTTTCTTCTGATTCAGGAATTGCTGTGAAACAGCACTTTGCACATTAAGGTCCCCAGTGCTCATTTAGATGATTTGGAACTCTAAGAAATGCGTGTTTGAAGCAGTTTATTGCCCAAGATCGGATCACAGGGCCTGATCCTGCTGACCCAAACCACCCAGTCTCGGTAAGGAGAATGAACTAAGGCAACTTAGGAAGACAAAGCACCAGCACTTTAAGAATTTTCCATTGAAAAAAATAAATAAATTAAAGAAGGAAGAAGGAAAAGAAGTGTCCCTGCTGCCCTGCTAGAGGCAGAGGAGCTCGGTGCAGCCCTGCTGTCGTGGTTACAGCCGGCACAGCCACGGCACAGGGTGCCCAGCAGAGAGCTACAGACTTGAAATATAAATCAGTGATGGTGAGTAGGGCTGGGAACGCCCAGCCCAAGGCAGGAGGGACTGGGTATTACAGCCCACTGAGCTGAAAATAATTAAAAAAAAAGGAAAAACCCAAACCACGTAACACAACATGATTTTTTTCTTATATTAATTATAGGACAAGAGGCTTTAAGGTCCCAAGGCCATTTCAAAATGCATCACTGTTGAATCCAATAAAGAAAATACTAAATGAAATTCAACAACTGATTTTTTAGGCTTGCAAGAAACATTTTCTCTCTGCCATCAAGTCCTACAGTAAACTCCAAAGAGAACAACAAACATCCCCACGGGCTGCTCGGCCGGGCAGTCGGACACACAGATCAGAATTCCCGACTGCTCTGAAGAGGGAACTTCTCTACTATCCCAAAATTTCAGGCACTACTTAAAATTCATTTGCAATAGTGGCTGGACCCCGTTTCTCCTCTGTCATGGTACATAATTTCACTCAAGGCAGTTCACACACTGTATTTGTTACCGGGGGGAAACCCCACAATGTGTGTGCAAAAGTTACCTCACTATCGAAAAAAATAATTTAATTTTTTCCCTCTTTTTCCTCTGCTTTTCAGGAATGGTGGTCAGCACCACTTGGTGCTGTTTTGCCTTTTCACACAAAGGAAACAAACCCCTGGATTTGCTTTCACTTGACAGAAAAAGGAGCAAGGAAAAAGTTTGTGTTTTCTCATTCAAAAGTTATCTTCTATGGATGAAAACTTTAAGCAGACATCAGTACTTAACACAAATACGATTAATTGCAAATATCCCCCAAAATAAGAATTATTCAAGCTAAATAAGCAAATTCATGATGCTTTCTGCATCTTGGGAATCTGCAAAAGCACATCTTGGAAATCTGCAAAAGCACATCTTGGATGGCACAAACAACTTAAACAAAAACTCCTGAGAGATACGACCAAATTTATTCAGTTGACTAAAATACACTTTTAATGAGATGGGGGTCAAAAATTGCATCCTCATTTCAAAGCCAGTCTGCTGGATTTACACTGAACACACAGAGTGCTGAGGACACAGTAACCCCCCAGTTCCAAAGTTTATTCGATTAGTGCAGAAGCATCTGAAAAACAGGGGCGAGGCTTGCCCAGCTCACTGAGTGACACCCCGACCTTTTAGAGCTTCTTTAACGCAATGGGTTTGGGGCCATCAACAAGAGAAAACAAACGCATCTCCTTATTGACACCAAGATAATAAATAAAAGGCTCCTTAGGGCTGGGAGAAGTGAGCGTGTTCTTGAGGAGTGCTGAGAAGGCAAGATTCACCCAAGTCGGTGGGAGTTTGGAGTTACTACTTTTACAGGATCTGATTCCTACTGCCAAAATTTACAGGAACAAACTTCTGCACCTAATTCTAACCAAGTTAGAAATAATGCATAATATATAAACAACTTGTCTGTTGTTTTCATCCTCCCACATGTATTTTGCATTATTTAGTCCCCCCTAATTGACCTGGGTCCCTGTTCCCCAGGCAGCCAGACACACTCCCATCCTCGGGCTGAGTCACACACCACTGATTTCAGGAGTTTCAGCATCACTCGCACTGCCTGCCTGGGAGCATCACCATTCAGACCTCAGGATTTGTTGTGTTTCTGCTAAAACAGCATAAACACTACTGAAAAACTACAGTGTGTTTGCAGGGAAAGGGCCTGCACTGCTTGAAATTCAGCAGCTGATCGGGTAAAACTTTAAGAAGTTAATCACAACTTTGATACTTGTTCTCCAAATTTAAAAATAACATGTATCCTTTAAATATTGACATTCGTCCACTGCATCTGGGATAACAGATGAATGTAATCATAAGCATTACTCTCTCCTTCTCCCCTTCCACCTCTTACTTGTAAAAGATTAATCAACCATTTTATGGTCTAATTTAGGTGCCTAATTAAAAACAGAGTTCAACACGTACAATACCATTTTGCTAATAAATCCTGACAGGTCTTTTGCTCTGTTATATGCAAGTTCTCCTTCAAAATGGGAGATTAATACTTTTTCAAACCCAGCTGAATTTATAAAGGTTTCATCTGGGTCGCTGTGGGACGACGTGCTGTATCCTCCACCAAACTGACAGAATTTCCTAAAACGAAACAGCTTCCAGAAATGACTTCCTCCTCGCCAGATCTTATCCTGCACTCATTTCACTAACTGCGGAGGGATGGCAACATTAAAAAAGAGACATAAACCTAATCGGACTTGCCGGCTGGGAGTTTCAAGACTACAAAGAGGTTACACTTTGTAACTTCAGAGCTCTCATCTAGCTTCAAAGTTTCCATCTCTGCTCCTTGAGCATTCCTGTAAACACTCAGTAGAAAGACATATTCAAAATATTCTTGATAAAGTAACTTCAATGGGAAAAGGATGAAAAGACACCGAAACGCGGCTCGCCGTGTCCGACCGCGCTTCTCCTCCGCGCCCACCGCGCCCACCCGCACACAGACATCCCGCACGGGGCTGCTCCTCGCTAAATCACTTGGAATTACATCCATCCTTGCAGGATGCAAGCCAGGAATTTATCATTTTCTCCCAGTTCAAAGGGGTCAGCCCGTCCCCGACGCGCCCGTCACCCACCGCACCCAGCGCCGGGCGGACGATCGCGACCTTCGGCGATCGCGACCTCGGGCGATCCATCCGCTCCCGAGATGATTACGGGGTAGGAGAAAAGTTAACGGAGACGGAGCGCGGGGAGAGAGCGAGGAAGTTTTATCTGGAACGCGGAGCTGCCGCCTGCCAGTCGCGGCTGCCGCTGCGCTCCCGGGACGGGTCAGAAACCGTCCAAATGCCTCAAAAAATCCCTGAACGCGTCAATGCCCTCCAAAAGGGTAAAAAAAAAAAAAAAAGAACAAAACAACCAACCAAAAAACCCCAACCGAAAACAAAACCAAAAAAACCTAAAGGGGACAACCCCCATCCCAACGGGTCAAAAAAACCCCCAAACCAAATGGGTCAAAAGACCCCAAATCTGCCGTTGCCGAGTGCACCGCCCGCCAGCCCGTGCCGACCCGAGGACACACCACTCATCCCTCAGCAACACCCCGAGCAAAGCGCTCCAGCAAAAGCCCTGGAAGCACAGCGAAATAAGAGCGTTTGAGAACATCAAATTGATAGTCAACCTTTATATAAAGATTAAATAGGATTTCGCTCGCGTCAAACCAGCGGACGCCCCGCTGCCTCCTGGGCTAACGGGGAGCGCAAGTTGTGCGCTGGGTTTACTATATTTTTTAGGGGTTATTTTTTTCGGGGGGTGCCTTTAGCGGACTTGGCTCCGGGCGCTCCCAAACCTGCTCCGGAGCCCGCGGCGGCCGCACCTCCGCACCGGGGCGGGGAGGGCAGGACAGGGGGGACCCTCCGGCCCGGCCCGGCCCGTACCTGTACCAGGCGAGTCCCCGCTCGTAGTTGCGGTCGAAGAAGTGGGGCTCGGCGCCGACGGCGCGCACGTCGGGGTGCACCCGCAGGAACTCCAGCAGCGCCCGCGTCCCCCCTTTCTTCACGCCGATGATGATGGCTTGCGGCAGCCGCTTCGTGCCGGAGCCGTTGAAGAAGCTGGAGATGGGGCTGGCGGCGTCGGGCGCTGCCCGCTGCTCCTCCAGGCTGCTCTCCTCGCCCGGCTCGCCCGGTGGCAGCGCGGGCAGCGGAGGGGCGGCGCGGGGCGGCGCGGGAGAGCCGCGAGCAACCAGCCCGGCGCAGGAGCCGGCGCACGAGTAGAACATGTAGAGCCAGAGGAAGAGCATGATGAAGAGCAGCAGCAGCCTCCGCCTCAGCGGCGGCAACGCGACGGGGACATCGAGGCAGCGGTTCAAGCGCTGCCCCATGTGCCCGCGGGCGCGCAGGGATGCATGGCTGGAGCCCGCCCGGCTCGGCTCGGCTCTGCCCGGCGCCTCATGGGCACTGCGCGGAGCCTCAGCACGGCCCCATCGCCGAGCACCCGGCGCTGCCGCCCGCCCAGCGCCGCTCCCGCCGCCGGCAGCGCAGCCAAGGCAGCGACGGGGCGGGACACGGGAGCGGGGACGGGCAGCGCCCGCAGCCTATGGCAGGTGCGGGTTGGAGCATAATGAGATGGGGAGGAGCGAGGCGGGGCAGGGGACGCGCTCATTGGTCGAGGATGACGGCGGGGATCGTCCCGTCGGGGTGGTTTAGTCGCCACCGCCGTGCCGGGGTTGCCCGTGGGCGGCGAGCCCCGCAGAGGGCTGTGTGCTATACATGCGGTGCCAGGCTGGGATTTCCCGTTCTCTATTCCTCCATGGCTGCTGGGAATCGCCCGCGGGGGCATCAAAGTGTTGGTGGCATCCCAGTCAATTTTTTCCTCCTCCTTATTCCGAAAATATTTGGATATAAGGTCTGCGGGGAGACCTTAATGTGATCTTTCAGTACCTAAAGGGGAATTATAGGGGAGGTGGGGAAAAGCTTCTTAGCAAGGACAAGGGATAGTGGTTTTAAACTGGCAGAGGACAGCGTTAGAATAGATAATGGGAAGAAATTCTTTTACAATGAGAGTGGTAGAACATTGGCACAGGTTGCCCAGAGAAACTGTGGCTGCCTCATGCCTGGAAGTTTTCAGGGCCAGGCTGGACAGGGCTTGGAGCAACCTGGGATAGTGGAAGGTGACCCCAGGGAGTTGGAATTGATGGCATTTAGAGGTCCCTTCCAACCCAAACTATTCTGTGATTCAGTGATGTCCCCACTCTTTGATGAGCAGGATTTTCTGTCACACTGTATTTTCTGAAATCGCTCCCTGTACAAATTCCTGGCGAGATCTGCCCCTGTTCAAGCACCAGGAGTAGCATGCAGAGACTAAAACCACCACAGCAGCCCCTGAAAGTCAAACTGAGAGCATCTGGCTGAGGAAACTCTTCCCACAACACCATCAGCTCTGGGACCCTCCTTTCCAGGACCAGATTATCCTGCTGTTCTCCAAGGAGCCAGTGGGGGCTTTGCAGACTCCATGGAAGTGCCGTAGTCAGCACTCACCCAGCAATCACGTAACTTACAGCTCAAATGTGTGTATGCAGTTTTAAATTTTTGTATAGAATTTGCTGCTTTCAGAGCACTTTTTCTTTGAGGGCAGAACCGGGTTTTGCTGGAACCTCTTTATTTTATTTTTGACTTTTCCTCCAAACAAGAGGCAAATATTTTCCCCATGAAGGGCCTTGATTTTGTGTGTCAAAAGTGATAACATGATGCTGATGTCTTCACATATCAGTTTTACATCAAGATGTGGAAGAGTGAATTGTTTCCAATCACACTGGCTTGGTGATCTCATAAAATAATTCCAAACTACAAACTGGAGTTTGCAAACTAATTAGAACAGGCAAATTGAGGGGAAATAAAGGAAAATAAGGTAAATAAGATCTTGAGAGGTTTATAATTTCTCTAAAAGATGCTCAGTGAGTTAACACAGAGCTTGGGCCGCCCAAACCCCCATCAGTTCTGGTGCCACTAGTCCCAATTCTTCCCAGGACCAGGGCTTTGCAAAGCAGATTTATTTGGGAATGATGCAAGGAAAACCTTTGTACTTCAGCTGCAGAGTCAACAGCAAACAATTCCAAAGAATTTCTCTGCTGTGAGATAAAATAGAGAGCACTGCTGGGCTCTCTGTGGCGTGAAGGGTGATCCCAACCGAGCAGAGATGAAGTGCAGTGGCAGGAGGAGTTGCTTTGCAGTTTCCCTCTGTGTGCTGGCAGAGCTGTGCCAGCTGGCCTAGATGGGTAATTGTGAAAGGAATTAAAGAGGACAGTTCCAGGCAGTGCATGAATCACAGCTGTGGGCAGCAACCCTTCCACGGGTGACACGGGCTCCTCTCCTGCCCCCAGGTTTACTCACCTCTGCCCTTGGTGTTTTGTGCAATTCCAAATCCAAAACCTGCTGCTTCCACACACAGGTTGCTCCATTACACATTCCTACACCCATGAGCTAAGAGGGAAACCCTTCAGCTGGAATAATTCTCCTTGTTCCTTACATCCACCAGCACCAGCCAGGATAACATCAACAAAATGTCACAGAAAGTTTGGTTTAAGCCTTTAATATATGTCAGCTGTAGCTTGTAAAATTTGGATTGGCTTTTTAAGAAAAATAGCCCCAAGATAGGTTTTACTGTAATTGTATCTTCGGCAGTTGGACGTCAGGAGTTTTTCCCCAGGAATGGCAAATGGGTAAGTGATCAGAAACAGCAGCCAAGCAAAGGTAGGTCAGGAGGAGGGCTGAGCTCACCCTGGAGCAGGGGGTGTGGGCAAGGGAGGTTCTGACAAGCAGGCTGTGAACCAATTGTGTTTCCATCCTCCAGACTGCCCCACTGCCTCCAGCTGGAGCCCCACGGCTGCTTGGCAGGGCACTGGTCCCCTCTGTACCTGCTGTCACACCGAGAGCAGGACTCCAGCCTGGCCCAGCACCTGCTCTTGGCTCCTGGAATGTGCTCAACGTGCCACATGCAGCAGTTGTGGCAGGAGCCCCCACTCCTGGGGGCTCAGAGCAAAAACCTCCTGAAGGAACAGGATTAGAAGGGAAGGGACACAAGCAGAAATGCACAGCTGGGTTTGCCCCATGCCCTGCAGTCTTAAGGGTGGTTGTCTTATGGGTTGGTTAATCAATAACTAATTGAGCTGCATCAGTACCGTCTCCAGATCCCATTTCTTGATGATTGATTCATTAATTGATTGATTACACAGGTGGCACTGGGAAAGTGCAGCCCCTGACAAGGGGTCACAGTGGCACTTAGTGCAGCCCTGCTGAGATGGGCCTGGAGAGTGCCCAGCTCTGCAAAACACACTTGTTAAATCAGGGCAGAAAGCAGAGAAACCAGCACACCTTCGAGCTGAGATGATGGTTGCCCAGGGAAGCTGTGGCTGCCCCATCCCTGGAAGCATCTAGGGAGAGGTTGGACAGGGCTTGGAACAACTTTGGATAGTGGAAGGTGTCCCTGCTCATGACAGGGGATGAAGTAAAGGTCCCTTCCAACCCAAACTATTCTATGATTCTATGATGCAGCCCCCAAGGAGACAGGAAGGGTCAGGCCTGTGGCCTCACCTCACTAAATCCACCCTTGCAACCATGTGCTTTCCAGCATATTTTGGAGTCTGACACAAGGCAGCAGTTCCCAGTGCTGATCCTGTCCTTTTGGCTTGATGCTGAGTTTTGCCTTGTTGCTTTTTCTCTTCCCAGCTACAAAATCCGTATGTTTGAAGAACAAAGACTTCACACACAGCTCTTTAAAGATCTGCAGGAACCAGTCCTGCATGGGCAATAAATAGGAGCAGGTACCCAAAATCAAGCCAGGGTGCTCTTGGTCCCAACCAGACAGAAGGCAATTTCCTACCATGGTCATAGTTGTGTTTGGAGAAAAGTGAATCACCATTTCATGGTGTTAAAGAAGTGCACAATCACGGGCAAATGAGGCATTCTGGAGTGTGTAACCCTGCAGTGCTGTGGTGTACAGTGACCTGGCCAGACAGGAGGTGACCAGTCAACACCACTCCCTTTTTGTGAACATACAACACCCAGCACAGTGAGATGGAGGGCTTTGTTTTGGGGGTTTGGAATGCTTTTGTGTGTCCTCTTCCATACATATGTGTCTATAGTGGGGTTTTGTCCTTACTGCAACACTTTGAGATGTCCTCAGTCATCGGTCCATGCCCCAGCTCTTGTCCCCTTGCAGAGTTTCAGGGAGAGAGGTCCTGCACTTCTTTATTCCACTTCTTCTACCCTAAGAAGTCCTCAGTGCTCTCCCCTACCCTCCTCCATGCCACCAGTGTCCTTTGCAGTGCATCCTGTGCTATTCCAGAGCAGAGGGCAGCTGAGGATTGCAGATGGATAAATCTGGTGTGCCTGTCTGCAGCCTCCTCTCCACCAGTGCACCCATCTGCTGGGCTCACACTGATGTCACGATAGCGAGGTAAGAGCTGGGGGAAAGGGTCCAGGGCATTGGGAGATTCTGTCCTGAAAAACAAGTGTTAAGCCACAGAGGCACAGCTTGCAGGGAGTGTTCTGTGGGTCAGGACTGCTGGACCAGCAGCCACTGACCATCCCTGCTGCAAGCAAGTGGTGGGGCTGGGCCACCCAGAGGTGACAGGCTGCGGGGTGACCGTGGGTACCATCACTGGGACTCCAAACAGCTCAGCCACTGGCAAGACAAGTGCCCAGGGCTTTATGCAACTCCTCTGCACACAAGTCCAAGTGCCACACACTGCCCTAGAGCCCTGAGATGTGGCTCTGTAACCTCCATCAGTGCCCAGGGACATCCCAGGGACATCTCAGGGATGTCATTGCCTCTTGCAGTGTCCCCCTGCTGTGTCCCAGACGTGCCCCCACCGGGACCCTGGGCAGCACCGCTGTACAGATGTAAGAGGAGATCTTGTTTCTCTCAACCTGAAACCATTTCCTTTCCCCCACTGCCCTCCCTCCCCTTGCTCCCTAATTCGTCCCTGGGGTTTTAATATCTATTTCTCCAAGTGCCAGGGGCCAAATTTACTGCTCACATAACTGCACCGACTTCAATGGAGAAGAGCATTTAGGGTGCTCCAAGGAGGCGTAAGTAGGAGTGATGTGATGGAATCGAGTAAAGGAAAATATAGTCTGACTGTCAAGAAGAGTTTCCTACCAGTGAAATCTATAGACTGTGGAAGTTTCCCATGGGAATAAGCAGAAACCAAGTTGCTGAAGTCATTTTAAACCAGCACAAGAGAATAGGAAATCAGACCAGTGACTGGCCAGAAGGAAAGGAGAGATGACATAATGCAACTTCTCCTTCTCTAATTTCTGTGGCTGCATTGCTTTGTCCATGGAATTACTTTAATGCAACTGGATTTCTCCTTGTGTTTTGGGTGATGTGAAGGCTCTTGCTGCTTCTGGAGAGGTTTCAATTCCTCTGCTAAATTCTGTCCTGGATTAAGTAATACCCACTGCAGTCCCTGTTTGTTCTCATTCCTGCTCCTTGCAAACCTTCAGGTTTCTTTCCTGACTTACCTGAGCCTCTGGCTCTAGTTCTGTACTTATTGAGCTGTACAGGATGGTCCAACCACTGGCAATAGTGCCAGGCTCACCCAGGCCAACAATGCCACGTGGGGCTACAGAAGGTACCAGAAACAGAGCTGCAACCCACTGGCAAGCAGGAAAGAGCCCAGGGATAGAAATATTCCTACTTTCAGGGATCTTTCAGCTAGATTTTGGTAATCATCTGCTGGGAAATCATAAAGGAATGATTTCCATCATTATATATTTCCATCATTGTGTATTTTCATCATAAAGGAATGATTTTCACCGAGGCACACAGGGAAACAGCTTTGCCTGGGGACTCCTGGCTCTGATAAGTCCTGCCTGCCTAATTTGAGCTCTGTGGATAAACCCAGGGCTGCAGATGCAGTGGCCATGCCCTGCTACCACCCAGTGGCTTTGGCAACCTCTTGCCCACGGAACTTCCTAATGTATTTTTGAATGACTTCACATGTGCTCACCGTCTCAGCATTAGCAACTTAGAGCTCTACTGTGAGCAACCTCCTACCTCGCACAGTTCCCAGATAATTACAGATTAGAAGCGGCTAATTTTTATTTTTGTAAAGCTGTCAGAGATCTGTGTTTGTTATTATTGTCTCCTAGGTTGCCAGTTGCATAAATACATATGTAAAACCCCCTTTGATCTCTAAGTATAATGACACAGATTTATCAAATGTTTGCCTTTTTCTGTCTCTTCGAAAAGGCTGATTTATGGAGTGCAGTCCCTACCTCCCTTCCTCTCTTGAAATATGAAGTGTTTGTGAGCAGCCAAGGTAATATTTAATATCCTGCCAAGAATCCTTTGCACTTCCTAACAAATGAACTACAACCTAACCAAATGGTTCACATCTGTTTAGCCTCTTCTCCTTTTTAACTAAACAAATTAGCATTAGAATACCTGGGAGGCACACAAAGTCCCTTTCTAGATGACAGAACACAGACAATTATTAGCAAGGGGAGTAACTGTACTGAAAGGAGCAGGCATGGACCCAGCAGATGTTTTCACATCTCCTGTAGTGTCCATGAATGACCCTCACCACAGCAAACACACTGCCACGGCCTTTTGAAGTGGGTGAGGAGTCCATTCACAGTCCCCTTCTGAATGAAATTAAAGGCACTGGCCCCAGCGAGTTAAGTGTTCCATTTAAATCACTTCCAGCAAAGAAATATTTGGGTGGGGAGGGCTCTACCCCCACAAATGGCTGAAATAAAGAGCATTGCCCCACTCCTCCCCACCCACAGGCTCAGGATGATCAGGGGGCAACAGCCCTGGTTCTATTTCTGTTCTCACCAGTTGTTTCTCATCCCAAGAGCATCAAACCACCCAACTTCATCACTCTGCCTCTCTAGGAAAGAAGGTGTGATGGGTTATTGGGGTTTTAGGAGAATGAACATCTGCAAAGCACAGGTTGGATTATTACAGGCTCCTGCAGTCTGCACATGGGCAATTACAAACTCACACCCCTCCGACCACGAGGGGCCTTTCAAGCACCCCTGTTCCCGCTGGGGTCCCAAACACCTTTTAATCAGAGGTTCAGGAGGCGGGACGGGACGGGACGGGGTGAGACGTGCTCTGCTCTGAGCGCTCCGTTAATTGGATTCATCGCTGGAGGAGGGAGCCAAAGGAAACACGTGTTTTATTAGGGCTAACACTTAGCTTTTATTGTAAATGTTTGGAAAAAGAAAACACTCTAAGGCTTCACAGAGATACTGCTATTAATACATCATCCAAATAACAAGTGATTAAAACCAACAACAGCTACTATGAAAATGTGGCTTTGTAGCCCCGGACCGCATGGGACGCAGCCGGGAAAATCATTATGAACACACCAGCGGGGTGCAATTATAAATAAAAACAGCTCTATAAAGGCTACAAAAGCAACAATAATCAGTCCGGTCTGTGGTTTAGTGAGGGCTACAGACATTACGGAAGGTGCTATTTATTACCAGAGCCAGGGACAGCGCTGGATGAAGGGGTGCAACTTCAGGAGGAGTCAACAGAGGGAGTTCCCCGCCACGGCGGCCAAGCGAGACAGCCCGCACATCCCTCCAGCGCTCCGTGTCCCTCTGTCCGTCCGTCCAGCACGGTCTTCCTGTGGCCCCTGCTAGAGACAGGGATACAAAGGGCTGGCGGCGCTGGACAGGCTCGACAGCTCCGAGCTGTGCAGTCAGACAGTGTCTCAATCACGGGCACGGCTCCAAGGACAGACCCCAGCAAGGTTCAGCCCCTCCCGCAGGTCCCTCGTACAGCTGCGCTTCTTCCAGCGGGCTGGCTCCTCATCTCACCCACGGGCACCTCGCAAACACCCTCACGGGGCAATCCCTGCAAGAAACCCAGTGATGCTGCTCCCGGTGGGAGTGTGGGATGCAGCGCCAACGCCTTGCGGGTGCTGGGGGACTCCTGGGGCCACACCCGCAAGGCAGCAGTGACAGCGTGGAGGACAGACCCCAAAATAGACGCGTTTGTCATCTGTCGGCAGCCCTGGAAGCTCCTGGTGTCCCAGGGGGTGGGTACAGACCTACACCCTGCGCAGAGCTGTGGGTGAGTAGCACGGGAGAGAGAGAGACAGTGCGGGAACATCTGTCTGCAGCTGCTTCCCCTGCACTCGTCCCACTGCTCATTTTTGCAGCAAGGTGGGTTAATCAGCCTCTCTCCCAGTGTATTAACCAGCTGCTGGCAGTCCCTGCTCCCGGTGAAAGCCAAACGCAATGCAACAAGCAGGCCAGGGGCATCAGACTGGGGAGATGTAAATACTCCTCTCTGCTGCTGGGTGACTAAGTGGCCCTGGGCATCCCGTTCCCCCGGCATGCCTCGGTTTCCCTTTGGAGCTGCTGGGAGTGATTCAGGGCAGGGATGGCCAAGTGTGTCGGTCACCCGGCCCCTGGCGGCTCTGCAGGGCGAGGATTCGCATGAACCTCGGAGTTCAGCTGATAAACTCAAGCTGTTCCCTTCCCGGTCTGGATGCCGTCCAGCAGCTCCCCTGGAAGCACGGCGGAAATGCCTTAATCACCTCGTTTGCATCTCCGTTTCAAGTTTAATTTGATACAGTGCCTCCTCTCTCTGACAAAGAAAAAAAAAATAAAATCCCAAACATCTCCCAGCCGCACGAATCTTGATCTTTCTCCTTGTTCAGAAAACAAAAGACAGGTCCCTGTGCCAGACACTTCCTTGCAAATGAGCTTTGAGTGCCGTGCGTGTCTGCATCCTGCACCGGGAGGGGAACTGCGGTGGAGGAGCCCCTTGTGCCTGGCTGGGAGCTCTGCACTCCCCTGGCACCAGCCTGGCCTCCACCCACCCCACCTGCAGGGATGCCTCCTCCCCTCTTCCCCCTCCTTGCTTTTTGGAGGGGCAGAATGTCCCCAGGGGTCCCAGTTAGGGGCAGTTTGGTCAGTATGGGAGATCAGATCCCTGCTGTTCCCAATCACCTGGGGAAATTCCCCAAAGTTCGTGTTTCTGTTGAAGAACAGACAGTCTGGCTACAGCTGCAGTTCTGAGGGGCACAGGCAATGTGTGTTATAGCACATATTCCATGAAAAAACTTACCAAAGGGAAGGTCCAGTTACAATGGAAAGTATTATAAAGGGAAGCAGGGGGCAGAAAGGACCTTGGGGTGTGTCTGGGACACTGAAACCAGGGAGAAAACCTCAGCTGCTTAACTGGTCCAGTCCTTGGGGCCACCCACACTTTGGAGACACATGAAGACATTTAAGTACCACACTCTGCCTTGCTTAATGGGTAGAACTGAAGCAGGGCTCCTGGAAAAATGGGAATACAGGTATGGATGTAAGGCAATGGTTCCAGCACTAGCAGTGAGGGCCAGGCACTCCTTTCTAGCACCTCTTTTTAGTCTTCGTGCTCTCCCAAGGCACAGGGACCGTGTCAGCAGGTCCTCACCAGCTCCCTGATATGGTCCAGACCACCACACTCAGAGCATCTCTTGGGAAGTGTCAGCAATGATCAAACCAGCATTTGGGAGCTGTGACCTTTCGGGGCCTTGGGTAACACCTGGTACCTTCCCAGAATGGATAAATGAAGCTGCTGCCAAATCCTCAGTTCTTGCTCCAAGGCCTGGGGGGGTCAGAGCCGGTTGGGAGCAGGAGGAAAAAACGTCTCCATGTTGTGGGAAAACAGCTCGTTTTGCCAGCCCTGCTCTGTGAAACAGTTGAACTGTGCCTTTTTGAAACACTGGAAACTAAATCCCAGCCTGAGGCACTGACCCAGGCTGGAAAATCTTCAGTGCAAACAGTTACAGTCTGGAAGCAGAAAAAAACCCAGAGGTGACAGGCAGTGTATGAGATGGAGCTGATGAGATGCTCCTGCCAGCTCTTTGAAACCTGCTACTCTGCTGGGGCTCTGAGTGGCTTTGGGACACTGTACACATGCCATGCTCAACAGGTCTCCTTCCCTTTGGGTCAGGGAGAATGAGATCAGTGGAAGCCCCAAAGATGATAAGGAATCAGGAGCATCTCTCTGATAAGGAGTGATTGTGGGATCTGGTTTCGGTTAGTCTGGAGAAGAGAAGACAGAGAGGGGATCTCATCAATCCATATAAATATCTCCAAGGTGGGTGTCAGAGGATGGTGCCAGACTCTGTTCAGTGATGCCCAGAGACAGGACAAGGAGCAATGGCCATAAACTAAAACACATCAAGTTCCACTTCAGTATGAGGAAGAACTTCTTCCCATGGATGTGGCAGAGCACAGGGATAGCTATCCAGGGAGGGTGTGGAGTCTCCCTCTCTGGAGATATTCCTGACCCACCTGGACACCTTCCTGTGTCACCTACTTGATGTGACCCTGCCTGGGCAGGGGATTGGACAGGGTGATCCCCAGAGGTCCCTTCCAACCCTGACTATTCTGTGATTCTGTGAACAGAAGGGTTTGTAAAGCAGCTCCAAAGCTTGCTAGACCTCATGTCAAAGTCCTAGAAACCTGTAGTACATTTATTTCACAGGAGACTAAAGCACATCCAGGGGACCACCAAGCAATGCACAGTCTGAGAGAGCTCACAGAGTCCTCACCAATGACAATTCTGATCTCACAGCTCAGTTGTCACCTCTGACTCCAAACTAACACCACACTGTTTGGGAGATGATGAACATTAGAACCAGACTCTGGCTTGTCTTGGGCAGGGCCAAGTGCAGGGCACACACCCAGAGGGGCCAAGCCCTGCCCTGCAGCACTGCCCTTGCCATGACTGAAGAAGAAATAGCAGATCCAAGAGGCAACCAACCAACTCCAGGTCCCATGGGCAGCACAAGTGGCATCCTGCATCCCATGAGCCCTTGACTGGGCTGGCACTTTGCCTGGTTAAGAAATTCCATGGCTAGAAATGCCAGTGGGGACAGCCTGCAATGGAGCATCTAGAATTGCCACCTCCAGCAGAGCTGTTTGGGAGAAAACAGTGCTGGTATCTCTGTTTTAATAGTACAGTGTTCTCTAGACAGTCTGCATTTCCAAGGAAGAGGGAATATCTAATCACCCCTGGAGAGCAACCAGGACAACAAGCTTTCTATCTGTAATGATAAGGATTTCTAATAGTATCACTTTTGTTTCCATTCCTACTCTCCTGGGATTGTCAGAACTGAAAGGGACGTGTGTGTTCTGTGTAAGCCTTGAAATGCCACGGCCTGGCTGAGTGGGAAACGCTGCTGGAGCCAGGAGAGTGTGAATGTGTGACTCTGCTGGGGCAGATGATATCAGAGCCTGATACAGGAAGCGAGAAAAAAACCCTCAGTGGGGGAAACGAGAAGGAAAGTGCTGTGAGCGCAGGGATTGGGTTTCCTCATTCATGCTGGGACGAAGAGAGAGCCCCACCAACTGCCTGCTGTGCTGAGATGCCAGCAGTGCCAGGGGTACTGGGATGCCAGCAGTGCCAGGGATGCTGGGATGCCAGCAGTGCCAGGGGTGCTGGGATGTCAGCAGTGCCAGGGGTACTGGGATGTCAGCAGTGCCAGGGGTGTTGGGATGCCAGCAGTGCCAGGGGTACTGGGATGCCAGCAGTGCCAGGGGTACTGGGACGCCAGCACTGCCGGGGTACTGGGATGTCAGCAGTGCCAGGGGTGCTGGGATGCCAGCAGTGCCAGGGTACTGGGATGTCAGCAGTGCCAGGGGTGCTGGGATGCCAGCAGTGCCAGGGGTACTGGGATGTCAGCAGTGCCAGGGGTGCTGGGATGTCAGCAGTGCCAGGGGTACTGGGATGTCAGCAGTGCCAGGGGTACTGGGATGCCAGCAAGTGCCAGGGGCACTGGGATGTCAGCAGTGCCAGGGGTGCTGGGATGCCAGCACTGCCAGGGGTGCTGGGATGTCAGCAGTGCCAGGGGTACTGGGATGTCAGCAGTGCCAGGGGTGCTGGGATGTCAGCAGTGCCAGGGGTACTGGGATGCCAGCAGTGCTGGGGTACTGGGATGCCAGCAGTGCCAGGGGTACTGGGATGCCAGCACTGCCAGGGGTGTTGGGATGCCAGCAGTGCCAGAGGTACTGGGATGCCAGCAGTGCCAGGGATGCTGGGATGCCAGCACTGCCAGGGGTGTTGGGATGCCAGCAGTGCCAGGGGTACTGGGATGCCAGCAGTGCCAGGGGTGCTGGGATGTCAGCAGTGCCAGGGGTACTGGGATGCCAGCAGTGCCAGGGGTGCTGGGATGTCAGCAGTGCCAGGGTACTGTGTGTGAGCTCACATGGGCCCTGGGGGCTCCTTGCAAACCTGAGTGCTCGGGACAACACCCAGTTGTGTCACTTGGCTTTTCACACTGCGAGGTCAGTGCTGTGCTCAGTGATGTGCTGAAGGCCAGGGCAAAGGAGGGATGTGGGGGAACCCAGTGCCAGCTCTCTGCAGGGCTCCCCAAAGCCTGACCCAGTGCCCATCCTACAGTGATGGAGAGAATAACAGGCACAGGGCTGACAAAGACATGAACTGTTCCCTCCTCCAGCAAGGTGAAGTATCTCCATCCTTATTTTACAGCTGGACTGCATTTCTTCTGCAGAGATCTGGAAAGAATGAAGATCCCCTGAGCCCCAGGGCTACTGTTTTATCCACAAAACCACACAAAAGGTTTAAAGTTCAAACAGACTAAAATCAGCTTCATCTTCTTGAGGCACTGGCTCAGATTCCTTTGTGAACTTTGGTCTTTCTGGTGGTGCAGAGCTGCCTGTTGTGACAGCACCAAGGTGGGACCCTCTCAGCAGACCCAGGGGTAGGAGGGACAGGGCACAAAACTGCTGTTTTTTTCACTACCACATAAAGAGCAGGTATTTCACAGCAGGGAGTTGGAACAAAATAGTCTTTAAGGTCCCTTCTGACCCAAACCATTCAGTGATTCTGCAGGACCAGTTCCTGGGGAGAGCCTGAGTAAACAGGATAATGGGATGACAAACAACCTGTACTCAAGTTCTCCAAATGAGTCAAGTAAAAAATATCATTGCAATTCCACGCAGGAACTGCTGTTTCAGGTTCAAGGAGCTGTGCAAGGCCTGATGTTTTGCAGGGCCCAGCACAGAGAGGCAGAAGCCCAAGTTTATCTCCTGTGCAAAGCCATCATGGAAAGGCACCTCATGCACCTCGTCTGCCTCTTTTCCTGAAGAATGTGGGCAGCAATATCAGCAGTGCTGGAGGGGGCATGGCTGGCATTAATCCTCCATGGTGGGTCACAGGGATCACAAACACCCTTGGATGAAGACAGACAGTTCAGGATTTTTCATTTGCAGAGTGGCATCAGCAATATTGAAAAGGAGACCTGAGAGCACCGACTGCATTATCCATTTCCAAAAAAAGGCTTCAGCTTGGCAAGGTGATTATTTTCAAAAGCACATGCAACAGCAACACTCCCAAAAGGCAGAAAAAAGACAGTGGATGGCTTCATCCACACCTGACACACAGCCAGTTTGTAGCAGAGCAGGGAACACCTTCCAGGCAAAAAACCTTTTTTCTCCCCTTTTTTTTATTATTTTTTAAATACAGTGTGTCCTACATTTAATTCCCAGATCCATTGATTCTAAAGCCACGCTTTCTCTGCAGGTCAGACCCACTGGGTGTGGAGATGTTGGTACAACTCAGTGACCTGCATTTTGCAGACACTCAGTGATGATTACAAAGCTCCTGCCTAGCCCTAAACCCCGTGAATGTTACACATTTTGTCCCTAGAAATGAAGATGACTGTTCTTAAAAGCTCAACCACAGGCACGTCCTTGGGACCTTTAATCAGAATGGAATTCCTTAGGACAGCACCCAGTCCTTGCAGGCCATCTGAAGCCTGGCTCTGTAATGTCTTAGGAGGAAACCACAACCCTCCTGCTTCAGCACCACTTTCTGCCTCTGGGAGCATAATTGGTGATTTTTTTTTCTGAGCCATTTGCTCTTTTCAGGTTCCTTTGTCAACTTATGGTTGACCAAATTCTTTGGTTTCACACAAACCCTTTCCACTCACATGCAACTCAGTTTCAGTTGCTGCTTGCACAATAAATCAGTATTTCATAAGCTGTCCTTGCTCTTACAATGACCAAGAACGTGTTGCTGTGAGAAGTGCCACAAAACTATCAAATACCTTTGCAATTAAGTGAACTGGACCACTTAATGACTTCCAATCACAAATGAATAGTTTAAAACAGATTTGGAGCATTCATCTCTTTTTGTACAGTATATATTTTATTGCAGAGAAGACTGGATGTATTTTTAAAACAAATTCAGGAGTTGCACAGTTTCCAGACAGTTCCATGAAGTGCTTCCCACAGTAACTTGAGCACAACAGAGTCTGTCAGACAGTGAGGGGGAACTCCAGCCTGCCATCTGCAATCACTCCAGAGCCACCAAATCCTGCAGCCAAATACTTAAGAGCCACATAAAGCAGGTGGCCCTGCCCCTGTGGGCACCTCTGCCAGCACAGCAGAGGTTAAACCGTGTCACTCCTGATTTACACCAGTGGAACCCAGACCAGGAGTCAGGTTTGGATCCTGGGAGCAGCCAGGGAAGGTTTTGTGTCAGCGTGACATCCCTGTGGTGGCAGATTTGTGATGTTTCCTTAAGGACTTTCTTTGGGATCAGGTTCGAGACTGGATTGATGCTCAACCTGCTGCCCAGTCCCTTTCCACATGGGAAAGAAATCTTGGCATGGAAATACATCAAGTCGTAACAGGCACTGATTACCACAATAAACCATCTCTGTCTGTGTCTGCCCTGGATGCTGCTGTGTCTGGGAGCAGCCCAGCAGGTCACAGCCAGCCCCAGGCAGGCTGAGGGTGAGCCACAGCCCTGCAGCAGCACCACAAGCACTGTGGCCAGAAATCTTCCTCAGTGTATCAGATAACAGAGATAATGCACTTTTCTTGGGAGACCATCCACAATAAATGCTTTGGAGAGACAGTGGCTGCATCAGCAAGTGAACATTATAGTAGTAGACTAAACTCCCCAACCTTTTTTTCTGTAAATGTGTTTCCTTACCTATTAACTACCCCCAAAGTGAAGCCTTTCTCTGAGCCCCTGCAGTGTGACATCACATACAGCTCAAACTCTTGATGCCAGTCCAGAGCTTGGCCAAGGATGCTGAAACTAAATGGACTGGCTCAAGACATATGAGCATGGAAAAGCTTTACAACCACCTAACTCGGATCTGCTTCCCACCTCCTCCACCTTTCACATCCTCACTGCCTTCAACAGTAATGGTGATTTTTACCAGCTGAAGACTCAACACTCAGGGCTCAAACTCTAATGCTGCAAAACCACATGGGAGTTGGAAGTTCCCTGTGATGGAAGTACAGTAGAATGGCTCAGTGTGTCCAAGGGATATGCTATAGGAGAGTTTTCACCTGGAGGGTGTTTAAATGCTGGTGTGTGGTGTGCTGAAAGACAGTTTTCTTCGCTCCTTTAACACTGTGCCAGTTGCATGAAAGCCAAAAATCTACTGGGGTGAACGGGAACTTTGGGAAAAGCAACTGATCCAAAAAAGCGCCCAAAACTGAGGGGTTTGGTCTAACACCAGCGCAGGGGTGGCAGAGATTAAGACAAGAACCCAACCCACCAAGTGCCTCAAAGCTTAAATTAAAGGAAGGGGTGCTTGGGGGAGCAGGGTGAGAAATCATTCATGGGTCGCTCCCTGATGGTTCACCGAGGCTGCCGGTGCCGGTGCCGGTGCCGGTGCTGGTGCCGGTGCCGGCGGCCGCAGCGTGTGCGCGTGTGACGTGTCGACTAAACTAACTCAACTACCCTCAAGGGGACAGACCACTGCTCACAGGGACTTCAGAAGGCCATCCCAAAGTGATGTGCTTCTGCCACAGGCTAAATCCTAATCTGTGATCAGTGAAGGAGCCTGAGGCCCCCGAATGCTTTAAGCATTCCTGACTATTCCCTCGCAAAAAAAAGTAGAAAATTATCGCATGAAGTTGTCGCTAGGCACAAATGATTCTTCTTCAAACACATTCCCACAGGATGCCCCACTGTAATTACTAAAATACACTACCTGATGTGTCACGAGGACAACATGTAACTGACATTTAAGGCAATCTAATTTCCATAGCCCTCCCATGGCTTTCCCCCAGCGGGTTGTTTTTGTCTTCCTTGCCCAGCACCGATTTCTTGCAGGTGAACATGACAAGCAGCAGCATTGGCAGGTGCCACAGGCTGCAGAAGAAGAGCTTCCTGGAGCTGCTGCGATCTGCATCCCTGTAGAACCGAAAGCCGAGGTAGGAGATGTAGAGGTTGATGGGGAGCGAAATGATGGGGAAAGTCCACGTGGTGATGTCGAGCACAGGGGCCACCGCGCAGAGTCCGATTAAGGCCAGGCAGTGGCGCAGGGCCACCCTCCTGCACAGCCCCGGGTGGGTGACAGACATCATGCAGTAGCCCCCTCGGGAGTAATCCTCCCGCAGGCCCCAGCTCAGCGCGTTGAAGTGAGGGAACTGCCAGGAGTAGAGGATCCCTCCCAACAGCAGGGCACCTGTGATGGGGGACAGAGAAGGACAAGAGTTAGAAGTGCCACACACAGACCTCGGGGGTCACAGGCTGTTTGCAGGAGGGCAGCACGACACATGTGACATGTGTGACACTGCTCTATGCAAGGACAGGGCAGCTCCACAAGACAAGGAAACTCTGGGTTTAGTGGCACTTACACAGGGTTGTGCATGGTGAATTGTCTGGGTTTGGAGCACTTTGAAAAGCATTTCAGCAAGTCACTTCCTCCTAATGAACCATTGCTAATTGGTTTCTGCACCAACTCAGTCTGTACCTGAGAGAAGACTGGTGGGAATCACAGAATCATAGAATCGATTGGGTTGGAAAAGACCTCCGAGATCATCGAGTCCAACCCTTGGGCCAACTCCAGGCCCTTTACCAGATCATGGCACTCAGTGCCACGGCCAAGCTCAGTTGAAAAACCTCCAGGGATGGGGAATCCACCCCCTCTCTGGGCAGCCCATTCCAATCCCTGAGCACTCTCTCTGCAAAGAAGTTTTTTCTCATCTCCAACTTCAATTTCCCCTGGCAGAGCTTGAGCCCATCGTGCCCCCTTGCCCTATTGCTGAGTGCCTGGGAGAAGAGACCAACCCTCACCTGGCCAGAACTTCCCTTCAGGGAGTTCTAGACAGTGCTGAGGTCACCTCTGAGCCTCCTCTTCTCCAGGCTGAACAGTCCCAGCTCCCTCAGCCTCTCCCCACAGCACTTGTGCTCCAGTCCCTTCACTAGCCTTGTTGCTCTTCTCTGGACTCGCTCCAGCACCTCAGTATCCTTTCTGAACTGATCCTTTCTGAATGAAGCAAAGTTGGGCAAGAGACTGTTTTCTTGGAAGCCTCTTGGTTCTACTCTCAGGTTCCTGAGTTGGTGCATCCAGAGAAGAAAAGAGCCAGTGGACAGAGCAGCGTCACATCAACCAGACTCAGGGAGCTCTGCACAGTGACAGCAGAAAAGGAGGAAAAGCTGCTCCTCCTGAGATCTGGGCAAACACCAGCACCCTGGCAGTCAGCAGCATGGCCAAGCTCTCTTGTTGCCCACTGTGTGAGGGAGGCAACTGGCACACAAGAAGCTCCATCACAGACCCTGGCAGGAGGAAGAACTGGCAGAAGCCGCTAATGAGGTGGCAGGAGATGGAGAACTTCTTACTCCTTCAAACCAATTGCAGAAACTTCTAAGTAGTTTGATCCAGTAACTCTGTTCACACCAATTAACTACTTCTACATTTAAAAAGGAGCTGTGGAAGCACCACATTTCCACAGCTCTCCCTGGGACACAGTGCAGGGCTTACCGAGGCATGAGCAGCTTATGTGCTGATTTCTGAGAGCTTCCAGACTAAACTCCCTTCACTAATTTTGTCTGAAGACACAAAAAATCCCCCAAGGCTGTTGCACATTATGAGCATTCCTGGATTTTCCTTTTGTTTCCCCAGCTCCCAAGCTCTCTGCTCTGGCATTAACACGTTCTTTGCATCTGTCTGCCTTCATGAGCTCTTTCTCTATGGAAACTACTTCTCAAGCAGAGCCATGAGTTCAGCATTTTCTTAGTGACCTGAGGGAAACAGAAACAGCACCACGTATCTGCACACAGGTTAATGTGTTTAAATTCTTCCCTAAACACTCATTTCTTCCTCAGTGACTGCTTGGGCTCCAACAAAGAACAAGTCACTGTGTCCTATGAACAGCTTCATGGTTCACACTCCTCTCCATCTGCTCCTTGGGGCTGTGCATGCCTAGTTCTTGTCTCTAACAGCCCAACTTACACTGGTGCTGCCTTGCAAATAATAATCTCAGTTTGCAAAAAAAGCCTTTATTTTGCCCTACCTTATCACCAGTGAGGGAATGCTCCATTAGATTTCAGCCTGGTTTCCCATGGCTTATACATCCAGTAGTGGTATAAAAGACCCACCTCAGTGCTTTTTTACATGAGTTACAAACACTCCCTGAGGTGAGGATGTGCCTCTGGAAGTTGATTACATGAGGCACAGAGATGGCACACAGACCCTGGGTTGTGCAGCTTCCAGAACAACATTGTCTGCCATGAATTAAAGGGGATTTCACAGGACCACAGAATGGTTTGGGTTGGAAGGGGCTTTAAAATTCATTTCATTGCACCCCCTGCCATGGGCAGGGACACCTCTCACCAGCCCAGGTTGCTCCAAGCTCTGTCCAACCTGGCCTTGGACACTTCCAGGGATGGAGCAGCCACAGCTTCTCTGGGCAACCTGTGCCAGGGCCTGCCCACCCTCAGAGGGAAGAATTTCTTCCTAATATCTAACCTGGCCCTGCCCTCTGGCAGTGGGAAGCCATTCCTCCTTGTCCTGTCACTCCAGGCTCCTGCAGTAAACAGTGTCTCTGCATCTTCCTTTTAGCCCCCTCAGCTACTGGAAGGTGTCCATGAGGTCACTCCATTTCCTGGACTATGGCCCAAAATGCTTCAAATCCAGCTATTCAATCCTACTAAAGTCAACTTTCCAGGCATGGATGTTTAGCACTTTCTCTAAATTGGAACTCTTTAGGACAGTTGAAAATGGTGCACCACAAAATTACCAATAATTTCAGAAAATCGTGGCAAGCAAAGTATTTTTGGCCCTAACAAAACAGGATTTGATTCAGTTCTGTTGAAACCTCAGGGAGCAACTCTAGTGAAACAAACCAAAATAAAACTTACTGAAGGAGCAGCTCTCCCCACACCAGGAGAAACAACAGGGAAAATGTTCCTGTCATAAGTCATTCTTTAGCTTTTTCCTGTTCTTGTAAAACATGTTACCAGAGGCAAGATCCTGAATGTGATAAACCTACAAGAGGAATATTTTCCAAGTTCCACTTCTGAAGGGCTTTAGAGACATAACCTTGTCATGGTCCAGGAGAGGTGAGCTGCAATTATCCATCAGCTGAGGACACTCAGGGAGATGGAGGCAGGCCCAGGACTCAGAGCAGAGGCTGTTCCTGCTTCCCAGGGCTCCGGAGCAGCCGCTGCTCATCCGACATGTGCCCGTGTTTCGGCTCAAACACACGCCTTGCTTATTCAATTGTTCAAATGTTGTGTGCAGCCAAGCTCAAAACACACCCTAAACCTCAAACACACAAAACCCCTTTAACAGTTCCCTAACTATAACACCATTACTAAAAAAAAAAAAAAAAAAGGCATCTGGAGAAACTTTTAAACACAAACAGACCAACTAAAGTACTTGAGGCTGGATTCCCATTTACAAAGCTCTGGTTTTTACATGCAAGCCTTTGGAATTTAATTACTTTGATTACATTACAACCATTGAGATAATTGATATTTTACAGAGAGGCTGAACAGTAAAACAATTTAATAGCCCATTATGAGGATTTTAACTGACCAATCTCTTTGTTCAGTTCCCATGTGCTGGGACATCCTGTGATTTCCTCGGCCCAGGCGCAGATTGTCAGGTTGTCAGAGATTTTTAAGTGTCACGTAAGACTGATGACTTGCAAAGCACAGCACACAGTACAGTACAATTCAGCATGAAATGAGCTCACAGTAGGAATCCTGTCAAGCCCAGAGCAGACACTGTAATACTCATTAATTACTGGATGAATGTTAACTATGTCATAATTAAGTCAGCAGTGTTTTTAAGCAATATTACAGCGAGACGAACTCTGGAGACTAACCTGGTTCAGAATAGAGCTGAGTCTACTCTGTGGCCTCTCTGTAGTTCCCAATAGTTTGGGAACTCAGCTTAATCATTGCAAATCTCTCTTTTCCTTATGGAGTTTATAATTAAGGGAACACCAGACAAGGTCGTTCCCAACAGGAACAAGCGGAGCTGGTGCAGAGTTTGTGAAAGTGGAGTGTTGGAGCAGAGCCATTGCCTGGGCAGTGGGAGAGACCTGGCACCCAGGGACACCCTGGGACCCCATGGACAGCCAGGGGACAGCCAGGGACGGCCAGGGGACACCCTGGGACCCCATGGACAGCCAGGGACAGCCAGGGGACACCCTGGGACCCCATAGACAGCCATGGGACAGCCAGGGGACACCCTGGGACCCCATGGACAGCCAGGGGACAGCCAGGGACAGCCAGGGGACACCCTGGGACCCCATAGACAGCCATGGGACAGCCAGGGGACACCCTGGGACCCCATGGACAGCCAGGGACGGCCAGGGGACACCCTGGGACCCCATGGACAATGAGGGGACAGCCAGGGGACACCCTGGGACCCCATGGACAGTCAGGGGACAGCCAGGGACAGCCAGGGGACACCCTGGGACCCCATGGACAACGAGGGGACAGCCAGGGGACACCCTGGGACCCCATGGACAGCCAGGGGACAGCCAGGGACGGCCAGGGGACACCCTGGGAACCCATGGACAGCCATGGGACAGCCAGGGGACACCCTGGGACCCCATGGACAGCCAGGGACGGCCAGGGGACACCCTGGGACCCCATGGACAATGAGGGGACAGCCAGGGGACACCCTGGGACCCCATGGACAGTCAGGGGACAGCCAGGGACAGCCAGGGGACACCCTGGGACCCCATGGACAACGAGGGGACAGCCAGGGGACACCCTGGGACCCCATGGACAGCCAGGGGACAGCCAGGGGACACCCTGGGACCCCATGGACAGCCAGGGACGGCCAGGGGACACCCTGGGATCCCATGGACAGCCAGGGGACAGCCAGGGGACAGCCAGAGGACATCCTGGGACCCCATGGACAGCCAGGGGACAGCCAGGGACAGCCAGGGGACACCCTGGGACTCCATGGACAACCATGGGACAGCCAGGGACAGCCACGGACAGCCAGGGGACAGCCAGCACTTCAGGCTCCTCCACAGCACAGCTCAGACCTCTGAGCTTTTCCACAGGAGTTCATGGATTGCAGCACCACAAGTACTTGGCTCATGGATATCCCAAACTCCTTGGCCTTTTAGGCCAAATTTTTAATTACTGCAATTGAGCTTATTTATAACCAACTCTTCACCTCTCCAAGTGTGAGAACCAGGGACAGATCCTGGTAACTTGGCAGACAAGTCCTGTTTGATTTTGGAAATAAATGAAATCTATTAAGGCAAACAGGACCCAGGTCTCCAAAATTCTTTCAATCTTGTGTGCCAAATAGGTATAAAATATTTTCTTGTTGACTTCCTACTCTTTAATCACTTTGCCCTGACTTAAACCATCTAAAAAGTTCCAAGATTGCAGACAACCAGGTAGGTTCTAAAGCATCCACAGAGCTAAAGATAAATAACAGGTTGTACCATTCCTCATGAATTTTAAGGTTAAGCTATTATTTCTTTTCTTAAATTCTTTTTTGAAGTATTTAAATAGTAATAGACCTTCCTTTTAATAAACAAGAGCAAGCTGAGATTTTTATTTTATTTTAATATGTAAGATAAAGCCAAAATGTCATCTGGTGTTGAAGAAGGAAGAAAATGGTCCTTTCTTTCTGTAAATATATTTTTATCTAGTGAAATACTGAAGCTTTATAAATTACACTTCCCCTAAAACAAACAAGACACTTAAATTCCACAGTCATTTGGAAACTGCCTGGCAAGATATTTTAAGGTTCAATAAACTTGGGAAAGGCTTGGAAATAATTGTGAGATGAGACTTCCAAAAGCAACTAGTGACTCTGGGTTTGCCAACCACAGCAGCTGACTGTCTAATTTTCAGAATTACAAGAGCAAGAAACATCCCTCTGTGAAATTCTGCTCGTCATGGTGTCAAGAAGCCCTTTTGGTACCTCTAAATTTTGAGTAAAATTCCATGGTTTATTCCTTTTAGAGAAACTCACGATGATCTCATTTGCTGGATGGTCCAAGTCTCAGGTGAGGGAGCAACATCAGTGCCTGAGCCCAGTCCCTGGCCTAAGTTCTGGGGTAGGAAGAGCACCTAAGAGCAGGAGACTGGTTGGTGGTTTTCAGGGTGTAAGCCCTTGCAGGCCATGAACTCTGGTAACACCTGGAGAGGAGAGCAGAGCCATCAGGTACCAACAGCTCCTTGTCCTGCCCATCCTGGGCTCACACTGACATCAGTCACACTGGGATGAAAAGCTCCAGACCCTAAAGCAAATCCCCCAAATTTCTTGGGTAAAGGATCCAGTTTGTTCAAGTCCATACACCTACTGAAGAAGGAGGGGGCACGTGCAGCTGCCAAGCCATGAGTGCCATGAGAACTTGTCCTGAGCAAACCAAGTGACCTGAGGCCTGCAAACCTACTTGCTCACCCACCAAAGGGCAGAAATGTTTGGATCCTGCCTGACTGTCTCGTGCTAAGGATGCCACTGTCTTAAGCAATGATTTGAAATATGCCTCTTTCATGCTGGCAATACCTTTCATCATCAAAGAGCTCTGTGCCTGGCTCAGTTGGAGCCACAGTGATGGTTTCACTCACAGGTGAATTAGTTCAGCTGTCTGTCTGAAACGAGGCAAGACAGTTTGGGATGGTCCAGTTGAAGCTCTCCAAAAAATTTCTGAAGACAAGTTCCTCAAGGGCAGAGAAGGACTTGAGCTACAAGAGGGCACAGGTTGGAGCACAGCATGTGTTGGTGGGAGCTCCAGCTGCTGGAGTGGGGCCAGTTGGAATCCAACCAGCCCAGGCAGGCAGGTGAACGTGGGCCTGTCCACACAAGTCAAGGCAAACACGTCCAAGATTATCTACAGGGACTCTTGTATCAACACTGTGTTCCTGAAAACACAGTGCAGAGGAACAACTTGTGCTCCCTTCTTATCCTTCTCATTGTTCTGTAGACAACACACAGTGCCCTCCTTCTGCACAGTGTTCTTCAAACCTTTCATATCATGTTCAAGCTCCAGAAGGACAAACACCTACCCAGTTAATCAAAAACACAAAAAAAAAAAAAGAAAAAAAAAAGGAAGGAGGACTTAACCTGTAGCATCAGTTCAAGCACAGATTTGCTCCTTCTGTCTTTGCTTTGTTGCTGCATATGTATGGCTGGGAAGTGGCCAACCAGGCATTAAAATAAACACGGAATAGTTAAATATCAGCTCCAAAACAGATGTTGAAATCTTACTGCATTTCCCAAAGCTGGTGTTTACTGCCTTGGCAACCTAAGAATGCTGTTTTGCTTAAAGCACAGTTTTAGTAATTCTTCTGCCTTGAATAATGTGAAGGAATTTTAAAATTATTTCCAGACCTCAGTAGCTCTGACTTATGAGAGGAAAGCACCGGCCTTTTGTCTCTAGGAAACGGGTACGAGCTTGGCTGCTGTCAGGAGGGAAAGGCTTTGGCAGAGTAAGCTCAGCCTCTTAATGGATCGTAGGCAGGAAACAACCACACACCGTTTTACTTGATAGCACACAACTGGCTCCCCTCCCTCGAAAGATGTTGAACAAATTACTCCTCTTTAATCCAGACAAGGTAGATTAGAGCTCAGAGCCTTGACTTGGTCCAGCTGTATCCACCTGCTTTGGAGCACCCACGCTGTCTCAGGCTGCATTTTTCACCTTTTCTGCAGGAAATTTAACACAGCCAGTCCAAAACTCCTCACTGTAGTCCTGCATGAGTTCTACAGGATGTTACACTCACTGGAAATGTGGTGGATACATCCTCCAAACCTTTATTTTCTATCTTTTCTCTTGTGCTCATTCACAAGTTTAACACAGTAGTCCTCTCTGGAGGTTTCTAATTATGCACCAATTATGGGGGTAAAGAAAGATTTTGAAGTCTTGTTAAAGTCTTGTTGCCCATTTCAGATTCAATGTAATAAAGGATTGTTTGGGAGAGTTGGTACAAAGATTCAGTGTTTTGCAGAGTCATGGCCAGAACACAATGTAATATTCTATAATAATATTCTGTAATAATCTATAAGGCCTGGTTTGCTCAGCTCTTGGTGGCATTTTCTGTTTGTGAAGGAGAGCTGGAAGGTGCAATCATTGCTGTGTTTCAGCTTGATTTGGTGATGGAAAATGAGCATCAGGTTAAATCAACTGGCCTCCAGTTAAAAGTGTTCAAGATACTGCCCTGATACAATCACTCCTGAGGAAAAACGTTACCAGCTATTTAATTCTTCCCGTTGCCTTTAGAAGTAGGAAAGGGATCAGCTCCTTAAGATTTACATCCTAATTTGTGATTATGAAGCCTTCTCAAACACACAGACATTTGGGAATTACCTAATCACTAACCTTAACCAAACTGATGCAATTCCCCTCTGCTTTGCCCACATGAGCCCCACAGCAAGACAACAACCAGCACTTCTGCTTCCACTGGCAAACAAAAGCAGATGCTTGTGCTGGATGCTGCGGGGGTGGCGAAGCAGCCTTGAGAGGGAAAAAGGCAAAGGATCACTTCTAAAGCCCCACACAAGGTCCCTGGGCTGGGACAATGGTCCCAATGTCAGCACAGGACGTGCAGCCCAGCCCACATTGTGCCCCTTCAAGGTTACATGGTCATGGAAACGAAGGGCGAGGAGGAAAACACTGCAAAGCTCAAAAGCTTCATGGTCATGGGTTTCAATAGCTGTGCCTTTTGTGGGGTGGCACAAAGGGCCTGTGGAGCAGGAGCGTCTCAGGGCTGCGATAGACTCCTCTGTGGCAGCACAGAAAGGGAAGGGGATGTTGGCCGTGTGTTTGGCTTGTCTGCAGAACAAAGGGATGATCCTCAGTGTCCACCAGGAATAGGAAATGAAGTTGGCTGTGGGGCTTTTCACCTCCAGGGAGTATTCCTGGCCACTGCCTTGAACAGGAGGAAGCCAGATGTCCTCAGGTTCGCTCGCCTCGCAGAGAAGAGCTGCGTGCACGTGGGTACACACAGGCACTCACACGTCTGGTGTGACACACAACAGGTTATTGCAGCCAAAAGCCTTGCAGGGAAACACCTTTCATTACACAGGCAAGGCTGAGAAAAACAACAGCAGAACTCGCCTCAGCTCACCCCAGCAACAGATGCCATAAAAAAAAAGCCTGTTGGGTAAGATGAAAACACACTCTTGTGCAAATACATTTAGGAAGTATTTGCCAAAGGACCAGACTCAGCAGAGGATTCCAGACCTGCAGAGCCTCACAGGGGCTCCCCATCAGCCACCCCTTCCAGGCTCCATCGGGGCTCCCACAACCCTGAGGGAGGGAGTCCCTCCTGCAGCCCCTCTGCCCTGATTTCCCCGTGGGTGTTGTGTCACACCCCCAGGGCTCAGGGGCTGTCACACAGCCCATCTCCTCCCCGTGCCCCTTCAGCCACGCACGGGGCAGACAACCAGGCAAGGGCACGTTGCCTGTGAACTCGTGGGATCAGTCCCCAGGTGTCCCAGCGGTGGAACTGCCATTTCTTTTGTCTCTTGAGAAGATGGAAAGGGGGAAAAAAATGGCCCACTGGCTTTTGTCCTAAATTCAGACCAGCTGCTTACTAGTATTGTCCCTCTGGCTCATTTTTTACAGTTTTTACCCCCTTAAAGCACACTCCTGGGCCCCCAGCTCCGATTCTCATATGTCAGTGACATGAATATCTCTGCTTCCTCTGGAACAGACCACAAATTCTGCTGTCTTTCATCTGAGAAGTGAAGCCCTGAAAAGCTGAGTTTGTAGTGGAGCCTCCTGTGCTCCGGTGGCAGGACACTGGAACTGCCCCGTTCCGGCGCTGGCTCCAGACCTGCTCCCACATCAAGGGGCTTTGAAAGCTCCAAGTGCTTAACTGGAAGGGACACAAAGACCTCAAAGCTTATTTTGCATGCAATTAAGCTGTTGTTTTGCTCTCCCCCCTCCTGGCAGACAAGTGCTCCACCAGGGAAGGTATGAGAGACTCCAGCCACTGACAGGTTGGGCACAGGCCCCCCTTTTCCCAATTCTCTTTTTTTTGTTACTGAAACCATCCATCTGCCAAATGTCACTAGCTGATAAGAACTGCCCGGTTTTAAATCCCCTTTTGTAAATAGATGTTGGCTGACATAATTAATGTCTACCATACAACACAATTTGAATTACAAAGTAAAGGCAATTTAAAAATCAGCCTCCACATGATTACAATTGATACTGAGTCTATAAATTCCATAGCCTGAGGAATTATTTAAATTTCTGAAAATGAATGAAAATCAGTACAAGATGTCTTTCAGGAAAACGAGACCAGAAGTGGAGCATCTGAGATAAACTAAACAGTCTCTTGAGATAAACATTCTTTGGTGCAGTAATACCGATGGCTCCTGGGCCACCACGGCTCTGCAGTGTCTGCCCTGCTCCCTTATCTGCTCTGCCACCGCCACCTACTCCGAATAAATCCCCTTAAGTGATAAGCACATTAGGCTGAGGAGCCCTGCTTGTCACTTCCACCTCACTGGGTGGTTTGGATGAACTCTGGTGGCACCGAATTGCTCTGCTCCCCCCGCCACTGCTCGTGGCTGGGATCAGCCTGCACTGTGTGAGAGCACGGAATGGCTGGGGGAAAAAGTGCCAAAGTTTTGGTGACTTCAACGTTAGATGAGACTCTTGGAGTGAGTCCAGAGGAGGCCACAAAGTTGACAAGAGGACTACAGCACTCCCACTACAAAGAGAGGCTGAGAGAGATGGGGCTGTTCAGCCTGGAGAGGACAAAGTTGTATAGAGACCTAACAGATCCTTACAGGATATGAGGATCCTGGAAAAAAAAAACCTGGAGAGGGACTCTGCATCAGGAACTGTAGTGGCAGGACAAGGGGTAATGGGTTCAAACTGAGAGAGGGGAATTTTAGATTAGATACACAAAAGAAATAGAGGTAAAGGAAGAAAGCCAGGTAGGGAATGGTTTCCCACTGCCAGAGGGCTGGGTTAGATGGGATACTGGGAAGAAATCCTTCCCTGGGAGGGTGGGCAGGCCCTGGCACAGGTTGGGCAGAGAAGCTGCGGCTGCCCCATCCCTGGGAGTGTCCAAGGACAGGCTGGACGGGGCTTGGAGTAACCTGGGCTAGTGGAAGGTGTCCCATCCCATGGCAGAGGGTTGGATTGAGATGAACTTTAAAGTCCCAACCCAAATCATTCTATGACTCTATGACTGTAAGAAAATACATAAGGCAAAATAGGGGCTGAGGCCTTTGGGAATGTTTACCCCAGATTTTGTTTTCCTGCTAACTAGAAATAACAAGTTTAAATGGACAACAAACATCTCTAACAAGGAAGCTGTGACAATAGTCTGGGGAGGAAGACCAGCAACACAAGAATAATTTAGACCATGTATATATTGTGCTTCTCACATGCCAAAATAAACAGCTGTTTCTTCCTGAGGATCCCTGTGCACAGGATCAGCAGCATCATGGCACAGCCAGGAGCTTCCCTGAGTGTGGGTCCCACCAGGAGGGGGATCCAGCACAGGACACACTGCCAAACTTTACCTCTCTTCCTGTCTCTATGCGATCACTAAAGGCTTTAAGTGAATTTCATTACTTTTGTGCTACTCCTTCCCTTGTAAAATAATTTGAGGGTGTCTCCATTTACTAGAACAACAAATCTCTTCTGAAACAAATAGTCCCACGAAGGAGCAATGAAATCTGCTTTTCAGGAAGCAAAAGTGTTACTGCAAATCACAGGCAGGCAGTTCAGTTCTGCATAAATAGCCCAGATCCGTGGCAGTGATAGCCATGTGATAAATTACATTTATCACACACCTCTGACCATCTCACCTGCACTCGCTCCCCCAGCGAGGAAATGTTAACATTCCTGATCTTTCAGCAGTTTCAAACAGCTGCCATTAAAAAAAACACAACCCCCCCCAAACCCACAACAAAGAATTCCACAACTTCCCAGAGATAACCTTATCTTTTGCTTTTGAAATGGGAGGTTTTCCCTAATTTACACTGGCACAAAACCCAGGGTTGGGGGCGAGATGTTCAATCAGGCTTAAGGGTGTATAATTAAAGTTACCTATGGGGGCAGAAGTGGAAGCAAGAATTCCTGGTAATTCCATGAGATCTGCCAAAGATGTATAATGTAAGAAACTGCTCAGAGAGAAGGTGGGGAGCCCCTGGTACAGGTTGGGCAGAGAAGCTGTGGCTGCCCCATCCCTGGAAGTGTCCAAGGCCAGGTTGGACAGGGCTTGGAGCACCCTGGGCTGGTGGGAGGTGTCCCTGTCCAGGGCAAGGGGTGGAACTGGATGGTCTTTAAGGTCCCTTTCAATCCAAACTATTCTATGATTATGTGATGATTCATAAATTACAGCATTTGCAGCACTGGAAATATGAGTGTCCCCAATTTTTATCTGTAAATACATGATACTTTTCTCTTGTGCACAAAGTTCATCTTTGTGCAAGGTATTCATGTTTGAAATAAGAAAGTTATAAACAGAATGAGGACAAATTAAACCAAGGCTGCTCCAGTCTGAGATAACCAGGAACCATCTCCAGCCCTCTCAAAGGACACGAGGCTCGTGCAGCAGCACCTTCGAGCCTGTTGTGGAACTCCTGGAGGAGCAGACAGAGCTATCCAAGGGCACCACACAACGGTGGAACACTTGGCTCCCCCCTCAAAGGGTAATGAAAGGGCTACACTTAAGTATTGTTTTCCCTACAACCAGCAACATGTACAACAATGTGGCTGCTGTGAGAAGATTACAAGGAGAGAAAATCCACAGGAAAATGTAAACTCAAAAAACCACCAGTTAAGTGGTGAGAACCTTCCTTCTCATTAGTTTCCTGACTCCCTTCCTTCACATTCCTCTTTGTTATCCAGTGGAATGATCTTTTTCCCCCCTTTTTTTCTTTTTTAAACGAGGTGCAAATGCATTTTCACACCTCTACCTAAAACTAGGTTAAGACTCCACACTAATTACACATTATTAATGAATAACTGTGGGCAGGCTGGTTAGGGAAGGGACTCAGGTTTGCACCGTGTGTGTGGATGCACATGGATCTGGACTCCACATGGATATGATGCTGCTGGGCACAGGAATAGAATATTTACCAATGAAAATCACAGTCTACATTGCCATTCTTTTTTTATATTTATCTGTTTTCTCCTTAAAGGTGTTTGCGGGCATTGGGAGGTTTTTTGTTGTTTGTTTAAAGTTGGGTTTTTTTCCCCCTTTCTTTTAATACTGAAATGCACTAAAATACATTCCAGTCCCCATTTTTAGGACTCTCCCCAGGTGTGCTCCATTACAAAGACCAGTGTCAGTTCAATAACAATTCTTTATCAAACAAGCTGCCTGCCCTCCCTCAACCCACTGGGAGGTGACTGTAGGAAGTTTTGGGTACCCAGAACTCACTGGTAACACCCCAGCACAGATTATCTTGTTCTGGCAAAGTCTGCTTGGGTGGTTTGAAGTTATCAACTTTCACTGATGGAATCACTGCCAAGGATCAGCCCCTCCACAGCAGAGCTGGCACAGGGACATGTAACCACAACTCAGTGCAAATTAGAGAGGAAGAGCTTACTTGGGACACCAGGGGTGCTCCCTGCTGCTGAACAGGGACAGCTTAGCTCTCTGGGAATCAGGTCTCAAACTGAGAGCTGGAACTTGACAAATTAATGAAAATCAGGGGCAATTTAACATGCTGGGCTTTCACTGCAGCACAACAGCAAGGGCTTTTGGGGAGATGCAGCTCTCAGCTCCTGCAGGCTGGACTGTGCAGGTGAAGCACAGGCACGTGAGAGTCACCCTCAGACATCAACTCTGCAATGGGATGCCAAAAGCAACACAGAAATCCCTGAGCAATGTTAGATCCAAGGGCAAGCATCTGCAGTCAGAATGATAAAGGTCTTAAAAATATATGTTTTGTGTTTTTAATTAATTCTATAGAATTATAGAATAGTTACAGTTGGGAAAGACCTTCAAGATCATCAAGCCCAACCAAAGTAGAAGTTGCACAGGTGTTGGAAAAAAGCCCCACACCACATTTCATCCTAACTCTGAGTTAGATCTCTATGGGAACACGTGGACACAAAGTCAATTCAGACTGACTTTTATTAGGAAGTGCATAAAGAACAGATTTTGCACCAATTCTGATAATTTCTGGTTAAAAACCTTGCTGTTGAAAGTATTATTCAAGCCTTAAATATGCCCCACTGCAGGATGAGTGTGTGCTAAACTAATTCTTAACAGACCTATTAATTGTACTTCATTAGTTTCTTCAGACTATAAGTTTGTGGAGCCACTTTGATTCTTAAGTTTCTAGCTGGCAGGAAAAACAAGCCCTGATTGTGTCAGAGTTGAGCTGCTGAAGAGATCAGTGTTTTACAAGGGATGTAAAAATGGTTCACAGTTACTAAAATAGAAATCTTCATTTGCTTTTCAAGGAGGAGGGAAGGAACATTTATAACTTAGAGTTCAGCAATGGGCAATTAAGAAATACACCAATAAATTAATCTTCCCAGGACATTTTCTGGCTTGTGGAAAGACAGTAATAAACACATCTGGGAATTTTCCAGTTGAAAGTTCCTTGTAAGTTGGATCTTGCTGGATATGGTTTTAATCCTGAAATTATGTAACATTTTCTTCCATGTGAACACATAAGATGCTATTTTCTTTCTAGAGTCTTTTTTAAGATGGTCTGAACACATATCCAATAGGACATGCTGCTTTATCAGCTCAGGTTTGCCCTGAAATACCCTCATAAGGAGAATGTTACCAGAATTCATCTGTTTCTGAACCATCAGGATCATAGAATGGTTTGGATTGGAAGGGAGCCTGGAGAAGAGAAGGCTCAGAGGTGACCTCAGCACTGTCTAGAACTGCCTGAAGGGAAGTTCTGGCCAGGTGGGGGTTGGTCTCTTCTCCCAGGCACTCAGCAATAGGACAAGGGGGCACGATGGGCTCAAGCTCTGCCAGGGGAAATTGAAGTTGGATATCAGAAAAAAATTCTTTACAGAGAGAGTGCTCAGGGATTGGAATGGCTGCCCAGAGAGGGGGTGGATTCCCCATCCCTGGAGGTTTTTCAGGTGAGCTTGGCCGTGGCACTGAGTGCCATGATCTGGTAAAGGGCCTGGAGTTGGCCCAAGGGTTGGACTTGATGATCTCGGAGGTCTTTTCCAACCCAATCGATTCTATGATTCTATGACCTTAAAGCTCATCTTGTTCCAACCCCCTGCCATGGCCAGGGACACCTTCCCCTCAATCAGGTTGCTCCAAGCCCTGTCCAACCTGGTCTGGTCAGGTCAACAAGCATAAAGATCAAAGTTTGAGTAGGTTTTTTTAATCATCCTGACAACCCCTCTCCCTGATGGAAGGGGCTCATACTCACCAGCATCCAGACTCCCCGTAGCCGCAGTCCAGCCCATGATGGGGGGAATGGCCCCCACCACAGCTCCCACCCACGTGTTGGCAATGCTCATCCTCTTCATGGGGGTGTAACAGCACGTGTAGAGGAAGATGTTGAAGGCTCCCAGGGCCCCAGTGAGGGGGTTCACTCCCAGAGCCAGCAGGGCAATCCCTGGCACTCCGCAGGAGGCAGCGAAGCAGACGGCGAGCAGGGGGCTGAGGGGAGAGGGATGGAGACACAGGCTGAGCAAGCACACTTAGTGTCTTTTAGCATGACTGCTGTCCCACTCCTTTTACCTACTCCCAAAAAATCAAGATTGAATTTTTGTTATTTTTTTACTCCCCCGGCTCAAATTCTCCCATTTGAACCCCCAGGAAAGAAAAGCCTTTCTAAAAAGTTAAGCCAATCTTGCTACAGCCCTGCAATGGAGGTGATTCTTAATCTTGTAATCACTGTGTTCACCAAATACATGAAGAACTGGTGCTTCCAGCAGATTTTCCTCCTTCATTTTAATTTTACTAAATTGTAACCTCTGGAAAAAGTTTAGAGTAAATGAAAATGGTTGGAGCTTGTCAGATTTTGAACTGATTGCAGCCATCCGAGGGAGCCTTCGAAATGCAACAGAGTTAGACACGAAATTAGGAAGCATTTATGAGAAAAAGAGTACATTCAATCATTTCAAAATTACATCAACAGAAATAAAGTATTTTTTGGCTTTACTGCAAGAAAAAAGCTGAATGTTCTACACTCCCATTTAGCTGATGCTGAGCAGGGGGAGCACACCAAAGCAATGCTGGCAACAGAATCAAAACTGATTATCTTCTAAGTAGGACTGGAATTAACTAAAGATATTTTAGGTTTGGCCAAAAGCAGCAAACAACAGAGATGCAAATTATTTCTGTGGATTTCTACTGCACATCAGCTGAGAGCTGAGGGAAGTTTGGAAACTCCTGTTAAAATCTGCCAGAAAGAGGCTGGAGCTATGCAAACTTCTGCTAATAAATTCCACAATAAACATCCAAATAGGAAGAACAAGGATTTTTTTGTTTGGCTACCAAAGAGGCAGCACCACGACACAACCCTAAGGAATCTTTAGTTGTGACCCTTTGTGCCAGATGAACGTGTTTGCTGCTGGTGGGGATCTCCTCAGACGTGCTTGTTCGAGGTGGTTGGTATGATGGGAAGGGAGAACCAAAAGCCTCTAAGAAATAAAGTGGTGTGGGAGACCTCTGGAAGGGAGAAAAATGCCATTAAATGAGTTGCACTTAATAACCCATGTGGCTAAATACACATTTGTAGTCATGCACGTAAGAGCAGAAAATGTGTGTGTTTGCAACAAAGGTCTCTGCGTGAAGTTCAGCTTTACACCTCTGGTCTAATTGAAAACCATGCAGCCTTTGTGTTCTACAATCTGACTCTGCCCTCTGGCCAAATCCTTAACCCGAAAATACGTGTTGCAAGCACTGCTCCAACCCTCATAACAAGAATTTGCTGGTGGGGATGAATTTTATGAGAGTTTTATCAGCAAAAAAATCCTACTGTTCGAATTTGGATATTTAAGGCCTTTGTTGGGCCAGTATGGTACAGAGATCCTAAATACCTGGGAGAACTAAAATGAGCAAATGCCATGTTAAAGATATTCAATTTAAATGAAATTGACTGTCACTTTATCCAGCTTTTCAAAACCATCACCAGATTTTAGGTAAGGGAGCATGAACAGAGCATGTTCCCACTCAGCGTTACTGTGGTGCTACTAAAACATCAGGGGCAGACAGAGGGTATGTCATTGCCATGAACTGACAATGAGATGTACCAATTTGAGGCTGTTTTCAGGAAAGGAGCCCTCTGTGCCCTCTGGTTCTGCAGCTCGTGGTGGTTTGGCAGAAGGGCAGCAAAGCACAATCTGTACCACGATCAGTCCCAGCACCGACTCCAAACACCGCGGTGCTTTGTGGATGTTGTTGCCCCTCTGTAGTGAAAGCCTCGCTGGGCCTGGTTAAACAAATCTATCTTGACTGATTCCTGAATAAAATCCAGTCAGACAGTAAACACCAGATTCACACAATGCACTCTGGAGGCGACAAAAGACCAGCGTGCCCCTGCGGGGTTGGGCTGCCACGTCGGCCCCGCGGCGCTCACTGACACAAACAGGGGCACGGTTTGATCTGATGCAACGAGCACTTTTCTCACTAATCAAGAGTGAAGACCTATCTGCAATGGTTGGGTGGTTCTCTCCAGGTCCAGGACCTGGCCTGTTACCTCAAGAGGTGTGCTCCCCCTCGCTGCCCCTGACCACGTGGTCCCCAAGGAGCCTGCAAGGACCACACAGAGACCACAGGAGAGGGATGAGAGAGAGAGAGTTTATTGCTAAAGAGTCAGAGTTTATATGGACCTTGGAGAGATCCAAAAATCTAGCAACAGGAAACAAAAGGGGCTTGGCTGTGTGCCAATGGGAATCAGGGGTTTACATCCAACAGAAAGGGGGTAGATAAAATCCATTTTGCAACTTCCCTCCAGACCCCTGGATTGTAGGGGTGAGTGTAAGTGCATTAGAGTTCTGCCTTAAAGAGAAGAGAGCTACCTGCAGTGTGTGTGTCTTACAGCCAATGAGAGGCTGTGGTGTGTGCAAGGTGAATTGGTTAACCAATCATGTGGTGGCATGTTGGATGTGAGAGGGCATAAAAGGTGTGGATGTTACTGAGGAAGACATCTACTGGGAGACAGATGATGTAATAGGAACTTCTAGGAACTATCTACTACTACTGTGAGCTATGAGGATCTGTCTGTTATCTATCTTGAATAAACTCTCTAAGTTGTGACCCTTCTCATCAAAGCCTTCTGATGTCTGCTGTGCCTGAGCCCTTCTGACTGTCAATCCATGCTGCGCCCCTGCTCGGGATTAAGGGGCTTACCCCTACACCTGGTGACCCCAATACCTGGTGACCCCAATACTGCATAGCAACTATCTCAAGGAATCTTGGGAAGGAGAAGCAGTGACTTTGCAAAAAAGACAGTAGAAACCATTTTGTACATTTAAACAACACTAAAAACTTCAGTTGTTACGGCATTGGAATTGGCTTCTTCATTTTCTTCCCAAGTCCACTTCTGGCAGGATTTTTTCCATTCCAGATATTGTAAATCAATTCCCACACTTGTCTACATGTCTCCAGTTCGAATGAACACTACACACCATGAGCAGGCATCAGCCCTTCATGTCTCCTGTGGGATGGGAGGGTGAAGGTTGGGAGAGCAAAGCCATGGCTGAACCCAGCTTTGCCAATCTCCCACATCAATTCCCTGCAGCACCAATCCCTGATCCCAGATTTCTGCTGCCTTCATGTCCAACCAATACCTCAGAAAAACACCTTTCAAAAATAAGGCTTTATCAAAAGGGAAAAGGTGAAGTTATGTGGCCAAGACCTTCAAAAAAGTTATTCTGCTCCTGGTGCATGAGAACATATTTTTCTTTCTCAGTTTCTTTCTTTTTGCCTCTTCAAGGGAGTTCCTGGAGGCACAGCATGTTATCACAGGATCCCAGAAGGGTTTGGGTTGGAAGGGACCTTGAAGCTCACCCACCTCTCTCCCACTGCAGGGATGTTTTCCACTAGACCAGGTTGCTCCAAGCCCAAATGGCCTTGAACACTTCCAGGGATGGGACAGCCACAGCTGCTCTGGGCAATCTGAGGCAGTTTGATCAGTGCCTGTAACAGTCCTGATGCTCCCCCAGGAGGGCATCAAGTCAATGGGGCTGCTCCTCACAAGCAGATGAACTATTTTACTTTTAGACATCCAGAAAGCATCAATTTTCTACTTCTCTCCAGTGTTTCCTTAAAAAAGAAGAGTCATTGTCTGGCTTACAAACTCCAGCTGAGATTGGAAACTGTGATCTGATGATAAAGCTTTGTTATTTCTGCCCCTTAAAATACTCCTTGGCATTACGAAGTCACTTCAGCCATAAATTAGGAGTTTGCTTTCATGGTAAGACATGAGGTAGAGGAGAATTCAAATCACTCTCATGTAAGTATGTCATGTTTATAAAATCTAGAAGAATAAGCAACTCCTCCCTGAGAAAGAGAATATTTGAGGAAAACAGTGACTTCCAGCAGGTTCACCTTTAAACCAGCACACACCCCCTGCAGGTGGCCCCTGGTGCTCCCTCTGTGCTCTGCCATGCAGGACATGAGGGGGAACCACAAGTACTTTCCCACAGAATGTTTTAATATAAACTTTCAGCTCCTGAACACTCAAACATGTCTGGGAGGTGAACATAGAATCATAGAATTGAATCGATTGGGTTGGAAAAGACCTCCAAGATCATCGAGTCCAACCCTTGGTCCAACTCCAGTCCCTTTACCAGATCATGGCACCCAGCGCCATGTCCAATCTGTGTTTAAAAACCTCCAGGGATGGGGAATCCACCCCCTCTCTGGGCAGCCCATTCCAATCCCTGAGCACTCTCTCTGTAAAGAATTTTTTTCTGATATCCAACTTCAATTTCCCCTGGCAGAGCTTGAGCCCATCGTGCCCCCTTGTCCTATTGCTGAGTGCCTGGGAGAAGAGACCAACCCCCACCTGGCCACAACTTCCCTTCAGGCAGTTCCAGACAGTGCTGAGGTCACCTCTGAGCCTCCTCTTCTCCAGGCTAAACACCCCCAGCTCCCTCAGCCTCTCCCCACAGCACTTGTGCTCCAGTCCCTTCACCAGCCTCGTTGCTCTTCTCTGGACCCGCTCCAGCACCTCAATATCCTTTCTGAACTGAGGGGCCCAAAACTGAACACAGTACTCAAGGTGTGGCCTCACCAATGCAGAGTACAGGGGAAGGATCACTTCCAGAGCTCCATCATGTAAGAAGTGCCAGAGCAGGGGCTGCTCTTCCTGCAACCATTCCAAAATCCAGCAGTTCAAGGGGTATTCTCATTTTACTAGTTAATGACTCCAAGGGACCACTACACATCTCCAGGCTCCCATCAGGCCTGTCAGCACTCAGCTAGGTGGGGAGAGGCTCACTGATGGGATGAATGCCCTGTTGCTGGGCTGGCCCCATCCCACCAAGGGAGCCCAGGAGCTTGTTCTGGAGCAGGAGAAAGTCTGGCACTGGGTTTGCCCCATCACCTAAGCCCACATAGTTCCACTGCACCCTCATGCCAGCGCACAGCCCAGGGTGCATTACAGGAGCCTTGGGTACCTCAGTGCCAGGGAATCCTCACATGGTGGCCACAAGAGGCTGAGGGGTCTCTGCTGGTTTCCTTC
The DNA here is from genome assembly GCF_047495875.1 of Pithys albifrons albifrons. NCBI lineage: Eukaryota > Metazoa > Chordata > Aves > Passeriformes > Thamnophilidae > Pithys > Pithys albifrons. The sequence goes on along the minus strand of NC_092476.1, from coordinate 9,649,414 downwards.
ACCCTTAGACCATCCCACGCAGGAAGTGCAGGCTGGTGACAGATGCTGGTCCACACGTCTCGTTTCACTTGGGCGTTCACTTATGCCGAGGGAATCGTTCCCATGGGAAAAGAATGCAATCTTCCATTGGAAAATTGGCCAAGGAGCTAGCTCAGAAAGCAAACATCTTGAGTAAGAAACTAGAGTTTATGATGGATTCTTGGGAGGAGTTGGTTTCAGTTATTTGGCTGATTAAAATCAGACTTTGGAAAAATATTACAAGTGCCAAATGAGTTCTCTCCAAATTTCAACTCTAAAATACCCAGAATGTCACCACATAGGGCACCTCCTAAAGGAAAACCCAAACCTGGTACTTCTGCCTCCTTCTTCCCTACTGGGAATGAAAATGCCAAAATCTGCCTAATAACAGTGCTAAAAGATATCCACCTTTAGCTAAAAGCTTCTGAAAACTTCACCTCGACTTGTGAATAATCAAATCTTTCTTGATCTAAAGAAAATACGCTGTCATTTCTCTCCCAAAGAGTTCACCCAAGACAGACCCTCCCCAGTCACACTCCACTGAGAGCATCCAAGAGGAGGAGAAAGAGACTCAGGTTTCTCCTCATTCAGCTCAAAACTTCTGGTGACACAGAGGTGTCTGGAGAGATGCTGTTGGTCAAGGACAGCCTGGAGCTGCTGGAGGGAATGGCAGCAGGCAGGAGGAATTCCATGTGGGTGCTGTTCAGGTATCCCCTGCACACATGACCACAAGGCATCCACGTGGAGCCTCATCCAGAGGAGCGAGGAGACTCTGGAAAATGCAGCAGCCTATTCTAATTCATGTGCAATAAAATAATCTCCAATCTAGTTGCCACTTACAGATGTTCTGGTTATACATAAATAACAATCTTACACACATGTGCAGGAAATATATTTATTTAATAGGCTCCAGAGCCATGGATAATGGTACTTATTGACTCACAGCCTTACATGGAAAAATTGAGGGGGGAAAACAAATTAAAGCATTTGCCCATCTATAAAATTAATGTACTATTTTACCTGTTTCACAGCAGCATTAGCAAACTTAATGTCTCAAGATCAATAGTGGCACTACTAGACAGGCTTTGCTGTGCTGCCTTTGGCAAAACATTTTGTGGAGACAACTGGCAAAGTAGAGTTTGAACCACAGTTTAAAAAACTGTTAAAAATGGGGGGGAAAGTTTAAGGAATTAGAAAAAACAATCAAAGAACAAGACACAATTCCCTCTTAAAAGCTATCAATATTTAGAAATATGAAAAATTCCTGTACCAGCATCTAATGCTTCGAGTTATCCCTGTGAATAGATTGACACTCACACACAAATGCAGACACAAAGCCCATATGAATCCTGAACAGGCACATCCTTGCAATCAGCAGTTGTGTGCAATTCATGTTCAGGTGTTATGTAAATGCATAAGAAACTTAATTTGTGACCTTCTGTTAATGGGAAACTGGGCATGCCAAACATATTTGCATAAAAGCACAAGTCTGAGTGTAAGTGTCCATTTAAGAAGGGCTGCATGTTTTCCAGGTGAAGCATAAGTGCTTATATTTGAAAATTAGATTCAAAGCCTAATACAAAAGGTAATAAAACAAATCCTCTCTTCTCCCTGTCCGTCAAAAACCTTTTATAGACACGTCACCCACTTCTAAAAGGGCAAACTAAAAAAGCCCCAAACAACAACACTCTTTTGTTTAGCTGCAGCATGCCCAGAATACCTTAATGGATTGGAACACTGAAATTCCCGGCTGATTATTCCGAATTTGATCTCATTATTATTGACAACTGTCCCTCGGGCCACAGGGCTGGGGATCCCTTCTGACAAATGCAGGGTGATGATCTAAAATAAGCAGGACAGGGATGGTGAAGGATGAATCCAGGCATGAGCTGGGGGGAGAAGGAGAATGGGAAGAGAAGCAACTTTATTTAGAGTCATTTCCACATCCAAATGAAGCCAAATACCCTCAGATTAGCTCAGTTGGTTAAAACTTGGTTGTAACAACGCCAAGGTCATGGGTTCAATCCCCTGTGTGGGCCGTTGACTTGAGTTGGACTCGATGATCCTTGTGGGTCCCCTCCAACCCAGAATAGTCTGACTCTGTGAATATGTATCCTTGCATTCCTCTGAATGGGATTTTAGAGCAAATACTCTGCACAGACTCTGCCCATTAATTAAACTGCAATTTCCTTATTTTTCGATGAGATCAAAACTGGGTTTGTGTTTTGGTGAGTTTTCTGTGTCATCCAAGGCACAGGTTCAGCAGGACCACCACACCTCCTCCCCTGGCACCTTCCACGGTGCAGGTAAACAGTGTGAGACAATCGAGGTGAGACTGACGGCTCAGATTAATCTCAATATTGCTACTCTGGGCTCAAATTCCATCTGCATATAGTGTCAAAACAATTTGTTGCACTAAGAAGAGGAACAGCCTGCACCAGGCTGGAGCACAGACGGGCTGGAAATAGCGGGAGCTCGGGAGAAGGTATTTGGCAGACAAAGAACAAGAGTGTGATTCTCATCTGCAACTGCATTTCACCATCACAGGCTGAGATGCGAGTCCAGTGCATGAATGCTGTTCCAAAGCCATAATTAAAATCAGATTTCAGGAGGAAGCATCATAAGTTGCTTATTATTTCTGGAATCTGTAGGTACTAAAAATGTCCCCAGACTACTCGTCAGTACAAGGCTGCTGGAGGAAGCCCCCTCCTCTTCTTCCTAATTTTTTCCAGGTCAGCTCTAAGTTCTTAAGGCTTCTGAAGCCACAAACTCAGACAAAAGCATCACCCTGAAGGTTTCACATTTTTCCAAGAGCAAGGAGAGGTTACACAAAGCAAGTCCCACCCCTTCGAAGGTTTCTGTGGTTGCTGGAGCTCACGGTCAGGAAGAGCAAAGAATGTCCACGGAGATTCCCATGTAACCCTGTGCAGAAAACCATCTTCCTCCACAGCTGTTGATTCAGTTTTGCTCATCTCCTGGCATCTCCTCAATTCCTACAGCCAGGCAACACTAGGAGCTGCCAAAAACAAGTCCCAGGGCGGGAGCTGAGACTGTGGTCACCACGACTGTCATACTGAGCTATGACTTGGGCACCTCCCTCAGCCAGAGGAGCATCAGCCAAAGGTTTTTTTTAAAACTTATATTTATTTTTTTAGGGTCAGCACTCAAGAATTGCTGGGCCTTCCTCAGCTGCTTTTAGAGAACTACTAAGAAAATTAAGGAAGGCCATAGGAGTAGAGCAAACACTCCCATCCCATTTGGAAGAATCACAAGGAGGCAGGGATGTTATGAAGGCTCCATAAAAGCTTTCCTGCCTCCATAACCCAGGTAATGCAGGGCCATCTCCTTCCAGCACACATCTGGACTGCATTTGTGTGATTTCCAGCCCTGCTTCCCCCATGGACACATGCCTGGAACCAGCAGTGGGGCTGTCTGCTGGCACAAGTGCTGCCGTGTCAGCTGACTGCAAAAAAATGAGCCAGAAAGCTGGAAAAGGCACATTTTGCTCCAAATAGCACCGGTAGCATCCCTGAAATTATTTCTGATGGAAGGGTAAAAAATCCCCTCATGCAGCTTCTAAGCCCAGAGCATTCCAAAGCAATCAGTAATCACGGCAGAACGCTGAATGATGGCAATCTACCAACTCTGAAATTGAATTTTAACTTTCCACACAAATCCTTTCAGGCTGCATGTTTATATATTTAGTAATAAAAACCACACTCATGGCCATTGTCAGCTGTAAAAGTTCTATCATAATAACAAGACTCCTAATGGGAACTGAAACTGGAACAACATTGCCTGGATCAGTAGCTTCGTTGCTGATGACTTTACAAAAATGATTCTGATTTTTTTTTGCAAAATATTAGATAAAATTCCTAAAGAGCTCTACAGACAGACTGGGGATGTACCTGGTAAAAAACCATCCACATTCTGATGGGAAATTTTAAATCTAAGTGGTTACACAATGACCTGATGCAGTGGATGGAACCCCTGCCCATGGCAGGGAGGTTGGAACCAGATGATCTTTAAAGTCCCTCCCAATCCAAACCATTCTGGAATTCCATAATAAATTATGACTCCTAATTAGTCTTGTTTAGAGGCAGCACAAAGCAAAATATTTTTACATTCAACTGTAACTTTCAATTACAGATTGGATTAGTTTCAAGGAGACATTTCTTTCCAATTAAAAAGAAAAAAATAGCTTTAACATTGTCAGAATGGATGTATTGCCAGACCTCTGTTTCTTTCACGTATTTCTGATTCAGCATCACTCACGAGCTTCACTAAACACAAGCAACTCACACTCTCACTTTTGATATTCTCTTTCACAGGTACATTGTGGCTGAACATTATGAAAAGCCCAAGAACCTGCTGATTGAGGTTTAAAGTACCACATTTATATTAAACTGAATAATACCTATTGATGAGCTAAAATGGAACTATTTTAAGGGAAAAATGTCGAGGAAGATCCTAATAGATATTCATTTATTCTCTTTCAGTCACGCAAGAAAGTACATGAGTCATGACAAGGGATGAAGGATGATGTAGTTTAAAACTAAAATGTGAAACTAAATTACACTTTTAATTGGGAATTCAATTTTTCCTCATCAACTGCAAAAATGAAAATACAGCTTGTCTGTCATTTACCACTGCAGACAGACAAGATGTCCTTAAGGAGGTGCAAACAAATGGGGAGCTTTGTCAAGTCTTTTTTTTCTTTTCCTCAATGAATTATTTAACTTTGTCTTCACAGGTTAAGGAGTAGTATCTACATTCTGTCAGTGTCTGGTACCTCATCCCCAAAAACATGTTGCTGTGGCAGATCAGGCTCTACATGTACTACAAGTACTGAATTTTCTATCAAATCCTCTTTAACTGGGTGTAACATTACCACGATTTTTGAATTTTCCAGAACAAAATCGTTGCAGTTCTGCCTGCTTATGTTTTTCTAAGTGGCTTTTTGTGATTTTGTTTCTGGTAATAACTATGACAAAGATGTTGGTAATCTCAGATTGGACAGCTAAATGTTAAAAAAAAGGGGGAAAAAAAGTGAGGAAAATAGTGGGAAAAGTTCTAAACCCAACTTGTGACACAAAATTTGAGCTGAGGAGGAACTCAGGTGTTAAGAGGAGGTATGAGATTTGTACAGGTGCTCCCAAAAATCCTGATGCTGAATTGATGGGTAGGATTTAAATATTTTCATCAAGAGGGCAACACATCTTGCCTGCAGAGGAAGAGTTTTCAGCCCTCTTGGAAATGCAACTCTCTGTGAAAGGAATCGCCCCAACACCTTCCCTTTGTCCACAGGGCTCAGCCAGGCCCATCAGCACCAACCTGAGAGTGGTTTGGAATGACAGCTGGAGCATCCACAGGGAAACAGGGCAGGATTCAGTGAGTGATGTCCAAATCTCCCAAGGAATGTCAGACAGTGAGAACTTGGCACAAAGGGAGCTCAGGGATGGATAAACACCTATCACTGGCTGAGTCTCATCCTGGAGTTGCCTTTCTGAGTTTTGGCTCCAAATTTCCAGGGTTTGCTATCAAATATTCTTGCTCAGAAGTGTATTTAGTGTAAATAACTGCAGAGCAGGATAAAATATTACCTGTCTGTGTCAATTAATTTCTCTCCCAGAGCAGCAACAACCCAAGCATGGAGCCCTCCCTGCCATGGTTGTGTATCACTATTGTATAAAAGCACAATCAACACTGTATTTTAACCAAATTGGGGGTAATTAGTTCCCCTCACTCAGGAACCTGAGCTGCAGATGTTCTGTCTCCCCTGCCAGAGCAAAGGGCTTTAAAACTCTCATAAACAAACATGGCTGATTTAAAAGAATCATTTCATCTTGAAAGGGACACATCTCTCTTTTTTATGCTTGAGTAAATCAAAATTGGCTTCATCGATTTTGCTGAAAGTTTCCATGTGGATGCCAAGATGAGGGAAGAGGAATTTCAACTCAGCCAAAGAAAGAGAAATCAGGAGCCCCACCCTCAGCATGGAGGTTTTTCTTACACATCTCCTGCTCTAATTTTGACCAGTTTAACTCCATGCAAATGATGCCAGGATCTGGTTTTTCACAGTTCATGGGTTCAAGAGCCTGCCCTGAGCACTGATCCCAAAGGTTTGGGGATGAGACAGCCCAGCACACCCCAGGGAGACTTGCAGTTCACAAACACCACAATCAGACAAAAATAAAACTTTTTATGCTGCCCTGTGTTATTAAGCAGAAGCTCAATTTGGTCTCGTCAATTCACTTGGAAGTAAAAAATTACAGATGAAAAGGACCCATACTTACAAAATGTTTATGCTCTTATTACACTTGTTATCCACACCAGAATGTTAATCATAACAACCCTGAGCAACCCTGCAGAGCATCAACACACTCCTTGGTATATGGCTTTGTTAGGTAGGAGTGAAAGGATGAATAATAATATTCACAGCTTCCCTGCAGTCATGAAAATGTAAATATTTTTTTAAAGTGCTTACAAGAGAAACCTACAGTAAATTTGAAAAATGTCCCCCATAATATTTAAAGTAAATCCTCCTCTTTAACCTAACAAACCTAACCTTACAACATGGCTGTTAAGTGATCCATTCATTTTCCCTCAAAAATCTCAGTTCTCTCTTTGTTTAAGAGCCAGACACCAGTTGACAAACAGGATGGATAATATGGTCTGACCAGAAACATTTTTTCTGTGATTTAGGGTGATTAAATCTAACATGTGCTTCTGCTGAGCCCTCAGCCAGTGTTTGGAAAGCAGGGGGTAAAGAAGTCTCAGGCCAAATCTCAGTCCCATTCAGATGGAGAAAACTGAAGTTTAAGAGTGTTTATCAACCTGCTTTTCAAAAAATAAAAAGGAAAAAAAAGGAAAAAGGATAGTCCAGTCATCTCAGCATATGAGCAGTGACTAAATGCACTCCTGGGGCAATGAAAAATGAAGGAATGAAGTTATTCCCTGCACCTAAAGAAAGGAAAACAGTAAGCACAGGTCTGCAGTGGGAGGAGGATGAGGACTCAGATACCATGAGGGGAAGAGCAATGGAGGAAATGAGCCTGAGGAACTCCAAGTTCAGCCAGATCCTTCCTGCCCACCTGCAGATTCCTCTGCACCACTGCAAACATGCCTCTGGCATGCACAGCATGTGAACACTGCACTGCAAGCTCTCCTTTGCCATGTCACACCTGAGAGGTGAAGAGGATGGGTGTATTTTACAGGCTGGGGAATGACCAAACTGTGAGCAGTCCTGGGGAGAGGGACTTGGGGCTGCTGATGGGTGAGAGGCTGGACCTGCCCTGACCCTGTGCTGGGCTGATCCCACATCAAGGGCAGGGTGGGGAGGGGGGATTGTGCCCCTCTGCCCCCTCAGGGGGTACCCCACCTGCAGAGCTGCCTTCAGCTCTGGGCTAACAGCACTGGAAGGACATGGAGCTGCTGGAGAGACTCCAGAGGAGGCACCAGGATGATCAGAGGATGGAGCAGCTCTGCTGAGAGGGAAGGCTGGGAGAGTTGGGACTGCTTAGCCTGGAGAAGAGAAGATACCAATTTGCAGCTTCCTGGTACCTGAAGGGAATGACAAGAAAGATGAAGAGAGACAATTTACAAGGGCCTGGAGTGACAGGACAAGGGGAATGGCTTCCCACTGACAGTAGGTTTAGATTAGATATTAGGAAGAAATTCTTCCCTCTGAGGGTGGCAGACCCTGGCACAGGTTGCCCAGAGAAGCTGTGGCTGCCCCAGCCCTGGAAGTGTCCAAGGCCAGGTTGGACAGGGCTTGGAGCAACCTGGGCTGGTGGAAGGTGTCCCTGCCCATGGCAAGTGGTTGGTATAACATCCTTAAGGTCCCTTCCAATCCAGGCTATTCCCTGATTCTATGATTTTGGGATTTCTGCATTATTATTTTAGTAGTTTATTTACACTTACCATCAGGAGTTTAATTCTACAAATGTTTGGTAGAAAAACAAAACAAAAACCCCTTCAGAGTGCAGGAATAGAACATAATCACTGTCACAGGGGCAGCAATAGGAGCCACTGTGGCTCACACTCCTTTCCAGTATGATTTATAATTTAATATTCTTTGTGATTCTACATCCTTAGCAAAAAAAAAAATTAAATAAAACATATCAAAGAGGTTCCCCACATATCTCGACCTCAGGAATGCAGCTTTTCTAGTCACAAAGCCCAGCGAGCAAGAATCTGTGTTCACACAGCTAATTAAAGTGTAAGAAAAACCTCTTTTATATCTGACTTGTGAAGCTGATAACGTGTAAGTTATAACTTGTATGAGACATGATAAACTCTGTCCTTCACAAAGAGAAATGCACTTCTAACATGACTTACTGTAAACAGATCTCAGGGCATAGCAGCTTCTAATCAGAGGCAGCTCCATAATGGACTTGTTGAGCGGTGACACTTCCTACACCACTTGGCACAGGGTGAGTGATGATGCTGTTGTGGTTAAACCAGATAAGGTTCAATACTAATACAGGGAACAAAGTGTTGAGGTTTTGACTGCATTAAGCAAAAAATTACAAATATGAACCTGAAATAAACTGAGCTTGGCCGTGGCACTGAGTGCCATGATCTGGTAAAGGGACTGGAGTTGGACCAAGGGTTGGATTTGATGATCTCAGAGGTCTTTTCCAACCCAATCCATTCTATGATTCCATGTATAATGATACAATCCCTGCACAGGAATAGCCAATTCCGGAGAGAGTGCTCAGGCATTGGAATGGGCCGCCCAGAGAGGGGGTGGATTCCCCATCCCTGGAGGTTTTTAAACTGAGCTTGGCCGTGGCACTGAGTGCCATGATCTGGCAAAGGGACTGGAATTGGCCCAAGGGTTGGACTTGATGATCTCGGAGGTCTTTTCCAACCCAATCCATTCTATGATTCTGTGATTTGATGAAATGTCTGACAAACACAGGAAGAAGAGCCATCAGGACAGCACTGCCCCTAAGCTGGGAAAAGGATCTCAGGCTTCGAGCTCTCATTTTGCTTGTTTGTAAAAACTCACTTTAACATCACCTTTGGAGAAAATGCCTCATCACCAGCCAGTTAAAAAAGGAAAGAGGCAATGGCTCCAGTCAGTCTCCAGGAGGCCTGTTCATACTGGACACAAAGATGGCAGGATTAGTGCACAATGGCTCGGTCTCCTCTGGCTCCCGGGGCTCTACCCCCTGGCGAGGAGCTGACATGAGAGGATAAGACAACTCCATTAGGAGCCTGTATCGCTGCTCCACAGCCCTCCCCTCAAGCAGATGGAGCAGCTATTTAGCCAAATGCACCGTGACTCCTGCTTTATACATGAGCATCTGGGATGTTTCCTACCCAGGCACAATGGACTCCGATTTATCAACTGTCCCGCGTGCAATTAAAGATTCGGATAAATAATTTGGGGGTAAAGGCCCCTGGGCTGAGCTGAAAAGCAGCAAGGCGTGAGGGGTCAAGTGTTTCTGCAGGATTTATATTTACCAAACAGAGCTGGCTGCAAAGGAATGTCTGTGTTGAGCTGTGGCAGAATGAGGGCCAGGCAGGAGCGAGCTGAGAACCAGCAATTGCTTTGTTTCAATTGAAACAAATTTAAATGTGGAGTTAATAAAACAACCCTCTTTATCGCCCTAAGAAACAAAATATATATGTAGTTAGAGCTATATAATTTCCTGCTAATACACATTTTGATCTGAGGATAATGTGCAATATCACCATTTTTCTGTGCATTCTACAAAAGGCCTCTAATACCTTAGAACCATTTAATCAACATCCCACGCAGGCAGTGAATAGATAATTGAAATATAAGTACTGTCATCCATATCCCCTTTGGGAAAGTGACACAGTAAGCATTATATCATTCCATTAGACCATCCTTTGATGTGGGTTTTATTCTCATTAAACTATGTTTTAGCCTCAAGGTTTCTCCCCCCTCCCCACACCTCTCCGTGACATGGCCATGCCAGGAAAAAAAAAAATAAAAAAACACCCTACTGTTCAAAAGGCAAGAAGTACATTTTAACAAGCAATTGTACATGTCAGAAATATAAAGCTGCCTTTTTAATTTTTTGTTTACCAAACACAGGCAATGACAGCTTCTGGAAAACACAGGGTGGGGGAAAAGAAAAAAAAAAAGGAAGGCAGGAGGGTGGTGGTGGGGAAGGAATGCATTTACTTGTTTTCAAATAATAAAGCCTGAATACAGGCAGGATAAAAAATGCTTGAAAAGGCTGCTGTGGTGGTGTCTGCTTTGAATTGTGCCCTGTTTAAACAAGAGGAAAGCCTCCCACTGAAAAAAGAAACATTTTTATCATTCAAAAAGATCTCAGGGCAGTCCCTTTAAAATGAGGCATTTTCCAAACAAAATATCAGAATGTTCCCCTGCAGGGAACGCGCATCTGATGTCTTCAAAATGATTATTCTCGAAGAACTGCAGATTTATGGAGTTTTTGTTTTATTTGTTTTAACTTAAGTAGAATGAAACCTGTCTGAAATGACCACCCAAGGGAGCAGAGCCGCCAGCTAAGCCAGGGCTGAGCTCTGAATGGAACCCAAAGTTGTACCGAGACCCTTGGGGAGGTTTTAAACCACTGACTTAAAGCAGGGCTGGGGAAACGCTTAATGCAGGTCTCAGCTTAAGCTCAGGACACGGATTTCCCCTCACTTACATCAGTGCAGCTCCACTAACATCAGTAGGAACATTCCTGATTTGCATTAGTGTTAGCAAGCAAAGAATCAAGCTAATTACCCGGAGTTATCCACAGTGATTACAGGAGGAATTTAGTTTTCAAATGCACACACATTTTGTCAGCCTGGACTGGTTTTGTTATGCTTGTAACAGCAGGTCTGCTACAGGCAGAGTGGAGAACTCAGCTTCACACAGAACTGGTTTTGAGCCACAATGTGGTTTTGGATAACTGAAGTTTGACATGCTGCAATTTTCTGTCCATGAATGTCCAACTTATATCTGCAGTTATAACTACAATTCATAAATATAAACCATTGGTGAGAAACATTATTAGCATAGAAGATCTTTTCTTTTTGGTGTGATTCTTCAAGAGTTTGGCTTATAGTGCTTATAGTTTCAACTGAGTCAAGTCAACATTCCACTCATGTCAACAAGTAGAAGTGTTGCTGCCACCATTATTTCAAGCAACCATTGACTGTGGTCATAACAAGTGGGAAGCTCATTGACAGAACAAAGCTCTTTGGGCATTGCCAAAGGAGGAGGTCAGTGGCACTGTAGGAAAGAATATTCACCAAACAACACAAAGATTTATTACTGTTGAGTCATCCCAGGCATTATCTGTGTTGTGCCTTCTTCTGCCATGGTAATAAATGCACGTGGAAAAGCAAGCTGAAGTGCAAATATTCTGCATAATGAGACTATAATTAAATTCCATAGCATGCTATTTTTAATCCCAGAATGGTTTGCATTGCAAGGGACCGTAAAGTTTATCTTGTTCCACCCCCCTGCCATGGGCAGGGACACCTTCCACTGTCCCAGGTTGCTCCAAGCCTCATCCAACCTGGCCTTGGACACTCCCAGGGATGGGGCAGCCACAGCTTCTCTGGGCACCTGTGCCAGGGCCTGCCCACCCTCCCAGGGAAGAATTTCTTCCTAATATCTAATCTAAACCTACTCTTTTTCCATTTATATTGAAGGGGTTTGAGGCAAGACCTGGAGCCAACCCCAGCTATGAGCAGATCAGGACACAGCTCTCCTGAGATCCCTTCCAGCCTGGACCATCCCCCAAGGCTGCCTGTACAATGGTCTATGGTCCAGGTGACAGGAAACCTGGAGGTGAAGTGAGAGAGAAGCCCCAGCCCCACTCCCAGGCAGCCCCTGCTGAGGCCAAAGCCAAAGGACTTGGTACAGAAAACAGTTTCAAGGTGCAGAACACAACAGTGTCCACGTGGCCATGAATTGGTTATTCAGGATGTGCTGTTTGAGGTCCCAGTATTTTTCAGATGAAAAACTGTTCCTATACAACTATGACATTTTTATGAGTGATTAGCACAGCAGATCCAGCAGCACCCTAAGTTCATAAAACAGCCACTTTTTCACAGGAGTGAGTGCAGTTCTGGGCCATCAAAAGTGTCACTTTGTACAACATAATGGAGCAGGACACTTGTCATCCTCCAGGTTAAGCTCCCTCAGCTACTGCAGCTCATACTGGAGATTTATTTAAATTAATCTGCAGGAAAATTAAATCCATTACCTTGAAAAGCAAGGGAATAAATCACACCCAACAGGAAGCCAGGAAAAGCTGCTGCCATTTCAGTCGAATCTGAGGTTGTGTGAGCACATGAAATTTTTCCTCCTCAATGACACAAAAACAATTCATAGCACGAAGCCCAATATCAGCTGTTGTTATAATGCAGAACACAAATACACTCAATGAGTTTAACACTGCAGCCCAAGTATGAAGAACATCTCAAGCTGTTTGTATTGCCAAACAAGACTTGAGGGGTCAGAGGAGGGAGGAGGACATGTGGGCAGGCAGGAATGATGGATGGCGCTCAGTGGCGTGCTGTGTTTGGGTCTACTCGTGTTATTTTTGCAACAGGATGTCTCTGATTACCCTCTGAATAGAGAATAAAGATGGTTACGTCTCATTGCTCAAAGGGAACATTTTTTCAGAGCCTTACAAATTAAATAGGACATTGTAAAGCAAGCAGTCAATGAACTATCAGGTGCTGTTTGTCACAAATCTACCAACAGTGTCAGAAGGTTCCCTGGGGGCTCCAGAGGTGGGTTTGGGGCTGGTAAACAAGGCAAATGTACTCCAGTCACTACATTTAGCAGTCTCAGCTCTGCAGAGTCCTCTGTGTCAGTGCCTGTGTGGATTGTCCAGGCCAAATGACACAAAATACAGAGCAGAGGGACACTGAGCCTCTCAGTAACTGGTTCAGCTGTCAGAGTGATGCAATGTGGAGACAACTTCAAGTGATGGAGGACAATTGCTCTTCCAAATCCCATCCTTCCAAAGATCTTTGCTCAACTGGCTCCTGGCTCACAAGGAGCAATGGACAGGCCAAAGCTGCCCAACTGAGACACTTCTTGAGTGTCACCACTAAGACAGTGACACTGTTTCCAGCCAGACCTCCGAGGCCATGGTGACATCCACACCCCACAGTGCAGCCCTGGCCACAGAGCTTCTCTTTAAAGGCTACTGAGGTTCCTCACTGATGCCAAGGGAAGAAACTGCAAGTCCTCAGAAACTCATAGAACAGGTTGAGATGTGGGATTTGGGATCCACATGAATGCAGGGAAACAAATCCCCCCAGACAGGGGCTTGTGGTGCTTTCTCACATTGAAGGCTTCAGGCAGAAAGGAAGGGGAGAAATGCTGAAAGTGAAGTCAGTTAGAACTGACAGCTGCTCTTAAACCTAAACAGACTCAGGGCTGAGGCTGCAAATGGAGGACACAAAGTGAAACATTCTCTGCCAAAGGGTAACATTTCCCAAGCAGCCAGTTCTGTAAATTAGCCCATCTAGAACGGAGACTCCAGCTCATCCCAGGACAGGATGACTCACTAACTCCAAGGACCTCTCACTGGGGGTTACCAGTTTGATTCTGGCCTAAGCTCAAAGCATCTAAGAATCCTCTCTGCGATGGCACAACCTCTATAAAAACTCTCCCTGGCCTCAGTGCAGTTTCTCAGTGGGTAAGATTCACATCAAAGCCACCTCCAAAAGCCTTTCCAAGGAGCTGCAGAGCCCACATGATGGAGAGTTAAGAGTCTTCTCTCTCTTCAGAAGGGATCTCAAGCTCAGGACAAGAACTGCTACCCAAGGTGACCAGTTCTGTAACAAGGACTACGTCAAATAAACAGAAAGAAAGGAAAGATAGAAAAAAATAGGAGGGAAACCACAATATATTTACAAACAAAGCAAAAGAAGATGGATTAGAAAATGCTGCTTTGTTTGCACCAGACAGCACAGATGTTGTAATGCAGCAGAATTAAAAAAGCAGCAAATATTTCATGAAACGAAGCAACTAAAGAGAAGAAAATGTCAGAACTCAAATGTCAGACAAATTTTGGGCAAGAACTCTGTACATACCCCAAGCTCTCTGGATTTCTTCCCACAGCCAAGACACCAGTCTCGTACGTACTATTTATCCATCCCTGTCTCGTCTGGTTTTGACTGGTTTTAGCATAACCATTGACAGGTTTTATTTAATCAGCCAGGAAGGAAAGAGTTGAAGGAACACCAGGGAATATGTGGCAAAATGTACCAAGGTTAGATCACTTGCACTGGATTATTCTGCTCTGGCACAGTGCAGAAGAAATAACCCCAGCCAAGGCCTGCGTGTTCCACGGTCTGCAGGGAGCGAGAGCCGCATTATTCAAGGGAAGTGACACTTTAAAGAACTTTAAATTAGCTGTTGACAGTCAGGTAGATAGATTGAGGAGTGATTACACAAAGTCCCCAACATTACCATTTTGTGGTGAAAGCAAGTATGAAGTGGGGGAGAAGGAAGAAAAGCCATGAAATATGGGGTTTGCCAGTCTGTGGTGCTTTCAGATGACAGTCAAGTTCATTTAAGGACACTGGAAACATAAAATAAATGGCTTTCTCTGAATCAAAAGTTGACAGAAAGTTTCCTAGTTATATTTTTGACTCCAGAAGCACTGCAAGCCATGCTAGTAGACCATGATAAAAATAAAAAAAAATTATAATTAAAAAAAGTCCCCCCATCATCTTTCTTCCTAACAAGAAATCCCCCCATCATCTTTCTTCCTTCTCCCCGGGCTAATGGACCACATGGAAAGGAGCAGAAGTGCAGATCCCCTGAACTGCACACTTAAGCCTGACTTACTGTATGTACAACAGATGCCCTCACTGCAGTGGTCCCTAAAATATGTTTTTAAATAAAATTAACTCAACTCAGGAATCTGTAATTAGCACCATCTCCGAGAACAAATCAGAACAAGTTCATTGAAGTGCTCTAACTATTTACCATGAGAGTGAATTTACCCCCAAGGTTCACTTGACTATTTTGTCTCAATTTTCTTGTAATTTCATCTATCACATTTTTTTCAGTCCTCCAAAGGTGATGGATAAAACACAGAAATAAATAGGACCAACTGTTCGCTGAAGCCTAAGGGAAAACATAATTTTGTTATAAATAATCCTTGGCACAAATCATGGAAACGCAATACTAAAATTGTTTGTTGAATCATTTATGAATTGGGCCTTCAGTTTCAGTTTGCAAATAAGTCAGAGGTTTTTTCTTGATGTTCTTTTTCACTTTGCTTTTTTAGCTGGCAAACAGCCTTTGAGAGACTGAGCTGATACATAATCCAGAAAACAGAGGGAATGAAGGGGGTTTATTTTTTTTAAAGGAAATCCCTTTGCTAATGAAGGGCTTCTTTAGGGGGGAGGAATTTACTTAAGGACAATGATAAATTTAATGATGACAAATTTCTACATTAATTTCATAAGATGCCACAATTTTGAGTTTTCACCCAGCTAAACGTGGGCCAGGACAACCCAGGGCCTTAACAAACCACTGCAGAAAATGATTTGTAGATACCTCTGCTGGGAGTTTCAAATGAATATCTGTGATCCAAGAGATAAATGTGACTACTAAAAACAACATACGTTTTTGAGTTTGTTCTTAGATGGGGAATTCTGAAGATTTATTGTCACAACACGGAAGTTCAGTGGAACATAACTGTGCTGCCACACCATGCACAGAGTCAGCACATGAAAAAATACATAACAGAACAGGGGGAGCCCCTTATACCGAGCTGGGCTGGGGACTGATGGTCAGAAGAGCTCAGGCACAGCAGTCACCAGAAGGCTTGATCAGAAGGCTCACATCTTAGAGAGTTTATTCAAGATAGATAACAGACAGTTCTCACAGCTCATAGTAGAAGAAGTTAGTTCCTAGAAGTTCCTATTACATCAGTAGATCTGGATCTAACTGACTCTCACACAGTAATATCCACACCTTTATGCACTCTCACATCCAACATTCTATCACATAATTGGTTAACCAATTCCCCTTGCACACACCACAGCCTCTCATTGGTCACAAGCCACCACACACACTGCAGGTAGCTCTGTTCTCTTTAAGGTAGAACTCCAAACAGCTTTCCTTAAGGGATGCACTCACACTCACCCCTACATAACAGGAGGGGAAACTCAGCTGTCTTGAGAAATTCAGGATTTTACAGGACAGTTCATTGCCCAAACCCCTCACGTGAAAGCCACAAACAGGAAGAAATAGCAAAGAACAGAGAGGTGAATTTCTTCCTTATGACTTTTGTCTCTTAAGTTCTATTTTTTGTCATCTGAAGAGGGAGAGAAACTTGGAAACAGATAAAAGCAGCATGCAGGCTCCTTTCTCTCAGCCAGAGCAGGTGTGCATTGCCTTCCTTACCTGATCTGTCCTCGCACCAGCGGCCTGTTCTTTGTCCTGTTCATGTTGGAGTCAAACGGAACCTCAAAGAACTGTAATTAAAAAAAAAAAAAAGAAAGGAACAATCAAAATGAAAGGATCCTGGAAAGCATGCCATGCATGGAATGTCCTGTCTGCATCTGCAGGGGCTTTAATCTCTAGTTTTGAAGGTTCAGGGATACAATGAAAATGATGATTTTTGGAGCTTTGATAGTTTGCACTGACGCTTTTGGCATCCCCTTAGAAAGAAAATCACCTGGAGGACAAAAATAGTTTGCACAAGACTCCAAAAAGTTCATCATTTGAAGCAGAGTTTGATTCCAAGTTCTGCTCTCAGCAGGTCTGACACAGCTCTTGGACATACCCAATCACATACACACACACACACTTAATGGAATCATGGAATCATCACACTGGAAAAGACCCTCAGGGTCACCCAGTCCAACCACTAACCCAGCACCACCACCATTAAACCACATCCTCAAGTGCCACATCCACACAGGTTTTGAACACTTCCAGGGATGGTGACCCCACCACATCACTGGGCAGACTGTTCCAAAGCCTGACCACACCTGCAGTGAAGAAAATTTCCCAATATCCAATCAAAACCTCCCCTGGCACAACTTGAGGCCATTTCCTCTGGTCCCATCACTTGTTACCTGAGAGGAAAAACAAATCCCCACTTGGCTCCAATCTCCTTGGGAGCTGCAGAGACCAAGAAGGTCCCCCCTCAGCCCCCTTTTCTCCATTTCTCCAAACAGCCCTTGGAAATGTTTTACTTCTGGTCTTTAAAAGACAAACACCAAGGTTTTTTCCAAGACTATCTAACTTCCAAGAACCTATAACCCACCCCAAAATCAATCAACTCTTGTAAAACTCTTGTAAAAAACTGAAACTGCACCGAGCCTCCAGTTGGAGCAGCAGGGAGTGAACACACCATATGGTGTTATTTAATGTCACAACCTAATTTGACTTTCAACGTGGCCTATGGGAAAATTCAGGCAGCACTATCTGCCTGGAATTCCTGCAGACTTCTCTAGCATCCATTTTATAAGAATATTCCTGGAAAAGCTGAATGTACTTTGCCATCCAGACAACTCTAAAGCCACTCGGTTTTAGGGGTGCAAAATAACAGCACAAATAATAAGCAGAGATTTACTTACAGAAAGTGTAGGATGTATTTATACAAAGAATATTTTCTACTGACGTTATGTCTGAGGTTTTGGGGTAGGATCCCAGTTATGGTGAATATGTAGGAAAAGTACCACAACAAATCATAATTCCAAACACTCAGACTGACAGCAAGCTCAGTGTAGCCAAACTGCAGGCAGATTTTAGGTGATTATATGATAAACAATTACATGATAGAATCTATGTTATTCCAGCAAGCTGATTTAACATTTTATGCTACAAAAGACACCATTAACAAACATCTTCATTTTGACATGACTGGTCTTGCTACTTACTAGGGCTGCATTCCCAGGGGAACCTCAATGGACATGGAGCATTCAGAACCCTACAGGTGGACATCAAGGGAAAGATGCTCCATTTCTAGGCACATGGAACCACCTTTCCCATCTATTATCTTTGCTATATAACTGGGAATCTCTGCTGTTGCTGCTCCATGTTCCAGGCACAGCAGGCATTGGACATCCATGGATCCTCCTGTCTAACACAGCCCACAAAATGCTCCATACATTTTGCCATATAAAGGCATGGAAATTGAAAACATCAGTGCAGAATTTAATTACTAGTTTACATTCAATTCTCTAAAATTTTTTGCCTCCCTCTGTGTGGCAGAGCTGGCTGGTGGTTTGGATTCTGGAATCAGAGAATCATTTTGCTTGGAAAAGATCTGAAGACCATCAAGTCCAATCCTTGACCAATCACCACCCTGTTAATTAGACCAGAGCACCGAGTGCCATGTCCACACCTCTGGGGTGGGGACTCCACCACCTCCCTGGGCAGCCCCTTCCAATGCCTGACCACCCTTTCCATGAAGAAATTCTTCCTGATGTCCAACCTAAATCTCCCCTGGCACAACTTGAGGCCGTTTCCTCTTGTCCTGTGGTTGGTTTGCTCCCAGCAAACCTCTGTCTGGAGCAGCTGGAGGGATCACCCAACCCAACTACAATCCCTACCAATTCTCAAAGCCTTCTAATTTTATTATTGATATTCCTGAAGCAAACTCGGGCTGCTCAGCCAAGACTTTCTCACGTGAAGGAGGAGAAAGAAAAAGGGGTCATCTATCTTTTGCTGTGCCCAGGCACTGTGGCACAGCACTGGGCAGCTCTTCTGGCATTTTTAGGCAGGCATCTGACAAGGAATTTCTTGTTCACTGCTTGTTAGGGCTGATCTGCAGTGCTTGGGATCCCTCCCAGTGACCCTCGGAGTCAGTGGAGGCTCCAGGTTTGGAAGAAAAGCACTGAGGGATCCTTGGGGCAGCAACCAGAAGATGCAGCTCCAGCAGCTCATGCCAGAGGGACAGGTCAGATCTTCACACACACAACACTGCCCTGGAAGTGTTGAATGTTCCACAAGAAACCTCTGTAGGAAACAGCAAGG
Source organism: Pithys albifrons albifrons (assembly GCF_047495875.1). Lineage (NCBI taxonomy): Eukaryota > Metazoa > Chordata > Aves > Passeriformes > Thamnophilidae > Pithys > Pithys albifrons. The sequence continues at coordinate 9,630,426 of NC_092476.1, read as the reverse complement.
AGAACCTTTGGAGCAGGGAAAGAGCCCGTCTGGATCTGAAACCAGTGATTGCTCCTGACAGCTCAGCGTTTTGCTAATGGTTTGTTTCACTGTTACATTTCAGGGACAATTACAGTAAATGAAGAAAAAAATGTCACTTGACATCAGACTGGTAGAGCAATACAAGGGAAAAATTCTACAGAGCTCAAGTCTGTTCTCTGGAAAATATCTTGGGTATGCCTGGGGTTTTTTTAAGTCACAATTTTGATTTCTGTTTGCAAAGTTTGACTGCTTTGAGTTACTTCCAGTTTAAACTTGTGTGTCTGAGGAGATTCTGGCTCTTCTGAGAGTGTTTAAGCTTATGGATAAAGGTATCCATGTGCAATGGATAAAAATCAAAATAATTACAAGTTGTAAACTCAATGTGTCTCAAACACTGAAGGACTAAAATGAAGAGCAGTTGGACAGTCAACACCTGAAAGAATTTAAACTTGAGTTATCAGCACAGCCTGACAATGCCCCGCTCAGTGTATGAAATATTCCCATATATTTAATATAGTAGTCAACCTCTGAAGAGAATATAAATTTTGAAGAAGAATCTCCTCTGCTGACTTAAGTAGTCAAAAAATGTCTGTCTCCATTGTATACAGACACGGCTGCTCCTGAAATTAAGATTACTGCATGACTTAAGTCTGAATTTTCTCGCTTTTTTAAATCTGACATTCGGAATAATCTGTTCCTGTCAAGTGTACGCACGGAGCTACATTTCCAACCCAACTGCAGTTAAGGAAAATCCTTTTATTTGCAATGCCCCAGATTCTTTCACTGAGCTAGTTGCTATTACATGTCAGCAAGATGCCATTTATCAAACTTTTTTCCATTTTGCTCCCAGATGTTCAGTAAAAATTCTCTCTCCACTTGAAATTATTTTCCCCTGATATTCTAGAAAAACTCAAAAAAAAAAAAAAGTGCATCTCAAATATCATTCCATAGGAATGAAAGAGCGAAGTCAAACATATTATCTCATGCCAGGCCAACACAGCCCTGCCTGTTTGAGCAAAGAGTAAATTCAGTAAGATGACTCCTGGATAAATAAATATTTAAGAAGCACTCAAGAGGCTTTTTCCTTAGGAAGTCTGAATGCATCACTTCAGCTGGACACGGCAGAATATTATCTGCCCTTAGTATCTGGGAAGTTGGCCACCAAAAGGGCAGACACAGGGTTAAATCTACAGCATCTAAAAAGCCCTGAGTGACAAAACTTGGCAACAGCTCTGCAGACCCCAACCTAAATTTTAATCAGTATGCATGAACATTTAAAACATGATGATGGAAAAAAAAAAATAAATCAGGCCAGCCAGTACTTCGTGGTTTATTTCTCTGGCAGGCTCATCAGGCTCTTTGTGCAGATCTCATCTCGTTAATATACGGTAATTATATCTTAAACATCTCCCAGTTCCTGGAGTGGCTGTCACTTTACTGCTCAGAGCTGTTTACACCCAGGGGGTTTCTGTCCTTCAGCGTCTTCACGTTGCTTTCCACTTCGTTTTTAAGTAAAATGTTAAAGAACATTATATTTCAAGCTGCCTCCTGGATCCAGCAGTGCATGCAGAGGGTAGCTGAGCCCTCACACCTCCCAGGGGACTCACAGATTACTAATTTTATTAGGACTGAGCCAAGATTTCCATGGCATCACCCTGCAGATGCAGACGGCACTACGATACGCCGGCGCTTCCAGGACTAACGACAGGGAAAGGTGAGAGGGTGTCCCACGTCTTCCCAGAGTGACCTCTTGCTCCTTCCATCAGTTCAAAGAATCACAGAATACCCTCAGCTGGAAGGGACCCACAAGGACCATCCAGTTCAACTCCTGGCCCTGCACAGACACCCCAACAATCCCACCCTGTCCCTGAGAGTGTCACCAAACACTCCTGGAGCTCTGGCAGCCTTGGGGCTGTGCCCACTACCCTGGGAGTCTGTGAAGAACACCAACACCACCTATTAACTTTTCCAAGACAGTGACCTGACTATTTGCAGTTAATTAGGCCAGTGGAGCAGAGAGAAAGCCCTGAGCACAGGCTGCATTTGCCATCCATGGTCATTCTTGCAGGAGAAATTGTAACTACTGAACTATGACAGCCCAACACCTCAACTCCTGTTCACACAGAAACACCAATAGAGTGCACTTAGAGGAACAATATGCCATGGAGTTTATCAAACAGATCAGCCACACTCCAGCTAATAAACATCTCTCATGGACCACTCTGGATTTAGAGTGTATCAAGCACCAGCCTGGCCCCCAGCCAGGCCCAGCTCTAATCGGTGCCACGTGGTGGAAACAGCGGCGGCTGGAACAGGCAACCAGCGTGCCATGTATTGACATAACATTTTACTCTAGTGCTAAACACATATTTACAGCAGGACTGATAATCCCCAGAGTCTAAAGACAGAATGGAACCCTGCTATTAAAAGACAATTTAATTCAAGGCAACTCAGAGCTCCTCCCCTTGCAAAACCACCCCAGGCTTCCATGTGCCCTTTGCCAGCAGAACTGCCCTCTGGATCTGGGGATTTCTCTCAGAAGGGCAGTTCAGGTGAACCTACAGCACTAAGGAGTGAAATAGTCACCTCCTCCTGCCCTGAAGTGCTGCTGGGCTCCAAAATCCTCTGTGTCTTGTACTGCATGAGGAGATGGAGATGAGCTGCACGCAGTGGCCAAAGCTCCTCCTCAGCTAAAATCTCCTGGTACACCCAAGCAAATATTTTAACACCATATAAATAAACCCCAGCACAGCTGGACTCCCCACCTGAGCACTCCACTCAATACCTGCAGCCAGGGGGAAGCTGGGCTGTGTGGGGCCAGTCCTGCAAACATTGGTCTTGTTGAATTAGGTTCTTCTGGGGTTCTCTCAATTCCCCTGGGCTACAGTAAGCTCTGAACCTCTTTGGTTTTCTTTGGTAGTGCCCAAGAGCAAGCAGTTAATCAGAAACACCACTGGAACTCACGCTGGAAACCAAAAAGGTGCAGGAATCCAGGAGTGAGTGGACCAAAACCTGGTGGAGAGCACAAGGGCAGAGCAGAGTCTGGATACCTGGACAATACCCTGAGGTTTCCTGGGAAGGTGACACAAAGCCAGTACTTCAAATTCATCAGGTTTCAGCACTGATCTTTCACATGAAGTCTCCTGATTTTCCCAGGCAGCCAAAGGAAAGCTGCTGTGAGCAGCACTGGAAACCCATCAGACCACGAAGCGTTGAGTTCCTGCCCTTCCCCTCCATATTACCTAATTATTTCTATTCCTCATGTTTTCAGTGATTTATCTTACATTGTCATAAAGTAATATGTAATTACATAAGCAGAGAAGAAAAACATAACATATAATTTATGGTAAATAAGATCAAAGCCAAGATTATTATTATAGGTTTCCTTCTGGTTTCCTTTCAATCACTTTTATATGAAAACAACAAAGAATAATTAAAGCACATTACAAAGGTCTTTTTACTCAATTGTACACAGATGTGAGGGAAAAAAATGCAGAGGGAAGGATTTTCAAAAGCACTCCTGCACTGATCTAACATGATTCTCACTGAAGTCAATGGCAGTTTGACTTCAATGAGAGCACACAGACCAACACTGAGTGATTCCGAAAATCCCACCCTAATTGTACAAACAAGGGGAGGCTTTAGAGATTGCTGGCTTGGAGATTGTATATTTGAGAATCATAAAGGGCACACAGCACCTGTTTGTCTTCAAGATATGAAAATAAAGGAAGGCAAATATTTTAAGGATTAGAAATAGCTTTTTCTTTTTTTCTTTTTTTTTTTTTTAAGGCAGTATCTGAAAACCCTCTGGCTCTGCAGTTCCCAATCTTGCTATAGATCTGCTTTAATATTTTCCATTTCAAACGGGATTCTAATTAAAAACAAGATTGATGCAAGCCTGAACAATGTTGCTTACAGATAGAGGAGGGCAGTGAAACCCCAGACTGTCCCACAAACCCACAAAGCTCTGCTACAGAAAACATCTGCCAGTTTAACTTATATTTTTTTCCCACAAAAGACACATTCCTCTTATTAGCCAGCATTTAGAAACTCATTGCTCTGTACAGGGAACAGAACAGGAGGAAATTGCAAAGAAAATGTTGATACTTGTCACTTCAGAAACGTATTTTCAGGATGGAGAAGGCAAATACTCCCAGACTTCAATGAGCAGTGATGTGTCACCTCAGCCTGACCTGCAGTGCTGGCTCTGCTTTTCAGAGCTCAAGAGGTGACATGTTGTTATTCCCTTAACCACTCACAAGTGTGTGACTTTCCAGGGATGCCCAGAGACACCCCCTGCTCCCAGAATGTTGCATTTTTTATGTTTTAAATTGCAGTTATTTCAGTGCCCTGAAGTGGCAGCAGGGCAGGAGCTGCTGGCACACCTGGCACACTGCTCTGTGTTTGCCTTCAGCTCATCCAAATCCCTCCAGTGGCTCTGACCGACAACACAAGCGGTCACTGAGCTCTTGCAGCTCTTCATCAGCACTTCAGCCAAACAAGATGCTTTGGAGATATCACAAGTGCCATTACAAGGAGCTTGAAAAGCAGGAGTGTCCCAGCAGGGTGGTCCTTACTTTGCTGCTCCATCCATGGGACTTGTCCAAACAGCGAGGGGTCAGGACAAAGGAGAGGAGGATGGACACACCTTTCAACAGGCCACTGGCACCTGGGATGACCCACGGGCTCTGCAGGTGTGGATGAGCTTGTGGCACATGGGGAAAAGCAGTGAGGGTGGAAAGAAATTCCCTGGGACTGCCCACATGTGTCCCAGCCTACTGCAGTGAGCAAGGAATTAACAGTAATTAAGGGACCTGGGGGTGTTTAGCCTGGAGGAGAGGAGGCTGAGGGGAGACCTTATCACTTTCTACAACTCCCTGAAAGGATGTTCTAGCCAGGTGGGGATTGGTCTCTTCTCTCAGGCAACCAACAGTAGGACAAGAGGGCACGGGCTTAAGCTCTGCCAGGGGAGGTTTAGGTTGGATATCAGGAAGAAATTCTTTACAGAGAGAGTGCTCAGGCATTGGAATGGGCTGCCCAGAGAGGGGGTGGATTCTCCATCCCTGGAGGTTTTTAAGGTGAGACTGGACATGCCATGATCTGGTAATCAAAGTCAGGTTGGATTAAGGGTTGGACTTGATCTCAGAGATCTCTTCCAACCCAACTGATTCTATGATTCTATGACTGCATGTGGTCTTCAGTTCTATGAATAATTTCTAATTAAATAACAGGGCATTCACACTAAAATACTTTCTCTATTCAACCCCACAAGTACCATTTTTTTCCTGTCTTCCATCTTAGAATCCGATTTTCTAGCACCAGTGCACAAAAAACCAGCTCATTCAATCTCATTTCTTCAATGTACCTGATGCCCAAGACTTGAAATGAGAGAAAAGATGTGAATCTCCTGGTTTAGCAAATGAAAAACAGGTTGGGTGACCACTGATGAGCCTGGCTCTGCTTACAAATCAGATTTTGCTAAGAAGATACCGTAACAAAAATGAAATGATAATAACAATAAAACCAGGCTTTAATAAGCTGTTCAGTCTTGAAATCTGCTGACTTTGTGAGCCACTTCAGGAGTGTATTCCCGAGGCCTCCCGGAGGTCAGTCACAGCTCCAGGGAAATGCAGGCTGGATTCCACAGACAGGCTTCACCTCGTGTGATCCACCTTGGAGAAACAACTTCCATGGGAAGAAACAGCTTCCTGGCCAGCTGCCAGAGGCTGCTAATAATATAAAATATTCACCATCAACAAGTCCTTTTTATTTAGCACAAAATTAATGCATCCATAAACGAAGCTCCTTAATCCAGGTCTTCAACCTGCCCCACCTTCAGGAGGGAATTTACCCATTGATGATGCATTTGGACTCTTTGACCAAAGGAGGCAATATCCAAGTGTAAGATGTGCTGCACTGAAAGCCTTCCCAACTTTTTCTTATGGATTTGATCACCACTGGGCTCTTCCTTTTCAACTTAAAATGAAAAGTGCTAAAAAATGTGTTTTGGCTACACAAACACCTCGTGCCCTTCCCTTGTGCTCCCCCAACCAACTACACCCACAGAACAACCTGATCTGGCCAAAAATACAGCTGATTTCCCTCTCATCTTTGCATTTTTTGACCTGTGCCAGTGGATCAGGTCACCCTGGACATGGAAACAGGAGAGGGAAAGGGTGAAACTGCGACTCAGCTCCCACCCCTGTGCTGGTGTATCCTGTACCCCAGGAGAGAGGCAGCCTCACAGTGATGTTCCTCCCACTGAGGGGTTAAAGTGTTCCCTTTCTCCAGGGTCTCAGAGACAAGGCAATGAACAACATTTATCTGGGTTGTGCTGCCCTGCTGTAAGAAAGTAAAACTTCACCTCCTCACACACACTTGGACAACTGATCACCCCAAATCTGCCCCTACCCCTGTAAGATTTGAACTCTGAATTATAAGCAGATGTCAGAGGCATCTGACATCCATAACATGCTTTCCTCAGGAACTATTTTATTTCTATGTATTTTAGGAACCATTATTAGAGGTTGAAGTAAAATACCACCTTTATGCCTTACCAAAATACCCCCAGAATCACTTCACAAGGCCATTTTCTCCAAGAGATTCCTTTGCATTAAATCATATTTGTCACGACGCCAACACGCCATCGGCGCAATGTATAATTTAAAAAACAAACAAAACTTCAAGTAACAACCTCTTGCTGAAGATAGGAATTGCACAAGGTCAGGATCTGGTTTAAGTTACTTTATGTCCTAAAATACACCAGGCCAGGTCCTCTGGACACGGTGCAGCTGCTTTGAGCAACACTGCAGATAAAATCCGATACTGAAGATGGCTTAGACAAATTCCTGTGGTGGAATAAAGTTGTTACTCAGGAACTCCTGGGGAAGTATTTCTGCTGCCCACAATGCAAGTGCTTAAGACAAGCAGGAGATTCAGAGTCAACCAGGAGACATGAGGAGTGAGAACAGAAACAGGAGCTGTAAAGCCTTTATTTCTTGCAGTGACCACAGCGGGATCCTGAGCTCCTGGCTTAGGCAGGGCTGTTGTGGAAGGGGCAGGTAACTCCACAGCCCTCCAGACCCCCAGTATCAGCTGGTTTTCAGTCTCCTGTGACCACTAGAGAGCTATAAAACCAAGCAGCCTCCCTGTGCTCTGCTCTTGCCCAGGAGATTAGGGCAGGGAAGTGGGAAGGTGTGACTTAAATCACTTCCACACGTCTCCTGGCTCCAACCCATGTGTCCCAGATCCAGGTCATTTTAATCAGCTTTTTATAAATTGTCACTCAAATGATAAGAATACTAATCCACTGCAATGTGCTTCCTGCCAGGCACCCGAATATTAATCCATAAACTGTTCTCTTATATCACAGGGAGATGTGTTGGCTTTAACTGCTCATGGCTGACACGTCCTGTTAGTGAGGCTTTTCTTCTTACAAGACAGACAAAAGTAGCCCCGTACATAAAGCAGCAGCCTTGCCTGCTCTTGGCTAGGGAAAGGTTATTTATGTAGGTGCAAACATCTAAATTACTTATTCAAAATATTTTTCAGTTTGGGAAATAAATTAGTTTTTATACTTGAATTTTCTGGCACCAGAATTTGCTGCGGTCCAGCTGTGCTTGGCAAAAGGAAAATCTACAGCTCCTTCTGGCCAAGATATTAAAACACTCAAACCCCCAAAACCCACAAGGAATGAAATGTGGGAATGCTGTAACAAAGCCAGTAAAAATGGCTAAATGGGAACAAGGGTGTGAAGTGGCATCAGCCTGTCCTGACGTGCCTGAGCAGGATAACATTGTCCAAGTGCCACGGAGCCGACCTGCTCCCCTCACCCACAGCTCAAACCTCTTAGTGAAACCATTCCTTGGGAATTATTCCTTTAAAGTGTTAGGAGTTGACATCAGGGAGAGTTTCAAGTCACATGGGAATCTACCAGGTCTATAGGAGAGACTTTACAAGCATCCCCTTCAAAATAAAATTTAAACCCCCAACTTTTCCCTGTTGTTGCACTGTCTGAAAAGAGAATAAGTGATCTGTGTGTGGGATTTTAGGATTTACAGTGTTGGCAAGAGAACAGCCTCATCTCTCCTCTCCACCATGTGCTCTCAGGGCCAAAAGAGCCCAGTTTGTAACATTCTGAAGAGTTTTAAATGTTAGGAGAGAGTATCACAGGCACCTTGATGAGGGCAATGTTGGAAATTCATTTATATGACAAGAGTTTTATTTCACTTTAAATCTTAGAAATAAAGCAAATTAAGAGAAATCCCTCTCCTCTCTCCCATATGAGTAGAACTTGAGAGAAAGCTGCCAACACACACGTATTACATGTATTATTTTTCTATTAGTGTCACAAATTGTGATGCCATGTGTGTGACATTTTCAAGGCATTCTCTTCTCCCAGGCCTATCACAACTCAGCAGATCAAAAGACAAAGAGGAGCTCACAAGTATCTCTGTATGAAGCTCCTGCTCAAGCCTCAGGATTTTGCTAATAGTAGGTTAGTTCTGGTAAGGGATTTTTCTTCATTAAAACATGAGTTTATGCAGAATGTGCAGCTCTGCCAAATAAAATAACGAGGTACAATATAACAACAGATGTCCAAGGTGTAGTTAATCACTGAGCACCAGCTCTGCAGTAAGATCCAGTAACCACCTTCTGTTTTAGAAGCCAAATGCACAAACTGAGCCTGTGAACTGGGGATGACCATCATTATGTTTCTGCTCAGGGCTGGAGGACAAACCTGTCCACTGAGAAGTCACGTTACAAAGACATCCCAAACCCATAATTAGGTCTCACCTTTCCTTCCCCTTCATTAAGAATGAAAGTGAAGCAAGAGGCTCACGATGACCCATCAGAAAGCACAAACACCCAAACCTGTTGGAGGGGCATCACACCATCCATCTTTCTAGAGCTGTCAAGGGATGTTTGTCATTCCAATACTGCTTGCATCTCCCAAATGCTGAGATAACACACCCATCAATCTCAGACAGAGTTAAAAGAGGAGTTGAAAAATAAATAGTTCTGAGTCATGTTACTAAGAGGGATTCCACACACTATTAATTTTAGCTTGGAAACCAATTAAGACACCAAATCAGCATTACCTCCCTCCTTTTTAAGGTATAATGACCCATTCGCTTGCCTAAATTTATTTATTTTGTGACAGTGATCCTTTCAAAAGCTTTAGAAGCTTAAACAACATTAATTTTAATCCTGGCTTCTGGCAACAGGAACATGTTTGCCAAAAGGCAGTCAAAGATATAGAGGAGACAGGATGATTTTCTCTCTCTTAGAAGGCCATTCTTAAAATAAAAGAATGACAAGAAACATAATGACATATAAGCAAAACCTGTCTTAAGCAGGGCATGAGCATCACTAAATTGGTGCTTTCCACTCAAAACCTGGGGCAGCCTTTGTCCCTTTCAACCCTCTGTGGCTCCTTGCCCACGAGTGCAGCTATGGCAGCACCTCTCCACATCAAAGGGACTGTGCAAACCTGCACATTCCTGCTCCAGAAAGGTTATTAAAGCAGGAACTCCCTGCCCAGCCAAAGGGCTCAGGCTCCCAACTCGTGCAGCTCATGCCATGGGTATTACCAGAGCAGTGAACTCCCAGCAGTGTTCAATATTGACACAGAAATGCCACTCTTGTCTTCCAGGTGCCTCAAATGTCACCTTTGTTTGCAAAGTGCAAGCCCAATATGAATTTTTCTGAGTATCTATTGGGGAAAAAAAAACAACCAGCTGGGCACCTCAGTGGCCTGATTTCCCCTGGGGGCCAGTATAGAATCATAGAATGGATTGGGTTGGAAAAGACCTCCAAGATCATCAAGTCCAACCCTTGGGCCAACTCCAGTCCCTTTACCAGATCATGGCACTCAGTGCCACGGCCAAGCTCAGCTGAAAAACCTCCAGGGATGGGGAATCCACTCCCTCTCTGGGCAGCCCATTCCAATCCCTGAGCACTCTCTCTGCAAAGAAGTTTTTTCTCATCTCCAGCTTCAGTTTCCCCTGGCAGAGCTTGAGCCCATCGTGCCCCCTTGTCCTATTGCTGAGTGCCTGGGAGAAGAGACCAACCCCCACCTGGCCAGAACTTCCCTTCAGGCAGTTCCAGACAGTGCTGAGGTCACCTCTGAGCCTCCTCTTCTCCAGGCTGAACACCCCCAGCTCCCTCAGCCTCTCCCCACAGCACTTGTGCTCCAGTCCCTTCTCCAGCCTCGTTGCTCTTCTCTGGCCCCGCTCCAGCCCCTCAATCTCTTTCCTCAACTGAGGGGCCCAGAACTGAACACAACACTCAAGGTGTGGCCTCCCCAAGGCAGAGTCCAGGGGAAGGGTCACTGCCCTGGGCCTGCTGGCCACACTAGTTTGGATCCAGGCCAGGATCCCATTGGCCTTCTTGGCCACCTGGGCACACTGGTGGCTCCTGTTGAGCTTCCTGTCCCTCAGTCCCCCCAGGTCCCTCTGCCTGGCTGCTCTCCAGCCACTCTGTGCCCAGCCTGGAGCACTGCAGGGGGTTGGGGTGGCCAAAGGGCAGGACCTGCACTTGGCCTTGTTGAACTTCATCCCATTGGAATCAGCCCATCTCTCCAGTCTCTCCAGATCCCTCTGCAGAGCCCTCCTGCCCTCCAGCAGATCGACACTCCCTCCCATCTGAGAGCTTCTGGGGGACCATTTCCAGCTCCTTCCTGGAGGTGCCACCACGGGGATCTGGAAGCTTTGACTACATGTGTCTTGCTAAATCTGGAGAGTTGGGAATAATCCTTTATTCAACCACATGGAAAAAAAAAAGAAAAAAAACCATCTGGATTCAACAGGAGAAAGGACTGAGGCACTTTGTGGAAGGGGTTAAAGCCAGACTCTGTGTTGTGGGATTTTTTGACATTGTGTTCCTCTTTCATGGAAATAAACCTGGATTGACGAAAAGTCTTTCTGTGATAATGGAAGTGCATTATAAAATCTCATCCAGGATCAAAACTGTATTTAGGCAAAAAAGAATATATAGGTAAAGGAAGAAAGCCAGACAGGGAATGGCTTCCCACTGCCAGAAGGCAGGGTCAGATGGGATATTGGGAAGAAATTCCTGGCTGTGAGAGTGGGCAGGTCCTGGCACAGGTGCCCAGAGAAGCTGTGGCTGCCCCATCCCTGGGAGTGTCCAAGGCCAGGCTGGACAAGGCTTAGAGCAACCTGGGCTAATGGAAGGTATCCCTGCCCATGGCAGGGGGTTAGAACTGGATGGGTTTTAAGGTTCCTTCCAACCCAAAACATTCTAGATTCTACAGGAAGAAAATAAAGAGTCCAAAGTCCAATGTCAAGGTACCACTGATCAAAAACCAGGCAAGTAGAGGATTAAATAAAGAATTTAATTTGCTTATCCCAGAGCCCAGATCTGTCTGTGATGCCACTCACCCCACCTACATATCTACAGAAAAGCACACAAAAATGAAAAACAAAAAGCTACCAAGTCCTCTGAAGACAGGATTGTAAAATCAAATCAGTTGCTCTGATGGAAACTCTTGAAATAAACAAAAAACCAAATCATTACAAACTGGAACTCAAATGAACATTGCCATATTAAAACTTGGTTGTATAATGCCAAGGTGATGGGTTCAATCCCCTATGTGGGCCATTGACTTAAGAGTTGGACTCGATGATCCTTGTGGGTCCTTCCAACTCGGAATAGTCTGGGATATTTCTATGACCAAAAAAGTATCTGGTGAAATATCTTTTGGGCCAGATTTTGAATTCTTCAGTGAGGAAAGTGTGTGCAGATACCTCAGAAACACGAACTTTGCAGTTCCAAAAACAAGCAGTTCTTATTCCCAAACACAAGTACTCATAAAAGACATCCCAAGAAAAAAACCAATCTGCTTTAAAATTCACATCCTACTAAAATTCAAATGAATTTCCCCAGGTATTCAAGTCCTTAAATGTATCCCTCCACTTAATTACGTTGCAGTTCCTGCGTAGACAAGTCCCAAGATGCTTTTACACGATAATCATTAAATATGAAGTGGTGAAATGAATTGCTGCATTTGGTAATGCTCCTTATGAACCAAGATTTATAGAGGAAGCTTGAAATAAAATGAAGAAAGCACATGGTTGTTACCATATCTGCATGTTGTACAGGGAAAAAATAAAAGAATTATATGAAAATAGCCACTGAAAATTATAAATAGCTGGGCACTGCCTTTAACCAAAACTGCTGCTGCAGAAGGTAATGCTCAGACCACCTACTTATTTAATCCATGTAATAGAAGTATTAAAATTAGAAATAAATCTAGCTACATTTTACAGGTCATTTAAACACTGAACACATCATGAAGATAATTGACAGAATTGTGTGATTTTGTAAATACAATTTTTTTGCTGGACTCCACACTCGTCTACAGAGTGGTGAAAATTTGAGGTATAACTCTCAGTTTTGCTACATAAAAAAATTCCAGTTCTGAAAAACAATCAGAGCGAGTCCAGAGAAGAGCAACGAGGCTGGAGAAGGGACTGGAGCACAAGTGCTGTGGGGAGAGGCTGAGGGAGCTGGGGGTGTTTAGCCTGGAGAAGAGGAGGCTCAGAGGTGACCTCAGCACTGTCTGGAACTGCCTGAAGGGAAGTTCTGGCCAGGTGGGGGTTGGTCTCTTCTCCCAGGCACTCAGCAATAGGACAAGGGGGCACGATGGGCTCAAGCTCTGCCAGGGGAAATTGAAGTTGGAGAGCAGAAAAAACTTCTTTGCAGAGAGAGTGCTCAGGGATTGGAATGGGCTGCCCAGAGAGGGGGTGGATTCCCCATCCCTGGAGGTTTTTAAGGTGAGATTGGCCGTGGCACTGGGTGCCATGATCTGGTAAAGGGACTGGAGTTGGACTAAGAGTTGGACTTGATGATCGTGGAGGTCTTTTCCAACCCAATCCATTCTATGATTCTGTGAAATAGCTCCGACTGTGGATCCAGGAACAAAAATAAAAAAAATAAATAATGGAATAACTGCAATCTGACAAAAGGAACTTTGCCCCCAGTGCCCTGGCCCAGCAGATGCTGCTGTGAATCTGCCCCGTTCCACTCCTTGGCAACGTCTCTCTAAACACACACTCGTACAAATGAAGGTTTAAAATATATTTTCTAACTAATCTGTACCCAAAGCAGGCTTGGGAGATTGCTCATAGGCTTTACAACCACTTCATTTACGCACCAGCATATGCATTTAGTACATAAATATTTATAGTTTGGCAGCTCCCTCTCCCAACCTGCCTGGGTTTGCTCCGTTGGGTTTCACCAGCGAAATTTCCTCTGAATTTCCACATTTCCAGATGCTTTGCTCAGACAGCCTTGATGGAGAACAGTTGTGCCTATTAGCAGACAAGCTGCTGACAACTAAACTGAGCTTCTAAAAGCTGGCAGGGAGATAATCTGGCACCAAGATCTGATAAGTTTAAAGAGAAGAGAAAGGCATGGTGGGCTGCAAACACAGAGATGTCACAGAGAGACCCAGCGGAGCCCTGAGCCCTTCCTTAAGGTGCTCCTCATCTCATTCCAGAGTCAAATCTCACCTTAGTCACCTGGGTCGCTGCCCAGCACCACTCAGTTCTTACAGACACAAGAAAATGTTACTCCAAGCAGTTAAAATGTCCCAAACAAATTATGTACAGATATAGAATCATGGAATCACAGAATGGGTTGAACTGGAAAGGACCTTAAAGATAATCCAGTTCCACCCCCTGCCAGTTCAACCCATTCAACCACAAACACCGTGGCTGCTGCTCACAGAGACCCCAGTGATTGATGGTGCCACCTAATTTTAATTGCAGGGACACCTCCCACCAGCCCACGTTGCTCCAAGCCCTGTCCAACCTGGCCTTGGACACTTCCAGGGATGGGGGAGCCACAGCTTGTCTGGGTAACCTGTGCCAGGGCCTGCCCACCTCTATAAATTTAATAGAGATATATTACAAAGGGTTGTTTCTCCTGTTTGATTGTTTAAAATATGGCAAATACAAAAGAAAAAAGTTATCTAATTTTGCTGTATTCTCCTGTCTTTCCTCTCCACATATAAAGAGAGCACAATCTCCTGAAGGTTTGGACTCGATGATCTTGGAGGTCTTTTCCAGCCCAATTGATTCTATGATTCTTTTGGGGGAGGAAAAATGGCTTGTGGGGCTGGGAGTGCAGGAGATTTATATCCACAGCTTCCCTGAAACTCTCCAGACACAGAACAGCGGTATTTCTGCTGTCACCAGGCTGTGGTACTACAGGAAATCAGCACCAATCAAAGCCAGGATGAGCCAGCAAGGTTGGCAATGCAGCTCCAGCTCAGCCCCCGGGGTTCCATCTCCTCCCCTGCCTGGATTTCCACATCAGGCACAGCCGGGTTTGCCTTCAGGGGACAGAAAGTAACCCCACTGTGCATTCCCAGCTTGGATTTTCTTAATGTCACAGTCACCTATTTCTGGGGAAACATCAGATTGCAGGGGATTTGGGTTTTATCTCAGTATCAGCTCTCTGGGGCAGGTCAGTGCAACGGGCACAGTGGGAGCTGCTCCTGCTCCAGCCCCAGCAGGGCAAGTGCAGGCACATCCCAGCAATCCTGTCATCCCAACTTCCCCCGGGATGAGCTGCACCAGCACTTCCCAGAGCTGTGCCAGACCAGACAGTGGTTTTATTCAGACAGTGATTTTTCTTTAGACAAGCACTGGAATCCTTTCAGGCGAGATAAAATCTACATTTTTCCATGCAAAGAACTAAAATACTCATCAAAAATATAAGACCTCGTTTATATTCTTATACTCCTCCTCAGGCATTCAGTTTTGGCCACTGTTGAGACAGAATTTCTTTGTTCTGACCCCAAATGACTTTCCCAAAACATCTTACAGGTGATTCCCTCCCTCTCTGGCTGCTGCCCTCCCACCCACTCCTTAATTAAAGATGCTGAGGTCTGACACAAACCATGCCACAGCATAAAACTGGACTGTGATCGTGAGCAATAACTGTGTGGGTAGGGTTGGAAAAACAGACCGTTGGCAATTAATTTGGTGTTTATTTAGAACCTTGAAATTGTTTTAAAGCAGATAGCAAGGAGGATTGTTGGTATTTAACAATAAAAAGAGGAGAAAAGCACAAGAAAAATCGTTCTTCACTTCTGAACGAATTCCAGGGATTGGGGATCTCTTTAGGAACGCAACTAATTAAATAATTTTTTTCTAAAGTAACATGGAAACGCTGTTTAATGAGAATTATCCGAGTTCAAAGAGCCATAGGAGGCAGGAGCAGCACCCTGGTCCTGACACCCAGGGGCTGCCCCTCTCCCAGACATCAAGGCACTAACACACAGCCAAGCTGCCTCCACGGTCAGGTTCATCCAAATACCTTTTCCATGAACTAATCAAACAGGCATTAATCAGCTGAGAGTGGAATAAGCAAACCTAAGGGGTTTTATGGAGGAGGTTTCCCCTTCATAAAGAGTCCCAAAACTTTTAGTCCAGAAGGTCTTAGATTATCAGGCTACAGCCAGACTAGTACAAAGCATCCTTGATGTCTAGACCAAATGAAAAGATTAGCAGGTCTGCCCCAGTGCTGATTACAGCAGCCTCATACTATTTTTCCAGTGGATGCTTTCATAATTAAATATCAAGTAACAGGAGGCACTTTAACATTTATGTCACCCTCACCTACGAAAATAATAAAAAGTTTCTTTGCATCAAGAACCATAAAGTACTAAAAGCATTGTGTGGCTGTAACAGCAAACTGTCAAGCTGTACAGAAGGATCTACATCTTAGTGAAGGGGATCCCTTGGGAATGCTGGGTATAGGCAAAAGCAGAACAGCAATCACATTATGCCTGTAACTAATATGGACAAAGTGGAGTGAGTAATAAAAGCCAACAAAAAACAACTTTCCCTCTGATTAGCGATCGCAGACTAATAGGCTTCAATTGCAATTTAAAATTAGGTGGCACCATCAATCACTGGGGTCTCTGAGCAGCAGCCACGGTGCCTGGGGAGGCACCAGGAGACCCTCGGGGATGGATGAGAGCTCTGAGCTCTGCCAGGGCTCCTCAAACACAGCACTGCAAACCCCAAATGTGACCCTGGGCACAAGGGCAGCTTCTGAGATCAGCTCAGTTGGTTAAAACTTGGTTGTAACAATGCCAAGGTCATGGGTTCAATCCCCTGTGTGGGCCATTGACTAAGAGTTGGACTCGATGATCCTTGTGGG
Organism: Pithys albifrons albifrons; assembly: GCF_047495875.1. Lineage (NCBI taxonomy): Eukaryota > Metazoa > Chordata > Aves > Passeriformes > Thamnophilidae > Pithys > Pithys albifrons. The sequence goes on along the minus strand of NC_092476.1, from coordinate 9,614,208 downwards.
TCCCTTCCAACTCCGAATAGTCTGTGATTCTGTCTGTGATTCTCCAAGCTCTCAGTTCTTTTATATAGTTTAGTCTCTTGGGCCAAGCAGGTCTATCAGCAATTTGGGCTGAAGAACCATGACAGATTTTAGCTGTTTGGAATACTGCTCTGCATAATGTGCATTTTACATTTAGTCAGGGCCACCCATAGGAAAAAATCTGCCCAGACAAGATCTCCAAATGGAATGAGTCTTTATTAGAGAATAAAAATAGGCAAATAATGGACCTATTAAACAATATATAATTTTTTTTTTGAGGATGAGCTTGATCTTTGGGTGAGCTCCTCTGGCTCTGTGTCCCTGGACCATGGCTGCCTTGGGGGTCACTGTGTGGGGCTGAGCTCTGCAGGACACAGTTCATGTTGGCTGCATCTCCACCAGGATCCCGGGACACCCCTGGATGCAGGGACTAAGTTGCCTGTTCTGCCTGATGGCTGGAGGAGTCATTGGCACAGCTTTGCACCGGTCCTTGTGCTCTCTCAAACATTTCCCACATGGGATTCAGGAGCCAGTGAAAGTGAAGGATGTCCTTTGTATCTTTTGGAGGGATTTGGGATGTTTTAGAGAGTCTAGGCTGGCAGTCACAACTGTTTCATGCTTCAGGCATATCTCTGCACTGGGATGTGCTGGGACCATGTGGCTGTGCCTGGTGGGCAGGTCCCTGTCCCTATCCCTGCCCTCACCAGGAGTATGAGACAACATATCAGGCTGGGTTTTTGTTTTAAACAGCTGGGTGTAAACCCTGAGCAAGTTACTCACCCTTCCTGAGGAGGTTAAAGAAGGAAAGGGGTGAACAAAGTCCTCCCATGCTCAATAAAGGGGTTGGGGCTGAGCTACCCCTGGAGCACAGGAACCATGGGATGCACAAGGGGTCATTGGTTCATAAATTCCTAAGAAGTTTATGATTGCTGGAAACCTGCATCTCATTTCCAGCTTAAATTTCCACATAGCTCATTTCTGCCCATTAGTTCTTTTGCCAACACTGTACTCCAGGTCCTTTCCCTCCTGGTACTTACCCCTGGATATATTTATGGAGCAATCAGATTCACACCAGCTTCTGTCCTGCCAGGCCACACATGCCAAGCTCTCTCAGCCACCTCTTGTCAGTCTGGCTCCTCATTCCCTCCCACATCCCAGCAAGTCCTTTTCAGCACCTGTTCCCATTTGAATTAATTTTTCTTGCATATGGGAGACCAGAACAGTGCAGTTTTCCAGATGACTATCTGCTAATGGTGTTAATAATTCCCAACCTCCATGGAAATGCCTTGCTTGAGACAGTCAAGATTGCATTTGCCTTTTTCACACTACTGCACAGTCATGCTATAAGAAAGGGAGACTTTTTTTTCCTTTTCTGTTCTTTCTGCTTGAGAAACCTTCAGGCTTGATCCAAGAGTAGATAAAACTCCGAACTAGAAAGGAAAAATCCTGGCTCCAAACCTAGGTCAGGTATTAACAGTCCACACAGTGATCCTGAGGAAGTCACTTCATGTTCCTATTTTTTCATTCCCACACTTATCTATTTAAATCCAGAACTCACTAAGGCCAAGCATCACCTCTTAATTTAAATTAACCCAATGCCTCACAAAGATCCTGCCTGTGGCTGGAAAAAATCCCCATGCCTCCCAAGCTGGAAAGTTTCATGAAACAGCCTAACTCTGAATTACTTTCCTGGTTTGTCATCCTTTGGAAAGACCTTGAGTGTTGTGTTGAGTTCTGGGCCCCTCAGTTGAGGCAAGAGATTGAGGGGCTGGAGCAGAGCCAGAGAAGAGCAACGAGGCTGGAGAAGGGACTGGAGCACAAGTGCTGTGGGGAGAGGCTGAGGGAGCTGGGGGTGTTCAGCCTGGAGAAGAGGAGGCTCAGAGGTGACCTCAGCACTGTCTGGAACTGCCTGAAGGGAAGTCATGGCCAGGTGGGGGTTGGTCTCTTCTCCCAGGCACTCAGCAATAGGACAAGGGGGCACGATGGGCTCAAGCTCTGCCAGGGGAAATTGAAGTTGGAGAGCAGAAAAAACTTCTTTGCAGAGAGAGTGCTCAGGCATTGGAATGGGCTGCCCAGAGAGGGGGTGGATTCCCCATCCCTGGAGGTTTTTAAGCTGAGCTTGGCCGTGGCACTGAGTGCCATGATCTGGTAAAGGGACTGGAGTTGGCCCAAGGGTTGGACTTGATGATCTCGAAGGTCTCTTCCAACCCAGTCCATTCTATGATTCTATGATATAAATGCTCAGCCACACAAGTATGTGCAAGATGGGCTGGTATTTGTAAATAAAAGGCAAAGTGCTCATGGCTCACTGAATCATAGCAAAATCCAAAGGCATTTCCAGGAACTTGCAAGTTTTCTGTTATTTTTGAGAACATTCCTATAAATGTCTGTTACTGAGCAACCTTTGGGGGAGAGTGCAGTGGCTGTGAGATTTACTGAAAATCAGAAGAAAAGCTGCATTTGGGGAGATATAAATTCATGCAGCAATTTGCAACATCTACTGTAAAACCAGTATGGACAGGGACAGTGCTGATCAGGATTACTTTGGGATCCCAGCAGGATGTCCCATCATAAAACTGAAATTATGAACACAGGATGAATCCTCTTGGATATTTTTCAGAGGTTTTTAATAAATTACAGAAGTTGACACCTTCCACTAGACCAGAATCCATCCAGCCTGGTTTTGAATAGTTTATCAGAGACAACTTATATCCTACCAACCAATATCCAGATGGGAATTTAAGATTTCCTCAAAAAGTGCAGTGCAACCACTACTGGTACAGGTTGTGACTTGGACACACACACACAAACCCCTCAGAATTCAGACAATTGCAACCCAAAATTGGTCTCCAACCCAAAACTGATCTCCAACCCAAAACAGGTCTCCACCAAATGCAGCCACGAGTATTTCTAATTAAAAATGTAATAGTGAAAGATGTACAATTATATTAAGTAGAATCACTTCTGATTTTATAAAACTCTAACTTCCAATTTTATTTTTTTCATATCAAGTAATTTATAAACATATGCTGGATGGAAATAGCCACCAAGAAGCTGTGGTTCTATCCAAGATTTTGTACCAGCACCTGAGGATGAGCTTTCCCAAGATCCCAGAGCTGGGCAGGAGGAGTTCCAAACAACACATTAAAACCAGACCACATTAAAATATCTTTTATCTTATTATAGGAGAAAAAATACATCTTGTGTGCTACTCATGCAGTGCTGCCTCAGCTGTAACAGTGGGGCAACCCCATCCCTGGCTCAGATGCAGCAGAGGAGCTGAGGAATTCCCAGTGGGAGCAGCAGAGGACCTGAAGAATTCCCAGTGGGAGCAGCAGAGGACCTGAGGAATTCCCAGTGGGAGCAGGAGAGGACCTGAGGAATTCCCAGTGGGAGCAGCAGAAGACCTGAGGAATTCCCAGTGGGAGCAGCAGAGGACCTGAGGAATTCCCAGTGGGAGCATCAGAGGATCTGAGGAATTCCCAGTGGGAGCAGCAGAGGAATTCCCAGTGGGAGCCGCAGAGGAATTCCCAGTGGGAGCCGCAGAGGAATTCCCAGTGGGAGCAGCAGAGGAATTCCCAGTGGGAGCAGCAGAGGAATTCCCAGTGGGAGCAGCAGAATAATTCCCAGTGGGAGCAGCAGAGGATCTGAGGAATTCCCAGTGGGAGCAGCAGAGGAATTCCCAGTGGGAGCAGCAGAGGAATTCCCAGTGGGAGCAGCGTGAGGTGCCAGCAGCTCTGCCCAGCTCCAGCAGCACAGTGCGCAGTACAACCCCAGCACCTGCCAGGTGCCTCTCTAGTGGCAAAGGAAAGCTTTTCAGGCTAGCAGGAATGCTGAGAAAGGATCTTTAGGAGGAATTTCAGTGCAGGAAGTCTTAGTGGAGTGAGAGGAATGCCTGATGCTGGTCCTTGCCACTCATCACCACCACAACCACCACATCCAGCACAGTGTCTTTGTGAAAGGCCTATTCCATTTTAAAACACACTTTGGATTCCAGTTCTCTGCCTCAACATCTGCCTGAACTGAGGCTCAAATAACTGCCATCCAGCTCTCCAACCCTTGTCTTTGTGGCTCATCTCACCCTTGGTATCTGTGAGCAAACCAGCCACCCTCATTTACAGTTACTAATTTAAATGCCTGTAAGAAAGGAAAGCCTGGCAAGAAAACCAAGCCTGAGTGTCTGCTGTGGAAATAATTGCAGGAAGAGGCAGCAGACACCCTGATAGGTATCACCAAAGGGATAACCCAAAAGCTCAATAAACCTGTTTATGGTGAAAGGTCAGGAATTAATTACGTTGTGGTTGAGAGCTCAGTGGTTTGGGCATCAGCTCCCAAATAACTGGACTTGTTGAGAAGTCAACAGTTGAATTGCAGCAGAGCCAGATATTATTACTGTTTTGGACAATATATATTTTAACAGCAAAATAGAAGGCAACGTGTTCTACCCATTCTTTATAGAAATTGAAAATAAAGGGATTTGTCTGGTCTGGGTCTTCCTGGCTGATACACGCCTGACATTCTTGGTAGTTGCTGCACAGAATTTAATCCCTTTTCTCAAGGCATATAATAACATGACAACCATTGCACTGTGAATATTAGGAATGATTTAAGGAAATTATTTTTATTCCTCATTATATGGAAGATTACCTGAGCAGTTGTTACTGTTATTATTAACAGCAATTAGCACCAGACAGCAATTTATAATTTCCAAACCCAGATACAAACATTAGCAAAATATTTGCTGAGAGAAAGCCATGTGTTATTCCCATTGCGTGGGAAACAAATTACAGAATTGAAGTGATTTGTGTCTTTACAACTGAATTGGGAAGCTTATACAAGAGTTACCATGTGAATGGGACATTGGGGATAGTTTCTGTAGACTACAAATTATTCTGAGCCTCTGACTCACTCTTGAACAAAATATTCTTAGTCTGAAGTCTCTTACAGGCAGACTTTATTAAGAAGGAAGAAAAGCTTAAGGAACCACTCTGAAAAAAAACACTAATAAAATTTTACAAAGAAAAATCACTTGTAAAACCATGATTATTAAGAATTATACTTTGACTCCGGGCGGAGAACTCAGCTGATGTAAGTCTATCCTAATGCCATTTAATTGAGTTATAGAGATGTAAACCTCAAAAGAATCCGCTCCTGAGCCTACCAGGAAAACAATCCCTGCTCACATTCTCTGCAAATGCTGGTCACTATAAATACAGAATAAACATGGAAGGATGAGCCACACATGCGGGGGTCTGGAGGGACTATTATGTGCCCATAAACAACTTTAAAATGCAGATATAAAGCTTGGGGCAAAGGGTGTATCTTTGTGTCATGGGACACCAACTCGCCCGTTTGAGTCCCATTTCTATCCTCCCCCATGAGGCTGAGAGAAGAGTTTGGGAATGATTTAGAGGTAGAAGAAAACAGTGAGCCCCCAAACCTCTGCCAGAACGTAAGCTGGGGTGAAGGTGCACCCCAAACCCCACCAGCACTGGCTGAGCAGACCTGTGTGGGCTCCTCCTCACTGGGTCCTCCAGCATGGCCAACACCCGTTGGTGGAGGAGACACTGCAGGCTTTGGATGCACCCTGTGCCCCTGGGCTGATCTCCATCCTTCTCCTGGGCTCCTCCTCAGACAGCAACAGCTTCCCAGGGAGAGGTGGGGAAAGGGGTTTTGAACATTAATCGATTGTGATGCTTCCAGTAAGTGACAGCTTAAACAATACTTTTCAGACAGAAGCAAAACATCTGACATTTTGTCTCCTTGAATCACGAGCAAAAAGCTGAATTTCGGAGCACAGAGGAGTTACAAACCAAACCATTGAAGAATAATAAGGAAAAAGCCTGTACCAAGGGATTTCTCAGCAGAAGAATGATATACTAGACAAAAATAAAAGGATATACCATATGTTGAGTAATAAAATTGGCAAACCTAGTAAGGTTCAAATACTGCTATTATACACATCTGGGCAAAACAGGGGGGAAAAAAATCATTAAGCAATCTGAGAACCCCCAAACAAAGAAACTGTAAAATTCTGAACTGTAAAGCAAAGGAAACACACTTAATCCCCCAGGAGTTGAAGTATGTATTTCAACTGGGTTATCCCATCCCTCACAAGGCCATGGAAGCAGCACACAAAAACCTAGAGACACAATATAGCCACTGTGCGCTGCCGGCACAGAGCCAACTGGCTCCAGCACCCACCAGCCCTGGCACCTGTTGGGTTTATCATCAGCACAGGCATTACCTCCTTGGGGCACACAGGGAAGCAAAGCACTCAGCCAAGTGCCCCTTTTCCAGGATTGTGCACTGCCACTACTTTAAGTCAAGTTTTTCAGCTGCACAACGAGCCGCCCTTGGCGCTGAAGTTGTCGGGGCTTTTATGCGTTTTGAAGGAATGAGCAGAAATACAGAACCAGGCAGTAAATAATATCATCCTGCCCTCGTGGAACTGTTTCATCTATAACCACAGATGTAACCTCTTCCCTGGCCTCCCCTGGGGCTAATTTATTTATGAATGTTCCTATTAAAAATAGGACTACTCGTGTAGTAGCTCTCCCTGCAGGGTGAATAGGGGAGGCAGGATAAACACAGTTTAATGAATAAATGTCTTGGGACAAGACATCTCTTTTTATGGGTATGTGAGGTCTGGGTTCACCCTGTTATGGGCTGCCCCACTAACACACCCAGAACACCACGGAGGATGAGTGTTTGGGGGAGGGCTTTCCTTGGTTTGTTTTTTTCCAACTCAAAAGTCCTGTAACTATGTCATAAGTTTAGAAGCAAACTGCACACTGGGAACCAGCTACTACTGCCTTGGATTACAACATAAAAAATACTGTGTATTCCTAAAGTTACACCAACACAAATTGCCTTTTTAAATTTTAATTTTCACTTTTTGATGGAGTGGTTTATAAACTAATCCCGTGACTCTTTTGCAACATGGAAAGGTTTTAACTGTCAGTTCTACTTGTTATTTTAAGGGAGGAGGAGAGGGCTTTGTCCTAACAGGGCAGCCAAAATGGGAGCAGGATGTGGGGAAATCTTGCAGCTCACTTCAAACTGTGCTTTGAGAACAAGGAGTTTTGGGGGATCAGGGGGATCCAGGGGGAAAAGAACTGGGGAAACTTTCCAGAACACAGAACAGATGGCATGCAGTAAATAATGGAAAAGCAAAGTGTGAGATCACGATGTAAAGGGACACACGAGGTGGCTTTGAACAATTGCAGGGTGTGAGGGATGAGATGGAGCAGAGATACCAAAGGCACAGAAAGGAAAATCTCTGCCATGCCTTTCATCCTCACAAACAGTGAGTCCTGCTCAGGACTCCTGCAAAGGCATGGGGTGGATTTGGAAAAGTCTCCAGCGCTGGAGAAAGACCACGATGGAAGATCTTCACTTAGGGGATGAGCTGGCAAGATGCTGACAGCTTTCAGCAGCTGTACTTGGAGCCCAGCGCCCACCCTCGCTCCCCTGCCTGTCATTCCCAGCCCATATCAAATGAAAGAGAGATGGGGCAACCTTGGCAGGCTGCGTGACAGACGGGCAGGACTGGGACCACAGGAGGAGCTGCTGAAAGCTCACAAACTGCTGATGTGCCCCCTGCATGAAGGACACTTGCCCTGCATAATGGACAGGATGCTGAGCATTTTCCCAGTACCCCAGTCAGTCTGTGTGCCACTTGCTGCCTGCTTCTCAAAAAAGGAGGAAATCCAGAAAAAAAATACCCCTGTGAAATCCTGTGATGATGTGGCATCAGAACAGCTTCTGAGTTTTGAAAGAGTCATTTGTGTGAAGGAGTCATCTGTTGCCACCTTTCAGAGTGATGGGAAAAGAAAAGGCAGGTCAGGGGAAGACAAGACTGTTGTATTTGCAACCTGTCCCAGGAAGGGATGCACCAGTCCTGGTGCCACAGGCACAAATCAGGTCCTGCAGCCACAGGCTGAGATTTTTAGTGCCTGAAAATAAGGCACACACACTTTTTATTTAATGCCACATATAAGAATTAAAATACAAACACTGCCTGAAATAACCAGCAGAATTACCAGCAGCAGCAAACAGTTTACTGCCTGAAATCCAATATCCAAAACAACTTCAAAAATCCATGACTTTTCACAGCCATTACCTGAGCTATTGGACTTTGCTCCTTCAGGATCTGAGCAATGTCAGTAGAGCAATATAAAGCTTTTCTCGTTCTCATAGTGGATTGGAAAAGAAATTAAATACAAAACAACCCTCACAAACAAAATTGAATTCAGCTTTTCAAGGCATTTACACTTCCCAACACAATTTGCAGCAGCCCTTTCTCTGCCATCCCCAAAATAAAGTGAATCAAGATCTCAAAAATTCAGGGTCTGGTTTTCACATCCCAAGACTGCAGATATTTGATTCAAACAATATTTCTCCTTGGAACTGGGAAAGCTGCTCTCAGCCATTCATGTCTCTGCTTGTACCCCTTGGGACAGCAAAGGAATAAAAAGCAGGAGGGTGAAGGTTCAGTGGGACTTTAGGAAATCTCCTTTTGCACCACCAGAGTTTGGACAAGGAGCAGAAACTGCGAAAAATTGATTTTCTCCAGTTTCCACGAGTGTGGAACCAGGATTTTTTAAACCAAATTAAGGCCTCAAATGTAATTAAATCCATAAAAGCAACGAGGAAATTGAGTCCGTACCACGAACTAACACTGAAATTTATAAGCGGTGGAACAAAAAAATCCACAGGAAAAAACACATTAAATTCTATATATTAGTGTAACAAAATAAGGAAGGGAATTGTTTAATAAGTTATGCTTTTTATGTCATCCAATTACAGTATTTAGGACTCCAGTTTTTCAAATCCAACACAAACAAAAAAGGCCACAGGAGTGAGGATTTGGTTGGATCAGTGTCCCAATGTGGAAGGAGGGAGAGCAGAAAATATTTGAGAGAGATAAAATACTAAAAATAAATGAGGTTTATGTGCACTACTGCTCACAAGTTTGAAAATGTAACTAAAAAGAAAACACTCAGAAAAATACGTGGGATTCAGGATTTTAATGATGTTGATGATGAAGAAGGGAAAACTGGTTAAATTCACAACCACTTCTTGTGAAAGCTCATTCTTTTCAAGGGCACATAAAATATGATGCTGAATTTTCTCCCTAATGCAGACACACGATTTCCTGTATCCTGGAATGAAGCACCACACACTCCTACATCCACTCCTGAGCATGCAGAAAGTGATCTCAGACTAAGGATAACATAATTTGGTGTTCAAACACTGATACGATATTTAAAGGTATTTTTTAAAAAGTCCCATCAGTTCCTTCAGATTTTCTTGTCACTTATTTTCCTAAAATTCTTCACCTAAGGTGTTCCATTCTGCAGAATTTCACTGATCTCAGGAGGTTTTCCAAGAGATGACACTTCATTCCCAGAGATAATCTCCAAGTTGAACATCAGACTTTATATTACTTTTCTTCGTATTTTTTTTCATTTTCTTTCTCATTTTGAAAGACTTCACAAAAACGGAAGGAGCACATGATGTTAAGCAAGAGGAACCTGCAGGGATTGCTAAAATATTTGATGACTGTGTCCAGGAGCTGCTGCAAATATTTCTACTATATTAGAAAAAAAAAAAGGCACTATTATTTAATTCAAATGCTGAAGATTACTTAATGCAAAGCTCTGTAGGTATATCATTAAAGACAATAATAAAATAGAACTGTTATTGTGCTCAGCAGATTCTCAGTTTTCAGCTCCAGTGGAGAAAGTCTCATAAATTTCCAATATCGCTTGTGACATACTAAAAAAAAATCTCCTCTATAAGGACAATTTCCTAGCAAATTTTTTTTTTTTATTCCATGATTTTTTTTAAGCATGCCATAGCCAGCTTTTTCCTGCATGCCCTTTGCAAAAGAGGAAGGCACAGGAAACAAAGATTTTAGGATAAAGAGGGAGCACAATCTCTAAAGCAAATCCCCGCCGGCATTGCCCCCAAACTAGAACCACGTGAAATCTGAAAGAGAATCTGGTCAGTCAAGAAACCAGAGTTTTAGAGCTCTTGCAAGAGCACATAAGAGCAAACAAAAGTTATCTGATGGCTTCAGGAAAAGGAAAGTGTAGGAGGAGGAAACAATATTAGTTACCCTGCAAGAACCGTTCGCAACCGGAGTAGGAGCGGCTGTGAAAGGAAATATTGCAGCTCCACGGGCCCCCAAAGGATTATAAATCTTCTGGCCCTTGGGAGCAGGTAAAAAAAAAAGTATTTCAATCATTAAATAATAAAGAACAGTGCTGAAACCTTCCTGGTGATGGCATGTGCAATCAGGTGTTGGCCAGACAGACGGCAAGTGATTTACAGCCCAGGCTTTGCTGGGGAAGGAGATTGCTCTTTGTAAACGGAAAAAGATGGATCTAATTTAGGAGTATTAAAAATCAACATGTAGATTTGGGTAAATTCTCTAATCTTGCAATGAATTTTATCATTTCGAAGTTCCTGGCCAAGTCTTTGTGGTTTCTTAAATAGTTTTACGAGGCGAGGGAAAAGGATGAATGAAATTTTTCATTTGTCGGAACTGCAATAATTTCAAGCCTCAGTTTCAAACTAAAGAGCAATTAGGTTAAAAATGGAACACCCCGAAGGAAAAAAACTGGCCATTGCAAGAAATAATATGGGAAAAGCACAGCAGCTTCCACATTAGGCAGCTCTTTCCTTTAGTCAACTGGAAACAGCTACAGCCTGCCAATGAAACGATGTGGAACAAAGAGTTATCAATAATATATGATCTTTTGTAAGAGAATTCAGAGCTAACAGCAGTCAATTAAAACATCACCTCAAAAGTAAATTAAAAGATCACCATGGGCTCCGTTTGGATTGGGATTTATGCCCTACACCACCATTCCCAAGCCCAGAAACCCAAACCCCTCCACCTCTGCACCAGCAGCGCCTTCCCTGAGTAATCCCCTGCATAGAATCGTTACAGGGAAATAAAAATATACAGATATAATAAATTATTTATAACACAGCAGAACATGTGAAACGTTAAGTGGCAGATGTTAACAGGAACAGTAGATTTTCACATATTTTTGAGAAATGCTGCAAGTTGCTGACAGAGAAGATACAGAACTAAATTACCCTGTTAGTTAATGGAATTCCCAGAGCTCTTTCTCAACAGAAAGGGTTTGGTTTAGTTAAAGAATCTTTAGTTAAAGACATTTTTCATACAAGCATTTATGTTAATGCACTGATAATGAATTATAATTTCAACCAAATTATTTAGAATTCTAATTAAATTACAGGGCAGTATAGGATTTTGCCTATTGATTTAACTGATCTAAAGCTGCACGATGGATGATTCCACTGCAGGCAACAAAACCTTTTGATTTCAAGGCCTTTGTATGTTTTAAAAAACTCAAGTCTCACAATTAAACTTCACTCACACTTTTCAATCACTGATTACAAGACACAGCAGTGGCAATTTCCACACACTCACCCCAAGTAAAATCACTTGGCTTGTAATCTGATAATATTTCTGGGTGGAATTGCATTGATTTTTCCAGATTATAAATTTTACACATATCCCTGATGTGGGCAAACATGTTTCTGCCCCTTCACATCCCTGCTTTCTTCCTGGAATTTCTTTAGCCATGCCCCAACAGAGGAGGGAGAAGTAGAAAAACAGATGACGGGGAAGGCGCTGCTGAAGTTACACCGCTGGTTTTTTTTGCTCCCAGATACAGAAACTCTAATTTTCAATTTCCATGTTAGTGAAAATTAATAGAAATAATTTCATACTAGTCACACTGGGAAATTTAGGCCTTTCTTTCATTATCTAGTTTTTTACTAAATTTTTTGGAGCATCAAACACGAGAAAATATGTTTGGGTTTGGGAGCTGTTCGTGAACTGCCGGAATAAATGATGGGCAGTAAAACCTCCAGGAAATCTCGGCATGTGTGAGGGTAACACAAGGATTTAACTTCTAGATAAAAACCAGCAGAATTCCATGGGATACAACAGCAGTTTGGAGACATTACACAGGTGGAACTGTATGAGGCAGAGCTGTTTTCCAAGGCAGGGTCACCCTCCACCATGAGCTGCCTGACAAGCCTTTGGAGTTGAAACGTCTTACAAAATGCATTTTATACGTTTTATGGAAATTGCTGCGTTTCCATAAAACCTCCTCTGCTAGATTTACTTCCCTCTCAATTCAGCTTTACTTGCAGAACGTTAATGCAGGTTCTCTCTGCAGCAATTAGCACTATTACACAGGGGGCACCTCTCTCACCTTTGCAAACGATGATTAAGGGCCGGGAATTGTATTGATTTTTCCGCTGGCTCCATCTCACCATCCAGGGCTGCTCCTCACCCTGCCCAAAGCCACAGGAGCTTCACCTGGCCCAGGAACACTGGCTGTTTATACAACACCAAGCTGGGCTGCCATCAGTTCCACTGAGAAGTCCAGAAGTTCTTTTATTCTGTTCATTTAGCAAGTATTTATTGAGGAAAATGGGCACCAGCACTGCCAGCAGCACAATCATGGGCAGGTCCAGCCACCACAGGACATTTGCTGCCCTTCCCAACAGAATTACAGCCACATTTGGGGATGGATTTTGAGGCTCTGTGGTCAGTGTAAAAGCTTATTATTAAAACAGATATAAAAAGAAGGATTAAGTCATACTAATGCAGAGCTCAAAACACAGTAGGCATTTAATAAATGACAGCTTATGCCCCACTCCCAATCGTGTCCAAACCCTGGATAACACTACTAAGAACTGATTTCTTCCCAGTATTTTCCATCCCAAATGAGATCAATTCCTCTATGAGTCATGTAATGGGTTTCACTGGAAATATGGTGGTTTCACCTCTCCACAGGCAACTGCAGCTATGGGTGAAAGAGAGAAGGACATCTGTCACCTGGTTCCCAAAATTCTGCAGTCAAATCAGCACGAACAGATAAAGAAATTTTAAAAGGAACTGCTGCATTTTTGTGTAACGATGTCACCAGAGTGGGAACAGAACTAAACCCAAAGTTATTGAACTCACTCAAGCAACGCCAGCAGTCAGAGATACTACATAACCAATCCTATTTTATCTTCCCCAGAGAAAAGCAAGAGAAAGCAAAGAAAGCAAGGAAGAGAAAAACACAAAAAGTTGGCAGACAGAATAATAAGTTTTAAGTGAAATGGAGAAAACTGACAGCAGAGGGAAAGTTTTGCTTTCCACAACTCACACTTATTTCAAAAAACTAATTCGCATTTATTGTAAAAAATATTTAAAACATTGTGTGTTACAAAATGCTCTTACTGAACCTCCACCCACAGGAATATATTTCTCCTCTTCTGTCAAGCTTCATTTTTCCTACCAAATCTAGATCCTGACTAAACCAAACATTTTTTTGAAACTTATCTCTACTTGCCTCCACAAATGCCTAATTCTCTAAAAAGACCCCACTGTTCTTCGGAGGGCAAAGATGCTGAATAAACACCAGCTTGGTTTTTATTTATATGAATGTTTTAAATAGCTTTTAAAACACTCGAGGAGAGATGATTTTTATTTATAGCTTAGATTTTTGTGTGTCACATTTTTAAACAAAGGGGAGAGGGGAGCGAAGCTCTGCTGTGCATGGGCAGGAATCAGAAAGGTGTGTCCTTTCAGAAAAGGAAAGACTAAATCATAAAATAACACTGTATTTGCTGCATTCCTGACTTCTCTCTCTACTATTCAAGCTGAAACTGTGTGTTGGGGTGCAGGTTTTTCAGAGCAAAACACACAGTGCTGAGAAACCCTCCCGAAACCTTCACGGCAGCTCCGAGAATAAGGAATTAGAAAATGTGACATTTGACAGGCAGCGGATAACAAGGTGCAAAAACTGCAAAGTTCCTGTAGGTAGAAAGAAAGCAAAGCAATGTAGTGGAAGAAAAAATTCCTGACAGCTCTGACACACGGGACCTATTTTTCTCCTCCATGCACATGTAGTTCTCCTACGAGTATAATGAGAGTTGTGCACATATGGTGAGGAGGAAAAGGTTACTCCACATTATCCCACTGCCCAGCCACCCCCCTTGGAAAACACTGTGTCAAAGAAAGCATAAAGATGGGGGGTTTTTTGGTAGCTTTTTGAAGCAATGAACCTGTTTGGGAAAGGCTTGAGGTCACTTTGCAGTAGAAGTAGGAAAAGGCAAATGTTTATAATGTCTCGGTGAATGTCTAATGCCTAAAATCAATCACTTGTCTACCCAAAAGATAACTCCTCTGATTCCAGTCCCCAAAGTAACAGCTACATCAATCCAACAGAAAGCAAGGATATGAGGATTGATTGCAAAAATCAAGATTTCAGTGATTAAAAAATATTGTTGAATAGCTGAATTACTCAAATGCCTCCATGTAATGTCATCAATGTATTACTCCAGGAAAGGAGATAAAAAATTCCTTGTTATTCCAGAGCAGTAACAGGACCTTCCAAGGAGAATAATTCAAGCACAAAAGCAGATTAGTCTCATTAAAATACTCACACCTAAAATTGCAGGTGTTACTCCTGTTGTGACAGACACATTTTTGGCTGACAAACCAGGCCAGCCACTGCAGCTCCAGGATTCAAACCCTTTTATCCAGGTGGCAGCTATAGGGTTAAACTTTGAAATTATGGGATGTTGGTACCTGGTAAATGTGATTCTCTGGATTTCAGACACACCTTTCCCCTCTGAATGACAAAAAAGCCCTTCTTCCTTCCAGAGGAGGTCCCTCAGCACTACACAATTTACACCCTGGGAATGCAAACAGACTTGAGCCACCAAATTGCCACTAAGAACATCCTTTCCTCTGGGAAATTTCCTGGGATTGTTTTCAGTGCTGTTTTTCAGAGCTTTAAGTTTGCTGGGTTTTTTAAAACCCACTTGTAGGTACAGCATCGAGAGGTTCCACAAAACCAACCTCCTCCTGGGTGCAGTTTTCCAGAGGTGAACACATCTGTGGCACACACAAAGCAAGCCCAGGCTCCCTGCAGAGCCCAACTGCACTTGGAATTCCTATCTGGGAGAGGGATTGGCTTTTCATCTCCATTGCTAGAGAGCCAAAATCACTTCAACATCACCCCCTCTCAGAAACCCTCAGCTCACACCTCCCTGCACACACATGATGGGGCAGCACCAAGAAGATGCTTTCCAAGATACCTTGGAAAGGCCCAGCAGGATTTCCATCCCCAATTCCCAATGGACCACAGCCTGAGTATGAAGAAGGCTGGTGGAGGTGTGGAAGAACAGCACCCAAAGCTCAGCTCAGCAGCAGTTCTGCCTAACTGATCTCAACATGCTGCTCAAGGCAGGACACCTCGTGTTCAAATCTTAATTCTTATAAACCTTTGGCAGAGACTGCAGAGATGGCAACACCTCCCAGCCAACAGCCACAGAAGAACAAACCCCATTTTCCAGATAACTGTTTGTATGAAATAGAGCTGTGGTTGATTAAAAGCCATTTCTGTTTATTTTAAAGATGTCAGGACCTGAAGTCTCCACACAGCATTCTAAGTTATAGGATGCATCTTTCACATTCATTAAAAACGCTATAATGTCATCCTCTTTAAAGAACTAACTTATATTCACACATTTTTTAAGTTAATTCTCAGGAACATTTGTCAGCTTAAATGGAATTTCATCCTTAGCAAATAATTCTTCCCAAATGAGGGAAAAAAAAATCACCAAGGGAAAAAAACCACTCTATGATGAGCAACACAATCTAGATAATTGTCTCCCTGCCAAGAATGTGTGAGCCTAGTTTATAAAGTTCTTTAAAATCTGAAGCAAATTCATTCTTAAAGCAATGATTAAAATGCAAACTAAATAAACATTAACTTCACCATTCCCTATACACCCTCTCTGCAGAGTTTTCCCACAAACAGCTTGATTTTCTCACTGGAAATTACACCAAAGCAGACAAAGAGGTTTCACTGTCTCCAGCTCAGAGTCAACAAGCCACAGTGTGAAGGCAAGGGGAAAAAAAAGGGAAAAAGTAAAAATATAGTAAAAGTTACTTAGAACTGCCAAGTCTTCTAAAGATTTTTCTTCATAATCATCCTTGGCCATTCTGGATTTCAGTGTTGAACGAGGCTCAGGAAACTTCAAGCTCTTTAATATTCTCCCTTTGTAAAATGGGTGGGTAGAGCTCATGTTGGCACAACACGGGAGAAGTCGGGATGGGCTCCAGAGACCACGTGCTGAAGGATCTCAACTCCTGCCACCACTGCCCTTCCAAACATGACTCTGCCTGCAGTGCCTGAAAGTCTAAAACATTTTCCAAAAGGATTCATATTCCAAGTCCAGACCTTAGAAGAGCTGATATGAAGGAAAGAGGGTGACCAGCCAGCAGCATCCTGGTCCTTCAGGAGGCAGGAGAACGTTTGTTCACCCAACACACACGTATGGACTTCTAACAATACCCACATGAGTATTTACAGACACACCCTGCCCCAAACTTAAAATCCCCTTTAAACCATTTTCAGAATTCCTCCTCTGTGATTAAAAGACTGAATTCCTAAATATTTGTAAATTAAAACTCATGATGATGTAATAAACGGGGCTGATCTAAGGACAGAACAAGGTGGTCTGTTTTTAATCCTGCACTGTGGCTGCTGTGAGGAAACGTGAGTGAGCACCCAGCCCTCATCTAAAATTCAGTCCTGTTCCACTGAGCACCCAGTGAAGCAAAACCACAGCAGTCTCCATGATAAATACTCTGCTGCATCTTTTATGCATTACAATACTATCTCTCACATAGAAAAGGAACTTTATAAATGAGTCAGAGCACAGATGAAGGAACTTTCTCTTCTGAAGTTGATAATTAATGTTGCTAATTTGAGGCCATGCACTTCATTCTGTATGGAGCTACCTATGATTTAAGGGTTTGCTGCAATCTGTCCCTCCCAGCAGCCTCAAAAACACACACCAAGATTGTTCAAAACAGTCAGAGTCAGGGCAGAGATCCTGGCTCTTATGAAAAGTACAGACTAATACATAATCCATAATATCCTGTAGAATATAACAGTCAAAACTGCTACATTACTGGAAAATGAGAAAATGTTACCATATGTGAAGATGAGCACTTCCATAAATTAAAAATAGAAAAATGAAGTCCTGCAAGCAATATACACCAGTGTGGTCTAAATATAACTTTGCAAGTGTCATGCAGGAACCCTGTTAACTTGAATTAAAAGCTGACACCACCCAACAGCCCAGATAATTGCCCACAGCACCGTGCCTCGCTCACATTCCCCCTCATCCGCACTCCCCAAGCACAAATTCCTGGTGCTTCCAGGCCCCCAGCCCTGCTGGAGGTGTGGGATGCAACAGGCTCTGGGATTCTAACCCAGCCAGCTCATGATTTTCCTTCTCAGAGGTTTAAATCAAGGGCAGATATCAAAGCAAACACCTGAAAGGTTGGTTTGCTCCGACACCCGTCGGTGTCTCCATGGAAGGAGCAGGAGTTGCCAAAGCAAAGCACACAAGGATGGATTCAACATTTGACACTGCTGGAGGAAAATAGCCCTGAACCCACCCCAACACTGGTCCTGCTCTGCTGCAAGCTCAGCAAGAGACACCTGCAATGGGAGAGGACAAATTCAGAGGGTTGGAAGGTGCAGATTCCCCCAGCACGGGTTCCATGGGATCACAGCAGGAACCACAGCAAGGGGAAAACAAAAGTCCTCTCCCTAAATACAGCTCTGCCAAAAGTCACTGTATACATGAAAATAGCACTTTTAAAATTATTAATAAAATAAATTTAATACTTTAAAAAATCTTCATATTAATTCTCTGCATATGTATTGTGTCAACTTCTCTCAGGTATCCACTTCCACTTACCTATTCCAACATCCAGAGGGTTTCCCACAGCACAGGATGAAGATTAAGCAGTAAAATTAGACCTTCCCTGAACCAGCAACTGATAAAATTTCAAAAAAATAATCTCAAAATGGACATTTAGTTTTAAAATGTATTGAAAACACCCAGACAGTAAATACTCAGCAGAGCATTTCTGGCAGCATGTGTAGGAGGTATTTGGGTATTTAATGCAAACAGGGATGCCCCTGCCAGCAGCACTGACTTTTCCCATTCTGGATTTTGGATCCAGGATTCAATTTTGTTCCCTCAGTTTGAAACAAGCTCAAGCCCAGATCCAGCCTGTGCAAGCACAACATGCACCCTCCAGCTCCAGAGGGCATATGGATATATATAAACACACACACATATATATATGTGTATATATAGCATATATATATGTGTGTGGATAGATAGATAGATAGATAGATAGATAGATAGATAGATAGATAGATAGATAAGCACCTCCACAAACCTCTGCAGACCTACAGAGCAAGGAATAGGAAACAACACTCTCCAGAGACTTACAACAGAGACTTAACCAAGATTTCCAAACTATCCAGGAAACCTTCTCTCCCTCCACCACACTCCACAATCTAGATTGTGATCCTAAGCTATTTTGACAGAATCCTTTCAAAGTTCTCCACAGCAGAAAACGGGGGAAGCCACTCAGCTTTGCATGCAGGAACTGCAGCATCTGGGCCAGCAGCTTTTTGTCTTTGCGGTTTTGCTGCTGTAATTCCAAAACCACACACAGTGCCCGAGCCTTAGACCACTATTAGAAATGCGACTTTGGAATAAATTAAGAACACTCGTGGGAAGGGGAACTGAACTTTCATGTGGCTTCCTGGCGGCTGTTCTGGCACTGGAGAAAAATCAGACACTACACAGTAGTGGATTGGTAATAAACTAACCTGGAGTGGGATTTCCAGCCACTGTCAAGAACTCGGTGCCACGGACAGAAAACACATGGAGGATGAAATCACAGCCCTGTGTCACTGCACAGTGCAAAGGGAATTTTTCACAGTGGGCACAAATACACACAAATGTATGTCCCCATTACCGGGAAGGAAAATTGTACCAGCGTTCGAGAGGGTCTTTCATTTGCATTTTTCTCCCTATTATTATTCACTGCACTAAAGAAAACTGTTTATTTTACAGGTCCCCATCTTGGCTAAAAGAAACGTATCGTTCCTGCGATAAGAAACACAGAGCTCATGCAGAAAGCAAATCGTAAATTTGTGAGACAAAGCAGAACCGTTCAGGTTTGTAAAACCAGAAAGCCCTTGGTGTTTACCAGGCATAAAAATACAGGCACCACAGAATGCTTTCTTGTAACTAAAAGGTCTATTTCTAGCAATTACCACACCGTTTTCTCAAGTTTTCCATCTTCTTGGACAAGCAATGATTTAATTCATGTTTTAATTACGTTACAGAGAGATTATTATTCCGTAACAGATAAATAGCATTAAGTCAGTTAGAAGTTATTTCAGGCATTACAAAATTACTGAGGCTCCCTGCTAACACGGTGCCTTTCTTTTTCCAGCATTTCCCTGTCCCCTGCTAATGTAAGAAAGACCTACACAATCAAATGGAAAACACAGTACATGTTTCTCAACGGGAAACCAAAATTGGCCACGCACCAAACACATCAGTATTCAGAGATTTAAAAAAAAAAGGGAAAAAATCAAATTAAGTTGACTGTCTCCTCGCACTTTTGATTACTCCAATTATAAAATCAAAGCCATTCCCATGTTTGCAGCAATGCCAATGGGGGGGGTGAATTAAATATGCTTTCACTATGAGATGTCTCCTTTTGAGGTTCACTGTTCTGCTCTTTTCTAGTAGCACGTAACAATATTCATACTTAGCTCTGTAGGATCAATCCCACTCCTGTAACAGGCTGGGTAAATCTACCCCTGATTTCTGTCCAGGCAGACTTTGGCTAAAGCAAATATGAATACAATGAACACACCACTCCCTGCAAGAGAACAGAGCACAGCATTGCACAAGGCATTAACTACAAACATCCAAAAATCAATCATTTTCTCACACCTTCACATGATACAATCAAATACATAGCACAGACTTTTTATTTACATCTTATTTTGTTAATTAAATTAGTTTATTTTACTTCCCCCCTCCCCAGATCGCTCCACGGAGCATCTGAAAGCTCAGAAATGGTGCTATCAAAGCATCTAAAATTCAATGCTAGAATTTATCGAGTTTCTAAAATATTATCTTATTTGTTGGCAGGAAGCTGTTGCAGGCATGGAGGCAATTAGTGGAGATAGCTCGTTGCAGAAAGGCTGGAGAATCCCTCAGGATTTCCAGGGAGAAACGGGAACGTGAAGGGCATGTTGTTCGATGCGATCCCCCCCCAACCAAACACAGATGTCCGATTAAAAGGCCAATTAAAGGAACATTAACCTTTAACCAAAAATATAACAGTAGTTTAAATTAGTCAGGAAAGTCAGAGCAGAATGTTATTTCAAACTCCTTTTCCTCTGCAGACTTCTTTAAAGTGTTATCCATTCATTTTTGTTTTATGAGGGCAACACTACCCATAAAACTAACATTTTTGAGGTTAACACATGGCTAACTTGCAGAAACAATGTTTTCACAGGAATGTAAAAAAAAATAAAATAAAATAGAAAATCCAAAAGCCAGACTTGGACCGAGTATCTGCGAGGTACATTTTAAACGCTTTGAAAGTTAAGGTGGGAATGCAGTTTTAAACCAGGATTCACTTTTAATTGGAGTAAATTTATCACTAAAGTACACACACATTCCCGTAGCAGTTTGCCACAAATTTCTAACACTCAATCCCATAATATTAAATTTAATTTAATAAAACAACCATAAATGCTCAAATACAAGAGTTATACGAAGTTCAGCGAGAAGGTGTTCAACAATTTACCACACTGGGTGACTGAGGGATGGACTGAACAAAGCAAACCTGGGGCAACATCTAAAATGGAATAGCAAAATGCACTCAAGTTGCTTAAAGTTAGAAAAGCAAAGTGGTGAGAGAGGCACAAAATACGGGGAGCAGGAAAACAAAACCCCAGCCACGAATCACCAGGAGCAGCTCCCGATCCACCGCAGTGCATTTTTCTAATTGACACCAAATTAGCATTTCCTGCCCCTCAATGGGGCTGTCTGGCAGCTTTTGGCTCCCGCTGGAGGTGTAACCAACAAGATTTAGGGAGCTCCAGGCTGGGCACCCCCTGCCCTGTGCCCCAGCCCCGCACCCCGAGAACAATGCGGGAATTCTCCGTGCGCCCGGCGAGCGGAGCCCGGGATTAACGGGATTAGTGCTGCTGTCTGCCTAACTGAAGTGCTGACGTGGGCTTTGGAAGCTGAAAGTACAGGGGATGTCTTCTGCTACCCAGAACATTCGAGCTGAAGTCTTCTCAGAGGGCAGAGAACAAAGATGGAATCTTTTCACAAGGGGCATAAAAGAAATGCCAACACTCTCCACACACTCCCTGTAGCACAGCTCTGCCTTGTTTTCTGCTCAGTTGGCTTTTTTTTTCACTTTATTAATATTCCTGTAATTTTTAATCAAGATTATTTCATGGGTTTGGTGTCTCTGACTCTCCCTAAGTGATCTAATATATTTACTCCAGCTTCCCAAGTTAAATTTTCTTAAATAGTCTAATAACAGTAGCAAACATTTGGTTTTAAACTTTATTAGAAGAAAAAAGAATAATTCATTAAATGAATGGCTTGAAGAGCTTTGCTTGAAGTAAAAGGCTAAAAACAAGTATAAAAACTGCCTTGAAAATTATTTTCACAGTATTTTTGTATTTAATAGAGTACTTACTACCATGGTTATTTTACATATCTGCCAAAGGAACTTCATATGCATTTGCTTGAAATTAATTGCTGAAGAGACTGTACAGATGAAGCCAAATGTTAATTAAGGTTAGCTATCCAGAAAAGAAATTCTACAAACGTCTCAGGAGTAAATTTGCTGTCTGATCCTTGAAGCTGTGATCTGCAGAAATGTGGGCCACTGGCACAGCCCATGAACTTGAAATTAAACTTCAAAGGGAGAACTTGACAGTCCCAATTGTTTTAATAAAGGAAAGGCAAAGACAGCTTCAAAAGTTAGTTTTCTTAATCGTGGGCAGGGTCCTTGAACAGCTCCCTGGCTCTGGCTGGTGCTGTGGTACAAGATAAATGTGCGGCACCACCGAGAGCCGCCCTGGGCACGTTGGTTACGGCTTTGGGAGGACCACCCAGACAGACAAGCCCATGGAACAGCTCTCCCCCAGCACCACCAGCTAGCAGGGAATACACAGGCCAAATACAGTGCCTGAAAAGTTAAATCCTTGCCAACAATTTAAAGTGCAAGTCCACCTATTACAAGAAGACAAACCAAACCCACTTACTGCTCAGTAGTGTTGTCAGATGCTCACTCTGCTCCACCAGCAAATCTCTTTCTGTCCCAGTTCAAGTGATCCTTGGCAAACTAATATTCCAGAATGACAGAGTAACTTGCCTTTTACAAGCATAAAAACATTTCCATGCCTTGGACAGCAGAGAAGCTGTTTCCCAGTTGCTCTGCTCTCCCACTGCAGGAAAAGCCTGCACGGTGAGCGTTCCCATCTTCCAACATATTTATGCTTTGTTCTCACTGCATCTGTTTTAAAATATCACAGAAACTTGGTGTTGAAAGCCATGGCCCAGATGAGCACCCTGCTCTCTCTGCATCCAAGCCTTGGGTATGTTTCTCATACAGGCTGATGCTGAAGTGTCTTTAACAGCTCTCCAGTCCCAGGAACACTCTGGTCTCTGTCCGTGCTCTTCAGGGCACTGCTCACAACCCAAACTTATACACAACAGCAGAAAACTTGACACAACTCACTGTGCACTTCCAGTACCTGCAGCTGTTACTCTGGAGCACAAAGATTAAAATCTCAACAACCAAGTCCTCCTTCCATCCCACTGCTGGGTCCTGCAGGACACTGAGCCACAAAGGCACTGAGGGAGAGCAGGAGAAAAACAGCCGTGGGCCCATATGGTTTGACTTAACATGAACTGATTAAAGGTATTTTCACTGGTTCTACAGCTAAATTACATGCACCTGTTCCACACATTAGTAGCACCTACATCCTACTGCAAACACCAGGACACAGATCTGGATGTGTAGACTCAAGAAGATTACATTTCACATGTTTAGCACTGGAACAGAGTAGATTTATTTATCAATTTCACAGTTTCCTTGAAATAAACCATTTACATTAAAATAATTCCACCTAACATGCCATAAAAATAACATTAAAATACTCTAATTCATACCTTTTTATATAAATTGTACTGTTAATTTTATGACCTGTGCAACAATAATTTATCAGCATCCAGTTTGTACTACAAATTTGCAGGGCCAAATCATATGAATCATGAGAGAAAATGTTCCTACCTTTCTAATAGCTTTAATTTCAGTAATTAACCATAACAAATAAAGCCAGTCCATCTAACATGTTTAAACTTTTTGGATGCTTTCATTAATTTTGCTCTGTCAGCTGGTCACCAATGGATATGGTATTTTGGTTCACACACCAGTCTGATGCTGATTCACCTTCAGTTTTGGGCCCATTTGGGGCAAAAAAAAAAGAGATAAAAGGGTACTGTGATCACAAAAATGCTAAACAATATACTGGGGGCACCTTGGACAGGGAGCTAGGACATATTTCTAAAATTCTTTTTGCCTCCAGGTTACTACAGAACAGCAGAGAGAAAAAATCAAAAGCATTTGATTGGAACAAATTATACAGTTTAGGGACAAATTTCAGAGCACACCAGTGATCCTCCTTCAGATCTGAAACAGATGCTCAGCAGAGTTGGGCAGGGCAGGAGGCACTTTCTCTTTGAGCCTCAAGGAAGAGTCAACCCATGGGTGAGAAAGATGGGGTGAGTGCAGCAACACCCTGGAAGGCACCTGAAACCTGAATTGCCTCCACCAAATAAAAACCATCCTGGAATGGGCACTAAGGACAAAGACTGCAGTGATTTGGGAGAAAGCCTGATTTCAGAAGCCATCCTTTGAGCCAGCCACATGGAGCACCTTTTGGAGCCCTTACATGATGGGTTAACCTTGAAATCACCACACTGAAAGCTGCTGAACTTCCCTCCCTCCTCAGGGCAGCTGAACATCAGCTGACCCCACAACAGTGGTTTGGAAAGAATATATTGATATTCCCACGTGTCAAAACCAACACTGCAGTCAGCTGGGCAGCCAAAGCACAGAGCACTGAGGGTGAGGCTGCCCAAAGTCACCCATGTCTTCTGCAGCAGATTTGGGCTCACACCTCCCACTTGGCTCTGCTTAAGCTCAGCATAAACTGCACAAGCTCAGCCTGAGTAGGTCAGATCTCTTATTGCCATCACCACATCGAGAATGTGGGGTCTCTAGGTGTGTAATACATGTCTAAATTTAAAATATACAGTTCCCAATGCATAAACTACAGGTTTGAACATTTCTAAGTGCCTTTGCAATACATAAGAAATCCCAGGCCCCCCAGATGGCATTGCCAACCTGTTTAGCTCAGACTCACAAAAGCAAATCAACAAGAAGGGCTGAAAACAGGGACCTTACCAAGGTCATCTTTCTGTCCTGGGCTGAGGGTCTCACTGGGTTACCAGTCCCACCTGTACCAGGCTGACAAGGCACTGGCAGCAATCCTAGCCTGGGCAACATGTCCATGGCATCCCTTCAAAGGATGCTCCTTCTTCTTCCTGACATGAACAGGAGGCAGTGGTGGCTGTAGTGACCCTCCCTTTGCAACAGCTCAACACCTCAAAAAAGGGTAATTCCCCTGGAAAAGATGGTTCATGTACTTGACAACAATGAGACCTCCAGATCTTATTTCACCCAAGAACAGAACGTGCTCAGATGGACAGACCACTTGGCTTCCCTATCAAGCTGTTCAGACCTTTAAATGTGGAAGCTGATAGTGAGGAATTGCAGAAGTACCTTAAAATACCAGGTGAGAGGATATGAAACGAGAGGCAGAAGCTGGTATGTGTGGAGAAATGTCTGTGTTATGTTACCCATGGAAAAAAAAAACCAATCAACTCTGACTAATTTCCTGAGAAAAGGACATCAGAGGGCAGGAATAGATGGATCTGTGGAAGAGCCAGTCACTATTCAGAAATTATTTTAAAAAGAAAAAAGAAAATCAAAAGCTAGAGGCACCATAGCAGAGATAGCTGATTGCTGTGATTGATTGCTGTCCCAAGAGGTCTTATTAAATTTTAATTATCTTAAGGACTTGATTAATCAAATTTGCTATTCTCTGTTGCACTCAGCAAGAGTATGTGTGTACACAAGGACGTGCCTGTTGAGGGAGGGAGGCTGCCCTGCACACCCACTGAACAAATCCCTCCTGTACCCTCACGTATCCCCCTCTCCACCCTCAGGGGATGCAGTTTGGGTCCCCCTTTCCCAAAGAGCTCACAAACCAAGTAAAGAGGAAGCCAATCACACGTATAGAACAGTTCCATATATTAGAACAAAGACGGAGCAGCAGATGGAAAAGGGCAAGAGAGGAAGAATATGAGAGATGTCATAAATGACATGGAGAACCAACAGGGAGATGAGTGGTCATTGACTCTCCCAGTACTAAAAATTGGACAAATCCATGGAGGAAAGTTTTCACTGACAGAAAGACACCATCACTGTTTCAAGGAGTCCCTTCCACAAAACCTGCTGGAAAGTCTTCTGACAACATTCCCTCTCATGTCTGTGAATATCTTAAGGTACAGAATCTACTACCATATAATTGTTTTACTGATTTTCACCTTTCAAAGGAAAATACCCTTTTCCATCTCCACTGCAAACAAGTGTGGTGGTGAAAGCTCAAGGGATGATGAAAAGGAACCTCAAGAGTGCAGAAGGGGAGAGGAGCTGGAGGCACTGACCAGACTCCTTCAGGGGTGCCCACCATCCCTGCAGGTACCCAGGGAACTGGTGGGTGCTGACCAGTCAGAGATAAAGTCTCAGTTCCTGGGACATCCCACATTCAGCATCCTCCTCCCAGTGCTGCCAATAGCCAAGAGGGCCAGGAAGAGATTAATGAGGAGACCCCAAGACTCTGAGACAGGAGGGACCATCCATGGTTCCTGCTGAAGAAAGAATTCTTCCATCAGACAGCCCTTTGGTGTGACCTGGGGAGTGAGAAACTAAGAAAAAAAAAGTTTGCTTGTGATTTAAAACAAGGGGGGAAGGCTTTTTGCAGTTACCTGTAGAAGTGCTGTTTATGCTCAGCACTGAACAAGCACTGGGAAGTTGAGTTTTCCCAAATTTTACTTAAGGAATGTTTAGCAAACCAACTCCACTGCTCCCCATATCCCACCTGTGAGAATGACAGATCCCCAGTTTCAGGGATGCCCTGTGAACTCTGGAGTTAACACTAGTGGCATCTGAAGCCATAAAAATAGACTTCTGGATAGTTATGGGAGCACTCTGCATCCTGCCATTGAGAACAACTCAGCAGCCTGGGATTTGTGTGCTGCCCTCAAATGGAAAAACCTGTTCATAAATAAGTCAGAACCCATCACAATTAAGCTACTTTCTGTATTGAAGCCCATAATCGAAATCAAAGAGATGATTTACTCTGAAGATTTCAAGTGACATCTGCTGAAATAAAAATATAGTTTGGAAAAAGATTGTAAAAAGATGACTACGTTATTACCAATAACTTTTACATCTGTCATTAATTTTCACTCGGTTTTATCTGCTCTCCTAGTCTGCATCCAATTTCACATTGACTTGTGTTTTATTACAATCCCAATGCGGATCCCATCAACTGAAAAGACTAATAATTGCCTATGAAATGCCTATGAAATGCAGCAAATAGCATGGATATTGTTTCCCTTTCCTTAGCCAAGCACAGGGGCTTGAAGAAACTGGCACAAAGGGCCATGGACAGGCTTGAAACTGCCTCTTTCCAGAATGTGAAGTGGTTATAAATGCATCAGTAGAGAGCAGAATGTTTCCCCCCAAACATGGAAAGAGTTAATCAAGTCAGTGCTTGAGCAGATTCGGGAATGACGTTGAAATGGCACAGGAACCTTCCCTGGCCCGGCGTGGCCCAGACAAACTTCCCCCAGTGACCATAATTTAAGGCAACTTTTTAAAGAGTGCTACAAGGAGTGCTCAGGCCTGTAACAGAATCTCTCTTGCCTTCCTCCCCTGAAAACACACCGAGCTCAAAAGGATACGCTGAACACCCAAGGGTCCTACCTGTCTTTAAGGAATTTTTATAAAGTAGATGGCTACCTCGGGCTGTTTAAGTACTTTGTAGTAAGACATCAATGGTATGTATGGAGACATTCCTTTGATCATTACACCAGTGGAAAAAAATAAGAAAACAACCCCTAAATCTTCGGCGTATAAATTTACGCTTGGAACTCAGCAACGTAAGAATCATCATGGTACAAAACCACAAACAGTATCCAATTCAGTCTCTGTGTTCTCACTCATGTGATAGCCTTTGATATTCCCCAGGATGAAAAATGAATACATTTTACTACAAAGATGATTTGTTGTCCTAGTTCAGCAGGAGGGACCAGCTAACCCTGTGTGGGGTGATCAAAGCTGTGTATTCTACCCCCTCTATTCATTCCCCAAGGACAATGGGCCATTAGCAGCAGCTGCCCAGGGAGTCATTGGCACCTTCACACCCAGCCTGAGGGGGTGTGGCTGCCAATGGGCCATCAACAGTTCAATCCCCCCTGGCTCCCAGAGTTAATCACCCATTGTGTGAGTCCCCACCCAGGGGGAGGGACTGGGTGCTCCCTGAGGGTACATAAGTGGGGGGTAAGAAGACCTCGGGTACTCCTCGTCGGATCCAGAGGAGCAGCAGGACCTCGACAGGAGGAGATCACCGCTCTCGCCCAGACCACAGCCCTCGCCTGCACCAACAGGTTTTTCTTTTCCTTTTGCTCTGGACTTGGGGGAACCACAGGGGTCTCAGCACAAGGGCAAACAAACCCCCTTGGGTTTGTGCCCCAGGACACTGGGTTATACTGCTGGGTTTTTGTGAGTTGAAAGCAATTTCCCTTGTGTGTCAGTGTATTTATTGTAATATTATTATTAAATTTTAGCTCTGACTTATAATCTCTCTCGTGGTGAGTTCATTTCCCTGCTGGTTCACCTTTAAACCAGCACATTTGTGAACAAAGCCCTTTTAATTTTGGTTTCCTATTGAAGAACAAGAAATCTGAAGTTAAAGGGGGGAAATCAATAGCTGGGCTAATTATTAACCAAAACTAACGATAAATGAATGAAATGCAGATTTTCTCTTTTGTAATTTCTAGCAGCACATTTCAAACTTTTTTTTTATTATTGTTTCTCAGTTCAATTCAAACTATGATTAAGAGACAGAATTTAAACTGTTTTCATTTCCACTGCCTGCACTGATGAGACAGAACTGTCTTCCTTTGGCTGTATAATTAAAAGGCTCAATAAATAAAAAGTTACACAAGTTTTATTTTAAGGGCTGCTCTTGAAGAGTGAGAGGATGTGAACATCTGTGAAAAACAAGTGCAGAAAGAAGACTAAGATATGTAGATAAATCATTAGTTATATTAAGATATGAAACAGGCACCCAAAGAATGGCATAAAATGTAAATGAACTTTGGGATCTGGTCTCTTAATTTGACAGCTGTTTGACAACTGCAAAATGGAAAACTGACCTCAGACAACTGTGTATAAATGAGACTATTAAGCAGAAGAATTTCACATGGAATGATACAATATACACTGCAGTAACTCCTCACATGGGAATAGATAAATGCAGACTGGAATTTTTATTGTCTTTGAAGGTGGTGATGTTAAAAAGACTTGAGTTTCACAAAGAGGAGCTCTGTGCTACATTATCACAATTAATGCCACTTTCTGAAATCCAACGACTGTCGCCTGCAGAGGGAAGGATCACCCAGAACTCTCAGGCATTTAAAAAAAACATATCCCAGGGTATGTATCCAACATAACTGCAGGATCTGGAGACACAGAAGAAAATGTCCTCTGTGCTGGAGCTGCAAACCTGAGGCCAGTAAAACATACAGTGATCAAGCCATGGGATAACTCATTTGAGGGCTTTCTTTGGAAGTTATGGGTAGTCACAATTACACACTGAATCTGTACCACTGAAGCAGCACCAGAGCAGACACTGATCCATGGAGAGAGTGGCTTAAGGAAACACTCTGCAATTCTGGCCTTTATGGAGAGATCTTCTTGGGAGGAGTGGCAAGGCAGGAAGAGGGGACCCTGACTGCCTGAAGCACAGTTAAATCTGATGTTCTCAGCAGTAACAAAATAGAACAGCAAACAAGGAGCAAGTCTGATTTTAGACACAACCAACCATTTCTACTCATCGTTCTGCTCCAGATCCCACTGAAAAGGGCAGATCTTCCAAGAGCATCCCCAAGCACCACTTCTTCACATTCCCCAGCAATGCAAAGAGCCATTTCTGATAAATATGTTTCATTCCAAAGCATTTAAGCACTTGGCTTTTCCTTTTATTTCTCTCTTTGGGAGTAATACTTAAAATCAGCCTTTCCTACCTCTCTTTTTAACCACAAAAAAACCCCACAGAGGTTGCACAATCTGCCGTAGAAGAGACAAAAAAATCACCCAACCACTTGCAGCAAAATCCAGACTTAAAAAGAAAAGTTAAAGCACAAAAGGTCACAGTGACAGCAGCAGAAGCAAAACAGATTTTGGGAGTCAAGTGAATCCAAAGGTTGGACTTATGGATAAGAAAAAGCAATTTGCTGTCTATTGCCCTTAATTTTCAGTAGCAGCTTGTCAGGGGTAGAATTTTGTGGGTTTATCAGTTTGTTGGTTGTTCAGATTTTTTGTTTTATATCTTGTGTTCAGTTTTATGTCTCAAATGCCACTCAAGTTGTCTGTAACTAAAACTAAACTGAAAAATAAACAAAGCAAATCTCAAATACATAAAACACGAGCACCATCACCAAAACCTTTAACATCCAACCCTCTCAGAGCAAGAAGTAACTGCAAACTGTGTGAAGAATCAGAGTGACAGAATCTCCTGAGTCAGAAGGGACCCACAAAGATTATTAGTCCAACTCCTGGCCCTGCACAGGACACCCCAACAACCCCACCCTGTGCCTGAGTGTTGCCCAAATGCACCCTGAGCTCTGTCATCTGTGACCACTGCCCTGGAGAGCCTGTTTCTGTGCCCAGCTATCCTCTTTTGTTCATTTCTAACCTGCCTTTTGCTAAAATTCTCCTTCTTGTTTTCAAGAGATGCTAAATAATCATCTCCTAAACATCTTCTCCTGCCAGTTGTGCTTTTCAGACCTTCATCACACTTTGCCTCTCTGTCACCTACTTAGTAGTATTCTAATTATGGCATTGTATTAATACCACTGATTTATTCTTCCAGAATCCCAACACGAAAATAGCTCTCAGAGTCCAAGAAGACCAGTCCTAGACATGACCAGAGCTATGGAACCACATCTGCATGATGACTTGAAGAAAGTTTGTGCTTTGCAGGTTATCCATTTTCTAATAAAATACTTTAACTCTCCCTACCAAACTCGCACTGCTCAGGAGCCTCTGCATCACCTCTTGGCCCCACTTCAAAAGAAACTTTAGAAACATCCAGATCAGAAGGGAGTTGAAGTCAACCATCACCTTACAGGGGAGGCACGAATGATTTCCACCAGGAGTGGTCCTCGTCCCAAAGACTTTAATCAAGGATGAGGAATGTGAACTCAACGCACAGATCAGAGTTCAACATCTCCTCGTTAAGGCTGGAACTCTGCCAGGTGATATTTTGCATTTGTCCCTTCCAGACACAAAGCTGCTACTTATCCTCAAACCAACGGGCACCTTTCTTGGAGTGAGGAAAACTCAGCTGAGCAGAAGGAGCTCCCACTGCTGGGAGAGACAGTAGGAAGACTTTGGGAAGCAAAGGAAAGACTGCAGAGCCCTCCCCTCACTGCAACTTTATTTCTATTCCCAATTCCTGCTGCCTAAGGCATTTCAGACAAACACTTTTATAATGGATGCCCTTCAAAGATAGTATTTTGCTGTTAATGCCCTTTAACAAACACAAGACATTCTAAGTCTTAATGCAGCTTGTAAAAAATTATTATTTTTAAAAGTATCTGATTTCAGAACATAAAAATGAGGTTGGAGCTGAACTATCCAGCCTGCTCTCAAATGCCAGCACCTTTATGGTACTCTCTGAAGTTACAAGGGATTGTCATGTCTCTGTGAGGAGCATCAACATAAATCTTGACTGTAATAAGAAAGAAATCTTAAAAGGAGAATTATAGGGAAAGATTTTCATCTTCTAGAAGTCTGGTTTACTTCATAAATTTACATAATCTATACAGATCCAGGCAGAGTTAGCCTTTAGTGACCTGAGAATACCAAACCTCAGAGATTTGCAGACACGTTTGGTTTAAAGTCAAAGCTTATATTATTAAGCTGCTATAACTCTTCCATCTCCATCCACGTGTCCCATTTTATTTCTTGTCCTAGTTTAATGATACTTCAAACATGCTTTGTGCTTTTTAATCTGGATGATGCACCTAATGATTTTGGTATTGAAAACGAACCTCCTCCTTCAGTTTCCATGCAGATCCCATAAAAGCCAAAAGAAATGGATTACTGCCCAGAGCTGTGGTTTACTCGTTCATTAAACAGCTTATGCTTAGAATCCTCTTAAAAAGTCACTTAGTGGTAAATGGCTATTCGACACTACAAATAAAAATTTTCTAAAAGAATTTACTACAGCTTTCTATTCATACCACTGTTATAATCCCACTGGGGATACTGCTGAATTTTTTGGTGTAATTTGGATGGCTGTTTCCCACCAGAATCCAAGAAATTGTGGAGCAATACACACATAATCTACACCTTCCCAAGGAATGTGTCAGATGCCCACATACTCAAAGCATGATGAATTTTAAAAGAAAAAATCCAGCCATCAGCAACTGTGGGTAAAGAGATCTTTTTAGGACAACTCACAGATGCCCCGAGAGTTGGTAACAAGGATGCTGTACATGCCATGTGTGCTCATCCCACCATAAATTAGGCAGATCACGTATTGGAAACTCCTTGCACAGCACAGGCACGTTTCCAAGAATCAACATACCTTGCTAGGGCCTGGAGCAACATCCAACCCAATCCGTGAGCAGCAATACAGGGAAAAATTAAAAAGCATTCTATGAGTAAGAATATTAATCAGCATAAATCAGCTCTCAATGAGCTTCTTGTTTCTTCTGGGATGTGATGCGTGTTGATTTTCAGTCGGCTCTCGGCTGACTTGAGTCAGTAGCTGAACCAACACTCACAAGCTTTGACAAATCTTAATACTTCCTGCAGCACTTCCAAGGTTCAGTTAAGTCACGTCCAGCAAGAAGATGGATGGTCCTTGAGTTTTTACATGCTTAATGCAGCTTGTTTCCATTCAAGACTACATCTCTCATGACAATAATGACCTTCTTTGATTTCTACACCCTAATCAGCTCGGTTTTCAATCTTCTCTCTATGCTCCCCTGAAAAGGCAAAGTGTGTGACTCAGAGAAGTGGTTTGGTTTTTAGAGGCAAACCTACATACTTTCACACTCTGTAACTTCCCGGATTGCAAATTCTGCAGGACACACATCATTACCTTCTTAGGCTGGAAAAAACACCACACTCTCAAGACATTATTGCAATACAGGTATTAAATAATAAAATTCTGTGCTACCACCACAGATATGAAGGGAAGGATCCTCTGTTATCTGTATCTGCCACAACCTGCACACTCTGCTTCAAAGACCTGTTACAGTGCCTGCAAAAAGTCCATGTCTAAATGCCAGAGCACTGGCACAGGAGCAAACAACTACTGCATATTACAGGGAGTTTTCTAAACTGGAACCCAACCCACCCATCCCTTCTGTCAGAGAGTGCCTTGTCATGTTCTCCATGACCTGCTATCCTGACAAACTCAGAACTGCTTTTCCAACAAACTATTTATGGGCTTTGAAGGAAAAATCAAAATAATCATGTCACTGTGATAACTGTGCCAAACTACCAGGACAGTGAAATTCTATATAAAGTTAACAGAAAAGGATGCATGTGACAAAGGAAAGAAGAACTGAAATAATTAAACACTTCTTAACACACTGTCATCAGACTTTCCAGTATTAGTTATGGCATGGGCTACAGAGACATTCATCCCAATGTGCCCACAGATGTCTCTGGTTACACCAGACCCTACAGAAACCTGCAATGGTCACCCTGAGCTTCCTCACATGAGAAGTCCCCAGAAACCAAGAGCTTCATCTCCTCAACATCCCAGTCTCAGCAGTACCAGCAACTGCACAAGTGGGGAACATCCATCCCAATCACTCCTCCACTCTTCCCTAGGAAAAAGTGTCCCTGCCCAACCCATTCCTCATAACACAGAGGTCTCACTTCTTCCTTCTCCATTCCCAGCTACAACAAAGAAAGAGATGATTCCCATGGGACACCTGCCTGCCCCAACCCCACCCCTGAGCTGTGGCAGATCAGGTCAGAAGAATCCACTTTGCACTAGACTTTGCTGTAAAATCTTGCAGTTCTGGAAGAACTGAGTCAGAAAGCATATAAGATAAATGAACATCTTGCAGGCCATAGAAAGAAGAACATTTAAGTGCTTGCTCTAGTCCTACTTTCTCCAGTCAATGTTTGCTACAAAGCTCTCTCCCAGCCAGGTCAGCTCTTCACAGCCACAGTTGTTAACCAGAGTGTGCAACAAAGTCAAAGTAGAGTAAAACTTTGCCTTAGCAGAGACAGCACTCACACAAAATTAAAGCAAGAGGACTTTTACTGCATTTCACTGCACATAAATCCTTTCCAGCATCGAGATGACAGAGCAGAATCTGAACTCGTGGAATTTGTGCAGTATTTTTTTAACAATGGAAATTTGAAGAGAACCCTAAAATAATTCAAAAGGGACTGTAGGGAATGCTCTGGGTTTGTGTTTCAGTGAGTTATTCCCTAAGGAAATGGTATCAGTAGAGTGTTTCAGGAACGAGGAAATCATTTTCCTTAACCCTTGTGGGTTGTACTTCACCACATTCTTGCTCTTTTTTGTACAGCACAGTACACAAGGTTGCTGTTCCTGGAACTGTCAGGAGTTTAACTCAAGGCAATAAACAGGATGAACATGGCACCATTTAAATTACAAAAGGAAAATGACATTTCACTACTTATCTAATAAAGTTAGAATTTAATGCTTGCATTGCTGGAGAAATCCTCAGCTATTTGGAAATGTCAAAACACGTATTTAAAAACTGACAAAAAATATCAAGTAGTTATTTTCACTTTTCCTTCCCTAGGCTTAGAAAGGCAATACCCCTCTAGATCAAAAGGCCAGATAAATCTTATTAAGCACTAGGTTTTCCCTTTTGTCTAGTCCTCTCTCCACATTCCATCATTTCAGTCCTTTGAAATTCCTTTGTTCTGCCTGTGATCAGGGTTTCCGGGGGAAATCTGGCATTGGATCTAAAAGGAACCCCACACCACTGAAGTACTCCTGACAATTAATCATTTGGTAAATGACTCCTTTCTTTCCCCCTCCACCTCGCTTGCCCCCAGTATCTCCAAAGAATCTGTGAGTGTGGTGCTAATGGGACAAAACTGCCTCCAAAAGCATCACTTGGAGGATCTCTGTGTGCACAGAAGAGGTTCCTGCAGTTACCACCCCAAAGCTCCTGCCCATCTCACCGATCTTTCAGAAGAACAACAGGAATTTCCTCTGTCCTCACTCCCAGCCCGTGTCTATCAGCAATGCCTGCACAGATGAAAGGACAGTTTCAGCTGGAGAGAAAGAAAATAGAAGAACACAGGGCTGTGCCCCCTGCAGCCCCCACTCCAAAAATTCCCCTTTACCATCCCCTTGCTGGTGTTCATTTGGGACATCAGCTGCTCATCAGCAAATGTAACCAGAGAGAAAAAGTGATCAGCCAACACCAACTGCCCTGGCAACAATGGGACTGACTTTGTGCATCCTCAGAAAAATTCCTTCGTCAGTCAGGAAGTGTGATAAGCCATAAAGAAGGGGCACAACATTAAATATGGGGTTTATCCCCTGTTTATGTGTTTGTTGGATTTTAATAGATGTGAGATGTAACAGAAGAGAAAGAATCAAATCAAAACATTTTGATTTAAACTCCTCTAAAATCTGAACTTTATGCTATTGATGAGAACCACAGAGGGAGGAGAAGGAGAAAAAAAGGTGTCATTATAACTAATTTCATTGTCTCTGTTGAACATCACACTTTGATGATTGGGGTCTACATGCCCTTAGGCCTATGGGCAGCATCCACTTTCCTTCAAAGCCTCTATTTGTACCACACTCACACAATACACACATGAGCAAAGAGAATTTCTTCCAACAATGATCTGCATTAATTTATAACATTTCCCCCAGCTCCTTTATCAAGTTTCTGTTGTAGGTCAAATAATTTATGCTTTGCAAAGATAATATTTGCATTTGAAATTTATCAGTCCTTCTGAGGTTGGTTGTTGCTGGTACTCATCCTTTGCACGGCTCATGAGGTGCATCCTCCCAAGCTGAGCCGTTCCCACTCCATATCAAGGATTCCACCACACTAACTTTGATCCAACTGTTGCAATTATCAATCATCTGTCGGAGCCGTAAGTTATGATCTTCAATGACCACTAATGAAGGCTGTTAAAGAATCAAAGCACATATATCAGCACACTTTGGAGCCCGAGACTGACTTCCAGCATTGCACTTCTCTTATATTTATTATTCCCTGTAAATTACATCCCAGGCTGCCTCTGCCACTGACGGTGCCGCGCTCCAGTTCGACACCAGGTTTTAATAACCCCTCCTGACAGCTGTTTGATCGCTGGGGGGGCAGATGAAAGGCCAGGCCTGCTGCTGCAGGCAGTGGGCTCAGTCAAAACAAAGGCACTTCAGAGGGAGACAGAGATGCATCAGGTGTGAATCCCAAATGAGCAACCGGAGTGTGGCTGATTGACGCGCTCCCATTCCCAGCCTGCCAGCGGGATCGCTCCGGAGGCAGCAGGGGAAAGATGCTGTTAGCTGGGCTTGATATATTTGGATTTGGAAAGGCAAGACCTTGGAAAGTCATTTTAGACTCTTTCTAAATCACTTTAATCATTCAACTATCTCATTTTTTTCAATATGCTGGGCGGAGCAAGCCTTGTTGGCACTGAAAGCCAGTTCTCTCCTCCAACGTGGCAGTGCAGATATCTGCGAGGGGAAGGAGCAAAAAAATATAAGTTTTCAGAGTTTTCAGAAGTGGGTGAGACAGAACTTTGAGATTACTTGGGAAAAGCCTCCTGCACTGAGTCCAGGTAGGCTGGAGGATCTGACAAGGTCAGCTCCTCCAACTCACAGCAGAGCATATTAATAACATAAAGCCTCAGAAGAAAAAGTTTCCACTCCATCCTTTCAGACATTCAATAAAACACTTACTTGGTAGGAGAATTTTACACATGGTGAGATAACATCAAAAACACACTTGATTTTGAGGAACATAGAAAGACTATTGCTGTTCTCCTTTGTGCTCAATTTCTTCACTGGGAATAAAGAGAAAGGGGGCTGAGGGACTGCCAGGCTCCTGCTATTTTACTTTTCCACTTCTCCAATAACCCAGGCATCTATCACTAACCACCACTTTCTGTGCATTACTTTAACCCTTGGATTGGGCTTTTTTTCTATTGCTTCAATCCTTATAACAGAGATCTTACAAAAAGGGGTTTTGTGGGCAGCAGGACAGGGGGGATTCTGCCCCTCTGTCCCCTCAGGTGAGACCCCACCTGCAGAGCTGCCCCAGCTCTGGGTCCAACATGGGAAGGACATGGAGCTGCTGGAATGAATCCAGAGGAGGCCATGGAGATGTTCCAAGGTCTGGAGCCCCTCTGCTCTGGAGACAGGCTGGGCTGGGGGAGTTCAGCCCAGAGAAGAGGAGGCTCCAGGCAGACCTCACTGCAGTCCTTCAATACTTCAAAAAGACTTATAAGATGAGGAGAGACTTTTTTATCAGTGCCTGTTATGACAGGACAAGCAGTGATGGTTTTAAACTCAAATAGGACAGATTTAGACCAGATATAAGGAAAAAAAATTTTTCAATGAGGATAATCCAGTAAGTGGATTTAAAACTGGAGGAGAGGCTGCTTTATTTTGACTTCACTCAGCCTGGTGCCCATCACTGCAGCATCCAAATGACCTTCACAGTTTGTCTTAATACAAA
This sequence comes from Pithys albifrons albifrons, assembly GCF_047495875.1. Classification (NCBI taxonomy): domain Eukaryota; kingdom Metazoa; phylum Chordata; class Aves; order Passeriformes; family Thamnophilidae; genus Pithys; species Pithys albifrons. The sequence continues at coordinate 9,577,071 of NC_092476.1, read as the reverse complement.
TACAGGGTCCAAGAGCTGGCAACTGAACTCAGACCCTGAATTTCACTCCATTATTTTAACACCAAACCCACCCCTCCCAACCATTACAGCTACATCTCTCTAAGGGATCACCCCTGTCAAGAGAGGGTGACATTAAGAGCAAACTGCAGCCATCAGCTCAGCCCCTGAAGGGACAGGGATGAGACCTTACATTTGTTCTCTCATGCTGGTTCACGTATTTACTGTACTCCTCATTTTCAACTCTCTAACTTCAGCTAAGACATTCAGCCCAGCCTGCTTCCTTCTCAGTGTCCCATCAGTCAAACCCAAGCACATCATTTTATCTCTCAGTTACTAAATTCAAACCATTTTAAACATCCTGCTTTCATCTTTGGAGCTCTCTCCCACTTTTTAACCATGCTGCAGTTACAGAGGAATGTACTTGACATATAAAACGTGCATGTGATTCCTTTAACATTTTAATGCCGTGTATTGTGTTGTAAACATCTCTTCATGTTTTATCTCCTTCTCCATAAATCAGAGCCGACTATCTTAGAAGTCTCAAAAATGACATGTTTTCTCCCTAATATAAATGTAAGGTTCCACTCCTTGAAACTGGAGTCAGCTTTCAAAAATCATCAAAACCCAGAGCTACGAAAAAGCAAAAGATTATCAACCAACTTAATAGCATTTTCTCCCACTCCATTTCTATGACAGCCTGGAGTATGGGAAAAAATAAATTACAAAACTGGTCTTCCCAATCAGAAACCCAAGGTTTTGGTTATTCTTTTTTGTGACTTGTAAGGAACAACAGTAAGGTAAAACACCTCCCTGTGTATCCATACCAATACACAGCCATGAAAGAGTCAGGAATGCAGACAGTATAAACAGAATTCTAGGAATTATTATTTGTTTTATTCCAATTATCATGCAGTATTTACAAGATGAAACCTCAGAATATATTTCCATTTCCTTACCATAACTGATAGTAAGGCATCAGTTTTAAGGTATCAGCTTTAAGTAATAGTAAGGCTGATCTCTTTGAATAAGATTTTCTGGAGGTTTTGGCTCGTTTAGGAATGGCACAGTCAAAAAGTGTCTCAATTTATTCCTTGGCAGATGCATTAAGTGATTTTTTTTATTAAAAAACCCACTGTAAAATACTGGTTATTTTCCAAAGACAGAACACCAATAAAGAACACCTGTCCGGAATAATTTTAAGTTCCTTCAACGATGGGAAAAAAAAAGGAAAGAAAGAATACCATTAGAAAAAGAAGGGAAAAGAAAGAAAAAAAAGGAGAGGAAAGCAGTTTTAGCAGGTGGGACTGAGAAGTGGTGACATGTTGTAGTACAATTCCGAAGGGCCGGAGGACATAACGCGGTGTTGGGTGATGGGGAGGAGAAGCAGCGAGCCCCGGCTGTGGGAGCTGGATGAGGTGTGAGCTACAGCCCTGAAGGATTGTGATAGCAGGGAGTGAGGCAGAGGCAGAACTGCTGCTGCAGGACAAGACAAATAAAACATTATCTGTTGTCTGGCACCTTCCTGCAGGAGTTTCCTCCCTCGCAGCCCACAGACCCAACACACGCCACAGGAAAACGCTCCGATATTTATCCACATCCCCAGGATTCACAACATTTCCCACCAGCCTGGGAGAGACTGTTCCTCCAAACTACTGTCTGACATAAATTAGTCCAAGATCCTTTTCTGGACATTTTCTACCCAAATATTTCAAGAAGGACCTTGCTTCCACTTTATACTTCATGTTTTCCCTTTTGTACTTCTTGTTTGTATTTTCCAGGGTATTTTCCTACACAACTTTTCTCCCTCAAGTCACAAAACAGTAAGTCACCAGTTTCTCAAAAATCATTATCCAGTTTCACAGAATCGCCATCAAAATACATCCTTTCTGCTTGCATTGTAAATCACATTTAGATTTGGGGCTTGTGAAACCTTTTTGTAAAGATGCACCTTTGGTTGGTAAATATCCAGACTGTACTTCATAGAATCACAGAATCATAGAATGGATTGGGTTGGAAAAGACCTGTGAGATCATCAAGTCCAACCCTTGGGCCAACTCCAGTCCCTTTACCAGATCATGGTAAAAATTGTTCTATAAACAATGAAAAGATACAAAGTTGTTGATTCACATCAGGGGTTTTTTATTGCTTTCTTGTTAAGGACAGAGAAAGTGGGGCAAGAACCTCCACTTGGGCACATTTTTGTAACTTTTTGGCTCTTACCAGTCAGGAAAAAATAAGTTGAAAGTATGACATACTTTAAACTGAAATCAGGGAGAAAGTGTTAATTGGATTATTTCAGAACAACCTTGCAAAGCTAAAGAAAAACTCCATATTTTAGTCTCTGTGCATTACTTAGCACAGGTCTGGTTCACTCCCCAGTAGTAAAGTCAACTTAAACAGTTAATTCAGCTTAATTCAGTGGGGGTAAAATGGTCTCAGATTGTTAAAATCAAGTGGTTGAGAGAGGGAAAAAGGATAAAAAAACCAAATCACAGAATTTGAACAGTTAAAAGGTTGTATCAGTCCTTCCACAAATGTTAAGGAATCTTTATTACACTTTCATAGGACCAGGCTCCTCACATCCTGTCCTAAATCACGGGGAAGAATCTCACACAATCGGCACTTCACCTTCCCACGACATATTTGGGGACTGTAAATCGTGCACAGAGATTTATCAGGGAAATGAGGAGTGGGAAAGATGAGTTGCCCTTAAAGATGTACAGATTTATAGCAATATGGGAAGTGGGAAGACGGTTATCATCTCCAAAGGTCCTTAAGGGATAGGAAGGAGCACCGAGGGAAACATGAGTCATGAGCTGCCAGAGAAGGGGATGTGCATGGGGAGCAATGGACAGAGCAAAGTAGCAATAAAGGAAGTTCCAAGTCAAATGTGCTCCTTCCCAAAGGTCGAGACGGATACCCAAGCTTAAAGTATTTCTGGAAAATTAAATTCCCAGCCAATTCAGACACAGCAACACCGGGAAAGGGACATTCAATGACTGAAAGGATCCATTGATAAACAAGGTCATAGAGCAGAGCTCTTTTCCTTTTGCTTCGTTACCAACTCTGCTCCTTTATTTTCTTTAGTTGGAGCAGCTGCCTTGAAGGTCTCTCTACACAGGCAAGTGGCTCTGTGCAAATTTAAAGTGTTCAGCTGAGATTGTGAAAGGCAGTTTTACACTTTGTGAGACAGGAGTAACCTGCAGTGAGTAAAGTGTGAATTATGAGCCCAAGCACAAAGTTATTGCACCCCTGACTTCCCTTTCCTACCACAACAAGTCTCAGAAGTGTCCAACTCCAAATTACACCACAGGATTCCTGGTCCTCTCAAGTAATCAAAAAAAAGTGGCTTCCAAGAGATTAAAAAATTGCTACTTTTTGGAACAAAATACACTGAGCAACACATGAAAGCTGAAGACAAACAGTTATCTGTGTGTTGATGTTATCTCTACAAAGATCTGGCAAAATCTCAAGAAAGGTTGCACAGGAAACTCTAAATAAGCAATAATTGACTCTCTTAGTCCACAGTAAAGGTGAAAGTAAGCATGACAGTAAATATCTCAAAGGATAACTCACAAGTCAAATCTTTAATATTATAAAGGTAGTAAAGGAAAAAAGGGAGGTAAAAAGTGTGCCTCTAAAACTGTATCAAACCCCAGAACAGCTTCACCTTGGTTATGACAGCTTTCCTACTGAGCCTTTGTCTGAAAAACACATCCATGATCACCAAATGTATGCTTCAGAAAACTGTGTGACTTACTTAAAATTATTTTTAAGGCTACTTAAGTGTTTTCAAGTTAGGCAGGCTACATAAATACTTCCAAGCAAGTAAAAACCATGCACAGTCCTTCCAGTTTTGCAGAGAAAACAGACGGGAAGTTTGCTGCCTGCCCCAGTTTTAAGCTCAGTGAAAACAAACAGTAAAACCTGTAAAAACAATAAACAGGACTTACCTCAGGCTGAGCAAGATGTGTGCTGGTAGGTGCAAGCCCAAAAATCACACTGAGTGCCTATAACTGAGGTGTTCCAAGGTGTAAACATCAGAGCCCAACTCAATCAAAGTGAGTCCAGGATGTGGAACACAGGAAACCTCCATAAGTGGGGTCTCAGGACTCACAAGTGATGGCTGAAAACATGGAGTGCTATCAAAAGTGCTGCTGCTACTGCACCTTCTTTTTTCAGGCCATGTTTACAACTGAGAGGGACAGTGGCTGCTGTGCTTTGTAACTCTGTTCAGCACAAGGGCTGTTACCTGTTGACTAGTTAGGGATGTAGGAAGAGCCTGACAGCTACTCTGCTTCATAACTGGAGAGCAGAGGAGCTGACAGCAGCATCAAGTTCCACAGACACAAGCCAGGAAGCTCAAGTTCAGGCACCTGGAACATCATCATGGAACAACATCCCCATGACAGAGGTTTTCAGGACATTCTGTAGATGTGCAGGAGATACCCTGATTGCAGCAGGGCCAGAGAAGAGCAACGAGGCTGGAGAAGGGACTGGAGCACAAGTGCTGTGGGGAGAGGCTGAGGGAGCTGGGGGTGTTTAGCCTGGAGAAGAGGAGGCTCAGAGGTGACCTCAGCACTGTCTGGAACTCCCTGAAGGGACGTTCTGGCCAGGTGGGGGTTGGTCTCTTCTCCCAGGCACTCAGCAATAGGACAAGGGGGCACGAGGGGCTCAAGCTCTGCCAGGGGAAATTGGAGAGCAGAAAAAACTTCTTTGCAGAGAGAGTGCTCAGGCATTGGAATGGGCTGCCCAGAGAGGGGGTGGATTCCCCATCCCTGGAGGTTTTTAAGCTGAGCTTGGCCGTGGCACTGAGTGCCATGATCTGGTAAAGGGACTGGAGTTGGACCAAGGGTTGGACTTGATGATCTCGGAGGTCTTTTCCAACCCAGTCCATTCTATGATTCTATGAAAGTCCCAGTACTGACATTTAGAGGTGATCTGAGCCACTTTTTACACAGATCCAACAAGGTCATGCAATAACACATCCACAGCACCAGCCCTGTAAGGCTGGAGCCCCACTGGCTATTCTTACACTCCAATTACCCAGTTCTTCCCCTGACACTTCCAGTGACCCAGGCTTGGTATTACCAAGATAAACATTATTATTGGGAGGCTTAAAACCTCATCAGCTCCATTCTGCACAAACACACTGTCCCTAGCAACTCCCCTTGAATTCCTGGGCACACACTCCTTTTGTGGTGTCAGTTTTAGCAGCTCAGAGCTCCCACAGCAGCTGAAGGCACAGCAATCCCAGCCATCCAGTCACACTCCCTGGCAGAGTTTCAGGAGCCAGGACAACACCAGTTTGCTGTAGGTGAAGATGGACTGACCTGGTTGATGGAGTTGGCAGCACAGGATGCCAGGCCAGTTCCAAGGGAGGCGAGCAGGAAACAGGTGAGGTCAAAAGGGACCGGGGCCATGGCAAAGCCAGCAGATGCAGTGCTGACAACCAGGGCTGCAACACAGGGGAGACACAGTCAGAGCACCAAACCACCTCCTTTGGGCACAACACCACAATTAAGGCCTTCAAACCCTGCAAGAACCCTTGTGCAGATTAAGTTTTTGCTATTTCTTCAGATCACAGTAGCTCCAGGAACTCGATGCAATTAATATTAATACTCTCCCTAAAGAAGTAAAAAATCAGAACTGTCAGGGATAAAACAAGAAAAGCAGAACCATCAGCATATTAGTAGAAGAGGTTAGAATAAAAAGCTTCACAGAATATTCTGAGCAAACATTCCATAGGACAAGTTATCCTGATGAAATTAAGTTTTTCCATCTGAGCAGGCTGAGCTCTGCTGGCTGAGACATCACTTTGTTCACACTTTGTTCAACATCTGAGCTCCTGCCAGTTGATTGTCCTCCAAATTCTGTATTTTTCACCCTCAACCTTAGTTGTTTATAATTTTTTTTAAATAATAAAAGGATGTACTCCAAACTGAGGTTTGGTGGGTAACCAAAAGGTAGAAAATGAGGTAGAAAAGAACTTAAACAGCAACAGCTGTGGGATGGAAAGCTCTGGAATGAGTCCTTAACCTTTGCAAAGCATCTCCTGCAACAGGGAAAGGTGAGGGTAACCAAAAAGCCAAGAGTCAAATGAGACTCACTTTTGTCTCTGCATTCCCTATTTTATGGAGGTGTTACAGGACCAAACTGCCCCACTCAACACATACAGGACATGTGTTTGTTCCAGCAACTCACCCATCACTGCAGAGTCTGTAACAAGGGAGAACAGTAAGAAAAATCCCCGACTGAAATAGATGTTTCGTATCAAATGAAAACAGGAATTCAAGCAGGGCAGAGCCAAAGAGACTCAGGGCATGTTGGTGCAGTAACTTTACTGCTCAATCTCTGCTCCCACTTGAATTGCCCACTTTGGGCTGAAGGCACAATCACATCACCACATGGACACAGCAACACCTAAAGGCTTGAAAATTTGTGTGGATTCTTAAAAATCCATTTCAGTTTTGTCATCCAAAATTATAACTTTAGTTATACTGCAAATCACATCTTTAAAATGAAAGTGATCTGACTCTCAATCCTCATATTGTAATTAGCCAAATAACAGGGCTCGTGAACCTCCCTTTTGGCAAGAAATAATATGACATGGCAAATGCCTTATACTGTAACAGTCAGCACACTCATGGAATATCTGGCTCATGACCCTGAGTCTTACAATCTGAAATTAATAGTTATTAGACAGAAAGTATTTAAATTATATTCTGCATGAAATTACATGTTCCCAAACTCAGCTCAAACCAAGGCATCAAAAATGTTCTTATCTTCCTGAGTCCTACAAAGTCTCCTGTTTGTCTGAAGTTAAATACAAATAAATAATGTTTGCTGACTGAAAATACCTGGATTATCTATTAAGCAGCATTACTTGAGATGAAAAACTAAATGTCATGGCAGAGACCTGACAGCAAGGATGCAAAATGCTCAGTTTAAGAGCCATGCCTGCATAAGAACCTTAGGATTTAATCCTAAAAACACAGTGACGAAAACTTGCTTGTCACCAAAACTTTTCTCTAACTACTAAAATCCATTGGTGACCGAATATCATTATGAGAATATATATAATATAAGTATTAATTATTTAGCCTATTTTATGGCTAGTTCCAAAACACAGTGGATCTCTGACAGAGTTTTACCCTCTGAGCAGCTCTGAAATAACCTCAGATTCTGCTGCCCCACCAGACACACAGACCTGAAGGTACTGATTGCTCTGAAAGACTGAACCCCATTTATTATATAAATACAACAGCATCTTAGCTCCCAGACTTCTTAGTAGAGTGCACAGGAAAACATGAAATGCCCAAGTGAGAGGGTTAAAAAATGCACTGCAAATGACAGCGAACGGTGGCGTTTGCATTTCTAAGAGTGATTACATTCATTTTTTTGCATAATAAATCACACGCTCATTCCCAGACAAGAATTTAATTAAAACTTATCTTAGGGAGCACTTTACACCAATTTATTATGGGAAAACACCAGCTCATTTAGTGGAGAAGAAAGGTGGAGAGGATTGGCAAACAGTTTCTGTAACATTACCACCCCCCTGACCCCACAGAAATTCTAATACTGTACAGCCACAGCACTAATTAAAGTCCCCATTGATTTCTCCAGATTAATTTCAGCCAGTCATTTCAGCGTGACTTATCAGGAGCTCATTTAAAAGGTTGCAGTCCATCCTCTCCCACATGCCATTAAGGCAGGTATTTCTGTTGGCTGGGCAGGGTTTGCACACCAGGCATTCCCTGCTTCCCTCACTGCCCAGATATTCCAATGCAACACATGAGCAGTAAATAGGAAAACGCTCCCTTTGGATTGGGAAGTTTATTTTCTTTAACTGTGGAAGCAATAATTTACTCTTTAACTTCCCTCATGGAGGAAAAGTGTATTTAATTGAGATCACATCAAGGGAATGAGGTCATTGACTCTGTTTGTTTTTTAATCCCTGTTAGTTTAGTGCTTTAGGGCCAAATTAACTTCACCTTATTGCATAATAGATGGAATCGATCCTTTCAAGGCTTGATGAGACTTGGCATTCGACACACTCTTCAAAAAGAGGCCAAGATTTAAACTTATGATCTCAGCCTAAACCCAATTTTCGGTCTTTTAAACATTTTTAGCTTTAACAAAAATGAACAGGGGACATTTGTCTCCCATCTCAATGTAAATGAAAAAAGAAAATGCTAATGGATTGGTGGCAAAGAGTGAATTTGAATGTTTCTGGCATAAAAATACAGGCAAAAATTCTAGTGTGTTTTTTACATTCCTTTTCCACTCCATCCCAATGTGATCTGCCTTTATAAATCCCTGTATTTGCATTTATAGCACGTGAAACACTTTCCCATATTTTCCTTACCTCCTATTAAAAAGTAGTCAAGCCAAAATAAAACCATGAAAAGCCAAAGCAAATCAATTCTGCTTTAGAATTCCCTTCTATTCCTGTACTGATGATATATCATAGGACAGGAAGGACAAAAGCAAATGCACTTTTACTTCCATTTAAGAAAAAATTTCACTCTTTTGCTGCAAGTGTTTATAAAGTCCTTGAAGGAAAGTAGCTGGAATTTTCCTTCCAAAGTTTTCCCACTTTGGTTTCTGGAAAGCCAAGTGTAGCAGCACTATCAGTGCTACACCCCTGACCAATGTGTCCTTTCTCATCTCAGCTTTGAAGCAGAGTGTAACCTGCTCACTAAAGAAGGGAGAACTCCTGAAGCAAACTTAGATTTGGGATGACTGGAACAAGTCTTTATATCATATCATATCATATCATATAACATATCATATAACATATAACATATCATATAACATATCATATCATATTCAACTGCAATATTACAAAGAGAGCAGATAATCTCTTCTTACCATGCAACAATTTTACAAAGCTCTGCTAAAAATAAAATGTAATAACAGTTTATTTTTATTTCATTAGTTTTTCTTGTAGCTTGGAAAACAAATTGCCAGGAAGCCACCACTGCTCAGCTTTTGTTTCTTTGATGTGATAACAAAGATAACAGTTACTGGTTTATTAATCACAAAATGAGAACTACTTTGACAAATATATGAAATATATTTAGAACTGAGAATAAATGTAGAGTAGTAATAGTCAGAACAATATCTACTTATAAATCTTTGTCCAAGTTTCTGGTTATATTAAAGTTATCATTTAAAGAATAAATGCCATAATAAATCCTATTATTCCAGAATAAAGTGGGAACATACTGGAACTCCACTAGAGCAAATGGATTTTTCACTAGAGTGACTCTTACCAGGTTTTTAACCTACAAACACAACACAGGCCCCTTATTTATCCCTTGTTGTTTTGTAACACTCAAGACTCATTATGAAAAGCTGGATCTGCATCATCTTTGTGTCACCAACACAAAAAAGACCAGAGATGAAGCAGGATGTGCATAATCACATCTTAAATCAGTATCCAGAATCTCAGGCTTCTGAATTCCAGTTAGCACATCTGTGCTAAAGCATCACTATTGCACAGACACAAATCCATACAGAGGCAACACATCCAATAAACTCCAGCTTTCTCTAGTACAAGAGACAGGGTGATTTTCTTACAAGAAGGCACAAAAGAAAAAAGCTGTAGTTCAATCTCCAACACTGAAGATGCTCATAAAATACCATATTTGTCTACCCATGTTGATCCATGTTGGACAAGTGCTGCACAATCACAGAAGCACAGGTTCAATTAGGTTGGAAGAGACCTCTGAGAACATCGAGCCCAGCCTTTGGCTGAACACCACCTGGTCAGGTAGATCAGGGCACTGAGTGCCATGTCCAGTCATTCCTAAACACACAGAAACATGGAATGGTTTGGGTTGGAAGGGACCTTGAAGACCATCCAGTGTCACCCCCTGCCATGGGCAGGGACACCTCCCACCAGCCCAGGTTGCTCCAAGCCCTGTCCAACCTGGCCTGGGACACTTCCAGGGATGGGGCAGCCACAGCTGCTCTGGGTCTATCTGGTTGTCCTCACTGAAAGACCAACATACCACAGGAGCAAAACCAAGGAAATGTTCACAAACTCTAGAGGAATATCTAAGGGAACACTCAGCATTATTCATTCCATGCCTTTATCACAGTTCTCCCACATTAAAAACCCAGCTTTGATTTTCCTGTGGGTTTGCACACACCTCATCTGAATTTTCACTGTGATCCCCAGGGACAACATTACCTAAATCTAAACTTCAAGTTACATTTGAGACAACCTGAAATTCTTAACGTGTGTGCATTACAACTCACTGGAATTTCCTCCCATTCCCATACCTTGTGTCTCTCTCCTATTTTAGGTTACATGACAGATAAACTTTAGGATCAAGTTGAAAACAATGACATTTATAATTCTGAAAAGCTCTCAGACAGAAGCATTAACTTTCCAAGAGCCTGGATGGCAGGACACAGCTGTTGAGAGGGCAGCCAACACAGAACACCACACAGGATGCAAATGGATGCAAACTGAACCCTAAAAGGTAGATTATGAGAGAAGCAATTAGAAGTTCTCTAATTGTTTTCTATGGCAAAAGAATATAAACAAAAATCTATTCCTGTTTCTCAGTCAGAGCTTCTAATGGCAGAGTCACAAGAGCTGCAGTTTACATGGAGCAGGAGGGTATGGAAATAGCTCAACTCATTTCCTTTCAAAGGTGAAGTACAGTTCAGAATACAAACAAACAATCCCTTTCCTTCAGCAGCAGCATAAGGAAGTCCCATTTTAGCATAATGCAGAGTTTGTTTTTTTGTTATTTCATACTCTAAAAGGTATAAATAAAGAGTCTGCCAAAAACCCCACACAGGATATGAGATCTATCAGAACTTCATGGGCGAAAGGAACTGAGTTGTGTGTCATTTGTAACTTAAATTTATTCTTATTTTTAAAAAATATAAGAACTACACCACCATATTCTTTACAGAATATATAATTTGTCTAAATGGTGAAAAATAAGCTAATTCTGTTTCCTTGCTATACTATACCCAGGATTATTCTGGCTCCTCTCTTATGGTACCCCACGATCAACAAAACCAACAGAACTCCCCTCCTACAAACCCCTCTTCATCCAACTTATTCTTTTCACATCCAAAAAATCTCCACACTAAATACATAAAGATCACAATGAGAAAAGAAGCTGAGGGGTTTTTTGTCTCTCTCTATACCTGCTGAACAGGTACAAAGCTTACCACACACGTTGGATCAAGAACTCTGGTTCCAGAAGAGCAGACTGAGACATGCTACAGACACAGCTCCTTCCCCCACATGCTTGCAAGTTGGATTAAATATTCTACAGCTGTTCAGAAATTAGCAGATAAATTTACATCTCAAAACAACAGCCCTGAAGGGAATGAAATTCTTTAACCTTTGCCTTCGACATCCTATTTTAAATCCAGAGTGGTGCTTGCCTACCAAAATTGCCTTTTGCATTTAAAAGAGCCTGCCAGAAACTGCTGAAGAGTTTTGCAGCAACACAAAATGTATCACATCAAATTGTTTTCTCCCAAAAATGGCACTCTGGCATCATGCTGCAGTTGTTGACACTCCTGTTTTGAGGAGCACCAGCAACACTTGGATGTGGTACTAGCACTGAGCATTCCTGTCAGGAATATCAGCAAACACAAGAACAAACAATTCAAGTGCTTAAAGCAATAGTTCATTTTCTCTCTCTCTGGTCCCTTAATTGTGGCACTTTAACTTTTCATTTCTGGATCTGGTGAGATTTTTAAATGTAGTTCTATCTCAATAGCTGGCACAGCTTTCAAGTGCCACTTAAATAAAATCACCTCACTGAAAATATGCCAGAAGAGGTAACTGTTCATGCAGCACTTAAAAGTTGTCCATGGTGAGCCCAACAGAAACAAAACACTACTAAAACTGAACAGAGTGGGGGAGAAAAAGGCAAGACTTGTTTAATATAAAGATGGCACAATAATTAAGGTTGGATGTGCCACAAAGCTGCTGCAAATAATCCTGATAAGTGCTGAATGTGCTAGTGAGAGCTTCATACACCTAAATTTGAATTTGCCAAGGCTATTATGTAAAATTGGCATGGTACAGCATCAAAAGACATGGTTTCATCTCATCAAACTCTTTACCAGCACAATATAAATGCCCCGAGTTTTTTTTAAAAACAATGAGGAAGAAAATGTGGATGTACAGACAAGATCAGCTGTGCCAAGTCCAAAAGATGAGATGTCTCATCAATACTGAGATGAAAATGTAAATGACCATTCTACACTCTGTGTGGTCAGCACAATTTTTCCATGAAGAAACAAACAATGAAAACTTATATATTGCAAGACAAAAAGTTTAAAAAAGTAAACTGAACTCAGGATTTTTATTATAACAAATTGTTATGGCAAAGAACAGTCATATTATCAGGAATTCATTTCACCCACTGGAGAGAGCACCAAAGTAGGGACTTAGGAAATTACATTTCTGTTCTTGGACTTCATACAGACAAGATGTAAGGCTTTGATAAAACCATTAGAGTTTCCTTAGTAATAAAAGTACATATAGCACCACTTATTGGCAAAGGAATAATTTATAGTTGTCAAGTATCACTACTAGAACAAGGGAAAAATGTATTTAAGGCTGCAAAGGATCTGCTTAACAAAACGCTGGTTGGAAGAGACAACACTATCACTGAAAACAAACTTATATCTTGTTTTATAAAATACTATTGGCCAGACTCAAATATTTTCCTTTGCAATACAGAAAAACTGTTTGGATTGTTTGTTGGGACTTTTAATACTAATTTCACAAGCAGTACTAAAGTGAAAGGTATGTAAATAAGACAGAACACTGGTAAACATAAGCAAGACAACTTTAAATACTGAATACAGTATTTGTAAATTCACTTCCTAACCCAGTTTCAGTGTACTTTTTGTACTAATATGTGCTGCTTATGATTTCCCAAAGCTAGCTGATGACAGGATGCAAGATCTTCCTCATTGTTTTTAAACAAATGTAATGGGAAAACTGATAAATGCTTCCACGAAATAATTTGCCCAGCACACGTTCAATGGAATTGACCCAAATACTTTGTATCAGGAAAGTGGGAATTATCAGGTAAAAAACTACACTATGGCCAACGGGATCCTGGCCTGGATCCAAACCAGCGTGGCCAGCAGGCCCAGGGCAGTGACCCTTCCCCTGGACTCTGCCTTGGGGAGGCCACACCTTGAGTGTTGTGTTCAGTTCTGGGCCCCTCAGTTGAGGAAAGAGATTGAGGGGTTGGAGCGGGGCCAGAGAAGAGCAACGAGGCTGGAGAAGGGACTGGAGCACAAGTGCTGTGGGGAGAGGCTGAGGGAGCTGGGGGTGTTCAGCCTGGAGAAGAGGAGGCTCAGAGGTGACCTCAGCACTGTCTGCAACTGCCTGAAGGGAAGTTGTGGCCAGGTGGGGGTTGGTCTCTTCTCCCAGGCACTCAGCAATAGGACAAGGGGGCACGATGGGCTCAAGCTCTGCCAGGGGAAATTGAAGTTGGAGAGCAGAAAGAAATTCTTTGCAGAGAGAGTGCTCAGGCATTGGAATGGGCTGCCCAGAGAGGGGGTGGATTCCCCATCCCTGGAGGTTTTTAACCTGAGCTTGGCCGTGGCACTGAGTGCCATGATCTGGTAAAGGGACTGGAGCTGGACCAAGGGTTGGACTTGATGCTCTTGGAGGTCTTTTCCAACCCAACTGATTCTGTGATTCTATGATTCTATGTACCAGTAACATCCTAAAGAACTCTGCTATCAAACAAGCTTCACAGAAGTGATAAAAAAGAGACCAGTGATACCTGTAAGCTTGATTTTGGACAAGCGTGCCAAAATTCCTGGCAGCTCATCCAGCCGCAGCTTCATTTCCTTCCATTGTCTGTCTTCTCTGGCTTCTGCTCTCACTGATGTGACTGAGGCTTCAGTTTCTCCAGCTGACTTCACTTCCCTCAGCTCATTTCTCCTTGATGTCTCAGGCCAAGGTTGATGAACAGGTGAAATTGGGCTAATCTCATGTATAACCTTTTTTTCCTGATCCAGCTGCTGATGCTCATGGAAAGGAGACACAACCGGATCGGACTTGGGTTTGGCTCGTTGGCTGAGGTCTTTGTTGCACTGAGTTACATACTAAATACAATGAGAAATATTAAAATGAATAGTTAAGAAGATATTTGCATCCATTTTACAATGTCAACATCACCAGTATTATTGCTATAACATTATCATTGTTAGGAGAATTACTTCCAGCAATGACACAACTGAGTTTGCTTGCATTTCAAGCACTTACTTCACATGCAAAAAGGCTTCTGAAGTTGGTAAAGATATTACAAAAAACAACTTTTTAACTCACAGCTACCTCAATAATGTCTCCTTAAGCATGGAGAATTGCTTCTGGTTAAATTTATTTCCCCCCCCTAGCTTCAATAGCAAACCCTTGGTTCATATTCAAAACCACCAGGTAATATCATTGGATTTAGAACTAATGAACTCACAGAATCCCTGAATTATTAAGGTTGGAAAAGACCTCCAAGATCCTCAAGCCAAACCTTTGACAGCACAAAATTCACCTCTAAAACAAATGTCTGTAACAATTCCAGTCTCCAATAAAAGCACTAAACTTGTGCATCTTTAAGAGATGAAAAAACAATCAGAAAAATACTAAAAAATACAGTTTACCTCCTATGATATAAAATCATCTCCCACATTATTACTATTTATGCCAAGCTTTATCTCAATTAACTAGACAGCAAATTTCAACAGGAGTTCAAATGAACATACATTCAACAGCAAATTAGGATACAGTGGTTTGCTCTCTTTCAGGGCTCTCAAAATAAACACAGAATAAGAAAAAGTACATTTAGCTTCCCCTTTCTATTTTCTTTCCTAAAACAGTCTATATATTACAAGCACAACAGGCATAAAAAGACAGAGCTTTCAACTAATCCTGGTTTAAAGTGCACACTAATAATTATAATGATTAAGAGAGATATGAAACTCCAAATGAGTGAGGTGAATACACATCAAACGAGGAGCACAGACAAGAATCTGAGAAGTGGTGGCAACCCCAGATGCATGGAAAGATCTCCATCTCTTGCTTCAGAGCTGTACATTCTCCTTGCAGGCAAAGCAGTCACTCTAAGACAGTCTTATCCATCTTTCATAGATGAAGCTCCAAAGAGAACACAGCTCAGGCAGAGCCAAGTCTTTTACTACCATCCATTTATATGTGATATAACTGGTCAAAGAAGAAGATGCAATTTCACCAGTTTGAATGATAATTACACCCTTTTTAATACCTAAAATTAACAGCACACTATAAAAGTAACTCATTAACTTAACGAGCTCAGGAGTTCTTACTCAAATTAACTGATTAACTCACAACACACCTCCACAAGTGATTCCATTTAGCCCTTGGATGAGTGCTGGCCAAAATGTGACTTTCTTATAGCATTTTTATAAACAACAATTTTAAAATAATTGTGTTTCAAGGTTCTTAACAAGAGATGAGTGTCCTGATTGAAAGGCCCAGGAAGATTTCTGCCAAGCAGAGGACAGTCTGTAGCACAAGAACTGTTCTTGTTATGGCAGGTTTCTTCCAGCCCCAGATGTTTTAGATAACAAGCACTTTAACTCTGATTCCCTGAAAAAAGGAGACACTTGGAATTACCCAAGCAAGAAAAAAACTGCTTTTATCAACTAATCTCCATTTTGGCATGGGATGAATGAGAAACACGGGATAAATACACTCCCTGACTTACCATTCGTTTGAGAAAGTTAAAATACTGAAATGTAATCAACCTGTCGCTGGTGACCCGGCAGAGGTGCACGAAGTGGCACGGGATGTGCCCTGTGCCAGCGCCCTTCAGACGCCACACAAACAACCCTGGTGAGAGGAGAAAAGGAAAAAGGCAATGTTAGATTCCAGTTTATTCACTGCCACTGACTTTGCTCCAAATTCAGTGTCTAGTCTCAGCTGTTACATGGGACACCCCAAGAAATGGGACTCAGGGCTGGTCAGGTGGGGAGAAATGTTTGCTGTTCCAGGTGAAAGACCTGAGGACGGAGAATAATAGAATCGTGGAGTCATTAAGGAGGGAAAAGACCTCTCAGATCATCGAGTCCAACCCCTCATACAGAAGGACACACACAGGGATCTCCCATATAGAGGAATACCCACAAGGGACCCTCATACAGGACATAAACAAGTATCCCCATATAGAATAACATATACAAGGATCTCCCATACAGAGGGACACATACAAGGAATCCCTAAAATGGGATACATGCAAGGATACCCCATACAGAAGGACACACAGAAGGATCCCCATACAGAATGACACCCAAAGGATCCCCCAACAGAGGGATACACACAAGGGACCCCCATATAGAACACACACAATGATCCCCATACAGACAGAAATACACAAAGGACCTTCATAAAGAGACACACACAAGGATCTCCCATATATGACACACACACACAAGGATCCCATACAGGATACACACACAGAGGGATCCCATACAGGACACACACACAGGGATCCCATACAGGACACACACACACAGGGATCCCATATAGGGCACACACACACAGGGATCCCATACAGGACACACACACACAGGGATCCCATATAGGGCACACACACAGGGATCCCATACAGGACACACACACACACACAGATCCCATACAGGACACACACACACACACAGATCCCATACAGGACACACACACACAGGGATCCCATACAGGACACACACACACACAGGGATCCCCATACAGGACACACACACGCACAGGGATCCCATACAGGACACACACACACACAGGGATCCCCATACAGGACACACACACAGGGATCCACACAAGGACACACACACACAGGGATCCCATACAGGACACACACACACACAGGGATCCCATACAGGACACACACACACACAGGGATCCCATACGGGACACACACGCGCAGGGATCCCATACGGGACACACACGCACAGGGATCCCCATACAGGACACACACACACAGGGATCCCATACGGGACACACACACACAGGGATCCCAAACAGGACACACACACACAGGGATCCCCATACAGGACACACACACACAGGGATCCCATACAGGACACACACACACACAGAGGGATCCCATACAGGACACACACACAGGGATCCCATACGGGACACACACGCACAGGGATCCCATACGGGACACACACACACAGGGATCCCATACGGGACACACACACAGGGATCCCATACAGGACACACACACAGGGATCCCATACAGGACACACACACACACAGAGGGATCCCATACAGGACACACACACACAGGGATCCCATACAGGACACACACACACAGATCCCATACAGGACACACACACACACAGGGATCCCATACAGGACACACACACAGGGATCCCATACAGGACACACACACAGGGATCCCATACAGGACACACACACACGGATCCCATACAGGACACACACACAGGGATCCCATACAGGACACACACACACAGAGATCCCATACAGGACACACACACACAGGGATCCCATACAGGACACACACACAGGGATCCCATACAGGACACACACACACAGGGATCCCCATACAGGACACACACACAGGGATCCACACAAGGACACACTCAGGACAAGCCGCCTCCGGGTATCGCTGCCCAGGGCCGCCCCGACCCCGCCGCCTTTCCAGCCCCTCTGCCCCGGTACCTGCGAGCGCCCGGGCCGGGCGGGCGGCGCTCATGGCGGGGCTGTTCCGCCGCCCTCACCCTCTCTGCCTGGGCGCGGCCATCTTGCCGGGGCACGGCCAGGACTCTTTCCGGGTCAGAGGGCGGGGCCGGGCCGGGTTGTGCCGGGGAGGTATCGAGGCTGTCCCGGGGTTGTGAGGGGAATGTATCGAGGCTGTCCCGGGGATGTATCGAGGCTGTCCCGGGGATGTGCCGGGGATGTATCGGGGTTGGTGCCACCGTGCGGGGTGGCCATGGCGGGGCCGGTCCTGGGGCGTGCCAGGGCCATTCCTGGGCTGTCCCGGACCCATTCGGGGGCTGTGACTGGGCTGTCCTGGACCCATTCCTGGGCTGTCCTTGGACTGTCCCTGACCCATTCCTGGTCCATCCCAGACCCATTCCTGAGCTGTCCTGGTCCATTCCTGGACTGTCCTGGACCATTCCTGGTCTGTCCTGGACCATTCCTGGGCTATCCTGACCCATTCTGTGACTGTCCCAGACCCATTCGTGGGCTATCCCGGACCCATTCCTGGGCTGTCCTGAGGCCATTCCCGAGCTTTCCTGGGTTGTCCCAGATCCATTCCTGCTCTGTCCCGGACCCATTCCTGGGTTGTCCCAGATCCATTCCTGGTCTATCCCAGACCCATTCCTGAGCTGTCCCAGACCCATTCCTGGGCTATCCCAGACCCATTCCTGGACTGTCCTGAACAATTCCTGGACTGTCCTGACCCATTCCTGGACTGTCCTGGGCCATTCCTGGGCTGTCCCAGACACCCATTCCTGGGCTGTCCCAGACCCATTCCTGGGCTGTTCCAGACACCCATTCCTGGGCTGTCCTGAACAATTCCTGGACTGTCCTGGGCCATTCCTGGGCTGTCCCAGACCCATTCCTGGGCTGTCCCAGACACCATTCCTGGGCTGTCCCAGACACCCATTCCTGGGCTGTCCCAGACACCATTCCTGGGCTGTCCCAGACCCATTCCTGGGCTGTCCTGAACAATTCCTGGACTGTCCTGACCCATTCCTGGACTGTCCTGGGCCATTCCTGGGCTGTCCCAGACCCATTCCTGGGCTTTCCCAGACACCCATTCCTGGGCTGTCCCACACACCCATTCCTGAGCTGTCCCAGACCCATTCCTGGGCTATCCCAGACCCATTCCTGGGCTGTCCTGACCCATTCCTGAACTGTCCTGGGCCATTCCTGGGCTGTCCCAGACCCATTCCTGAGCTGTCCCAGACACCCATTCCTGGGCTATCCCAGACCCATTCCTGGGCTGTCCTGAACAATTCCTGGACTGTCCTGACCCATTCCTGGACTGTCCTGGGCCATTCCTGAGCTGTCCCAGACCCATTCCTGAGCTGTCCCAGACCCATTCCTGGGCTGTCCCAGACCCATTCCTGGGCTGTTCCAGACACCCATTCCTGGACTGTCCCAGACCCGTTCCTGGTCTATCCCGGACCCATTCCTGGGCTCATCCCCAGGGAACAGCTGCAGGCAGGGCATGGTGTCACACACAGCTGGATGTGGTGTCCGTGACACAGCGAGAGAGTGACCAGGAATGCATGGGGACATCACAAAATTCTTGTGAAACAGCCAAGAGAGGGCTTAGAAAAAATAAGAATTCATTCTGTGATGCTGTGGAGTCTCATTCCCAAAAGGATCTGAGATTCAGAGAGCCAAAGGCTTGGTAAAAAAGCATCAAATAAAATCAGCATTTAGTTCCTAAAGTAATTTTGGGAAAATGGAAGTTTGATTTCTGTGCTCCTTGGTGAAGATACACGTTTCAGGAGGTCACATTGAAGAGCTGACCCAACTGTCACCCCATCCTGCCCTCATGCATATTCCAGGGGTGCTAAACTGACTCAAGTTCCTGACCTGCATTGGGGAAATTGCTAATTTTGCTGGTTAAACTGTTTGTACTCACCCTGCACAGGGGCTGATAGATCAAAAGCTGGATCAGGGCACTGAGGAAGAGCTTGGACTGGAGTCTGAACAAAAAGGGAAGGGAATGGTTAGGACTGCTCCAGCTGTAAAGCGTAATTGCACCCTCAGGCATCTTTAAAATGTTTTCTCTTAAGAGTTTAAGTTCAGGAGATGTAGGCTATAAGTCACTTAAATGCTTTTGAAATTCATTCTCAATATTTTATCATGGAAATCTTCCTCAGAACCATCTTCCTCCCAGGCTTTCATTTCTTTATAGTGCTTAAATTCATGCAAAAGTCATCTTAAATCATTATTAGGAAGATAAAATGAAAACACTCACTCTAATTCACCAAGAATATCCTACTTTGAAGCATTTATTTCCACTCTCCTTCTATTTGGGGAGCTGGGGAGAAATTAGGACTTCACATTTCTTGCAGTTAATATCCTGTTTTACTCCGAGTTCTCACCACTGAGCATATATCACTTCACAGTTCCTGTTTGTGTCTCTACTTTTTGTAACTTCCCCAGATTTGCCCTCAAATTTACATCTGCAAAAATAAAACAAACATCACGTAGCAAACACACACACAATGGTTGCATAGAGGGCTGGAATGGTTGGTTGGGCTTAGGGCAGTTTGGGTCAGAGAGGAAAAGGTTGAGGTAGTCGAGTGTTCTGTGTCAGGGCTGAGATTTAAGGTTTAATGATTTTCATTGCCTTTCACTTGGGCAATAAATTGCACCCCTGGAGAGTGGGGGTCTAACACTACTTTTCTAATTAAGGAGAATGTTATCCATGGGCCTTGAGAAGGAGCAATACCTCCTTGTGAAACAATAACGATGATTTAGGGCACACAGAATGTCACGGCCCCGTTTGGTTTTAACCACTAAAACCACTCCTAGAGAGGAAAACGTAATCTTAGGGGGTTTAGTGGACACAAGTATCCAAATGTCAAAGCTGTATTTCAGCTTAAAAGGGCTCCCCACAGGTTTGGATCTCACCTGCACAGAGCTGGTTCCACAGGAGCTGGCACCATGAAGTACTCTGGAAAGCAGCAGGATTACAGATTGCAGGAGGGAACATGGACCTTCCAGGGAGCTCTTTCCCTGCTTGGCTTCCACCATCAAGCTCATAAAATCCCAGGTACCAACATTGCAGGACCATGAGCATGTTGCAGGACACTGATCTTGTGGCTCAGGGCATTGGAATGGGCTGCCCAGAGAGGGGGGTGGATTCCCCATCCCTGGAGGTTTTTCAGCTGAGCTTGGCCGTGGCACTGAGTGCCATGATCTGGTAAAGGGACTGGAGTTGGACCAAGGGTTGGACTCAATGATCTTGGAGGTCTTTTCCAACCCAATCCATTCTATGATTCTATTCTATGATTCCAAGGGCACCACTGTGGACCGGAACAACTCCTGAAGCATCTCCAGCTTTTTGCTGATTGCCAAGATAGGCAGTTCCTCAGTACCTGTGGTGCTTCCCCAGGTTATAAACCCTGCACCTCCAGGTCTGCTCTCAGGGTGATGTGAGGGGCAGTCAACCACACGACTGCCATTAGTGTTAATTATAGAGCACATATTAACAGCATTATACGATCCTTTTTCCTATTAGCACTATCATAAATCTGATTGGTGGGGCTTAATTAGAACTCAGCAGTAGAATGCAACAGTTTGATACACAAAAGGACAAATTTGTGGAGACAGCAAACTATTATTACACTTTAATCTCAAAATCTCTCCTTCTCTTACTCATAACACCAACAAGGCTTCTTGTAAGATTGATTTGTTGTCAGAAAATGATTTAAAGACCGACTGTAAAAATATTATATTTTCCTTGCTTCATAGAATGTGGCATTGATGTTAGAGCTCCACAGAGACTTGATGTACTTTCAGATAGGGAACTCTAAAAGCCAAGAGCAAAATAAATAAGGAGGCATCCTGCTGTTATTGTGGTAACCTTTGCAAATCATTTCAGAACTGGGACCGGTGTGTAGTTTAGTAATACACCATGGGGGAACCTGGAGCTTGGAGCAGCTGGTCAGCTGAAGCCCAGGTCTATTTGCTGTTTGGGGGCCCAGGATGTAAAGAAAGAAATGGTGTCCAATGTGAAGGGCACTGGAACATACCAGAAACACAGAAATAGCAAACTAAAAAAGTATTAAAAGTCAGGCCAGACTGCAATGGTAGAAGGTTGATTAACTGTTTAAGGCCTTTATATTGATCCAAAGATCTCTGTTCAACACCTCAGTTACATCCCTGATTAGATCTCCTTGACTCAGGGCTTGTTCCAGCTTCACTGGCTGAGAATCTCCCCGTGACCCTTTTGACCAGGGAAGTACTTCCTTGAGTCACTTGTAACGCTGTGGGTTTGGGATTTTCTGGCATTTTCAGCACTGTGATGCACAAGCTTTGCATTAATGTAAGACTGAAGCACAGGAAGTGTCCAAGGCCAGGTTGGACAGGGCTTGGAGCAACCTGGTCTAGTGGAAGGGGCCCCTGCCCCTGGCAAGGGTTGAAATGAGATGAGCTTTAAGGTGCCTTCCAACCCAAACCACTCTGTGATTCTCTGGTTCTGTATAGTTTGGTCTTAAAAAAACCTCACAACCAGGAGCAAAATCTACTGGTGCCAACTGAGAGCCTGAAACATGCCAATCCCATGCTATTAAATCCTTGCCCTCATCAAATAACTGAGTGGCAAGTAGCAGGCAAAAAATCCCACATCAAACCCCCCCAAACCCTTCCCACCATCCCAGTCCCAGTGTTTTGGAGTAGTTAAAGCTTCCAAGAGCAAGTGAAATAGTATTCCTGGTAGATCAGGGCTCAGGAGCTTTTCTGAAGTGCTGTTCCAGCCTGATTTCTTTCCCAAAGTGGAGTTCAAATATACCATAGGAAATCAGCAGAAGTTGGAAACTGCTGCCTCTTCCCAGCTGTCCAAGGTGCCCTTGTGCTGACCCTGAGGGACGCTGGGTTTTGGCAAGCCCTGTGTTGCTTGTTCACCACCTGCAATGGGCTACAAGCTACAATCACTCACTTCAAGTAAAAAACTTCCAGCCTTTCCTTCAGTAGAGCTTTGCTGAGGTCTGGTGTAAATTCAGCTGCAACCAGATTTGGAGCAAATGAAATCTGGTGCAAAGATGTAGGTGATGGGGAGTAACAGCCAAGTGGCTGGGGATGAACCCTACTGAAGGCAGCATGAGGGAAATCATCCCTAATAAATGGCAAAACCTGCTTTAAGGCAGCAGCAAACAGGCACACAGATCCACCAAGGAACATCTTGACCTGCAATCCCCCATCATTAACAATCCCTTTTTAATTCATTGCTGGTTCTGACAAGCAGGGATACTTCATATCCCTAAAGTTCTCAGCCAGAGTCAACAATAGCTATTTCCAGCAGCCCTTTGCCCTGAAAACTACTTTCTAAAGAAAAGGACCTGTGTCTTGTGCTCTTTTAGCTGAGAATTGCTGCCTGAATATCTCCAGAGCCCCTCTCTATTTTTATTTTTTTTCATGGCTTCTTTCAGAGATCTTTCGTTTCCTGCAAAACCTATGTGAAATTCCCAAGCTGCTTAGGACTCAAAAGATCTAATAAAAATAAGATTTATTAAGAGCAGAGGGAGGAAATCAGATTAAAACTGAAGAAAAAGCTTGCATGACTGATCTCCTATACTCAGCAACTGCTCAGGAAGTGCTCGGTGCACACACATTAACTGTGCTGGGGAAGTGCCTTCCAGCCTGATGACCAGGAAAGGCCACCAGCCAGCGTGTCTTCTCCACAGATATGGCCATTAGTGGGCAAAGCCCACCAGTGCTCACAGCTCCTCAGCACCAGATGCAAAGCTGTGTGTTGGTACAAGCCCCTGCTCACTCCTCTGCCTGTGGCTCTGAGGGGCAGAGCTCCCCTGGCAGTGACAGCAGGACCCCTGCTCGGAGGGCATTGAGATGCCAAGGCTCTCCAAGCTCCACAGCCCAGGATCCCCCAACACAGCCAGGTTTTGCCAAGTGTGTGGATATTATGAGACCTGTAGGATGGCTCCTCCTGCCTCTCCTCCCTCTGCCCCATCACTCTTCTCTGCCCACCCAAAGGCCACCTTTTGCTGTCCCCATCAGTCCATCACCCTGCCCACTCCCTGCCCTGCTTAGGTGTAACCCCCCTGCAGCACTCACATTGGCAGAGGTGCTCTCCTGCCTTGTTTTCTCCCTCAGTGGCATTTTTGCCCAGGTGGGCAGAGTTTGGCTACAGCAGCACTTGCAGGACCCATCTGCTCCCATCTCACTGCTGACTGAACTTAATGAAGTGCCCTGTGTCAAGCTCCAGGAAACACCTTCAGCTTCCTCCTCGCTTCAAATGATGCCCAAACAGTCCTAATTCAGTTGCTGTGGGCTCCAGCTCCTGGGAACAATCATCACACTTTACTGTCTTTGTTTGGATGTCTTTGCCTCTGTTCCTTGAATGCAGATTTTGGACTGAGAAGCTCCACCAGCCCACATCATCCTTCACCAGGTGTCTCCCTGCTTCTCCCTTGCTGAGTCCAAGAATGGCAATGCTCCTTCACTTCTGCTTCCACTGAGAGAGCTCCTGCACTTATAGAATAATAGAATCATGGAATTGATTGGGTTGAAAAAGACCTCCAAGATCATCAGTCCAACCCTTGGTCCAACTCCAGTCCCTTTACCAGATCATGGCACTCAGCACCACGTCCAATCTGCATGGTTTCTTATGGTTTCTTTCACAGAAGTCTTTCCACAAATCTTCAGAGCTTTTTTTCTTACCCTTTCTCTCAAATGAAATAATGAGGGAGCAAACAGATTTTGTCCCCTGTATCTCAACACAGCCTCTCTACCTGCTGCTTCTTGGATGCAGTTTTTCTCCATGTTTGTTGCCATCCCAGCGAGGCTTGCAGGACTGTTGTGAGCCTGAAGGATTGGGAATGGAGATGGCCACTCTAAGAGGAGCATGACTTTGAGAAATGACACACAATGTGGCAGTGGCTGTGAATCCTGCTCTGGTCACTGGAGCCTGCATGGCCTGCTCCTCCTCCCTATCCAGTAGTTATCCTAAGACACCTTTCCAGCTCTCTAAGCCTTCCCACCAGTGCAGGGCCAGCAGGCAACTGTCCCCAGTCAAGAAAGGAAGATTTGCAGTATCTGTCCAGCCCAGTATGTGAAGCAGAAGCATAACCCTATCCAGGATTTTTGAACACTTCCAGGGACTGTGATTTCACCCCTTCCTAGGGCAGCCTGGTATGTGCTTTACCACCCTTTCAAGTGAAGAATCTTTTCCTGATATACAATCTAAACCTCCCTTGGTGCAACTTGAGGCTCTTTCCTCTTGTCCAATTTCTGCTCATCTATACACTTCATCTTGAAACTCAAACCCCAAACCCTCTCTTACTGAAGTCAACCAATAAACGCTTCTGTTGACTTAAAAGCAAATTGAATCAGATCCACTGGTAATGCTCACACATCCCTAATTAACTGTCCACTTGTCACTGAGGTGAGGGACAAGTTGCTGCTCAACCACCACAGTGACAGCTGTGACTGCAACCCCATTGGCAACCTGGTTCTTGCTCCACTTGGGTACGTGTGAGACGTGTCCTCTCCTGTGCCAGCCACGGCTCCAGTGCCTGGAACATCAGCTCAGCTTCCTCAGCACCTCCAGTTATTTGTCTCACAGGCTCAACAGCTCTCCAGCACGTTTCCTGCTCCGTGTTACTTCCTCCTGCCCTGTACTATTTTGAGCCTTTATGTAAGAAGCATCACAAGCCCCTCAGCACTGGGTTGTTTGGACAGTTGTTCAGCACCAGGATTTCTTGGATTCAGCACAAACCCCCTTCTGCTGTCATAGCAGCACCAGACACGTAAGTGCAAATGACTGACTTGCAAGGGTAACAACACTCCTGAGCTTTGCAATTATGCTATTATATAATTGGTCTGGGGATTTCATAAATTATTTCTGTTACAGTTCTGAGCAAAACACCTAAAGTCAGATTAGGGAGAGCTTTATTGCCCATTTTCTGTGCTGGAAGGACATTGTTTTATTTTGTGACCTGGTGGAGCAGCCTTGCTCCTGGGGAAAGCCCAGCTGCCCCATGGCTGTGCTGTTGGGAGGGCAGGACTTCCATCTGCTCCTCTGCCTTCCTCATCCTCACCTCAGAAAAGCCTGGGTGCAGTGATAGCAGATCCTGGTGCAGTCAATGTAGCCTGTGGCAGCTTCTCAGCAGCGTGGGACTGCAGGGCTCACAGGAGGAGGGGACAGTGGCCCTGGTGAGACAGGGCATGCTCTAGGAAAGGGTTTATCCCCTCAGCTTTGCCCATGCACTGACCTGCAGCAAGTTGGGCAAACTTCTCCTTACCCCCTGGGGCTGCCAGCCTCTCCCCAGTTAAGAAAAAGTTAATCAAAATTTGCACCAGTTACACAAAATTTGGTCATGTTATTATTTGGATTGATACCTGAGGGAAACTCATAGCACTGCAAGTGGTCCTGGTGATCAGACAGTGGCAGTTCTCTGAATCAGTGCTGAGCCTGTGCCCAAGCATGGTTTGGGGGCATGGTGTGGTGGGAGGATTTGCACTGAAGATGTGGAACATAAATAAGGTTGTGACCACTCCATCATCTTATTCGCCTTATGCCTTCCCATCCCTACTGTGTAGTTGCTGCCTGGTTAAGCTCTGGATCCCTTGGGAAGCAGCATTTCCTTGCAATGATTTCTTTACACCTACCTCACCAGAGAGCACAGCCTTCCAAATGGGAGATGGGGGATGGAGGGTGTCTGGCTTCCCTCCTGCTCCTGGGTGTTAAGCTACATGAGTCTCTCGTGGGAGAAGAGTGAGAAACTCCAATGTTTCCCCTCACTGGGAAAGGAGGAATGTTTTCTGTTTTCTGATTTGTGTGAGAATCAATTTAGTTTCTGAGGAAAAAATGCCATGTAAGAGAAACACACCAGAGCTGGCAACAGGAGGTGCAGGAGAGGCCCCTCAATCCTAGAACTCTTAGCAGTAATCTGTGTCCTGCCCCAGCACCTTGCAGCCTGGGATGCTACAGGGGCAAAGGAAATCAATGCCTTGCTTGTGTTTTCAGTCAATCTTTACGTCACAAAATACATCCAAGACACAGCAAGTCTCTTTTTTTAGAGAAATACCATATGTGCCCTATCAACTGCAAACTCTACAAGCTGTCTGTGGCCCACAGGCTGCAGATCCAAGGCCATAAGAAAGCTGATACCAGGAGAAGGCTGTCAAGGTTGGGGCAATTCATCTGCCTGCAGACTGTTCCCACCAGGTCCTCATGAAGGGGAGAGCCCATGGTTGGAATAACACACAGGGTGCAGGCTGAGCAGCTCTGCTCCAGGGAGCAGAGTGGTGCTGGAAATCTTCCTTGTTGGCTTTGAGCCTCCATGGAAGAGTATCTTGTGGGGATGTTGGCAGACTGTGCAGAAACCCCTCAACAGGGAAGGGGCTTACATGCCAGGCAAGTTATGGCGTTCAAAGTCTGCCTGTTTGGGTTCCTGGCTGCTCTAAAATGAGTGTGGGTGTGCTACTGACTCCAAGTGAAGCCCATGGGGCACATCAACCTGAGAGACAAACCACGACCTGTGCACTTTCCTCACCTTAAAAAAAGGATGCTGAGGATGTCTTGATTATAGAAAAGCAGAGTACATGTTCTCCTTAGTTGTGTACATTTAGGGCAGTCAGAGTTGTTATAAATCATGCAGCCCAGCCGTCAGGTTTCGAAGCTCTCACATCCCAGCCCAACTAACCATGCCCATATTAGCCTCAGCAGCTGACAACCATAGCAAAGGAACTTGGAGAAAGGATAACATTTATGAACATATCAAAATGATTCATAATGGGCTATTAAAAATAGCAAGAGATGAAAGAGGCAGCCTACAGATAAGCCATTTTGAGATCCTCAGTAATTCAGAACACGGTTTTTAAAAGTCAAGTTTTAGCTATCACAGATCTGTCCCTGCTGCTCTGCAGATAACAAGGTGGGCTGTTCTGCTCAGGGTGAGAGCTCTGTTCCACCTGGGGCCCTTTATTTCATTCTGGCAGCTATCACATTGCTATTGAGAGGAGCTCGATGTAGCTCACACCCACCTTCGCTCTCCCGCACGCCGCCGGAGCGACGAGCCCGAGCACACAGCAAGTTCAGCCTTGTTTGCCGTGGGCTGGTCTGCTCAGGGCTGCCAATTCCAAGGGTTAATACAGGCAAACAAGGGGAGCTGGTCAAGTACAGTGTGTGCACCCCCCGGGCGGTTTTCAGAGTCTGTCAGGCACTTGTTAACACACTACCCCATTCAGGTTTTGATGAATTTGTGGCATGTTGGAGACAAGCCAGAGGCTGAGCTGGGAACAATATTTATTTATATCTACACACAATATTTCATCTCTGCCCAAATCATGGACTTGCCCTAATCCACAGAATTTCAAAACATTTGCAGTTCTCTCAGCTGATTAGCATTGGCTTTGCTTGGCCCAGCCTGGTGGAAAGAAACGTAAGACAGTGAGAGTAGCTGAATGCTTTGATTCACTGATAGAGGCTGGTATTTCTTCCCTGCCTGGTCTATCAGTCCATAAGTTAAAGATTCTTTTAAAGTGTAAAGAGCTGCATTTTGCACTGTGACAAACCACATGGCATGTCCAGTCTTTGTTCTGTGAGAGGGATCTCAACAAATCGCCACCTGAACAAGGGAACGGTTGGTTTGAGGGTCACTGAAACAAAGTAAAGCCTGCAAAAATTGCTTCTTGAGAGCCATTTTCTCAAAGTAACTGATTATCCACATTCTGGAAGGAGGGAATTGATGGACCTGACCTCATCAGCTTGATGGATCACAAAGTTTTCATAGTATTGGTTTCCAATCCCTGTGCTGAGCTACATGAAACATAAAACACAATGTTTGGCTTGAGGAGAACTGCACAGCAGTACAGGAAGCTACTGGAGATACCTCAGAAGTATCCTCCATCCCTTCTAAGTGCAAGAGAGATAAAAAATAAAAAGGAAAGGAGGAAAACAGTGTTCAGAGGTTTGTTGGTCATTTGGAGAAAACATGTTTAGTGTCCGTTGAAACTGCAACGAGACAAACCTGCTGAAACCAGAACTGAATTTGGATATGAGCACGTGATGGTGTGGAGAGACTGGTGATGGTGTGATAAGAAAAGCAACCTCTGTGTAACACATGACTCTCAGAGCTCTCAGTTCAGTGCCATCAGCCCTGTCACACAGAGAGGGAAATTAAGATCAGATTCACCCAAAATACCTTAGAAAACCCTCAGTGCTCTGCCCATCTCCATTATGTACTAACCACCCTGGTTTTAAAAACTAATAATCAGCAACTTGTCCTATCTGGACCTCTGAGAAAGAAACAGGGAGGGGATGGCCAGAGCTGACAGAGAGCCATTGCCCAGATGATGGCTGGAGCAACAAGGAGGAAGATCTTTATAAAGGAAAAACTGTTTTCCACTTATTTGTAGCAAATATGGAGACTGAGTAAAACCAGTCTGGCCATCACCACTTATTAACCAGTCCAGCTTGTCAAGGCACTGTTTGTTCTCAAAACAGGACAACATGACTTATTTATATGTGGTGGTGGTCCAGGTCTTTTTGGTCACACATTCACCTTCAGGAGACCTTTGTAATTTTCCATACAGTCCAAGCAGTTTGTGTTTGGGTTTTTTCCAGCCAATTCTTTCTTATTTCTGCAAAAATGAGTGAAGTTTAAGCCTAATTCTGTTACATGGGGAAAGTTGAAGGAGTTGCATCATTAACAGCAACTTTATCTGACCTGAATTTGGCTACTGCATAGTTTAAATCCCTTAAGGCACCTTCATTACTACGGCATTAAGGAAGCTTTCTGAGTTTTTAAAATCCTCGTAAATGTTCTTTTCAGAACTACACCATAAATTCAGCTTTTTTATCATAAACTTTCCCTTCCTAAATAAAAAAAAAATCCTCTGAACTTATTTCAGCCTATTTCATGACAGTGTTTTAAATACATTTCGGTACTGATGAAGTGCACTGCAAATCCAGCTTTGGTGTCTGTGGGCTGTGTCAGGGAGGGAATGTTCTGATTCTGGCCAGGGTTTTTTTCATTCTCACTACACACTACCTGAATTAAGCTCTCCAGCCAAGACTGAGCTCACATGGCAGTAGATGCTATATAAATACAGCATAAGATGCAGCCCAGGCCATAGATAAGTAAAATCAAGCAGATAAAACCAAGAGAAGTGCTGTTATCGCCCCTTTGCAGATGGGGAGCAAGGGCACAGAGAAAGGAGTGTTCACACTAATTGACTTCAGGCACCAAAAGTAGGAGCCCGAGCACAGAGGACAAATTTCCTCCACCCTTGGTGAGGTTTTCCCAGGGGTTGCTCACATCAGTCAGGGTCCATCCAGTGCCAATTTCCCGTATTTGTCTTATTAATGACTGGTTTTTAAAAAGGGACTTCAGCCGCCCAGCCATTTTAGAGTCCTCATTAATTTAATCTTCCTCCTTATTTATTGATGGAGCTGCTTTCTCTCTTGCCTCTTGTGTCCCCATGATATATGTATAAAAGCCTTCCCAATGCATCTGGGAGCAGTCACTCATTCTGCTGCCCTTGCCATCTCCTCCTCTGCAAGGCATCCTCCACTCCTCCTTCCTGCCAGGAAACTTTGTGCTCCCTCTGACTTCCCCACCATCTCCCTTTCTTACCTCTCTTTGGTCATCTTATTTTCCTCTTTCCATGTAAAGACATCCCTAAGGATGGGAACAGGCTGACACTTCTCCCCCCTGCAGGGTTTTGCACTACCAGGCAGCAGCTCTGCATGTCCTGCTTTCTCCTGGACCGTCACTCACCCCTTTGTCTGAAGTTTGTCCTTCCCAGCACACTGTGCTCACCAGACTCCCCAAACTACCTGTCTGAAATCTAATTCTCCTCCTCCTGTACCACAGTATTGTAACTGTTGCAGTCATTTAGTATTAATTAGCCATGGTGTAATTTAGTTCAGTCCTTACGGACCCAGTGGTGGCCCAGATCTGATGTGGGTGGCACAGGCACAGCAGGAGACAGTCCCTGTCCCAAAGCATTTAGAGCTACAGATGAGCCAGAAGGGAAATATCTTTCCCCCATTATACCAAGGGAAGTAAAGCAAGAAGAGGTTTGTGGGGGAGTTCAAAATCACCTCTAATGGCTGAACTCCCACGCAGAGCTGAGTTCGTGGCACTGCTTTTGTTAATCCTCCTTAGGTGAGTCGTCCTGGGTCACAGAGGGGCTGGCAGAGCCCTCCTGCCCATACACAGAGACAGCATGTCCTGAGCCACCCCTGCTCCCCTCTGCCAGCCCCAGCTCTGCTTTGTGAATTTCTGAAACGTCAGGAAGGCTTCAGTTTGCTAAAGTTTTAGATTTCTCTCCTGAATCAACTCCCCATCATGCAGAATTATTTTGTCCCTTCCTAAACAAATTGCCTTTCAGTGAGATGACCTTCTATTAGGCCAAGGTGTCCCGTGGCTGCTCAGAAATCCCAGTAGCAAACTGATAGTTGCTGAATTCCTTTTTGCTGTGCAAAGATAAGCTGCAAGCCAGAGCCTGAGAATATTAATACCTGCTCCAGAAAGAACAGAAGGTTGTTTCTTTGCTGAGTAAAAATGGGTTCAAACATGTGGGGGTGTGACCAGATGGGCTGGGTGTGTAAGGAGCACACACTTGCTATAGAAACTTAAATATTTTCTTTGAGGAGCAGTAACTACTCATTTAACACAATAATTCCCTCAGGTTTTTGAATATAAACAGGAACAAAGAATGGTAAATAATGGTTTGGTACCTCCCAGCTGTAGGGAAGTGCCTCAGCAGCACTGACAGTCTCACACAGCACATCCCCATGTGAGTGCCTACAGCCAGCAGCCAGCTCTGGGAGGTGTGTTGTGGGTGACATTTGATTTTTTCCTGTCTTTGGGAGAGAGATTTCTCCGTGGTGGTGTTTCTGTGGGAGTTAACTAAGGGGTCCTGCCTGATGGCTGGAAAACTCCCATGCTGTGCTGCAGAAAGGGGCTGCTCCCTGCTCTCCCTCTGTAGAGCAGGCTGGGATGAGGGTGGCTCCCACTTCCACACTGGGCATTGAGGAAGCTTCTGTTGCATCCCAATATGAAAGGAATATACATTCAGAACACCAGAAAGTGCTGGGAAAGCCAACTGCTGCTGGCTGGCACCTCCAGGCACTCACAGCCCCCTGAGTGGGGAGTGTCTGGCTCTGGCTCCTCATGCACAAGGAGGATTCATGTGCCCTTGGCTAAATATGAGCAACTAACAGGGGTATAAAATGCCAGGGAATTTAGGCTGGGTCTGATCTCCACAGTGTAAATTAACAGCCCTTTCTGCTGAGGTCAGTAGAACCTCAGTGGGGAAAAGCCACCAGCACAAAGCCTACCACAGTCATTTACACAGAGATGAGGTGTGTGAGAGATTGCCCTGCAAATACACCCTTGTATTTCCTTAGGGTTGGTGGATCCATTTCTACCTGTGTAAGGAAGACAAAGTGAACCAGCACCAACCCCAGGTGGTAACCCAATACACTGTCTCTGCAGGAGAGTCAGTGCCACAAAGAAAATTCAGGAAATCTGGCTGGAGCCATTTATCAATGGTTTATTGCATCGCTGGGGCTGAGCTGGAGCCATAAAAACAGGGAACTCCAGAGTTCATGGCGATGCTCCTCAGGAAGTGGGTGATATTTGGACTAGCTGAGCTCTTTTGATGCCCTTTCGTTGTTCAACTTGCAAATCAGGCTGTCATTTTGGAAGCCTGACTTTAGGTACCCATTTTTTAAAAAGACTGGCCTGAATTTCTACCAGAGAAAAAAGAAATTGTCTGCCCTGGAAAACAGCCATTCCAAAACAATTTCCTCTAAAATTCTCACTACGGGTGATGAAAATCCACAGCAAAGGGGGGTGAAAAAAAGAAACAAGATGAATTAATGCTCTTTAAAAAAACTTTTTACAACTGATTTCTAATGAGGCATGGCCAATGTTGTTGACATGCAATTGGATCAGCTTCAACTCTTGGGACGACTGATGAATGGACAAATTCCAGGGCTGGAGACAAACGCTGCCTTCCTCTCCCACAACTCAGCACTTCTCCCACAGACTACTTAAACCTCCACCAGAAATGACTTGGGTCTATATTAGTAGTTTAATTAAAAGTTTCCATATGCAGGTCGCCTTTGCTCTCACCAGCCTGTGAATGGGGAAATTAAAAGCACAGCAACAGGGAAAGGCTTTGAGTTGGTTTTATGGGCAGAGCTGTTAACCCACTGCCCTGGCGTTTACAACACACCGACTGTGCCATAACTGGCCTGCAAGACCAAGGCTATTCCTACATAAAGCAGCTCTCTATAAGCTCAGCTGCAAATAAATATATTTATTTTTATCCTAAGATGTTGCAACAAGCTGTAGAAACAAGAGTGGTGTTACTGGCAGGAGCTGCTCTTTTTATTAAAGTCATCTGTGTTTGCAGATCAGATGTCACTTGTGCTTTAGTGATAGGGCAAGGGGGAACAGCTTTAAGCTAAAAGAGGAGAATTTAGATGAGAGATTAGTGAGAAATTATTTCCTGGGAGGGTGGGCAGGCCCTGGCACAGGGTGCCCAGAGAAGCTGTGGCTGCCCCATCCCTGGGAGTGTCCAAGGCCAGGTTGGACAGGGCTTGGAGCAACCTGGGCTGGTGGGAGGTGTCCCTGCCCATGGCAGAGTTTGGAACAAGATGAGCTTTAAGGTCTCTTCCAATCCAAACCATTCTGGGTTTCTGTGATTCTTTTGGAGGAGAAGACTGAAGGTTTGACCCATTCACATGCAAAGGGGACTTCCCTTTTTTCTAGCACTGGAGCCCAGAGCTCCATGTACCTATTTGGCTTTGGGCAGGCACAGCTCCAGCTCCCTGCACTTGAAATGCAGCTCTTGGCTGCAGGTAACTAAAGCCTGAGTTTAGAGCTTGCTCTTCTGAGCCAATCCACCAAAAATGTGTGGCTGTGCAAAGCTCTGCTTACCTCCCTCTAGAAAGAAAAAAAAGGGCTCATTTTAGGCACTGTAATAAAAGGAAGTGAAATGTAAATCTGGTTTCAACCGAGTTGGGAAACAGAGTTGGTTTACCAGCACCTCAAGGGTTTGGACTGCTCACAAGGGATGTGGGCAGCCCCAGCTCAGGTGTCCTGTGTGCCATGGGGTACCCTGAACTGTGTAATCCCCCCCTAGGGCAGTCCAGAACTAGAGACCCCCAGGATCAGTCACATTCTTTTGGCCCTTGTCTCAGAGACCAGGTAAATACTTTGCACTGAGTGGAACTGGTGCCACTGGTGAGATGGAGCTTGTCTGAGCACGCACTGTAGTGGCCTGCTTGTTGGAGTCCTTTTGTGGGAGAAAAGGGTTGCAATTGTAGCCAGGCAGTCGTGGGAACTGAACTTCATCTCCCGTGTTCCTGACCTGCTGCAGGGAAATGGGAGATTCCCCATCCCTCGTGTAGGCTTTAGGGCACATTGTACTCCTTTTCTAAACAGAAGTGTTTGAGTTTTGGGAAAAGTTGAACCCACAAAAGGATGGGTTTTTTTTCTTTTTAGGGCTTTTTATTAGAATAACCAATGAACTAAAATATCAGTTATTCACTGATGTCCACCTGGCCCAGGATTGCATGGGCAGAGGGGTGAGGAGGGTCATGATTTGGGGCTTAGGACCCTCAGCCCTGGTGATCTGCAGTGGAGCTGCTTGGGCAGTGGTCTGTGACCAGGGCCAGACTGTGGAGCTGAGCCCTGGGTGTCCATGCAGGGGTGCTCAGCGCTGTGGGCACAGCCCCTGCCTCCTCCACTGGGCACTGTGGGCACAGCCCCTGCCTCCTCCACTGGGCACTGTGGGCACAGCACAGCCCCTGCCTCCTCCACTGGGCACTGTGGGCACAGCACAGCCCCTGCCTCCTCCACTGGGCACTGTGGGCCCAGCACAGCCCCTGCCTCCTCCACTGGGCACTGTGGGCACAGCACAGCCCCTGCCTCCTCCACTGGGCACTGTGGGCCCAGCACAGCCCCTGCCTCCTCCACTGGGCACTGTGGGCACAGCACAGCCCCTGCCTCCTCCACTGGGCACTGTGGGCACAGCCTCTGCCTCCTCCACTGGGCACTGTGGGCACAGCACAGCCCCTGCCTCCTCCACTGGGCACTGTGGGCACAGCACAGCCCCTGCCTCCTCCACTGGGCACTGTGGGCACAGCCCCTGCCTCCTCCACTGGGCACTGTGGGCACAGCACAGCCCCTGCCTCCTCCACTGGGCACTGTGAGCACAGCCCCTGCCTCCTCCACTGGGCACTGTGGGCACAGCACAGCCCCTGCCTCCTCCACTGGAGGGTCAGGCCACCTCCTGGGCCATGACCTCACTCTTACCTCTCCTCTCCTTATCCCCTGCTAGGGAAATGCCTTCCCCTCCCACTCCCTGCCCCAAAGCACAGGGCTTTCCACTTCTGAAGCTGAAAACTGTAGCAGGATCCCAGCAGTGATGAGGAAAACCCCTGAATGAAAAAGCCTCTCTGCAGTGAGCTCAGAGAGCTCAGGTGAGCACCCATCTCACCAGTGCTCCCTCTGCCCTCCTGCCACAGCCCAGAGGTGACAGTGACCTGTGGATGGGGAAGTGGCTGAGCTGGAGCTGATCATGCCTGTGGCAAGGAGGGCTCCTCTGCTGCCTTCAGCTGTTCTCAGCAGCTCCTCTGCTCCAGGCCCATCTTTGCATGTTGAGACATTTCAGAGCCATAATTTTCTGTGGGAGCAGCTGAAGTGTTTGGATTCTGTTCAAGAACAGGTTGCCAGCGTTCCCCAAGGGGCAGGGATCCACCTGACTGGGATCTTGCAAGCAGTGGAGGCACAGTGCCACCAAAAGCATGTCCTGACTCTTGGGTCAGCAGGATGATGCTACAGGGAACATGCAGTTTGCCTTTCCTTGCCTTGCCACTTTGAACCCTGGGGACAAACAGATGGAGTGTTCAGAGTTTTCAGAGTTTTCAGTAACAGCAGCTTTGCCCTCATCCCAAACCAGGGGAAGCCAACACAGATACTCAGGGAAGCCTTCCAGGCTCTCTTAGGGACCATCTTTGGTACTGACTCAGGCTGAGAGTGGCCACCAAGCCCCCTGCCTGGGGGTTGCCAGTCTCTCTTCGGAGACATCTGTGCCCACAGTGGCCATGTCCTGGTGCAAGGTGACACCTGGGAGAGACAGGGCTTGGTGGGCTCACTGAAGCCAAGAGTAGAGGAAAACCAGGCTGCTTGTTTCAGCCCATAAGTGGAGATTTAAGATTCCCACAGGCAGCCCATTTGGAAACTCTTGGCTATAGACTGTAGCACTATCAACAGACACCTTTTATGGGCATTTTATTCATTTCAAAAAGTCATCTGGGTGAAAAAATATTATATATATATAAACATGATATAAAGAGTGAGCACATTACAAATGGGAGGGAGCTGGGTCGAAATAAAACCTACTGCAGCTCTTAAAGACTATTCTAAATAGATTCACACAAAGCTTTGCTATTTCATAAAACATTAAAGGATTTAAATGACTTTAAATACATCTGTAGAAATACAGGCCATATTTTATTAAAGGTGTCAGGTCTGTCTAATCTCTCCTGTGTAAGATGTTCATTTTGCAGTAGCAAAGGCCCAGAGATCATTAAGTCCATCTCCAGTGCTGGCACAGGCAGCCTCTGCCAGTTCCCAAACTCGTCCCTCATTAATATTTTAACACTTGAGGTAATGCTGAGAAACCATCCTTTGTCACAGACACCAGAGAGATTAGTAGTAAATCTTTTCAAAGAGAACTACTGCATCCTTAGGATCCAAGGATTAGAATTTAAAATTGAACTAGTTGCATGTGAACTGCAGAGCAGAAAACAGCAATGCAGTGGGACAGGTTCTCATCGCTGGCGAGACTGGGGGGCCGGGGTTGCTGGCCCATAAATGTTGATTTGGGATTTCTTGTCACTCCAAAGCCTTTGGTGCCAGACAGGATGCTGGGCTAGACAGATCCCAGTCTGATCCAACATAGTAACATTTGCACTTCTGGAAAACAGCAAGGTAAAGTCTTGAAGACAGGCAGGGCACAGAGGAGTCCTGAGGACAGGTCAGGAACAGGCGCCTTCTGTCGGGGATAAATCTGACCTGGCGCCCACAAAAAAACAAACAGCAAAACCTTCTGCTTTAAAGGCAGATGTAGAAGCAGAAAGGAGTTTAATGTAGTGTGAGAGTGTCAAAATCTTGAGGGTATTTCAGGGGTGAAATGATAAAATCCGCCCAGCAGACGCCAGGAGCTGCAGAGGAATGGGCTCTCCTGGCATCCCTGGGATGTAACAGAGCATCAACAGTGGCACGGGGGCCTGGGATGGGAGAGGGAGGGAAGACAGACAAGGTCCTTGTTCAAGGACAGCTCCCAAAGGCTCAGGAGAGATTTGTGCCCAACCATCCCTGCCTTGCAGGGACCACCAACAATGTGCCACCACGGAGCTGCAGCTGAGGGAGCCTCGGGCACTGCACGGTGCTGCTGTCACTCACCTGTGGGCACCAGCTCCTCTGAGCAGCAGGACTGGCTCCTGTGCACCCCTAAGGAACTCTCTGGAGCTGTTCAAGGCATTTTGAGGGAAAGGCACTGGAGGAGTTGATAAAGCAAGAGCAGACCTCAAAGAAAGCAGCTCAGAAGGAAAACTAGAAATCAACTGAAAAGGTCCATGAGGGACCAGCCAACAGCCTGATCCAGGGTAACACACCACTGGCACTCATGTCTGGCACCACCACACAGGCAATAAGGAGGATCTGGGGATGAGGAAATAAGAAATGCTGAAGATGATAGACTAGACTAGACAGTTTCAGTTGGAAGGGACCTTCATTGGTCAGCAAATCGAACTACCTGAGCACTTCAGAGGTGACAAAAAGTTAAAGAATACTCTTAAAGGCATTGTCAAAATGCCTCTTAAACACTGACAGGCTTGGAGCACCAACCACCTCTCTGCAAAACCTGTTCTATTGTTTGACCACTGGCTCAGTAAGGAAATGTTTCCTGCTCCTGTAAATGAGTCTGGTCCTATTTCTGAGGGCCACAGGCACCTCGTGGCTGATGTGGGGGAAAGCACTTCAGGCACCTCAGATTTCCTGATCTCTACCATGGCAATATGAATTCTTCTTCCAAAGTCATGCTGCACACACCTGTAACGTGTCTGCACAGAAGGTGGTATGGAAGAAAACTGTGTTGCTGAGGTTGAAGTTGCCTCAGTAACCCCAAATGGCACCTTTGGGCAAAGGCATGAAAGATCTGTCCCTACTAATGTTAAATGGACCACTGGGACAAAGGAAAATCATGCAAATATTTTAAATCTGGAGTTTAGAGAGAAAAGGCTCTGGCAAAACCCAAGCTCCTCTTCCATTCAGTGACCCAGGAACATGTGTATGTGTGTTCTTGTGCTCACAGATTTGTGGGAAGGGAAAGATTAAATGATTCACCTGCATCCTGCAAGATGATGCATCATCTTTAAGGTATCACCTCATTGCACTAATGAGGAGTGGGTGAAAGAAAGATCTTGAAAGGCAACAGGAAGAGGTAACCCCAAACTTGGGGAACACTGAAAGATCACAGAAAACACCTGAGGCTGCAGCATCAGCACAGCACAGGATATTCTGGAAAGACATCAAAGCCATGGGAGGACAGTTGGTGATAAGACAACAGATGTGCTACCACAAGGACAATGGAAGGGAGAAAAAGCAATTGCAGGTAAAGATGGCACTGCAGTGCTTGCATGTGTGGCCTTTTTTTTTAAAAAAAATCCAGATCTGAAATGTTTTGTCATGTGATCTTGTAATGACTTTCCTCCCCACACGTGTTTTATGACCTTGTTCATTTGCTGCTTGTGAGCTGCAGCTAAAGGGCAAATGCTGCTGCCATGGGACTGGGCATGATGTGCTACTGCTCACATAGGGAGAGGAGGAAGGGAAAATCCCAAAACCAAGGCAGCCTGAAAATCATCTGAGTGAAGCAAAACATGTAAATGGGGGAGGTGAACAAGGAAGCTCACAGACTGCAGTTGAGGAGCTCTACATGGAAAAGAGATGTGGAAACACAACCCACCACCACCACTGAATAGCAGCAGCATCTTGGAAGTGTGGCTGAGGTCCTGCATGGGCTCTACACAAGTGAATGGCCCGTGGAGGGAGATGGATGCCATTCAGCAGGGCACAGAACTGCAGCTCTGAGACTTGGAGGAGAGTTATATGGCCTTATTTTCCCAGGCTAGTGGGTCAGCCTGTCTGATGAATCCTTTTATACTGCCCTGAATTGAATAGGATTGGCATTTGGCCACCAATTCAGTGGCAGCCTTGAACTCTGCATTCTCTCCCACTTCAGGTGAAGCAGATTTATCCCCAGCTTGCCACAGATTTGCAATTCAGTATTTATTTGGAGGATGCCTGGTTCCCTGGGCAGCAATGCTGGGAGCACCAGAGGTTTGTTTTGGATCCCACGCTGATTGCAAAGGAAGGGTTGGTTGCATCACATTCCTCCTGGTCACATTTGCTATGTGGAGTTCACAAGAAGTGTCTGTTAGGAGTCAAAAAAATACCACTGAGGTTGCATTAACATAACTAATAGCTGTGTTAATAAATGCCATATAATCAAATAAGAAGGAACATTTTCAGCAGGTCCAAAGCTATGTAAAAAATGTATTTGATTGATGAAACCCATTTCTGACTGAAAGGCACTTTTATAATCAACTGACAATCCTTCTGTGTCCTATTCTTGATGGGCAAGTATTTGCACCTCAGCTTTTTAGGAGGTATCTCACAAAATGTGCTCTCTGGTTGGCCCTTTTCATAAATGGCTTGGCAGGAGAGGCTGGAGGTAATTTACAGATTTCATCCCTTTTGGAGATGGGAATAACACAAAAAATCACCCAGGAGCTGATGCAAGGTGTGCCCAGGGGATCCCTTCACTCATCACAGCACATCATTTGAGCAGCAGAAGAAATACACAGTACACCAAAGTATTGAGATACCTTTTCCTTCTCATTAAGGGAAATAGTATTTCTGGAACCACCCACAGAGTGCATTTGGTGCTGCCACTTACCCAGTCTGACCCCTCTTGCTGGAAACAAAGCAGACTCTGGGGCAACTCCCCTGAGTGGCAGCACTGGGGCCCTTGGATCTCTCTGATGAACCCATTGCAGGTGCCCCAACAGGGCCAGACAGGTTAACTGGAGACACAGTGACCCTCCTACCACTGGGGTTTGTGTCTGCCTAAGGAAAGAGCCTAAAAGCCCATTTAGCATCATCTATACCCCTATTTTTTTCTATTTCCATATGATAATGTCAGATGCAGGACCACATGCCAAAGCTACATCCACACAGGAACTGCAGCCCTGCCTGTGCCTTTCAGTTGATCAGGTTCATTATCATGTTGTAGCATATTTACAATCTGACAGCCGTGATTTCATCCACCAACCTGCAGGAGTGTTAATTCCTTTAGTATCCAGTTGTACTTACTGGAATTGCCAGGGTAGGGATGCAACTAACAGCAAATGGATAGAAGGTCTTGGATTTAGAAACATCATGGAATGGTTTGGGTTGCAAGGGACCTTAAATATCATCTTGTTTTACACCCAGCCATGGGCAGGGACACCTTCCACTATCCCAGGTTGCTCCAAGCCCTGTCCAACCTGGCCTTGGACACTTCCAGGGATGGGGCAGCCACAGCTTCTCTGGTCAACCTGTGCCAGGGCCTGTCCACCCTCACAGGAAAAAATTTCTTCCTAATATCCTATTTAAATATAAAAAACCTCAAACTGATAAATAAATTGAACTCAATGATCCTTGTGGGTCCCTTCCAACGCAGACTATTCCATATTCTATGAATTTTAGCTGGAATAATCCATGAAAATCAGGTTTATGATATCAATACATAATTTGGATTCTGCAGTTACCTCTTTCCAAAAGGTCGAGTTGCAAAGCCTGTTCTGTGATACAGGAATCACCCAACCTGTGTTGTCCTGCAGGCAGACGGTGTGTGGAGGGGTTTATTCGGTGCTTGTGTTACATTTCCATGTGTTGACCAGATGCTTTTCTTGGAGCACCAGTGAATGAATCGGCGCTGCTGTGATCTGCTAATTGTTTTGACACCACGGGAGTTGAGAAGTGCTAGTGAACACTTGGCTCCACTGAAATGTGTGTTTTAGTTAAATGACCCCAGGGAGGATCAGAGTCAATTTTCCTGCCTGTGTCTGCTGCCCTGGTGCTTGAGGTGGTTCTGGTCAGTGCTACAGAAAACAAGCCAGTATTTAGTTAGTTCTCTCTGTGTAGCACACAAAGAATGGGAGAGCCTGTTCAAAGCCAGAGGCTCCAGCTCAAGGAGCCACTTAAACTCAAGCCCTAATCAGGACAACACTTGAGTGGATCCCTGCTTATCTGTAAGCACGTGCTTGAGTTTCACGAGTCTGCACGGGGTTCACACCCAGGTTTAAGCGTCAGCACATGCTCAAGTGCTTTTCCAAGATGTTTTCCAGAACCACAACCTAAGTGAGAAAAATGAGTGTGTCACATTCGACCACATTTGAATATATTGCTGCTGCCTTTGCAACTGTGGGGAAATCCTGATGAACTTGGTTTCCCTGCAGGTCTGACAAATTATTTTCCACTTATCCCTTTGCTCAGATACCCAAGGAAGCAGAGGACTTTTGCTGTAGGAGATAACCTCCATTCCCTGCTCCTTCAGGTGTGGGTTGAAGGACAGAAGAACGTTGGCTCTTGGAAAGAATTTGTTTCAGACTCATCCATTAAAATGAGTGTGTTGCTACTTCCACAGTTGACTTGTAATGACTCCCAGGAGTTTCTCTCCCAGAAGTGAGGTCAAATGTATTGACTTTTCTTTCTTTCCTCGCAGCTTTTCAACACTGGACAAATGATTGTTTTGATAATTAAACTTCCACAAATGGAAGGCACAGCAAATGTAAGGAAAGACTGTGTCTCTACCCCTACTTGATGGACTTGCAGCCTGTTGGGGACTAAATATTCTTCATGAGTGGAAAAGTGTTAATTAGGGATATTTGCAGTTAAAGACAAAAAGGGGGAGTTAATGAAAATTCCCAGACTTTTGTGCTACCCAGTTCTGACTTGTGCTGGACTACTTTTTGCAGTAGTCATAATCAGCTGGTTTTCACACTGAATAAGGATAACATGGTGGAATTAGTACATGGAAAATTCTTCCACAAGAGAATGAATGAACTGGCCAGGATTCAAACCAAGAGTGGGGTGAATTAACATCAGCCAGAAATATTACAGCAAAGAATAGGGAAAACAAGGACTTAGAAGGGAGAGGGATTGTTTTAGTGGCAATATATATGTCAATAGAGAAGTGTTTAGGAAGAACTTCCCTTCTGGTGCAGCTGTGAAACCCCTGGATGCAGCCATGGCAGGCAGAATCCATCCTTCCATCATCACAGGCTCCAGGGCTATTTTGCACTGAAGAGGAAGAGCAAGAAGTTCCCTTTCTGCTCTTACCTTTGTACCTGTGCCTTGGCAGAGCAAGGCTGGGGTCAGTCCAACATGGACAAGTGCTCAGGTACTGCAGGTGTGCCCTGAGAGCCCACAGAAACCATCTGCACTGGGAAACTGGCCCTCCCACCTGCCCTGTGAGACCAGTGCAGCTCTTTCCAGTCTTATTTCCAGTCTACAAACCTTGGGACTTCTCTACATCCATATGATCAACAACCTGGCCCCTCCCTGTGTTCTCACATCCCTCTCTGGTGCTGCCTGAAGCCCTCAGTGTCCCTGGGAGGGCTCAGCTGGGATGGGAGGTAGAGCTGGACCTTCAGCTGCTCTTGCCTTTCAAGTGGTGAGATAGAAATCCCTGCACTCAGCAGCTGCAGGCAGGACTCACCACAAATGAGGAGCATGGCCACCCTGGAAAGGCAGCCCCATTCCCTGAATCCCAGTCCAACCTCCTCCACTCCTCTCTCTCCTAACTCACAGCACATCAGCACAAGCCCTCGCTGTGTCCCCTCAGTGACACAGCCAGTTTTCACCCCTTCTTTCATGACAGCCACACCTCAGCTCCCCTCCACCCAA
The DNA here is from genome assembly GCF_047495875.1 of Pithys albifrons albifrons. NCBI lineage: Eukaryota > Metazoa > Chordata > Aves > Passeriformes > Thamnophilidae > Pithys > Pithys albifrons. Next base: position 9,534,306 of record NC_092476.1, on the reverse strand, counting down.
AGCTGTGAGCCAGAGCCCCACAAGCCAGGAAGTTCCCTCTTCCCTCTCCAGGAGCCCCACCTCCTCCTGCAGAGACCTAACCTTTTGTGACCCCATCTATCATCCTAATTAGGCCTCTCAAGTGAGGAATACCTGACCAATATGACTCGTTTCAACCTCTCTGTCGTGGTAGTGGTGGAAAATCTACTCAACCACAGCTACCCTGTGCCATTTGTCAGTGCTCTCCTCAGATGGTCTGAAAGCTGAAACTAAAAAATGTAGACTAAAGCCAAGATACATTTTTGGTTTTTTACTGTCTAGCAGTGACTGTAATTAATTATTGGAAGAATTTTCAAAAAATTAAGGTAGATTTTTCCATCCTTGGAATTTTTGAGGTCCAGATGGGATGTCTTTCCATGCTGTGGTTCAAACAGGAACGCGACCAGAGAAGTCCTGGATGATTGTAATGACCCCTTAATGTCTATGAAACCACATCAGCACTGACCTTGAGGAGGATGTGCCAATCTGGATTTGAATCCAGGAGGTGGACCCTGGAGCTGTGAGATGCTGCTGCAGGAGGCTCCCAGAGACAGGATCTCCAGGGGACACGTGGCAGAAGGACACGTCCTATTCAGCACTTGGACCTTCATAACTCCATGAGGGTATGTCCAGACCCTTGGGACCAAATGGGTTCATGCAAAACCCACCCACCAGCAGAAGTGATGCTAATCAGAGGTTTTAAATATGCCAACAAGCCTCTTGTTCTTAGGCCTCTCTGTCATTCATATTTACTGATTTACTTCAGCTCTTTCTTTTCAGGAGGTTAAAGAGGCAAAACATTTTCTTCCCAGCCCCAAGCAGACCTCCTGTCTTGCTCTCCTCACACATACCCACATTCCTTGGGTTTCTAGTCCCTAATTCCATCAGGAACTGGTGAAAGCCTGATGTTATTGCCTGAGAGTGGGAAGAATTGAAACTCAGAGCTGCGGGAGGGGCTGACTCAGGGGCTGGTTTAGCAGCAGTTTCACCAAACACGTGTTTACAGACACCCCTTTCAACCTGTGGGTTTTCTTGGCATGCTGGAAGGTGACACGAAATGAAAGAGTCTCAGTTGCACAGGAAGAGATCCAAGATCTTTTCTGATGCAGGGATGGATTAAAAGAAAGTACCCACATTGTCTGAGCCCTGTATCATTTACAGGGCGAGCAAACTGCTATAAATGAATGAGAACACCTTGTTCTGCTTGAATCACACCTCTGTTTCCACTTTGCTCCAGCCCCATGGAAACATTTTTCCTTAAAGACCTCTTGACACTGTCACCAGCTCTGCAGATTGCTCGTGTTTTGTACACAGGAAAAGTCACTTTTGCAGGAGCACTTAGGTGAAAGTAGATAGACTTTTCTACACTGAGGAATAAGTTCTCATAAATCTGCTGGAACACGTTCATTTGTCTTGTGAGCTCTCCTGGAGCCCCCATATCTGTGCTCATCAAGGTCACATCTGTTTAAATGTGCACAGGGAGGCTGAGCCAGGAACTGGGGAAACACAGATTTGTGAACCTGTACTGCAACAGCCTGGGCAATTAATATGATCCAAAAATCCCATTTCATGTCATTATTATAAATCTAGGAATATTTATTTTCATTACTGGGGGCTTAAAAGATGAAAGGGGCGGCAGCAGCTTTGGGGTCCAGCTGCAGGTGGGAGAACCCTCTCCTGACCCATCTGCCTACACACCCCCAGATGAAGAGCAGTTCTGACAGCCCATGGCAGGGGCTGATGGATATTCCAGTGAAGTCTCGAGGTCTCTGTTGTTAGTTTTCAGCTGAAGCAGAGATGATACAGGCCATGGCCACGGATGGAGAAACACAACACACAAAACCTGGGTGTGGCTTGGATCCTGATTGCCTTCTCTCTAATTTTGCTTTCAAATTGGAGGTAGTGTTACCCAGTAAAAGATCTGGCTTTGAGGTGATAAACAGTCTTCTCAGCCCCTTCTCTCTCCTGCAGGACTGCAGGGAAAGCCATCCCCTGAGATACCTGCACAGATCAACATCTATCCTTTCCAGTTGTGCCCAGTGAAAAAACGCCCTGGGCAAAGTAACTCTGATAAATGTAACCCTTTGCTATCCCTGTTCTAAATCTCATCCTGATCCAGTGAATAGTCCAGCACCTCCTTTCCTCCCCAAGGCTTGTCTGGCCACCTCCCTCTCCAAGCTAAGCAATATGAGTGAAATCTGGAAGCAGGAGGAGAGGAAGTGCAGTTAACATTCATTCACTGCTTATGTAGAGCCTGTCAGAACTAATGAAATTTTATAACAGACGGGCAGCAATCAACTTCTTGGTGTTATTTATCTTTCTCACTCCTGGCTCCACATCCCCAGTAATTCTTCATTCATCTTTAAAAATGCCAAGATGACTAAGCACAGGACCCACCTACCCAGAAAACTAACAACTTGTGTGAATGTGTGGAGATAATTAATAATCACCTGGCTCGAGTGATGAGTGACTGCCAGGCAAAATATTCTCATTGATTTCCCCCAACCCACTTCCTCTCTCCCACTGAGCTTCCCCAAACTTCAAAACCATCCATTACTGGGGATTTCCCCCCTCCCCCTTCTGCCATCTCTCCTCAAACTACAACAGATGTTTGCAAAGACATTCCCGGGCTGGAGGCGCTCATGGATGGCGCTGTGGGCACAGCCTGCCTCGCACGGCCCCCGATTTGCATCATTTATCCTGAAAGGTGCCAGCAAGGCTTGACAGATTCATTTGTAAGAGCTTTGTAGGGGATGATGCAAACTGATGCAAAACATATGAGTGACACTGGCTTCATCTGCCACCTGGTAATGGCAGGAGGTGGCGGGGGAGGAAATGGAATTCTGTGCCTTCAAACCACCTCCTCTGGTGGAACTGTGGTGGTTGTCCCTGCTTGGGGTGCTGAGCAGGAAGTTACCAGAAGTAAGGCACCCAAAATGAAGCACTTTTGCCTCCAAATGGAGTGATGCATCTTTGTGTTACAGTGATACTCTGTGTGAGCAGGAGAATAACTCCCTGAAGGGAAGTTCTGGCCAGGTGGGGGTTGGTCTCTTCTCCCAGGCACTCAGCAATAGGACAAGGGGGCACGATGGGCCCAAGCTCTGCCAGGGGAAATTGAAGTTGGAGAGCAGAAAAAATTCTTTGCAGAGAGAGTGCTCAGACATTGGAATGGGCTGCCCAGAGAGGGGGTGGATTCCCCATCCCTGGAGGTTTTTCAACTGAGCTTGGCCATGGCACTGAGTGCCATGATCTGGTAAAGGGACTGGAGTTGGCCCAAGGGTTGGACTTGATGATCTCGGAGGTCTTTTCCAACCCAACCCATTCTATGATTCTGTAATTCCATGAATTAGCTTTGCTCCAGGGCTGGAATGCAAAGCTGGGATCTTCCAGAGCAGTCAGTGCTCTGTCACTCTTGTCTACATTGGTCCACAATTACTTCCTTTCAGTCGGCAACATGACAAACTAACACTGAATATCTGTAAAATTATTCCTTAAAGTATCATCTTTAGGCTTCAGAGCTGAAATGAATGAGACTTTCCCCTTCCCCCTGAGCTGTGGGTCCAGGCTGTCTGCAGGCTTGGGGGAGCACTCCTGCCTTTGTTAGAGGTGGTTCATGTCAAGCCAGAAACACCACGATTCTTTCTTTTCCTCCAAGTGAAGGTTTCAGCCACTAATTTTGGACCACATATTCAAAATCAGTCTTATTTAGTCACAAACAGTGAAGAAAGCAGTGATAAGGCAGCAGAAATGTACTTCTATTTGTAGCTCCTGTACGTGTTTGTGATCGCTCTGGTTTTTCTGTAAAAGGGATTTTGATGCTGTGAACGTTCACACGGGTGAAAGAAAATAACCCAAACAGCTGCCTCCACTTAAGCATCAGACTTTTCAGAGGATTTGGGGAAGGGGAGGAATCTGGAGCTTTAGAAACAAAGCCAGCCTGCTTTGAGGTAGCTATGAAAGAGAGAGAGAAAAAAACCCAACCCCAAAACACCCTACTAAGGAAAGGTGCTAACTCTGCCTTTAGAGATCATACAAAGACAGGAAAAGCTGCAAGGAAATATGCTCAGTATAATGAGATACTGAAAAAACAAGTCTGCCTCTGCCTTTCAGGGGGGATGCCTGAAAAGCAGTCTCTGTGCTCCTCATAGACCAGTCAAATGAGAGAAATTAGAATAAGATTTGGAGTGAGAGGGTTAAATCTGTATCTGCACATCTCGTCTCCTCTGAACTGAGGTGGTCTGTGAATCAGCCACAGCAGGACAAGGTGGGCTGTAGGACCTTCTCCTCACAGGACAAGACTAGAGCTTTCCCCTCCACATGTTTTTCTCTCCTTTTTCTAAACCTCTTCTGCTGCTTTTTTTTCCATTTTTCCCGTGGTTTTTGGATCAGGGCAACAACCTGCTGACAGGCTGCAAATAAGAATCTACACTGAGCCTTATCTTTAAGGGCCAATTCCAATTAACTTTAACTTGGAAACAAAGTAACAGACTTAATTGCAAAGCTCAGTTCCCTTTGAGCTCTCCACTCATGACCTGCAGGTGATGGAGATGCCCCAAGCTCTCCATGAATAACCAAATAAATCTCAAAGTCAAACAATAACTGGGCTATGGAGTCACGACAGCACCTCTGCAGTGGTTTAAATGAGATTTCTTCTATGCCTCTACCTCTTTAGACAGGCACATCTTTCCTCTTTCTCACTATCTGTGCAGCCAAAAAGGGGGACCCTGGACACCCCAGGTTGCCTTGACCAGGGCACCCCATCCCTTGTTCCCTCATCCTGTTGTGCCCTGCTGAGCACTGGGATGTGGCAGAAAGCCACTGGATTTGGAGTTGGGGCACCTGAGCATTCTCCTTATATGAAATTTTGCTTCTTGGGAACTGCACTGGGAGAGTTGGATGACTGACAGGCTGACCTGCAGGGAAGGAAGGCTGGAGAAGTGAAAATCCCCAGAAAAAGGGCACTTTTATCCCTTCCTTCCTTTAGATCTGTGGCTGCTGGATCTCATGGCTGCAGTCCCACGATTATTATATTCTCTTAGGAACAGGTTGCTTCTCCAAAGCAGGTCCTGTTGCAGTGAACTCAAGCCAGGAGGAAGGAGAAGCCTGACCTTGCTCCAGTGCTGAGTGATTTGGGGGAGACTCAGTGGGATGCAGCTGCATCAGGAAGAGGGGAGGGAGAAATAATTTATTCTGGGCAGCCAAACACTGTTGCCTGTTCCTTGGTTGTTGGTGTACTCTGGGGGTTTGTGCCTTTTCTTCTCCAGCTCAGCCCAGGCACATCTTTGCTCTTGGTCACTGAGGGATTTGGAGTTGGTTGGAAGGCTGATTCCCTTCTGCTTCCCCTCTGTTCCCCTGTTCTTCCCCTCTGCTTCCCCTCTGTTCCCCTGTTCTTCCCCTCTGCTTCCCCTCTGTTCCCCTGTTCTTCCCCTCTGCTTCCCCTGTTCTTCCCCTCTGCTTCCCCTCTGTTCCCCTGTTCTTCCCCTCTGTTCCCCTGTTCTTCCCTTCTGTTTCCCCTCATCTTTCCCTCTGCTTCCCCTCATCTTCCCCTCTGTTTCCCCTCAGCTTCCCCTCTGTTTCCCCTCAGCTTCTCCTCTGCTTCCCCTCTGTTCCCCTGTTCTTCCCCTCTGCTTCCCCTCATCTTGCCCTCTGTTTCCCCTCATCTTCCCCTCTGTTTCCCCTCAGCTTCCCCTCTGTTTCCCCTCAGCTTCTCCTCTGCTTCCCCTCTGCTTCCCCTCTGTTCCCCTGTTCTTCCCTTCTGCTTCCCCTCATCTTTCCCTCTGTTTCCCCTCATCTTTCCCTCTGTTTCCCCTCAGCTTCCCCTCTGCTTCTCCTTGATTTCCCCTCAGCCAGAAGGGGTTATTGCTCTGATACCTCCTGAGCTAAAGCAGCACCTCAGGTTGGGAAAATTTCAAAGCCCCTTTCTCAGGTTAAAGCAAACAGGACATCCCTTCAGAGCTGTCCTGCCTTGAGGCTTCACTGCTTTTTCCCACTGCTCAGTAAAAGAAAATGGAAAATCTGGGAAATCTTGTGAGATTTCTTTCTTTTCCTCCAGCCAACAAAGTGCTCAGACTTCTCTCTTCTCTTGTGGCTGAGTTACTGCCTCCTGTCCCAGCTCACAGGGGAAGATGTGGTGGTGTTACAGCATTGATTTTCACAGGGACACTGCAGAGGAGAAAATCACACTGAGAGTATCCAGAGTCGGACTTGTGCTTCTCCATCAGCCCAGGACAGAGGGTGGGACCAGCACAGGGGGCTTTCCTCAGAGTTTGGAGAGAGGATCCCCAAGGTCAGGGCATCTCCCACTGCCCCAACCTGGCAGGTGTTATCCTTTCAGACAGGGACGATGAAATCTCTGAGGAAACTCATACCAGCTCCCACTTGAGGATCTAATTTAATGAGCAGCCTCTCATTGCCTGAAATGGGTCTGGACTCTATCACAAGCAAGTAATCTGGGTCTGGATCTAATACAAGTGTCTTCAACAGATTTTATTTTGAATTCTATTTCCAGGAAACACCAGTGAATAGAGAAAGCCAGTTTGCCTATAATTAAGAGCAGTTCAGCTGTTTCTTCCTGGTGTGAACATTCAACCAAGTCCCTTTGTCCCTGTGCAGTCCCAGCCCCATCACACCCTGAGGCCCCTCATGCATCAGCAGAGTTCATCCCTGGAATCACAGGTCCCAATAAGGCAACCAGCCAAGAGACCAGACACCCATCCCAGTGCCAGCATCCCCTGTCCTTCCCTGGCTCAGCAGCACCTGCAGCCCCCATTTCACTGCCAGCCCTCCTCTCACAGAGTTAATCCCAGGAGGGCACAGGGATGACCAGGACACCCAACCCAGAGGATGTATTCGAAGAGGAAGGAAATTTAAGTTAGAGATCAGAAAAAAATTCTTTACAGAGAGAGTGCTCAGACATTGGAATGGGCTGCCCAGAGAGGGGGTGGATTCACCATCCCTGGAGATTTTTAAAAGCAGATTGGACGTGGCACTGAGTGCCATGATCTGGTAAAGGGACTGGAGTTGGACCAAGGGTTGGACTCGATGATCTCTGAGGTCTTTTCCAACCCAATCGGTTCTATGACTTTTGTGACTCATCCTAATTGGCCATTTGGACTAAGCAGCAGATCCTGCTTGGTTGTACTTACGAGGTTTAATTTTCTAATTGAAATTTCATGGAAAAGCTGCACCTTTCTGATTAGTCACCCCAGCATGAACACTCTGTCTCTACACAGACATCTGCCCTCCGGACTAACCTTTCTAGAAGCTGCATCAACAAAGTAATGCTAATAAAAATATCCATCTGTGCTTAAAGATAAACAAAGCATTAATACACCAAACTGAGGCTTAGATTATATTAGAGTCAGCTTTAATGATATTACACATCTGTTAGGATGTATTTCCCACCCGGGCCATCTCGCTCTTGCTTTTTTAAATATCTTGGTACGAAAAAATGTGAGAGCATTTCCCTGGGAGCCCTTTCTGTGCGTCACACTTGCAAACAGGCCTGCTCCAAAAGCCCCTTTCCCTGAGACACCCTGCTGGGACAGGGCTGGGGGATTAGGGTCTGTAACCTAAACATTATTGTACTTTAAAGTAAATGTTCCCCCGCTTGCTGCTCTTGGGTTTCAGAGCCTCTTCAAAGGGCTGTTTTCTTCCCTTCCTTGGCAGCAGGGGAAAAATATTTCAACCCCCAGAAACCAGACACTTTGTCGAGCTCCTGCAGAACTGTGTGTGTGCCTGGATGTACCCAGGAAAAACGTGGGGGCCAAATGTCCCCTGGCACAGCCAGGGCTGGGCTTTCTGCAAGGCTTTCCATGCTGGAGACACCAACCCTGGGGATTTGTTCCTGTGCAATCTCAAAGCATAATAAGTGGGAGACAGAGGAGGGGAACATGCTTCAGTTTTGATCTCATTTTTTGTAATAGAGCCCCCCAATAATGTAGGAAAACTGATTTAATGTGTTGGCAACCTTATCATAAGAGATCAGATCAATTTGTCTTCTAGCAGTTCTTCTAAAAGGGTGGTCTTACCCTGTTACCCATGCATGGCAAAGCTGTCTGGAAGTTGAAGCCTGGAATTCATGGGATTGGGATATAATTCTGCCTTTCCCCTTTTCCGTGCCTCCTGTCTACACTTGTGAAAAGGGAAGAGGAGTCACTGCCTGTCCTCCAGCCCAAAGGGGAGCTTAGCTGATGAACGATGAATATTTTCATCCTTGCCAAGCTTTAGAGCTGAGCTTGAAAAAACAATGCAGAAGTATCTCTGTCCTCATTGCTGGCCCTTTGGACAAACAGCTGCTTATCCATCATCTGAAACCCAAGTGCTAATTAGAGACAAGTGTCAGAGCCAAACAAAGGGTGAGGACACCCCGGGCTGTCACAGGGTGCTCTGTGCCTGTGTGGGCAGAGGAGCTGTGTCCCCAGCAGGGAAGGGGACTCAGTGGGGTATCTCAGCACCATCAAAGGCTTTGGGGCATTTCCCTGCACCCAAGTAACAAAGCAACAGGACAAGAAACAACCTCAAGTTGCATCAGTGGAAGTTTAGATTGGATATTAAGAAGAACATCTTCACCAAATGGATTATCAAGCACTGGAACAGGCTGTCCAGGGAAGAGATGGAGTCACCATCCTTGGAGGGATTGAAAAGGTGTTCAGACAAGCTGGAGCAACCAGGAATCACAGCAAATCTGATATGCTGTGGAGATACCCCAGGATCTCACACGTGTCTGCCTGGTTTACCTGCCAGCAGGTTATATGAGCTCAGTTTGGGGTGTGGAGATTGTTACTGCTCTGCATTAGGCAAAGTGCAGCTGTTGAGATACCTGAGGAGCTCAGTAAGCTCACAGAAAGATGCCTGGAGTATCTATGAGCTCTCCAGGAGGCAAGAGAAAGTAGGTAGCAAAATCTCCTGTTTCTGCCTCGTTCCTGTTAACACAATATCTGATGTTACTCCCCCATCTGGAGAGATGCCACTCATGGAATTCACTTTTAGTGTGAAACGGGGTGTTGTGGTGCTGCAGCTCAAAGGCTGCCTTTCAGAGGAGCACTCCAGAGGGGAGAAGGCATCCCACAGGAAGCAGCAGATTGGAAAACCAGAGCATCCTAGCTAAAAACCCCTGAAACCAGAACACAGGTTTCCATGAGAGAAAATGATATTCCTCTCATGGAGCACTTTTAGTGGAGGAAATGGAGCTCCTTTTGCAACATGTGGCTCACTGAAGTTTGTCAGAGAATATTTACAAAGTCACCAACAGTGATTTGCAACCAGCTGCTGATGGGAGAGGGTGGCAGAGCCATGAGAAGCCTGGTTGGACCATGATGGGGAGGTGGGAGGGTGGGAGGACACCACCAAGTTCCTCATGCCACCTCAACAAGGCTCTGCTCCATAAGCCTTGTGGGTGCTACGGCAGGAAAGGCTTTAAGACAGAGCTGGAAGGTAAAACATGGGCTAAAGGCAGCTCCTGCCTTGTGGTTTGTAAGGCTCAGACAGAGAGCCCTCCCACAGGGGAGCAGCCACACCTGGGGCTGTGTCACCCACAGGGCCCAGTGCCCAGCTCTGCAGCTCAGCCTGAGATTGTTTAACGAGGGAGATTTTAAAAGCTGCGTTCCTTCAAAGGATTAATTTGCCTTTTGATGCAGCGAGCACTGACGAATGCTGCTTTCCCTATCACATTCAAACACACACCATTTTAGAAGTTAATAAACCCATTTGCTGCCAAAGAATCGGGGGGTTTTTCTTTCCAATTTCACTCCGTCAGGATGATAAGAGGTTTAATGTCTTCGTGGCTTCTCCTTCTTCTTTCAGTAGTTAAATCAGGTGTAACTATCACTGTGGGGAGCAGCACTTTCTCCTTGTTACCCAGCCATTATTCCCATTTCCTCAATGCCATTTCCTCCCCAGCTCATGCTGCTGACAACAAACATGTTGCTGTTCCTGTGTGTGATCCGAAGGACAATATTCCCACCTTCCATGGCCTTTGGTGAGCTGAGAGGACAGTCCAAATCATGAGAGCTTGTTTATCCTCTTGCAGGATGCAGTGTCCTCACAGAGAGAGGACCACATGGTGTGGGGAGAGCTCTCCTGCTCCCTGAAACGTGGCAGAGCTTTGGAGGAATCACTTCATCAGGAGGAACCTGCACCAGAACTAAGAGCAAGTTGGGATTTATGCCCTGTGGAATGTTTCATTTTACACATATAGCAGCAGAGGTTCTGTGAACATCTTGGATGCTTCAGCACCGCTGGCAGTGGCAGAGGAGGAGAACCAAGGGATGCTGGATTTCAGCCTTCAAGAAAGAATCATGGAATCATTTAGGTTGGAAAAGGTCTCTAAGATGATTGAGTCCAATCAATGACCCACCACTGCCAAGTCCACCACTAACTCATGTGCCCAGGTGCCACAATTAAACATTTTTGAATAGTTCCAGTGATGGTGATTCCACCACTGCCTGGGCAGCCTGTGCCAGTGCCTGGCCACCCTTTCAGTGAAGAAATTTTCCCTGATATCCAGTCTAAACCTCCCCAGGCACCACTCAGTGCTATTTCCTCTTGCCCTGTCCCTTGTTCCCTGGGAGCAGAGCCTGACCCTCCCTGGCTCCATTCTCCATCAGGGAGTTGCAGAGAGCAAGAAGGTTCCCCCCTGAGCTTCCTTTTCTCCAGGCTGAGCCCCCCCATCTCCCTCAGCTGCTCCTCATCAGACTTGTGCTCCAGACCCTCCAGTAGCTTTGTTGTCCTTCCCTAGACATGTTCCAGCACCTGGAGCAGTCCAGGGAAACCACAGGGCTGGTGGGAAACAGCTCTGGCAATGCTGTGTGTGCTGTGTGTGCCTGGGCCACTGCTCTAAACTCTGCTGTGTGAGAAGACTTGGCTCTGAAAAGCACAAGATGAGCTCTCCAGTTTGGAGTAAAAGGATTTTTTTCTTTTCAGGCTTCAATGGAAGGAGGGAAAGAATGAGCTTAAAATTCATACATCAGTTTAAGGAAGGAGTTTCTTTCACCTTTGTATCAGCAAAACATGCAAGCATCATCTAACTCAAAGACTAAGAGCTTCCTGGGGCCTAAAGCACAGATCAGCCAAGTCCACAGAAAATTTCCCATTGATTTCACTGGGCTTTGCATCAGGCTCTGAGAGTAAAAAAAATCTGATTAATAAGATGAGTCCAAGGAAAAAAGATATGGTTGGAGGCAGGAAAAAGACTATGACTGAGGGCTGTAAAACTTGAGAACCTTCTCACCACAAATGCTCAGTAACCCTAAACCATAACCTGGCATCTGGATACAGCATCTTCCTGGATAGCAAAATCTCAGCTTCCCAAGTCTACAATTCCCAGTTTCCCCCTGCCAATTTTGTTCCAGCATGTGCAGCCTTCTCATTTTTCATCTGATGCACGTGATGAATCCAGAAGCAGTAAGCTCTTTTTGCATGGTCTGGGATTTTTTTTCCCCCCCAAATTCAGAGTTCTGAAGCCATTCCAGTTGTCTGCTGCAGGATCCCAGCCAGGCACTCGGAGCAGCAAGGCGGAGTTGCTTCGTAATCAAGATCTGTTCTCTTCATTTGAATGCCTCCATGCTTACACCAGGAGATTTTGACTGTAAAATATACACTCTTTTTTATCCTTGAACTAATTTTAATCTTTCTTTTTCACTTGTCACTTTGTTGTGCACAAAGCTCGCTTCTTTTGCTGAGGGTTTCAGCAGAATGCATTAAAGCCAAGGCAGATAACAAGACCTAATAACCCTCTTTATCGCAAAATAAATAAGTGAAGGAACAACCCTTCCATTTAGGTGTTGCAGATATAATTGAATGTTCCTTTGAAAGCTCTTTGATCAATGTAACTTGTTAAACTTTTTGCTTTTGTCTCAAATGTAGCTTCTGGTCTTTTCATGTCGGATGAAAAGCTCAGTTACTCAGCTCGGCTTTATCTCCAAGTGATTAGTGGGGGTTTTTTTGGGATGGTTTCTCCATGCCTTGTGGGGCTTCATAACATCAGGTAAACCCTCACCCACTTGAGAGGGGAAGGCTGGCACTGCCAACAGGTGAGAAGAGGCATCCTGGCTGCCTTGCTGGGGTCACCATTTCCACTTTCTCCACAGCAGAAGAATAAACCCACGTTTATTATACAAACTCTCCATTGCACACTCACAAAGACATAAAAGCCCACTTGCCTCCAGGTCTTGGCAGCTTTACCAGGAACTAAATATTTATCCTGGCAACATCAAAGCCTGACAATAAAAAGAATTGCTATAATATAAAATGAATACACGCTTTGTCATCTGGAGGTTGAGGCATTACCAGGAGAGAACAAACTGGGTTCACCATGTTCTGTAACTTGGCTTTGGCCATCCTGACATGTTCCAGGGGAAGGGGGAAAAATTCAGAGTAGATAACTTACTCAATGGTCTATTTAAGCAGGTTGTTAAATAAAAAGCCTGTCAAGTCAGCTTAAGATATTTCAAGATTGATTTTTAATTACTGCATTAATCAAGAGCTCTCCAATCTGTCCTAGATAAACTCAAAATCAGAGAAAGACCAGAAATAATGACTGAGAGAGAACAGATCTGTGGTACTCAGGGTTTCAAGCCCAGCCCTACCACACAGTGGCTTTTTCCAGCAAGTGTCACTGGACCCCATGGGTGCTACTGGGTGCATTTTAGAAATAACCCCCTCATGGCTGAAGTTCATGCCATGCTGCTTTCTGGATTCATTATTTCTTTTATTAATAGCCTCATTTTCTTGCTCTATTCACCCCCCCTTCCACCCCCTTTTCCTCACTTTTCCTTGTGTTTCTCAACATTCTAAATTAAAAATACATGCCCACTTATTTTAAACCACTCACCAGTAACATAACAAGTTATCTTCCATACTAATCTACAGACTTAGTTTATTTGAAGTGTGGAATAAAATGGGCTTTGCATACAAATAGGTAACTTTAGCACCCTTCAAGATCCCCAATGCACCCTGCCCAAACAGTGGCATGGAGAGATAAAGGAACCTGCTCAGGTTCACAGCAAGGTCCAATTTGGGTGATGACCCATCATTCTTACACCTTTCCCACTGCAGTGTGAACCCAAGATCAGAAGCCTCTCTGACAAAAGCTCTGATCTTGACTTCAGCTGTATTTTTAGAAAGCAGTTCAGTGCTCAGGAAGGATCCCTTTCATCCAGGAGCTGGATGTGCTGCTTTCATGGCTCGGTGCTGCCTTGCCCATATTAATCTCCCTTTTGATGAGGAGCTCTGCCCAGAGGATGACAACTTCTTGAAGAATAAAAATTCACTTTTTGTTGCTCTCTGGAGTAAACCCAAACCTTTCTGGTACACCTGCAATGGCAGGTTGGTGATGGAATAGCTGCATTCTAATCACAGAGTCACAGAAACACAGAATGGTTTGGATTGGAAGGGACCTTAAATATCATCTTGTTGCACCCCCAGCGATGGGCAGGGACACCTTCCACTATCCCAGGTTGCTCCAACCCTGTCCAACCTGGCCTCGGACACTTCCAGGGATGAGGCAGCCACAGCTTCTCTGGGCAAGCTGTGCCAGGGCCTCACCACACTAACAGGCATTATTTTTTTCTGTATATCTGACCTATTTTCCCCTCTTTCAGTTTGAACTCTCAGTTGTATTCTCTCAAATCACTTAAAAATGCAGATTCCTTAGATGTCCTGCTATCTCAGGACATGATATTCTGTCTTGAAGCCTTTTTGCTTAAGCCTTTTGCCCACAAAAGGAGTTTTAATGAGTTATGGAGTTTTGAAAACCTGTGTAATAAACACTGAAATTCAATTCACTTTGGGGGTTCCTCTTTTTGGTGTGTTGTCAAGAGGGACAAATCAACTGGAATAATTAACAAAAGTGATTGAGTACCTCATAGAATTACAGTGTATGGTCAGTCTGACAAATTATATTGTTGGGACTAATTTCCCTGGAGTCAGGTTTTGCTCCATTTGTGTGTCAAGCCAAATTTGGGAGTCCTTACTCCAGTTCTTCTCCTACTTTATACAGGCAGGGAGGGTTTGAGTTGAAACTTGGCAAAGGTCAGGGAACCTGGCGGGGTCCCACTGTGTTTCTGTGCTTGCTCAAAGCATCACAGAACTATTTTCAAGCTGCAGAGTTTGAAAGCTTGGCTGCCAATATTCAAATTTACAAATAGGACTTTTGTTCAGCGGTTCGTGATTTACATGGGATGGATCATGTTTTCTAACACGGCCCCAGTCACATGTGGTACATCTGAAAACACAACCAGTTATTTGACAGTTTCCTCTCTGCATTTGTAATGAAGCCAACACTGGCACTGAGTCCTCAAAAGCTTTTCTTTCCAGAAATAATCACACACTTTCGCACAGTGAATGGTATTCCCGAGGCGAGTACAAAAATGAGGACAGGGAATTTCTGCATCTGGAACTGGCTGATGTGGGCTTTGGTTTGCTCTTACAGCTTCAGCTTAGAACAGGGGCAGTGGCCTTTACCTCTTGCATTTTCTAATACTCTGTTAACACCTACAGAGTGAGATCCGAGCACGCCATGGAAGTGGAGGCTGTTACAGAAAGGACAATTCTGAGCAGCCCACCCTGGACACTCACACCCCACCTCCTCTCTGCACATCAGCAGGTAAATGCCTTGGTCAGTGTAACATCTCCCTGCTCCCAGGATGTCACCCAGCAACAGGTTTTACTCTGTATCTAGAAATAAAAGGGTTCTTTTCTTTGCCACCAGTGTAGCCTTGACAGTGGTTCATCCTCTGTGGGTTTTGCACATTAAGGCATGAAGGAAACAGAGCCAGCACAGCAATCCTACAGGAGTGACCACCATTCTTAGAATCATAGAATGGATTGGGTTGGAAAAGACCTCCGAGATCATCAAGTCCAACCCTTGGGCCAACTCCAGTCCCTTTACCAGATCATGGCACTCAGTGTCACGGCCAAGCTCAGCTGAAAAACCTCCAGGGATGGGGAATCCACCCTCTCTCTGGGCAGCCCATTCCAATGCCTGAGCACTCTCTCTGCAAAGAAGTTTTTTCTGATCTCCAACTTCAATTTCCCCTGGCAGAGCTTGAGCCCATCATGCCCCCTTGTCCTATTGCTGAGTGCCTGGGAGAAGAGACCAACCTCCACCTGGCCAGAACTATTGCTATGGGAGGAGACACAATTTGGGGTGGTGGGGAGGAGCACCCAGGGTTATTAAACTGTGTTACTGCTCCTTTGCCTCCTGATTTCATGGCTTCACTTGTCTTGGCAGTGACACTCAGTCCCCAGGTTTGTAGCACCACACTGGTGGAGCCAAGGGCCTGTCATGGTTTCTGCAGCGTCACTGACACAAACACAGGGCCAGATTCTGGAAAGCAGAAATGTGGCTGATTTGTGGCACTCTCAGTTGCCTCTTCTTAAAAGGAGAACACAGTAAATGCCATTAAACATGGCCTGCCAGCAAAGCAGATGCCTCCAGGCAGCTGCCAGATGTGTGTTTTCATTAGAACAATCTCCAAAATCTCACTCAGCCCTAACTAATGTTCCTTGAAGACAAACAACAGACACATGAGTTGAGACCTCTTCTGGAGATGGTGATTGGACTTCAGCACATCATCTTGGCCTGTTCAGCTCTTAAAACAACCACAGAAATGCTCCTGTCATTGCAGAACACACAGAATAACTGAGTTGGCATCAGGGGATGGAGCTGGGAGTGTGACTGAGGGCTGGTCTGACTGTGGTCAGGTCACCCTGCAAATATGTCATTTTTTTGCTGAAGGGATTGAATTACCAGAATTCTGCCTCAAAATATTCCAGTCCCTTTGCATCTTCTTCCTGGGTCTTGTAGAGCATGGAGGGGCAAACCTTCTTGCACAAACCCCAGGGGGTTTCTGCCTTCAGAGGACAACTTGCAGAGCAACTTTCCTGCAGCAAGATGGCACATCTCAGGGAGTTCTGCTCTGTTATTCCCTCGTAGCTGCATAAATACCACATGAATTCAGAGAAAGGGATTTCAAAAACAAAACAAATCATTCCAGACCTCATTTCAGCAGTCACTCTTTTGCATAAACAACTGCCACATATATTAGCTGTCCGAATGGCTCTGAAATCTCAGCTTTACACACCTGCCATGGCCTTGATTTAGTATGTAACAAAACTCCAGATGCTCCTTCCCAAACTGTTGTGTCATTCCAGGGAGTGATGGAGGATTTCTGCCGATGCTGCTGCAGAAAACCCAGCAGTGCCACGAGCAGCCCCTCTGCAGGGAGGGATTGGACTGGGATAACCCGTGCCCACCTCCCACTCCATGTCATGGAGGTATTTCCTCTGCTCTGCCACTTGGCACAGTTAAAGCTGGTGATCAGTCCAGCTCCTTGGGTTTCTCCAGTCGTGGTGTCTCCAGTGGTACTAATCATAGAATCATAGAATGGATTGGGTTGGAAAAGACCTCCAAGATCATCAAGTCCAACCCTTGGTCAAACTCCAGTCCCTTTACCAGATCATGGCACTCAGTGCCACGGCCAAGCTCAGTTGAAAAACCTCCAGGGATGGGGAATCCACCCCCTCTCTGGGCAGCCCATTCCAATGCCTGAGCACTCTCTCTGCAAAGAAGTTTTTTCTGCTCTCCAACTTCAATTTCCCCTGGCAGAGCTTGAGCCCATCGTGCCCCCTTGTCCTATTGCTGAGTGCCTGGGAGAAGAGACCAAACCCCACCTGGCCAGAACTTCCCTTCAGGCAGTTCTAGACAGTGCTGAGGTCACCTCCAGTGGGGAAAATATTTAATCCTGACTCGCAAAGGCAGGTCCAGCTGAGAGCAGGAGTGTGTCTGGGAGAGCATCGTGGCTGTGCTGATCCATGGTCCAGGCTAACCAGGCCTCAAGTGGCCTTGCTCTCATCTTGCTGGTGGATTCAGGTGTTAAATGACCTGACAAAGGCACTGGGCAAGTGAGGGATTCCAGACCATGGGACACAACTTTTCTGATGAGCAAGAGGAGAGCTCCAGCTGCAGCTCCTGTACAGATGCTCCTCCATCCCATGGAGCAAACATTCAGCAGGCAGAGCCAAAGGGTCTGGGAGTCTGTGTGGTGCCATCCAGGGCCCACCAGCTGGACAGCTGTGAGTGACTTTGGGAAGGAAATTAATTAATTAATTTTGCACTGATTATGATATTCTCCTTCCCTGACCAGGACTGGACCTCAGTGACTTGTGAATCCAAGGTGTGAAGTGCCCTCTGTGCCTCACCACAGCTCCAGGAGACCACCCTGGGAAAGCATATCCATGAGGGATGAGTGTGTGCCCTGAGAGCTGTCAGAGGCACGAGCTGTCCCAGTGCTGCACTGGCAGAGGAGTAGGGACTGCTGAAAATGCCATGGCTGTTTGTCCTCCTGAACAGCAGCCTCTTTCTCTGTGCCAAGAGAGGCTGTGAGACACCAGGCCTGTGAGACAGCAAGTCAGCAGAAATCCAGGAGGCAGCAGCTGGAGGAATGCAAAGGAAAATAAATGCAATAATTTCAGGGGCTAATTGATCACAAGGAAATATTATCAAAAAGCTCAGTCACAAATAGTGTTTTGACCAAAATGGTGCTAAAACAATGGAGTTCAACAGCACAGGAACGGCACCCTGGTGAAAGACCAGGACAATGTATTCACAATGTCAGAATAGATTATTGAAATGGTCTGTGGAGTTCCACAGCCTGACACACTCTCCCCTCTTCTTCCTGTGAATATTCTGCTCATGAATAGTCTGAACTTGAAGGGATTCCTGACACAAACTGGGCTCACAGCTCCATCCCACCACGATGCCTCTGCCTGGCCTCGGGGAGATGTCTTGAGATCTCAGGCTGTCTCCAGAGGTTTGAGTCCTGGTCTTTGTGCCAAGGCCATCATGTTCCTACTAATAAGTGAGGAGGATAAATAGTGAAGTTTTGAGACTGGTGACTTTTTGAGAGGCAGGAAGAATTGCTGAGCTGTGGATGGGTTAGGCAGAGACAGCAAGACTCTGACAGTGTTAGTGCTGATGTGAATTACAGATGTTTACCTGGGAGATGGGTTATTATGGCCCATCTTGGGACACAAAAGAGAACTCTGAGAGTGTGGGTTCTGTTTCAGTGTATTAAACAAATCCTTTCTCAGATAATTGTATTTGAGCTGCTCTGAAATGAAATACCAGAAAGAAAAATCAATTTGGGTCATTTTGCCCAACCTGAAATGATTTTGTTAAAAGAATCATAAATGGAAGTAAAGTTAACACTTTAAAATCTTTGTCAAGTGAGGATTCGGAGCATTTCACTTCCAAATGGAGTATTTTAGCTTTTTCTTTGGTTTTGGCTGAAGGTACTTGTTGCCAAATCTGGTGGAAGTTCTCAGAGAGATGATTTTGGCTTAACTCTGCCTTAGGCAGCAAATCTGAGCTTTAGGATATGACTTGGCCAACGAGCAACAAGGAGATGCTTCTTGGATGTGAACAGCTCAGCACCCCGTGAGCACCAGTGCTGCTCCAGGCCCAGGCCCCTCAGGTACCCTCATCATTTCCATGTCAAATCTGTACCACAGGAATGCTTTTTTTTTTCCTGGCAAGAATCAGTTCAACCTCCCTGTCAAAACTCTTTCCAAATCAAACTTTCTTCTTCAAGG
This sequence comes from Pithys albifrons albifrons, assembly GCF_047495875.1. Classification (NCBI taxonomy): domain Eukaryota; kingdom Metazoa; phylum Chordata; class Aves; order Passeriformes; family Thamnophilidae; genus Pithys; species Pithys albifrons. The sequence continues at coordinate 9,515,694 of NC_092476.1, read as the reverse complement.
CTTGTGAGCTTCCAGCAGCGTTTGGTTTTACAGGATTCTGGGTTTAAACACGTGCATTTCTTGAACTGCCCAGTTCCATCAAGATCTGACAGGTAGAAATAACAGGAGGGCCCTTCAAATATTTTTCCAGTTAATCCTAAGCACAGACTAATGGTGTAGGAAGGAGGAAGAGATATTTGCAAGGGTTGCAGGTCAGTGGTGATTTGTCCTGCATGTGGGACGTGCCATCTGCATGGAAGCAAGGAGGTCTCACCTTAGAATCACAGAATGGTGATTCCATCTCTCTCCAATTTAGAGAGAATTGTGGTGTTGTGGACCATGTCAAGGATTTACAGAAGTCCAGATGAATGACATCTGTAGCCCTTCTCTTGTCCACTGATGGAGTCACTCCCCCATAGAAGGTCACTGGGCTGGTCAGGCAGGACTTGCCCTTGGTGAAGTCATGATGGCTGTCCCACATCACCTCCCTGTCCCAGCAGAGCTTCCAGAAGGGTCTGTTCTGTGATCTTCACAGGTACAGAGGTGAGGCCTGAAAGGGCAGGAGTTCCCAGAGTCCTCCTTTCTACCCTTTTAAAAAAGAAGGGGAGTATGTTTCCCTTTTTCATCACCTGAGACTTCAACTGACTGCCATGGCTTTTCAAAGATCGTGGAGAGTGGCTTGGCAACTTCATCAGCCAATTCCCTCAGGATTCTGGGGTGCATCTCATCAGGACCCAGAGACTTATGCACATTCAGGTTCCTCAGGTGGTCACAAACCTGATGTTCACTTATGGAGGAAGGGACTTTGCTCCTCCAGTCCCCATCCTCCTGTCCATCCACTCAAGAGGTGTGGAAAGAGAGGTCTCCAGTGAAGACTTAGGCAAACATGTTGCTCAGCCTTTCACTTGTCCATTGTTACCAGTTGTTTGGGTATTGTTTATCATCAGAGTGCACCTTCTTTGACCTTTCCCAGCATTGTTTATCATAGGGGTGCATCTTCTTTGACCTCTCTTCTACCTGTAGAAATCTTTCTTTTATCCTTTGTATTCCTTGCCAAGTTCAGCTCCAGCTTTGTCTTGACCTTCCTCACCCCCACAGTCAAACTACATTGAGCATCCACCTGCTGAGATGGCAACTCATCCAGAAACAAGCAGAGCACAAACAGCTCCAAACCTTACACAGGCCACCCTTTGCATGGGACAAAGCCTTCACATCATCCCCTTGCTGGCTGAGCTGCCCAGGCAGCCTTTCTCACGAACTCCAACAGAGTGAAAAATCTTTAAGAAAATGAAAACAGAAAGCTCCAAGGAGAAAAAAAACCAACAAAAAACCCTTGCTGACTACTGAAGTAATGATTTGACACTAACCAAATACAAATGCACAGATAGATTAGTATCAGCTAATGGCCTGTTCCAAAGGCTGCTGAAATCAAAGCCAGCCTCCACTTTGATCTCAGTATTTTTACTAGGTCAGGTTCCAAGTTTACAAATCATACACTGTAACAAAAGATGTTTCACAACGCACATCCACCCATATGAAAGAAACCTATGTCTGGGAAGACTTTTTTGTTTCTTCCCCCAATGTTTTAAAGTTCTTCTGTAGACATTATTGTGCTGGTCTGAGTTTGGGGAGTTCAGCTGAGGAGGAAGAACATTGTTGGTCCTTCAAGCTGCTCCCCTCACCCAGCTGAAGAACCATCCATGTTAGACCATGTATTGCTGCCATATGTTCTCCCTGGAGCTCAGTGTTACATCCACCCCTTTCAGAGCTCTTACCAATCAATGCCTTAGAGAGAAACCCTCTTGGGCAATGATTGTGATTACACTTGCCAAGTTCAATTTGCTTACTGATGGTGTCAGGTTAGAACCATCTACATTTGCCATCTATAGCCAAGGTACCTGTTTTTCAGTGTTGGTACATTCTGTCCTTAATAACAGAATCCACAAGATGTAACACAACTCAAGCAGACCAAGTTTGCTAAACAAGGGAGGTCACAGAACCATGGAATTGTTCAGGTTGGAAAAGACCTCCAAGACCATCAATTCCACCCTGTGCCAAATGCCCACCTTGTCACCCATTCCAGAGCACCGAGTGCCACATCCAGTGGTTCCTTGGACACCTCTGGGGGTGGGGACTCCACCACCTCCCTGGGCAGCCCCTTCCAGTCCCTGACCACCCTTTCCAAGAAGAAATTCCTCCTGATGTCCAACCTCATGTTCACACACAAAACCATACAGCCAGCTTTGCATCTCTTGACTTCAGAGCTCTTAGGTCTGCATTTATTGAATGGGGTTTGGTAGTTTTTGGGAGTTCTGCTCACAAGCAGAGCCTGCTGCAGACATACCTGAGTGCTGCTGTCAAACATCCAGGTTTACACGCTACAAAAGATTTGAAAGACCTTGAGCTCAGAGCTGATATGACCCCGTGGCTCTACACCTGCAAATCTCTCCCCAGTCCTCATGGCAGAAAAACTTTTTTGGGGAAAGCCTTCAATTTTTCCTTTGCCTTTCCCTTGCCAGAGCCTGGGGAAAGGGGTCCTGTGCTGACACCCCATCTGCAGCCCTGACTGCTGTCCATCAACCAAGAAAAACATCAGAGCAGAACATTTGCTGGCTGCCATGTGGTTTCTGACCCAATTGGTTCCTGGTAAAATAAACCAGATTGGTTTAACTAACACCAAGGGCAGTTTTCAGAAGACAGGTAGCAATTTTAACCACTTAGTTGCCTGATGTTCAGGAAGATTTTTTGAAAAAGGGATTTAGAATCCTAAGGCAAGTAATTTTTCTTGAAATTATTACCCAAAATCTTGATGTGGGTCTAGTAAAAGTCTCCTGCTGATCCCTCTTCCTTCTTCAGACAGGAGGCTTTGGAGCAGTAGCTCATCCACTCCTGACAACACAGGATTCTCCAAACAGCACACTGTGTTATAGAATCATAGAATGGATCAGGTGGGAAAAGACCTCCAAGATCATCAAGTCCAACCCTTGGGCCAACTCCAGTCCCTGTACCAGATCATGGCACTCAGTGCCACGGCCAAGCTCAGTTGAAAAACCTCCAGAGATGGGGAATCCACCCCCTCTCTGGGCAGCCCATTCCAATGCCTGAGCACTCTCTCTGCAAAGAAGTTTTTTCTGCTCTCCAACTTCAATTTCCCCTGGCAGAGCTTGAGCCCATGTTATAGTTTACACAGCTTTTGAACTACTTAGTTCATGCTGTGCCACTGCAGGTCTATCATACCACTCTGACTTGAGCAAATGAGATGGGGCCGTGGAGAAAGGGCCAGATCCACATCATCACATGGCTTAGCAGAGTCCCAAACCCCTGTCCAGCTGCTGCCTGACTCAGGACATAACACACCTCCTTAAAGTGATTTTTCCAGCCTGCTGTCCCCTAAATATTCAGTGTTCAGCTTTGTGGTGCCCAGGGATGTCTTCCTGCTGGCAGTTTATGATAACTCAGGACCAAGTATCTGACCCAGGATGGAGCCCCACCCCTGCCCATCCCTGGGAGTGCAGCCACAGCCAGCTGGGTGCTCCTCTCACCCTCAGTCAGTCCTGCCAGGCATCACAGCAACAACAAGGCTTTGAGGAGCACAGAGAAGTGTCATGTGAATATTTTACAACTTAATAAATGGTTCAACAGCTGAACATCTGAGTGATGGAGGGTGGTAGCACAGTCCCTCCATCTGCCATGGCAGCTGGATATTGGAGGGAGAGAAGAAACCAGAAATTGCCTCAAATCTTTAATTAGAGTTTGAGTCACACTGGGCACCTACATCTTGTCTTGGTTAGGAGGAGAGCCACCCAACTCTGCTGATTAATACAGCCAGTCTAACTCAGCAGAGACCACAGAAATATGGGCTCCCAGTGCAGGATTTCTGTTGTCAGCATAATAAGGCAGATGGACAGCTCAGCCCAAGCTTGCCTTTGAGCTGGTGGCTGTGACACACAGCTTTAAAAAATCTCTAATTATGCTCCCAGCCTAACTAGTTATCACATTCCTGGGTGGCTTCAAAGTCTCCAGTTTGAGTCTAACTGTAGTTTAAAGGGTTGACAGAGGGATATACAGCACTGACCACACCACCAAGGAGCTGAAGGGCTCAGGATTTCAGTGTGGCATCTCAGAGACAGGAGGAAGGGGAATCACAACCTACAAGCTCAACAGCAGAAAATGTCCAGGTTTTGAATGCATGTCTCCTCCTGCCTCTTTTGAGGTGGATGCTGCAAGATCTTTGCTAAGACTGTTGGAAAACAGGACTTGTCTTACATGAAAAACACAAAGAGTTATTCTGATTTCCCCCCTGAACTCTGTGAACTTTTCTCTGGAAGCAATGCCTGCTACCAAACGGAGAGAAAAGAAAAACTGTGATTTGAGGTGAAATGGATACAATTCTGATGTGGTTTCTTGGGGTTTTGAACTGAAAGGTGAAAGGAAAAATGTCTCTTGGTGAAATTGCAAGGTGCCAGTTGTTAAGGGCTTCTTTAAACAACCATTTGAAGTTACTCTGCAGCATCTAAAAATGAACCAAAAGCACAATGCAGGAGAGGAAGGTGAGTCCAGCTGGAATGATTCCAATCTGGAGACCCATCAGTGCAGTTCTTATGTTTCCAATGAGAATTTGAAAGTATTCTCTGCAAAATATTCACTACCAAGAGAACTTTTTTTGCTGTTCCCTCGAACATCTTCACAAAACCAGCCCCCATTGCATGAGAAGAGGCTGTTTGTCAGACACTTTGTAACAAGCAGAGAATAGTTCATAGCCACCTAAATTCATTACTTGTGAAATCCTGGCTTTATATTTTGTTTTACAATTCACCACTTATGCCCTGGGAATCCTCAATCACAGGTAATAGGGATTGAAGCAGTTTCCAGCACCACTGCAGACTAAAACGTGACAAACATTTTCAATCTGTCAACTTTTTCACAATCTACTGCTTCTCTTAATATCCCAGACAATAAAAAGAGCTGCAGCCTCTCAGAAACCCCCATTTCCATTTGCCGAAACAATTTGAGCCTTTGCAAATTGTTTTCACTTGGATGCAAAAAGATGAAACCAGGAGCTTTGGGAAGCTTTGGCTGAGAGGCAGCTGAGCTTCTTTCCCAGATCTTTTTAGAGCAGAACCCCAGATCCCCCTTGGCCTGTTTGTCATGCAGGCAACGTCCTGACCCAGGGGTTCAGTCTCTATTACACCACAACAACAGTTTCATTTTCCTCCAGAAGCAAAGCAATTTCAAAGCCTTGAAATGTTTCTAATTACGTCTGTTGTTTATGAGTGTTACACGATCACTGGAGTATATATAAAGAATACTTGCAGTTTCCAGAAGTTTTTGAACTTCAGCCAGGATTTTATCCATAATCTCACACTACAAGTCCTTTCCTTATCCAGCTACGCAGTTTTTCTAAACGTCACCCAGACCTGAGTTTCATCCTCCTGAAGCTCTGAAATAAAAGATTCTTGCATAATACTTTGGTTGTGATTGAAAAAAAAAACCCACCCCTCTGGTCAAAATATTTCAGCCTGATCTAATTTATTATCCACTGTAAATGCCCATGGAGTGAACTCATCCTTCTTATTTGCCAAACTACTGACCCAATCACTTTTTGTACTGCTGGATCAATTTTAGTTTAAATTGCTTTTGTCTGCATAAATTACATCCCTTTGTGAACAAGAAGGGTTCTGCCTCTGTCTACACAGGGCTTGCAGCGTTGAAAAGTTGATCCTTTAGTTTCAGAAATCTCTGGGGAAATGAGGTATTTTAGAGCTGCAATTTAAGGTCCCAATCCTTTACACGTTATCCCATTTACTGCGTTGGGTGTCATTGGTCTCTCTGAAATCACTGGAAATATTTCCATGAGCAAAGTTGGAGAGTGATGATTCATGTCTGCAGGATCAGGGCACAGATGCATCACATCTTTGGGTGCAGAAGAACTCAGATGTTGCATTCGTGGTCAGCAGAATTCAAGAGCTGGCCTCGATGATCCTTCTGCATCCCTTCCAAATTAGAATATTCAGTCAAATCCCTGAAAACCTGGTTGCAAATGGAAAATAGGGAGATTCATACAAGGGATCAAACTCTGGCCCTTCTGGCAGGCTGTCAAGGAAGAAGAAGCTCCGAGCTTTGAATCAGTCCTAAATTTCAAAGGGAAAATCAGCTGCAATTAATGTTTCCAGAGCTGCCTTCCCAAGTCCAAAATTACATTGAAAAGCATCTTTGCCTGATTTAAATCTCGAGGGATAAATGACACACAGCAAGGTTGACACATGAGATAGACATGGTGTCGCTTATCATGAGCTCATTAACAAATTAATCAAAGCCCAGAGAGATCACTTTGCACTTGCAGTTAATCACCTCAACACTCCCCCTGATGAAGGGCCCGATTTCACTCACAAACCCGACTTCACACCCACTCCCTCCAAATCTGCTCTGATCTTGGCTTTCCTCTAAAGTGTTTGACACCAGAAATAATGAGACACCCTTTCAAGAGTCCTTCCTTTTCATACTCTGAATGTTAATTTGAGCCCCATCACTCATAAAAAAGGACAGTGTTGTATCTTCCATCCTCCTGAGCTTGGGAGTCATTTTACAGAGCCTTAGATCAAACCCTTGATGAACACAAGGCATGGGAGGATGTTGCAGGACCAAGAGATGGACATGGCCAAAAATCCCTGATCCCAGACACCCTCAAATGTTGGAGTGTGCCAAAGCTGGATCCACAGCTGGGATGAGCAGCTGCTGTTTGGGTATTTTACAGAAATGAGGGTGGCAATCTCATAAGCAACAGCCTTTTTGCAGGGATCTGGCTCTGTATTTTCTTGCTCCAGTGGGAAACGCTGCAGAGAGAGAATCTCATCATCATTCCTGCTCCTGGTGTCAACTAAAACTTCAACTTCCAGAGGAGCAGGGAAATACCAAAGGTGTTCAGTCTTTCTCCATCGATCCTCAGGGTTTACCTGGGTTGGACTCCAGCTGGGTGGGAGAGGTTTGTCAAAGCAGCTGACCCAACAAACTACACAGTCACACTAATTAGATTTTCATTATCAGGATGTCAAGGAACAGAGCACATTGCACAATTTATTCCCTGTCTGTGGGACAGCTTTCCCTGGATAAACGATGGCAAGCCAGCTGTGAAGGAGGCCATCCTGCCTTCTGCTGGAGAAGTTACTGCTCCTCCTGAGCCATTCCTGGGGGGTTTGAAAAATTGAGAGTGTTTTCATTTCTCAGGGATTTCAAAATTCAGCCTATATTTATGAAATATGCTGGGATGATGTTTCTCTCCAAGTGACAACTGAAAATTAAGGCTGACATTAATCCTGATGCTTTAGGGCTGGTCAGTGGGGGAGGATTTTCCCTTAAACAGGAGATGATTTGTGAGTTTGTTCAGGAACGAAGACAACAACAAGGCAAAGGCTCAGGAATTTTCCTGAACAACATATTTGCGGCTTCATCTTCTTGTTTGCAGCCCCTAAAACTCAGGTGATTCCCAGTCTCACCACCTTAGCACTGTCTGAACTAATGCCCTGTTTAATCTTATGCTGGGCCATGTTCACTCCATGTGAACCTGGATGGAATGTCCCTGGAGGCAATGCTGCTTCTCCTGAAGGATTTGCCTTTCCTCAGTGACAAACAGGATGCTGTTATTGCAATCCTTGTGGCAAAAGGGGTGTCCTCTCCTGGAGGAGCTGCTCCACTGTGGGCGCATGGCAGGTATTGGATCCACACACATGGGGTTGGAACCATCTGGAAGACACGTGGGTCTGCCAGAGGTGTGAGCAGCTTTGGGATCTGGCCAGAGCCCCACAGGGTCTCACTGTGGCTGAACAAAGACCTCTTCTACCCACTGAGGCCTCACTGCTCTCTGGGCCAAGTTTTGCATCCTGAAGAGTCTGTGGGGAACAGGTCTTGGGAAGGCTTAGCTGCGGAGATAACGCTGCACCTACAAATAGTTGGCTTGGTCTGCATCCCTTCCAGGTACATCCATTGAAAGACCTGCTGGTTTTAACTATTTTTCTTTCCCAAACTGCAAGGTAACAGCTGAAGTTCCCAGCCATTACAGCTGCACACCAGCCCCTCTCAGAGCCAGCTCAAGACACGGGTTTCCAGCTATGGGGAGTATTTCTACCAAGGTCTGTCTAGCCCAGAGCTGGGTCTAAATACAATTAAGCCACAAGTCCAGCAGCACTAGGATGAGCCTTTGCTTTGTAACTACATTAAACACTAAATTGAGTGTAGAAAGGAAGAACAGGCATTTGTGTACTGGGGCTCTGAAGGAGGTCCTGACTCACAGACTGCACCAGTGCTGGTTTCACTACCAGTTGTCCCAGCAAGGGGCTGTTGCTGGTGACACTGGGGCTGACTCTGAGCTCCTGCTTCCAACAGTTCTCCTTTCTCTGCACACAAGCTCTGCCTTTGCCTGAGTGGAAGCACTGCAGGTCAGGAGCACTGAGGGGAGGTGTTTTGAAATTCTAGGTCAGGCTCAAACCAAAGTATTTGTTGGTTTTAAGGAGTGCCCCAAGCTCTTCAAAGAGGACTCTTGCTGCTGCTGCTACTGCCTATCCCCAAAGGGTTACACTACCCTGAGTGTATTTTTAACTTAGAAAGAGGAGAAAAATGTTCTTTGGCAGCGATTTGCCCAGTTCCTCCTTTGTGCTCCATGCCCAGGGCATGGTCCCAATTTAGGTCTCGGCAGGTCCTGGGCAAGCCAAACCACCTTGTCCGAGCATGATCCATAACTCCAGAGCACTCTGGAAGCCGTGGGATGCTCAGACCATCCCCTGGCAGGACATGAAAGGTAACCTGTCCTGCAATTAGGGGAAGGCAGCTTGGACTGAGCAGCAATTGAGGGCAGTGCTGCCTGCCCAGCTCTGCCCCTGCGGGCACAGCCCCGGCCCCGCCGGCAGTGCCCGCGCTCCCCAGGACAACACACCACAGCGCTATTTTTATGAGATCATAAAATAGTTGCACTCGGTGTGTTATGGCATTTTGCAACTCCATTTTTATGAACCTAAAATAGCAGCTTGCAGTTACTACTTGGGATAAATTGCTACCATATTTGCCCATCACTTTAATACGCACCGTCAAAACAGCTGCTGCTAAATACGAGTAAATTATATTTTACTCTCCTCTAAGGTTAGTTGGGAGACCTGAAGTCCATCATTTCCTGTAGTCTTTGCAAAGCATGGCCACTGAGTTGGAAAATGGGAGCCTGTTTGATGCAGGGCTGGGGAGGGAAGTGATGCTCTGCAATTGATGTCAGCATTTAAACTGGTTTTATTGAAGCAACACGGTTATGCTAATTCCCAGTGCTCCAGTATTAAAACCACCCCAAAATATGGAATCTGCCTTAAAAATCATGATATTTTAACCTAAACTAAATTTGAGATTTCTTACTCAAATCCACCCTCCAATCCCAGCTCCATCCAAGCCAGGATTTCACATATTGATAACAACTACAGCTGCAGTGATAACAACACGGTGTGAAAGCTTCACATGCTCACCTGAAGGCTGGATGGGATTTGACTAAATAGCTGAAAAAATGTGTGTACTGAGTCTGTATCTACGTACACTTTGATGGTCATTTGTTTCTTTTGTAGTGAAACACTGCTTTGGAAAACAGCAATTACCACTTGCTAGGATGACTTTGAGTCAAATCCCTTAATCAGACATTTCCAACTCGTGCTTTTGCACAGCTCAGTGTCACAGCAGGAGCCTTGCAGTGCTGCTGCTTTCTTGGTCTGGGCTGTTCCTCCCATTCTCCTTCACATTTGCTGTTTTTTCCGTGCTCCTGCACCAGAGCTGGCAGTGAATTCCCTCTGCACTAACACTGTGGGTGCCCCCAAGGAACTCACTGTTTATTTTGGGAGCAGTGCCTGCCATCCTGGCCCATTTTCCTCTGCAGGATGGGATTCTTTGCCAGGAAAAGGGTGTTATTACCCAGTGGCAGCAAACGGCAAGCAGCAACTCTTGGCCCTCCTTGAGCCTCCAGCTTCCTCTTCTCCAAACCAAACAGGGACTGAGAGGGGACCTACACGAATCACCACTTGTCCAGACTTTTTCTGGACAAATTTGGGCACCAGTGTTAGTACTTCAAACCTGTTGATTGCAGTCATAGGTGCCTACAAACATCTCACAGCTGTGCCATTCCCTAATTTCCATCTGGTTTTCTCCTTCCTATGCCCACAAGCACCTTAGCCCTGGTCTGCATGGCCAGGGCACCCTTGTCCCTGGCATCCCTGGCACACAGGATCAGAGCAGAGCTTCCCTCCACAACCAAGAGTGGGAAACCTGACCTTTCCCACCATAAGCCCCTGCAATGAGCAAGGCCAAATCCTCTGAGAGCTCCAATCTTGTACATTTGTAAGGAGCATCCAGAGCTCCAGCCATCAAACACCACAAACAGACCCTCTGGAAGGGGCACAGATGCCCTTGCCTTCTGGACTAAACAGTTATCTACCAAGCAAGATGAAGGGATCCTTCCTCAGAGCTCAGAGGATCTGTGATTGCTTAGCTGGAGTTTATTTTCCTGGGCCAGGTGACAGCACACAGATCCCAGGCTGCTTGGTGGAGTTTCTAATACAAACCATTTGCTAGAGGAAAAAAACCACATTCAGACAAGAAACCCCCTCAACTCCTCCAAAATCCCAAGTACTGGACTCAAGATTTGATGATCTGTTCAAGCAATAACTATTTTAAGTGAGGCTCAGCTTCCCCTGCTCCAGGTACACATCCCTGCCCCTCCCTGCACAGTGAGTGAGATGGGATCTACCTCAGCTGAGGAAAACCCTGGGAAGGGAAAGTTCATCCTCAGCCAAAGCAGGTCACCTGGCAGATGGGTTAAACTGCTCCCCAGACCTCATTTATAGGTCCACTGAAAAGCCAGGTAGTTCCAGCCCCTTCCCTGCTGTCCTGGATTGCCACCAGTGTGCCCAAGGTCAGAGCTGTGTGTCCATCACTGGTAGAGTTTGGAGAGAGTGGCACACCACGACTCCAAGTTTCACAAAAATCCCATGGATTGCCAGTGCTTCCTGAGGAGTTGGTGTGGAGCTAATCCCAGGAGGGTTCTGCCCTCCAGCTCCATCATCCCCAGTGAGGAAACCAGGGCTGCCAGGAACATGAAATGGCCAGTTCCCCCCAGGTCATGCTTTGCTCTCCATCTGAATCTATAGGTAATGGGTTTGGTTGAGCAGGACAGTATTAAATTATTATTCTTATTAAATGTTGGCAGAAGCTTGCAAAAATCTGACCTCATTCCAGGCACTTTGTAAAGGGCAAAGAAACCCCATTACTGGTGAAATGAGGAGCTTAAAAAAAATCCCAACTACCTGAAAAAAATTTAAGTTCTCAAATGGCTCAAATTACAGGCCACTCCTGCTCTCAGCTGCACTGGTATAAATCCAGTTCAATTCCACTGATGCAAATTGACTTATGGCTTATTTACTCCAAATAACTGAGGTGTCAACTTGACCTACATGTGAAATGTATAAAACAAGGAATGACATCTGAATGCAAAATATTTTGGTAAATCACAACTACCTTTCCTTAGTATGTTCAGAACAGCGTTTGGCCTAGAGGGGAATGTGAAGTCACAGATGGGATGTGATCACAGGAGATCCATATTCTGACCTAGTCTGGGTCACTTCTCTGCTGTCTGAGCTGTGCAATGGTGTGGTGCAACATCTCCCATTCCACCTTCTCCATTTTATTCTGCTGTTGACACCACAATCTCCTTGAGACCCTGGTACATGGTGGTCTTTGTACCCCCTTTGGTTGATGCTCTCACCCTCCAGCAGAACCAGGAACCCAGAAACAGGACACAGCCATGGATCTGCCAACTGCAGATCATGCCCTGCTCTGAAGTTGTGTCTTGGTTTGAGATAAGCAACTGCCAACCCCCCCAAGCACAGAGAGAAAAGCCTCCCTCCTAACACCAGGGAAAGGGAGGAAAAGAGAGGGGAAAGAAAAAACACTTCAAACCACTTTTATACTAAAACTACCTATATTTTTCACAGAAAGAGACAATTAGAAGAGAGTACAAATAGACACTCACACAAGTCTGCAACAATAAATTCCCCACTTCAACTTCTTAACGAACACACAAATTCTACTGTCTTAACTACACATTACTTAAGAAAAGATTTATTCCCCAGGGAGACAAACTCAAGCAGAAAGGAGAGACCCAGAACAACACATTTTACTTTCCTGAGGTACCCTGTGAGCCAGTGGTGGGCCTGGTCCTCTCCATCCCCCCTGGGACAGCATCGTGAGTCCTCCCAAGAGGAGGCTGAGAAGTGACTGCCTTAACCACTCCCACACTGGTTCTTACTGCCCTGGAGATGATGTCATAATGTGGTATGGAATACAAAGTTACTGGCTAGAAGAGGTCAGCTGTTAGCTCAGCCCAGCTCAAGTCAGCTGACAGCTTCGGCCTAGTCCAAACTTCAGAGCCCAAATCCAGGCCCACTGAGGTGAACCCATAACAAGTTGTTACCATCAGCACCCCAAAATGGTTTTGGCTTGAGCCAAAACTCCCTCAAGATGTAGAGCACAACAGGAGCTGCCACCTCAGTTGGGATCTGGAGGCATTGCTGCTGCATCAATGACTGCACCAATGCCCTAAGGATGTGTCACCATTGCAGCACCTGCAGGTAGGGACAACATTCATCCCACCTACAAACCACTTAGCTCCTAGGCAGCCCCATGCCAGGCAGGCCTTCTGCCCAGCAGCAGCTTCATCCACCAGCAGGACTTCAGAAGCAGGTGGGGAGACAGAAGAGACCATTTCAGTTCACCAGAGGCAGAGGGGCTGAGAGCCTGTTGGCAGGGTGTGCACTGATGCTGCCTCTTCACAGGGGGATCTCCTCAGAGGTGCTGTCTGCAGTGCACGTGGTGGAGCTTCTCCATCTGGTTTTGTTTCTTTGTTTGTTTATTATTATTTTAAAGGATTCAGAGGTCTGACAAGCCTTGTGCATCACAGCCCCCTTGCTCACACCCTGCAGTGCATGTTCACCATTCACAGCTGGATGGACCCACTGTTGCTACAAACCTCTGCCTCCCTCTCACACTGCAATCCCCCCATCACATCCTAGAATTTCAGCCCTTGGAATAAAACCCTGGCCTACCTGAGGCAAAGCTCCTGCCACAGCACCAGAGCTGGGGAAGGAAAAAGGAGTTCATACAGAGTAATCCAGTGCATAAAACATCACACCTCTCCTTTCTCAGCAGCAGTGAAGGGAAAAGCAGCCCCCAGTGAGGACCCAGGGCTTTAGGGAACAGACTGCCCCTTTAGGGACTTGAAACAACATTTCCTTTCCAGAAAAGCCAATAGCTCCAGTTCTCTATGGGCTCATCACCAGTTTCAGCAGTCACCTGCTTTACCCTCGTGGAGGATATTATGCATCAAGGACCAACCCAGTGATCCCACAACTGGTTACTGCAGATACCTTCCCCCAGGAGCTATTTCCATGCTCGCCAAAGGCTTTTTGGCTTGCCCTGATCAGAGTGCAAAGGTGACCTTTTATAAAATATCAAGGAACAGCCAGGTTGCTTCTCCCTTGGTGTTGTCCTGCCTTCCCATCCTCCACGGCGAGGGGTGTTCGGAGCCATCCCTGGGGAGCTGAGTGTCTTTGAAGGGGAGTGACAAGTGACTCCCTGAGCAGGACGTGGCCATGATTGGCATTTCCAAAGGTGGAGGAGCGTGCTGGGACTGCTCCCACTGGCGTCTGGCAGGGCTGGTGACAAGCAGCTTGTCGTGTCACCCAGAGATGAGAGGCTGCAACGTCAAAAGGGACCCTCTGAACACCAACAGCACGACACAAAAGCAGCAGTTCAAAGCCCCCCAGCTTCCCTCCTAGGGAGACAGCCTGGCTGGTTGTGACACTAATTTATTGTCAGATACAGCTCTTTTTTTTTTTTTTTTGAAATTACGGTCAAAGGGGTTTGTGTTTGGATCCCTTTGGCTGCATCAATACTGGAGTTACATCTTACCTGAGCAGTAATGGGGGATACAATAAAAAAAAAAAAAGCTTGTAATGTAAAGTTTGGGCCTTAAGACTTATTTACTCTGCTGGCAATGGGCCAGATTAATTCAGGGTGTAATTTCATGGGCTTCTGAATTTCATCAAACAGAGAGGTCGACTGTATAAAACACTTGACAGGTATCAGTGGAAGGGTGATCCCAGGTCAGCCCAAACCTCCAATAGAGACACCCCCTGAGGCTCTTCCCTGCACATTCCTCTACCCCAGCCCTGTCTGCAGAGGGATTTTTTGTTACCTTTGATGTTTTGCTCTGAAATCATGGAGCTACAGGAGCTTTTCTTTGTCATGCACACGTTTACCTGCAGGAACAGGATGAGCTGCAGGACCAGTATTACAGTGGTGGTCTTTAGATATCCCCTTGAAATAGGGGGTGATTTGGTGGCTTCTCAATATAGGCTGGTGATCTCAATCCACTTTTCTACTGAGTCACTACCTACATTGCACTTTTGGCAGCACCTCTGGGGATCTCAGACGATTGTCAAGTAGCATCTAAACGGCTGGGCTCAAATGCCTTTCCAAAGTTAGACAGTCAGGCAGAAGATGCATGGCTGGGGTGAAACCCTCCTGCTGCATTTGACAAGCAGCTGGCCCACCCCAAGCTTTGGTGACTCCTCTGCTGCCAGCCCAAAGAGATGAGTGAGTGTTTGGCTGGACTGTGTCTGTCTGCAATTTCTAAAGAGTTAATGGAGCTTCTTGGCTGAAAACTCAGTGTGATGTTACTGTTTATCCATATTATGGGCTTGTGTTTAAACATTGTAATGATCCTGGTAATATGTTTCCAGCTGCTCACCACCCTCCATAGCCAGTTATTAAAAATCAACTTGCATAAACACGACATTTCTTTCGCACAGCTCATCCATTTCGCCCTCATGCTCACGCTAAGAGGTCACCAAGCTCTGTTTGTCACATCCTTGCCTGTTCCTATGGGAATGACTTCCCCACCATCAGCAGATGGTTATGTCCTGGGGCTGTGGCCGGGTGGTGAAGAGAGAGGCAGCACAGAAGAATGTAGTAAACTCAAAAGAATTCTTTATGTGTGTACATTTCTTCTGTATTGCTTAGGCAGACGTTTCCTCCCCTGTGCTGAGCATTGATCTCCAGTTTGGGGATGAGCTTCAGCGGTGGGGCTGCTGCCTCCCAAACTTCACTGTAAGTCCACTGGGTGAATGCAGAGTGGAGGAAGATTAATTAAGGTGATCTGAATGGTTAGTCTTTCTATTGGAAATGATTGTCTGTGTAGCAGTGTAGCAATATATCATTAATCTGGAAAGGTCAGTTATGAAGAAATATTGATTTCAGAAGTTGGGTTTGATTACATCGCTGTAAAGTGTGACATTAAAATCCCAGCTGTTTGTGTCTCTGGTCTGAGATCAATGGAATACACAAGCTTGGATTTCTCTCTCATTTTTTGTTTCTTCAGAGAAAAAGATAAAGAAAAAGAAGAAAGTATTTCCAATGGCATTAACTACCCAGAGTAAGTTGTTACTTGACTGGTGTTGACGGTTGGTTTCTATTAAAAGGAGACTGTCAGAATGCTTACACCCAACATTTATAATCAAGCTGAAGGAATTTCCTGATGACTGTGAGCAAAATGTTTTGCACCAAGACCTCCCCCTGATGTCCATCAGCATCAGCTGGGATGTGACCACCAGGACAAAGCTGCCTGTGACACCTCAGGGACTGGGACAGTGTAGAGACATGCGTAGGGTTTCCAGTGTGTTGCTTATAAATATTTCAGGGAGCATTCACAGACATTGCTCACTCTTTATACCCAGTATCTCAGTGTTACGATGGCTTCCAAGCTAAGCCCATTTCTAAACAAAGTCCCAGTGAAAGGACATTATTCATCAACTGTTCACAGCAATCTTCTGCTGGGAGAAGGGTTGAGCTCATCACAATGCTCTCCTCTCTTCCAAAACTCACACAAAGCACACTTCAGCTCACACGCAGAGGAACGTGGATTTCCAGACCCCAAACCCCCTCACAGAAGGGCTCCTCTCCCTGGCTTTGCACCAGGAGAGTGAGCTGGCCCTGCTGTGCTGGCATCTGAAACACAAAGAGCGGGAGGAGAGCCCAGACCAAGTGCTGGAGACCCTGTCACAAAACACAACCACCAATGCTGCTTGTTGGGCATCAGGAGGTGCTTGGAGGAGCCCATTCCTTGCCCCACTCTTCATTTTGGCTGGAGGGAGCTTGGGCTGCAAGAGTCAGGTCCTACCTTGCTGTTACCTCTCCATGTATCACAAATGGATGTTTTCCATGGTACATGATTTCACAGTGCTGGGGGCATGAGGGATGCTCAGAGGAATTCCTCTCTGTGGCTTGTTGTAAGCTCAGCTATTGCTGACACTTGAATTTCACCTGCACAGTCCAGAGCAAGGGCTGAATTGGGAAGGCCAAGGGGCTGAGACCACCCCATGCACCTCTCTGATACAGCAGAACCAGACAGACTGTTCTGCCATGCTGTGACAGGGGGATATTCCACGGAGGAAGCTCAGCTCTGGAAAGTATCTTGCAGGGAACCAGTTATAAAGTGAGTCAAGGCACAGGGCAAGTTGTGACAGGCTATGGGGTAATTAGGCTTGGCACTAAAATGAGGTTGATTTAGATTAGATAGAAGGAAGAATATTTTTACAATGAGGGTGGTAGAACAGTGGCACAGGTTGCCCAGAGAAGCTGTGGCTGCCCCACCCCTGGAAGTGTCCAAGGCTGGGTTGGATGGAGCCTGGGGCAACCTGGGCTGGTGGAAGGTGTCCCTGACTATGGCAGGGTTTGGAATGAGATGAACTTTAAGGTCCTTTGAAACCCAAAATCTTCTATAATTCTATGAAGGGCAGGGCAGAACCAGGGATACATGTGCAGGGACAAGAACTGCACTCCTTGAAAAGCTGGGGATGGAAACCTGAGTAGGCAAAACTCACTCCCAGCACAATCCTGCAGAAAGCCCTGGAGCTCACATCTCCAAGTTACCGCTGAGTGTTTAATCGTGGTTGTTTCACAGGGTGAATGCATTTTCTTACTGTTTATTATTCTGCTTTTGCCATGTAACCTGCTCCACTAAAAGCTTTAAATGAAACAACTGCCATTAAAAAACCATCAAACAGGATTTTATAGTTCTCCCCTTTGCTGTGAGGACCTAACAACTTATAAAAATTTATTTTGCGCTGTGCTCAGTTCCATTAAAAGGCTACTGGGGTTTATTTTTAGGTTTTATCTCAGCACTGAGTTACCCAGCTTGTAACAGTCAAGGTTTTGTTTTGTCACCTCAAGGCCTAATCATAGTGGGATTTGCTGACATTAAGAGTCAGCAAATATATCTACAGGCATCAGCTATGTAGAAATGCTTTCAACTGACACAAGGTACACAAAGGGAAAGAGGATTGCATGCTCTCTGCTGCTGCCAGTGCTGGGAAAGGAGTAATTATCTCACATCAACATCCTAATTTCCAGCACTTTGATCAGAACTCTTTGAATTGTAAATATTGCAAAAAAGTGTCATCTCTCAGTTTTAATGAAAGGGATCTTTGCCCACCGAGTGCCGTGTGCTGAACTGGAGAGGTCTGAAGTCATCCCCGACTGCCCCGGGAGGCTTTGAATGCTCCTTCAAAGCACAGCCTGTTGTCAACAGGAGCCCAGATCACAGGGGTGAGGCACAGGGGCTGCTGCTGCTGGGGAGTGTGGCTGCAGCCCGAGCCCAGCTCCTGCCAGCAAAGCACACACTCAGCCTTTAAATATGTCCACAAAACCAAGTGGAGGTGCCTGCACCAAGGGGAGCCAGAGCCAGCCTGGTTTCAGGCCAGCTCCAGGGGAACAGGAAAGCAGAGATGCTACTGCAGGGCACAAAACGAGGCTGTGCATCTCCAGACCTCACAGGCCTCGTACACAAGGTGGTCAAGGGGTAAAATGAAAGGGAAAAAAATTCAAATCCCCAATGCTTTCTAGCATTAATGTGTGTTTTATACAAGTCTCCATTACCATGGGGAGAGAACCAACACAGGGCATGCAGGTCAGGGCTACCCATCCTCCATGTGCTGCTGCCAGGGGGCATTGCTGCAAAAACCTGGGCAGTGGTGACTGAAAAGTGGAGGCAGCAAAGGGCAGAGTTTCTGGGGCAGCACAAGACTGTACTGCTCACACATGAGCAATTGAGGGACTCATCACTGACCTCAGGGTGTCACAACAGGCACCAATTTGTGCAGTACCAGAGAAAAGGCTTGGGGCAGATGCCAGGGTAGGCTTGGGGCTGGGCAGGAAAGTCTTGTGGGAATGTTTCTGAAGCAGCACCACACACATGCCCTCTCCCTTCTGCTCTTCCTGAGCATCCACCACCAATCGCTGCAGGAGACTCCAGTCTGAGCCAGGATGGGAGAATAATCTCTCCTGGATCCCAACCAGCAACGGTGCTCCTAAACACCAAACCTCATCAACACCAGCAGCAGGACTCTGTCTTCAGCCTTGTTTGCTAAAATGTGGTACTGTACAAGTTTTCCTGTAATTTTTGAGTGTACTTATGGCCAGGATGATGTACAACCCCAACACCATGGCAACCTTACTCAGATGTTTACTTGACATATGAATTATACAAACAGCCAAGGTTTAAAATCATCTTCTCCTGCTTATTCATCTGTCCCTGTGGCATCCCCAGGCCCCCACAGCCACAGCCAAGCCCAGGGCTCTGCAGTGGGGACCAGTGATGCTCCTTTAGCTGCAAACAAGGAGCATCCACACTGCAGCAGTGAAAGCCACTCACCACCTTCCCAGGTAGAAAGGTTTAGGCATTGAGTTCTGCCTGTTTTGGGCTTTTTTTTTTTTTAATATGAACTTGTGTTAATTAAAAAGATTAAAGCCACATGTAAAAACATCAACTGCCAGGTACAGCTCCCATCCCCCCTGCTCCTTTGACATGATCCTGAAGTGTTAACAGCAGACATCAGTCCTGGAAGACTGTAAAAATTATCATCTCAGAGCTATTAATACAGCACAGTGGTTGGGGGGGGCTCTTTAAAGAGCATATAGCATTAAACCTCTAGCTAGATATTAAGGGGATTTCTTAACCTCTAAAATCATGGTTATGTGCAAAAGAGGGGAGGAGGAAGGGGGGCTTAATTAAAAATCCATACTTAGCTGGCGCAACACTGTACTTAAGGGCTCTGGAAGAAGCCATTTAAACAGGTAAAATACTGCCCCAAATGCAGAGATGTCTCCTGGATAAAGAGGCCCTTTGTATCTTTGATGTCCTATAAGTGCCATTCTCTTTAATTTTCTCTTTCCTAACAGCCATAAAGGATATTTTAAATGCATGAGGGACACTCAAGCCACAGAGGTTATGGTGGCACAGGTGTCCAGCTCAGTGAAACATTCCTGGAATGGACTTCCACAAGGACAGTGGCCATGGAAAAGTCAAAGGAACCTGTAGAGATCCTGGAGGGGATGAATTCCTAAAGAGCTTTTTTTTTTCTTTTCTGCTGGCAGTAGGGCACCACCAGTGAGAACACAGACAAGGACCTTCATTTCCTAAAGGCTCTGCAAAAGGCTGATCTGTGTGAAAAGGCAATCCCCATCCCAAACAGCTTGTGGTGCAAAGCTCTGTATGGTGTAAGGAAGCCCATCCCATATAGCTCTGGCTCTGCTGGGGCACTGCAGAGTCTGTTGGCATCAGATGGGGGGAAATGGTCAGTTTGGGCTGGTTTAGAAGTTGCTTTTCTCAAGTGCAGTCCTGAGCTGTAACAACACACTCTCTCTCCACTGCCTCAGCAAAACAGGCAAAAGCATCAAACCCACCCAAGCCAGATTGAAATGTTTAATTATGGGCTTGAGCAAATGCGATTTTCTTGTTATTGCAGCAGGCAAGGCATGCACTGATCAGAGTCCCCAGCTCAGAGCTGAGCTCCACTCCCTGTCCTGCACCAGGAGCCAGCACGGAGCTGGGAGGTGGGCCATGCATTCCCCTGTGCTCTTTGCTGACACAACAGCACCAGCCATCTAGGCCAGGCTTATCTATAAGCTTGAGTGGCAGCTGAATATATTTAAACACGGTGACACTGATGCCTGCCCGACTTGCACAGTCCCAACATATGGCAGCAGAAGCTGTGAGGCCAAATATAGCTCCTCAGCCAGACTTGGATACAGCAGTTTATAGCAGGA
The DNA here is from genome assembly GCF_047495875.1 of Pithys albifrons albifrons. Classification (NCBI taxonomy): domain Eukaryota; kingdom Metazoa; phylum Chordata; class Aves; order Passeriformes; family Thamnophilidae; genus Pithys; species Pithys albifrons. The sequence continues at coordinate 9,495,537 of NC_092476.1, read as the reverse complement.
GAAGGTCTCATGCCTCCTACTCTGCTGGAGGTGCCAGTGTATGTATGACCCAGCTTACAAAGGAATTCCACTCATTCATTTATTCTTTGGAAGTGGGTATAACCAGCCCATAAATTATGCATAGTTTGTAAAACAGTGTGGTTTGAACCACGAGGGAATACATTCAAATGGAAGCTGATGACTTCACCGACTTCAAAAGATGGGACTAATTACAAGAAACAATAAACAGCAAGGTTCACACGAGACTGCCCAGGCCAGGGCAGGGTGGGAATCCCCAAATCCAGGACCAATCTCCAGGACAGAAACTGCCTTCATCCCACTCAGATACTGGGCAAAGCTGGTAAACTTTAGAGTTGGGATTTCTTCTAGTCCAATGAAAATCAGGTCAAGGCCTCATTTATGTGGGGCTTCCTCATGTAGACAGAGGTCTGCATTAATATTGCATGTCTGCACAACCCTGGGCCCCAGAGGGTGGACAACAGCCAGGAGGAAGGGGCTGGTTACAGTCTGACTTGTACCAGCACTGCATCAAGAGGTCTTTAGTGGTCCACAAAAGAAGGCACAGGTACAGCAGTAAGAGAGCAGTATGTGCTCACATCAGTGTCCAAGGGCACTCCAGTTCAAGAAAAAAAGGGTCAGAGCAGGCTCTCCATCAGCCTCTGCCACCAGGTATTTATGTGGGTGCAGACAAATCTGGTCAGAAGACACCCACCTTGCCTTGTGTGAGGGTATGAGGGGTGTTCTCAAAGGTTTCTGCTGAGAACATGGAACACAATCCCTGTAAACAAAGAAACAGTTCTCTGTGGGAAGTGCCTGATTATAGAAGCAAAAGGTAAGAGCAGAAATTAGGCTTCTGGGACACAAGGGGAATCATGAAACCTGTGTCCCACTCCTGCCCTTTTTATTACCTTTCAGAAGGATCTGGAGCAGATGCTTTAACCTCTGTATCCCATAAACTGGGGTAATAACAATGTGGTTGTAGCCTGGAGGTGCCCAGAGACTGCGAGGGCGAAAGGCTTGGGAGCTGGGGAGAGCTTTTCTCATTACCTCCACCTCAACAACGTATCATAAAGCAGTCATTTAACTCATTCTTCAGAGACTGCCTCTGGCATCACTTTCCTTGCCAGTCATTGCCCCTGCCCTTCCTGCACAGAGCCCACCAAGGGCTACCAGCGGGCACCTTCACAAAGTGCTCTCACTCACACCCTGCTGAACCTGACAGCTCTGTAAGGCAGAGCCCGGCCATGTAACTAATCTGAGGAACAGCAGGGGAAATGCCACCAGACAAAATACTGCATATGTCAAGGTAGTAGAAATCCTAGCGGAAAAAAAAGTCCTCGTGGTTTAATAAAGGTCAGACAGAAGTTATGTTTGTGTTTTTCAGCATGATTGGATTATAAATACAGTCAGCAGAGGCTTTGGACACGGGGAGCTCTAGATTGGGTTGGGATGTGTCACTTCTGACACGGGCAGGTGATGCCTTCATAAACCCAGCTCTGCTCTCGCCAGCCGCAGTGGAAGAGTGGCAGGAGCAGGCGAAGGATAAAAGACAGGAGCTTGCAAGGGAGCCAAGGGGCACACAAAGCAATTACAAAGTTATATATGTTTGTCTCTATCTCGTGTTTTACTCCAATAGCTAAACAAAGTTAGATTCTATCACTGAGCTGCACCCACGGCAGGAGCGGGGGAAGAGCTGCCAGCTCAAGCAATTTCATGAGGTCACGACGCAGCCAATACATCTTTGATGTGCATGGGATACATCTGCTCCCTGCAGCCCACAAACCTGCTTTTTCTGCTCAGCAACTCTGGAAAAGATTTTCAGAAGTATTTTGAGGATTTATGGCCACGCTCTCCTTTGAAATGAGCTGCCTGTCCACGGATGTGGGGCAGGTTGTTGTGTTCTGTTGAAGGGGTTGGCACTTTGTGGAGTTTGTGCTTGTCAGTCAATGGGATTTATGCTCCTAAAGCTCTTGGGTGCATGTAAATCTTTGGCAGGGTAAGCCCTGATGTTCTGGTCAGATCCATGTTGAGGAGTCATGGAGAGTCTCAGAAATCTGGAAGACTTTCCATGACATGGATGGTCTTCCATTAGCTCAGAATTGGTGTTGAGAATGGGATTCATTTAATAGGAATTGTGAACAGCTTGAATTGCTATCAAGTCTGTATTGTCAGGAGATAGTATTTAAATGACTTCTAAGGTATATTTGACCTATTAACAGCAAAAGCCTGGAGAAGAGGAGGCTCAGAGGTGACCTTAGCAACTGTCTGCAACTCCCTGAAGGGAAGTTCTGGCCAGGTGGGGGTTGGTCTCTTCTCCCAGGCACTCAGCAATAGGACAAGGGGGCATGATGGGCTCAAGCTCTGCCAGGGGAAATTGAAGTTGGAGATGAGAAAAAACTTCTTTGCAGAGAGAGTGCTCAGGCATTGGAATGGGCTGCCCAGAGAGGGGGTGGATTCCCCATCCCTGGAGGTTTTTCAACTGAGCTTGGCCATGGCACTGAGTGCCATGATCTGGTAAAGGGACTGGAGTTGGACCAAGGGTTGGACTTGATGATCTCAGAGGTCTTTTCCAGCCCAATCCATTCTATGATTCTATGGAAAGTACTAATGGCCATATCATAAGAGATCTGTTTTCTGCTTTCAAGTCACCACCCATCACCACTTACCCTTTCTCCAGGAAGAATTGCTGCAGTCTAACAGAAGGATGGTTTACCCAAAGAGGTGGAGAAATTAGATGGAGAGATGGGAAGTGGATACAAAGAGATGAAAATGGTTATTAATTTCATGTGTCACCTATGGAAGACAGAGGTGGCTGGGTGTTCTCCCCCTGCCTCTCACACACCCTCCAGCTACAGGGCTGCACAAAGGTAGGAAATGGAGACCAAGCAGCTGGTTCCTGTGCTCAGCACACACAGCAGTCCCCAGGCAAAGAGCTGTGTGACACTGCAGCAAATGGCACTGTCCCCACCCACCTTACCCTTGTCAGCTACAGAGCAGTGCGGGCTGTTGCCCTGTCCTAGAGGGGATCTGGTACCGAAGTGTCTTTGCCACAAAGAAACATGAGTTTTCTGCCATTATTCCCTGCTGGCAGTTGTTCCTGTGTGCTAATAATTAGGAAGCAGAAGCTTGAGGAAAAGTCACAAAAAAGAAAACTGACAGTATCCCTGGTATGGGAGGAAGTTTCTTGCACTCACACAAGACATAAAGTTCAATTACTTGCTCATTATTGAACAGGGAGACACATCCTTAATCCACTCTATCAATCCCAGCAAGAAATGAAATTAATTCCTACCCTGTTGTCATTATAAGAATATTCTATCAAGGGGGGAGATTGATTTTTTTTAATACAGAAGATTTGAGAATGGTGTGTGATTTCAGACTAGAAATGTGAAACATTTTGTTTCACAGTAAATCCTCCTTGCAAACCAACAACCCAATCTCAAGCCAGCAGCTCAAAAACCCAAAGATACCAAACACCCAGAGACATGTAATGCCTGTGGAGATATCAGTAAAACCACTGAAGCCACCCCAGAGCCAGAGAGCACACTGAGGCACTGAATGCCCTCCTGTTTGACTTTCACTAATATTGTGTAATTATATCACTGCAAGGCAAGAATTCCCTTTTGTCGGCAACTGGGAAAGTGCTTAAGGTGATGATATTGTTCTGCCTGGGTGGCCTGTGCCTGAAGGTAATCTTTCAAAAGCAGCTGCTTTAAGTGTGAGTTAAATGGTACCCAGGGATTCCTTTGACACAGGTGTCATGTTTAATCTTATTCATGTATCAATAAAACTTGGTACCATATGTGCAGGTTGGTTGGCAGCACTGAACCTCGGAGACAATCAATATTTCCATTAACAGACTCATCCTCTCTGGTCAAACCCACTGCAGGCTCCCAGCTCAGAATCCTCAGCTCTCCTGCACCAAACCTCCACTTTCCAAATCACTCTTCAAATATTTTTTTCTCCAGAGAACACTCTGCAGGCACCTCATTGTCACAGTTTGGATCTTATTGAACACGCACTTGCCCCAAATATAATTAACACAGAGCAGGGAAGTGGTGGTGGTCAAGGCTCAAGGATCTGCTCTTCCTACAGTGTGTTTATCCAACCCTTTTCAGCAGATGCTCTCGGAGCACTTTGCAACCTGCTCTGTTGTGTCAGTCACAGGAGGGTTAACAGAGCCTGAGAGGGGGAAAGTCACTGCCCCAGGTGTGCTGAGGACAGGCAGAGTCAGCCTGGAAATCCCAGTGCTCTGCATGGGGCAGCCCCAGGTGCCACATTTGCAGCTCTCTGGCTGCTCAGACACAGACTACGCTCAGAAATGTGAGGTGAAGTTTGGTAGGTTATGTCCTGCCTCTAACAGCTTTCTCTAGGATAAATCTCTGCTGTTTGCAGTAGGATTTTGGTGGTACTTTTTTGTTTTTTAATATAGTGGTTATGGGTGGTTCTAAAACCCAATTCTAATACCTGGCCTTGGGAAAATGGTCCCTTTCTCATTGGTCACAGGTCAGCCTGCTCCCTTCACTCCTGGGAAGGGCTCTGGGAGGAGCAGTGACAGGGACAGCCCAAGGAACACAAAAACACAGAATCATAAAGGTTGGAAAAGACCTGCAGTTTCATCCAGTCCAACCTTTAACTGATCCCCACCTTGTCCCCAGCCCAGAGCACTGAGTGCCATGTCCACTCATTCCTCAGATACCTCGAGGGGTGAGGACTCCACCAACTCCCTGGGCATCCCATTCCAATGCCTAATAACCCTTTCCATGAAAAAATTCTTCCTTATGTCCAACCTGACTCTCCCCTGGCACAGCTTGAGGCTGTTTCCTCTCATCCTGTCATGAAAATCGTTCCCACATCTCCCATTTGAATACCATGGGAATAATAACTAGGATCACATCTTTTCTGACATATCCATTTAAAATTAGTCTTAGCAACTCTTAAGGAACCTGTTCAAGTGCAGTACTGACTGATTAACCTACCAGTAAGAGCCTCTCATCAAGGAGAACAGCATGGCCTGAATAAGCCAGGACAAAAATAGCAGCAATTCTAATGGCAGCACATTGGCAGAGCCCTAATTTTTTGAAGCTTCTCATTTAGGCAAGCAGCAAAATTTACAGCTTAAAAATACACTTTATAAGGTTATTCTCCTTGGCCCTGCATTTGTTTCACTTGGAGCATGGGGCACTCATTCCATGGCAAGGAAGAAACTGGGCAGAGGAAGAGGCGCTGCTGGACGTGTGCTTGGATGGGATTCATCTCTGGACAAGTCACCTGACAAACCCAATCTCTAACTTAGCCTGAGAGACAGATTTAACACTCCCAAATGAAATGTTAATGCAGGAACAATCCCCTATAACATCCGCACCGTAAATAATTTACTTTCCTTCCAAGCGCTGAGGAAGATTAATGGACGGTTTTGGGGGGGAAAAAAAAATCCAGTTAAAACATTTGCAGGCCCCAGTGTCACTGCAATAACAGGCAGCACGTGTAAACACTGCAAGGACTGCATCCATTTAGGAGGGGCTGGGAGACCACAC